>NC_059106.1:6875000-7515000 GCF_020740685.1 Jaculus jaculus | reverse complement strand
TGTAAAGCCAGATGTACAAAATAGTGCATGTATCTGGAGTTGTTTGCATTGGCTGGATGCCCTAGTGCAACTATTTTCTCTCTCTTACTCTCAAATAAATAAAAAATAAGCAGGTTAAATTTTTTATTTTATTTATTTATTTGAGAGAGAGAGAGGGAGGGACAGAGAGGAAGAATGGGTGTACCAGGGCCTTTAGCCAGTGTGAATGAACTCCAGATGCATGTGCCATCTTGTGCATCTGGCTTACGTGGGTCCTGGGGAATTGAACCAAGGTCCTTTGGCTTTGCAGGCAAGTGCCTTAACCACTAAGCCATCCATCCAGCCCTTAAATTGTTTTAATTTAATTTTATTTTTATTTGTTTATGCAAGAGAGACAAATTTTTTTTTACTACAAGTTAATACATCTCTTTACCATCTCTCATTTTCATTTATTAATGTGTTGTAAACATAAATGTGGGTCTCATAAACAGGACTGTGAATATTTGGCTATCTTCTGGTTTTCGTCATGGTAAGAGAACCAAGTGGGAGGAGACAGTCTGTGAAGCACTGATCTAGATTACACAGGTTTGCCGGGCATGGTAACACACACCTTTAATCACAGTACTCGGGAGGCAGAGGTAGGAGGATCGTTGTGAGTCTGAGGCCAGTCTGGGACTACATAGTGAGATCCAGGTCAGCCTGGGCTAGGGTGAGACCCTACCTCAAAAAAAACCCTGAAAATAAGTAAGTAAGTAAGTAAGTAAGTAAATAAATAAATTCTTTGACAGCCATAGTGGTGCACACCTTCAATCCCAGCACTTGGGAGGCTGAGGTGAGAGGACTGCTGTGAATTCCAGATCAGCCTGGGCTAGAGTGAGACCCTACCTTGAAAAATGAAAAAAGAAAAAAAAACAAAAGGATAAATCAGGCAGTTTAGGTTAGACAGGTTCCTCAAATTGTCCTCTGCTTCATTACATTTTTTTTTTTAATTTTATTTATTTATTTATTTGAGAGCGACAGAGACAGAGAGAAAGACAGATAGAGGGACAGAGAGAGAATGGGCGCGCCAGGGCTTCCAGCCCCTGCAAACGAACTCCAGACGCGTGTGCCCCCTTGTGCATCTGGCTAACGTGGGACCTGGGGAACCGAGTCTCGAACCGGGGTCCTTAGGCTTCACAGGCAAGCGCTTAACTGCTAAGCCATCTCTCCAGCCCTTTCATTACATTTTTGATGCTGAGAACTTTGGAGTTCAGGATGGCGTCAGCCACATTCTACTTTGGGATATGCTGGCTGAAGAAGTAACCACCTTTCCTGGCGAGGGTTATGGAGTAGGAGGTGTAAGCAGTTCAGCCTCCAAGTGAGAGGCTTCTTTCTTTCTTTCTTTCTTTCTTAAAGTTTTATTTTTATTTGAGAGAACGAAAGAAATAGGCAGGTAGAGAGAGAGAATGGGCGTGCCAGGCCCTCCAGGCACTGAAAATGAACTCCAGAGGCATGTGCCCCTTTGTGCATCTGGCTTTGTGAGTCCTGGGGAATCAAACCTGGATCCTTTGGCTTTTCAGGCAAGTACCTTAACCACTTAGCCAATCTCTCCAGCCCTCTTTTTTTTAAAAAAAATATTTATTTATTTGCAAGTAGAGAGAGAAAGAGCATGCCAGGGCTTCTAGCTGCTGCAAACAAACTCTAGACACATGCACCACTTTGTACATCTGGCTTTATGTGGGTACTGGGGAGTTGAACCCCAGTCTACCCTTTGTGCCTTCCCACTTAGCCATCTCTGGTGCCTTTAGGGCTTTCTTCTATGCTGTGTGAGCTTGGACATTGTTGCAGTCAGGTTGTTGGAAGAAATCACCCAACCAAGAGCAGCTTGTGGGAAAATGAGGTTTATTTTAGCTTACAGGCTCAAGGGGAAGCTCCACAATGGCAGGGAAAATGATGGCATAAGCAGAGGGTGGACATCACCCCCTGGCCAACATAAGGTGGATAATAACAACAGGAGAGTGTGTCAAACGCTGGCATGGGGAAACTGGCTGTAAAACCCATAAACCCGACCCCAACAATACACTCCCTCCAGGAGGCATTAATCCCCAATCTCCATCAGCTGGGAACCTAACAGTCAGAACACCTAAGTTTATAGGGGACACCTGAATCAAACCACCACCGACATCAACATCGCTGTAGTCTACGAGTCTGCTGATTGGGCTGTCTGGGCAGGGGCTTCTTCCACACAGAAAAATTCAGAATTCTTGTTCTGGGGAGATATGGTGTTCACTTATGTCAAGAACCAACCGGTGCAGGAGGGGAATGAAAGCACAGTGTGATGGCACATGAGTATGAAAATGCCATGATGAAACGAAACCATCACATTGTATGCTAACCTCAAAAATTAAAAAAATAAGCTAAGGCAGTCGTAAGGGATGAGAGGTGGCCTGTCATGTAATTTTAAGAAAATATTTATTTATTTATAAGGAGAGAGAGGCAGACGCTGGGAAAGAGAATGAGAATGGGCATGCCAGGGTCTCTAGTCACTACAGATGCATTCCAGAAGTGTGCACCACTTTAGGCATCTGGTATTATGTGGGTACTGGGGGTGTTTAGGTTTTGCGGGCAAGTGCCCTAACCACTGAGCCATCTCTCCAGACCCTCACCTCATTATTTTTTACTGCTGTGACTCCTCCCAGGTGCTGAGAGTACAGGTGTGAGCCCCACACTGGCTGCTAGTCCATCATGAAGTTGGTTTTCCCTGAGTCTACATCTCCCAGGTTTTCTCCACTGGTCTACCATGCCAGCCAGCCTTGTGTGAAGAGCTGCCATGCACACCAAGGCGGGATTTCATAGCTCCATTAGCACCATTTGCAGGGTTTGGGGCCTGGCCTGGGGGAGCCGAGGACCTTGGTCTCTTCTCACTGAGGCCACGTGGAGGGCTGGGCTGAGCTCACTGTATCTACCTGCCGCCACCTCTCCGGAGGGTGGTGGGTGTCAGCCAGCCGTGAATGAGCTGGTCTCAGGGAAGGGAGACGCAGCGTGTACAGTGGCAGGAGCTTTCTTTGTGATGAATGTTGAACTTCCCGACTTTTCCTCAGAGATCTGTCTTTTCCCCCCAGGACCTTACGTACAACAGCCTGCCAATCAAGTCGTCATCCGTGAGCGGTATCGGGACAACGACAGTGACCTGGCGCTGGGCATGCTTGCCGGAGCGGCCACAGGCATGGCCTTGGGGTCTCTGTTCTGGGTCTTCTAGAGCTTCCGTGTTCTGTGTGCATAGCTCTGGTAACCCATGTGCAGTGACATGATTTGCAGGGCCATTCTGTCTGTGACAAGTGTTTTAATAATAGTTTCCATAGTTCTTTTGCAGATGATGAGTTGATGATTATAACCAGTCTTTATGTGAACCACAAAGAAGGGCTTAACTGTGCAGTTAGCTAAAACCTGGGCTTCTTCAGGATACTGGCTCATGCCAAGTCTTTCCTAGGGAACTCTTGGAATACCTTATTTGACATTCTTGTCTTGAAAGGCATTTTCTTTTCAGTGAGGTGTAGTTCTTAATTTAACTCCCTTTCCCGTTATGCTGGTAACAACAGTGATGGAGAAGCGAGTGGCTGTGGCAGGAAAACGGCTTCTTTTGCTTGTACTCAGACTTGGAAACCTCACACCAGAGCCCCGGGAGCCATGGGCTGGTAGGCTGCCAGGTGGCTTCTGTAGGGTGGTGGTGTGAGAGTCTTGGGATCTGCCCTGTGGTGCCCCTTAGGCCCCCTGCAAGATTGACTGCTTGGGATGATGGGGGACAGCCCTCACCCCTTAAAAATGATGCTTCAGAAATCTGCCTGATTGGAGAGCTTATTCTCGTTCCCGTATTTGCTTTCCATAGTGATATGTAGAGAACATCTCAAGTTAGGAATTGACCTGAGCCTCAGAAGCCGTGCGCTTTACCTTTAAACCTTGAAGGAGGCGGAATGGTGGCGTGAGGGTGGAGTGGTTGGCATTTGCTCAGAGATGTGTTTTTAGTGTTCACTTATATTTATTGCCAGAAAAATCTACGGATGGGCTTATTTTTTCTACTTGTTGAGAAAGTTGGTGAGTGGAATGGGGAGAGCTTTAGTAAGAATGTTCCGGCCTCATGCCTTCTGGGGCCCACACTATATGAGGACACTTTCTTGTCCCTCGGGAGGCCTGTTCTGTGCAGAGACTGGGCCCTGTGGATACCTGCTGAATGCTGGGATGGACCATAGCTGTGGGGGAGACTTGGTTTCTGCCTGAGAAATGGGTTGGGACCTGGGGACTTGGGAGACTTGATCTAGAGATCTCTCATCCAGCCTGGACCACACCTTGTTTCTTTTCCCAACCTAGTCGTGGTAGAGAAGCGAAAACATTCACTGTTGGGTCTCCAGATATGTGAAGTTCTGAAAAACCCTTAGTCCTGCTTTGCTGATCTGTATCATATTTTTCCCATATTATAAAATGCATATTTCAAGTATTTGTATTGCTGTTATTTCATGTTGTAAAGTCCTGGCTCCAGTTTTCCACCTGGCATTTTCACGAAGGCAGCGCACGCGGTGAAGGCTGTGCCCTTAGCTCGGCGAGGTCCTGTTCCCCCGCTGCGCTCCCGGAGGTGCACGTTCCGTTGTGATGGTGCCTGGCGGGACCCGCGCGCTCTCGTGCTGCGCGAGGGCTCTCTCTCAGTCTGCCCAAGGCTTTGGATAAGTCACCGTTGAGATGGTGCCAGGTGGATTTAGTGATGCCCACAGTCTGTCTAGCCACTCCTTGGGGCCTGATGGGCGTGGCAGTGGCTATTTCCCATGGCAGGCGAGTACTTCTCAGTCATCCTCGTGGGTAGGAAGGAGGTGTGACAACATGGCACTGATGGCTTAAAGAGTTACTTTAATCACTGTGACATTTTCATGTCCTATGTCAGTAGAATGATTTTTGCCCAGCTTGTAATCATTTTTAAAGCTGTGGTTTACTTACAACATATTAAAAATCAGTTCTCAATGTTGCACTGGGTGTGAATCTTGATTTTAGTTACTGAGTAACTGGGATTCTGGGAACCACTGAGTTTTGACCAGAGCCCCTGGAGTACCGTTGAAGGAAAAGACCTCCCAGTGTCTCATGTTGGCCCTGCCCAGTCCCTGACCCCCACGTGACCATAGTTGAGCCTGGACAGTTCTTGTCACTAGTGACTTGGTTCTGGAACGACGTGTGTGAAAATGGGCTCAGGTATTTCGTTTCTCCAGCCCACCCTTTTGATGCTCCGACCATGTCCCTTTGTGGTTCGAGGTGCTTGGCCTGGGAGTTGCTGCTCGTTGGAGCTTGTGTGAACATCTCCCTTCAGTGTGTGCTTTCCGTAGTGACTGCGGCCTGCGGGGGTGGCTGCCGACACTCTACTTACCAATTGATTGCTCTGCTCTTTCAGTTCTTTAACTTCAGAGCCTTGGCCATGAAGTCAAGGGGGAGCCCGTGGTTGAGTCTCAGATGGCTTGTCACACAGGCCAGGCCTTGCCTACCGCAGGCCGTCTGTGACCTCAGGTAGCCTCCTCACCATGAGACGCTCCCGCCACTGAGACAGGATGATCCAGGTATATCCTGTGTAATCTCACTTTGCTTTTTAGTTTGTGTAGACAAAAGGTATATAATACTCATTTTTCTCCCAATTCAATTATTTTTGTGATTGCTACAGCGTCTTTAGTATTCTGTTGTGCCTACAGAGCCTGTTTTTTTCCTGTGCAAAGTGTATGTTTATAAGTGAAAATGTTAAAACATTAAATGATCATTGACCTTAAAGTATGCTTCATTGTGATTTCTGTTGCCTTTAAAAAAATTATTTTGAGCTGGTTATGGTGGTGCACGCCTTTAAGCCCAGCACTCGGGAGGCAGAGGTAGTAGGTAGGGTCTCTGGGAGTTCGAGGCCAGCCTGAGACTCCATAGTGAGTTACAGGTCAGCCTGGGCTACTGAGACCCTGCCTCAAAAACCCAAAAGGAAGAAAAAGTTTTTTGAGCAGGATATGGTGGCGCACAGTAGGCTGAGGAGCTAACGATCACTGTGAGTTCCAGATCAGCCTAAGCCAGAATGAGGCCCTGCCTCAAAAAAAGTGAACTTTTTTTTTTTTTTTAAAGAGAATATGAGCAACACCTGGTAGGTTTAAAATTCATAATCAATAAAAAGTAGTAGATTATTTCTGGGTGTGGTGGCTCACACCATTAATCCCAGCACTTGGGAAGCAGAGGTAGGAGGATAGAATGAAGAGGCTAGAGTGAAACTCTACCTCGATAAACCAAAAAAAAAAAAAAAAAAAAAAAAAAAAAAAAACATAGTAGAGGGACTAGTTACAGGGAGGAATGGTTCAGTGGAAGGAGTATGGGGGAAGAGGCTGAGTGACAAGGAGAGTTGTGAGCAAAATAGTTGGTACATTCATAAAAATTGTCAATAAAAAGTTAAAAAACTATTTTGAGAGGAGACCCAAAATCCATCCATACAACAAGGAAAGAAAGCTGACTGCATAGCATGAACCACGTCATCTCTATCACACCTGCCAGGCCCCTGGAGACACTGCAGAGGAAGTGGAGGGTGAAACGTGAGTGCTGCTCTCGCTGAGAACCTCTTCCTGGCAGCTCAAGATGCATCAGAGGCTTCCCAGTGCTCAGCCCTAAAAGAGACCGATAGCCTGTCTTCCCAGGCTCAGGGAACACTGGGGAAGATGGGGTGGGAGAGTGAGATCCACAGGCTGGGAAGGAGTTATCCTGAGCATTGTCTCCCCCTTCCCCACAGAGACTGACCGGTATATTCACAGCCCATAGAGATCACTGATAACTCTACTGGGGAGAAGCCTCAGTGGAATGGGGTGAGGGAGAGGGAACAGAATTCCTAAAAGGAATATGACCAGTATGCAGCATGATAAAAAAAGTTGAGGGCTGGATAGGTGCCTTAGCTGTTAACAGGTGTTTGCCTGCAAAGCCTATCTTCCACTCTGCAGATCCCATGTTAGCCAGACACACAAAGGTGAGGCAAGCGCAAGGTCACACATGTCCACTAGGTGGCACAAGCATCTGGAGTTTGATTGCAGTGGCTGAAGCCCTGGCATGACAATTCTCCCTCTAACATAGTTTTTTTTTTTTTTTTAAAGAAATGCATAATCCCAGGACAAGATCAGAAAATTCCAAGGGAGTCTGGGCTTGGCAGTGTGATGGAGTTTGCATTTTCACTGCTCCCCACAGGTGGTTCTGTGCAGCCTGGCCTCCCCCGATTCTGCTCCCTAGCCAGGTCCTGCCCTGTGCTGCAGGCCTGTGGAGCAGTTCACGGTGTGCTCATTTGTTGTTCGGAGGTACCAGGTAGGTGTCCTGTCCTGGGCCACCCTACTAGCTTTCCTCCAGTTCCAGGGTGGACCCAGGCCTGCAAGCCACAGCCTGTATCCTGCTGAGAGGACACAGAGGAGGGAGGCACTGGCTTTGCACGTCTCTTGTGGCATAGACCCTCACCCTAACCCTGTGGAGCACTGGTGGCTCAGTCCAGCCCTGCCGTGCTGGGCCATCAGAATCGTCCCTTGTAGGCCATGGCGGGGGGCGCCCCTGAGCTGCCTGGCATGCCCGGCGGAAGGACTCTGCTTTGGGTTACAGGCCAGTGGGACGGTAGGAGGCTTGAGCCTTGGGTCCTGTGAGGAGACGTGTTGGGCAGGGTATATGGAGGTACTCAGTGCCTATTTCCCAAATTACATCTACTCATCAGACTGAAGCGGGTACCTGTGAGGGTGCAGGGCTTGGGATGTTCCGAATTTAAGGTATTGAAGGTGGGCAGTGTGGCCTCTCATGTCAGTTTTTTTAAAAATAATTTGATAATTAAAATATTTTTATCTATTTGAGGAAAGAGAGTAGAAGTGCACCAGGGCCTCCTGCCAATGCAAATGAACTCCAGATGCATGTGCCACTTTGTGCATCTGACTTTATGTGGGTCCTGGGGAATCGAACCTGGACCAGCCCAGGCCAGTCCAGTGATGATTTGTAAGCAAGTGCTTTTAACCACTGAGCCACTTCTTCATTCCTAATTTGACAAAGTCTTAAAACATTCTTTTTTCTTTTGGATTTTTAAGGTAGGGTTTCACTCTAGCTCAGGCTGACCTGGAATTCACTATGTAGTCTCAGGGTGGCCTTGAACTCATGGCGATCCTCCAACCTCTGCCTCCCGAGTGCTGGGATTAAAGGCGTGTGCCACCACGTCCTGCCATTTTTATTTCTTTATTTGCGAAGGGACGAGAAAGAGAACAAGACAGACGAGGGCTGCAAACAAGCTCCAGATGCACATGCCACTTCACTTTGTGCCCCTGGCTTTACGTGGGTACTCTATGTGGTGTGAGGAAGTCTGCCAGTACCACCTAGACATCCTGCAGGCATGCAGGCTGCCTCTACGCAGCCTGTCTGCTGCTTCCCTGGGCGTGTGTGTGTGTGTGATGTGAGTGTGACTGCAGTCACACACGTACCACGGTGTGCATGTGCAGGTGAGAGGACAGCCTCGGGGGTCTGTCCACACATTCCACCATGTTCTGAGGCAGAGTCTCTTGCTCACTGCTGGCCTGTGAGCTTCCAGGATTCTTCTGTCTCCCCGTCCCATCTCACTGTAGCAGCACAGGGGATTCAAACATCTGCTACTGCACCTGGGTTTACGTGGTTTCTGGAGATCTGAACTCAGTTCCTCAGTTTGCGTAGCAGCCGTCTCCCCAGCCCCCGGGCCTGTGGTTTTGTGACGGCTCCCAGCCCAGCGGTCCCTGGAAACCCATCAGAAAGGCAGCTTCTTCTCCTGCCCAGACCTCAGCATGCAAATCACCCTTCAACACCGTTCTGGTGCTAGTAGAGTTGGCGAACGCTGGGCTAGCCTGGGCTTCTGCCTTTCCCTTCGTGCACTCCCTTCTCTGTGCAGCTGCTGGTCCCAGGAGCTGCCACTGGGTGTCAGAGTTGTTCTGGGAAAGAGCCTGCTGTCACACAGGCTCCCAGCCCTGCTGTGTCTCCTGGGGCTGAGTTTGGGGTCTTGGCTCACAAGTAGAGGAATGACCCAGAGCATGGTTGGATGGTGTCAGTCCGTGCAGCTGCTCCTTGTCCTCAAAAGGAAGCCTGTCTGCTGGCATTCTAAGGGCAAAGGGGCTCCAGGTGGACAAGGCAGTGGCATGTTGCAGGGCCTTCTGAGCCTTCTCAGGACAGGCATGTTTTCCTGTTCTTTTCTGTCTGTCCAAGCATTCTCTGGACACCAAGGCAGTGTGTCTGGCAATGTTACGCATGATGGGGACCCGGGCAGACTCCAGTACCTTGTAAGACTGTCAGGCACTGAGACCATGCCCAGGTCCTCTCCCATATTTGCCAAGTTCGCTGTCTTCCCCATGAAGCTTCTCTTTCCTACCTACCCTGCCTTTGGCAACTTGACAACACACCCAGGATTCAAGGTTGCTTTTAAAATTTAAATTTAGATTTTATTTTTTGATTTTTTTTTTTTTTTTAAGATAGGGTTTCACAGCTGATGTAGAACTCACTGTCTAGTCCCAGGCTGGCCTCAAACACAGTGAGATCCTCCAACCTCTGCTTCCTGAGCTCTGGGACTAAAGGCGTGTCATCATGCCCAGCCAAGGTTGATTATTTTTTTCTTTGATAGTTAATTTTGATTATCAAATTGATGGGTTTTAGAATCACCATAGAAACAAACCTCTGGGCACGTATGTCTGTGAGGGAGTTCTAGATTAGATTAGTTGAGGCCGGAAGACCCACCCTCACTGTAGATGGCTTTAATCCATGGACTTGGGTCCTGGAGTGGCTAAAAAGCCCAAAATGAGCTCAGCACCAGCATCCATCATTCCACTTTCTGACTGGATGCAGAGACCAGCTGTCTCACCCTCCTGTCATTTTGCTTTCCCCATCATGAGAGACTAACATTACACTGTGAGCCAAAATAAACCCTCCCCCTCAGTTGCTTTTGTCATATATTTTGTCACAGTGATGAGAAAAGTATCTAATTAACTACCACACTGGGGGCAGAAGGTGTCATGAAGTCAGGCTGCCTTTCCAAGAGCCCGGGGGTCACAGCGAGCAGAGAGAATGCCAGGGTCCATGTGTTAAGTGAGAGAATGGATGCAATGGCTGGGTACACTTAGATCTTTGAGCCTCAGTACTGACTGGTAGTGCAGGTAAATTAAGCACAATAAAGAAGCCGGGTGTGGTGGCACACGCCTCTAATCCCAGCACTGGAGAGGCAGAGGTAGGAGGATCGCCGTGAGTTTGAGGCCAGTCTGAGACTACATAGTGAATTCCAGGTCAGCCTGGGCTAGAGTGAGACCCTGCCTCAAAAAACAAAAACAAAAACAAACAAACAACAAAAAAAGTGAGTCTTGGGATGGAGAGATGGATCAGCAGTTCAGGCACTTGCTTGCAAAGCCTCACAACCTGGGTTCAGCTCCCCAGGACCTATATAAAGCCAGATGCACAAAGTGGCACATGCATCTGGAGTTCATTTGCAGTGTCAAGAAGCCCTGGCATGCCCATTCTCATTCTCTCTCTCCTTCTAAGTAAATAAACAAATAGTTAAAAAGAAATAAGTGAGTCTTAGGAGAGCTTATAACACTGCCTTCCAGACATACGAGGCCATGGCATGCGTAACTTCACAGTGGCTAACACTGCGTAGACAGACCTACATGATAGGAAGGAAAACTGATGACATCCAAATAGAGACTAGTTGGAGATCAGGGATTTGGTACAGGGGAGATTTGATACGGCGGAAAGAGGGTGACGGGAGGAGATTCTAATCATGGTATTTGTCTGTACCCACAGAGGGTGTCAGTAAAAAGTTAAACACAGAAGTGAGTCTTAGTTGGTGGATGACTGATCTGTAAGAATCTGGTAAATGACCCTTAGAAAGTTGCACTAAGGATAGCAATTACGCAATTGTGCATGCATGCTGGAAGTTACCCTGTGTTGCACTCAGGTTCGCAATGCTGGCAGAAAACACCCGACCAAGAGAAGCTTGTCGGTGGGGGCAGTGTTTAGTTTGGCTTACAGACTTGAGGGGAAGCTCCATGATGGCAGGAGAAAATGATGGCATGAGCAGAGGGTGGACATCACATCCTGGCCAACATCAGGTGGACAACAGCAACAGGAGATTGTGCCAAACACTGGCAAAAGGAAGCTGGCTATAACACCCATAAGCCTGCCCCCAACAATTCACTGCCTCCAGGAGGATTCAATTCCCAAATTGCCAACAGCTGGGCACATGGCATTCAGAACACCTGTTTATGGGGGACACCTGAATCAAACCACCACACCCTGCCTGCCTTGTATTTTTTTTTTTTTTTTTGCATAGATTATACTTTTTTTTTGGTGTGTGATGTGTTTCTGACATGTATGTGTGTGAGTGTGTGTGAGTGTGGGCGTGTGTGTCATGGCACATGCAGAAGCCAGAGGAAAACTTTCAGTGGCAGTCCTCACCTCTGACCTCACTTGAGGCCGAGCTCTCGTTCTCATTGCTTGCCACGAACAAGCGGGCCAGCTGGAGTGTGAGCATCCAGGAAATCCCCCTGTCTCCGTTTCCCTCTTTGCTGTAGGTATGCTGGGATTCCAGATGGCTACCACAGCATCTGGCTTTTAGGTGGGTTTAGGGGATCTGGACTTAGTGTTCATGCTTGCACCACAAGAGCTTTATCCCATGAGCCATCTCCTGGGTCCCAGATCACATGTTGTTCTCATGTTCCTGTGAGTCTCTTCCATGTGTCGTGGTGGTGGTTTGAATGTGAATGTAAGTCCTCTATAGACTTGGGTGTTTTTTTTTTAATATTTTTATTTATTTATTTGAAAGTGACAGAGAGATAAAGAGGCAGGTAGAGACAGAGAGAGAATGGGCACGCCAGGGCCTCCAGCCACTGCAAACAAACTCCAGACGCGTGTGCCCCCTTGTGCATCTGGCTAACGTGGGTCCTGGGGAATCGAGCCTTGAACCGGGGTCCTTAGGCTTCACAGGCAAGTGTTTAACCGCTAAGCCATCTCTCCAGCCCTTGGGTGTTTTTTAAAATATTTATTTTATTTTATTTATTTGTGAGAGAGAAAGAGGCAGCTAGATAGAGAGGGAGAGAGCGAATGGGCACGTCAGGGCCTCCAGCCACCGCAAATGAACTCCAGACACATGTGCCACCTTGTGCATCTGGCTTATATGGGTTCTGGGGACTGATCCTAGGTCCTTTGGCTTCACAGGCAAGTGCCTTAACCACTAAGCCATCTCTTCAGCCTGACTTGGGTGTTGTACTAAGCTTGTAGTTTGGGTCTTCAGGCACCTGGCTGGAGGAGGTGTCGCTATGGGCAGATTGGGTCCAGCTCAAAGGTGTGCTTGGGGCAGATCTGAATTCCAGCCCAAAAGTATTCAGAAAAGACTGAGCTCTGGGGGTCCGGCTTGCTGCCGTTCATACTTGCTGCTTTTCGGCGTTGCTGGCTGCTGGTGGTTTCTCTCCCTGCTTGGAGATATGAAAGGGATTCAGCTTCCCCTACCACTGATGAAGCTTTCCTTCAACCTGTAAACTTAAGTGAATCCCATTCCTCCCTCAACTGTGTCCGCTTTGGCTGTTCATCCCAGTAACATGAAGTCTCCTACTATACTTGTTAAGGTCACAGTGGCAGAGGTGGAAAACATTGATGTTGATGGCTTACCACAACCTGTGCTTATTTCTGCTGCAAAGGAGGTCTCATTAGTGGAGGGGCAGGCTTCTTGAGGTGGGTCATTGCCATCATCTGTCCACAGGGCGAATAGTTGCTTTTGGGTGGTGTTGGAAGTGGCTTGGTGGGATGTTGGATCTTTAATTTTTTTTTTTACTTTTATTTATTTACTTGAGAGCGACAGACAGAGAAAGAGACAGCGAGAGAAAGAGAATGGGCACGCCAGGGCCTCCAGCCACTGCAAACGAACTCCAGATGTGTGTACCCCCGTGTGCATCTGGCTAACGTGGGTCATGGGGAATTGAGCTTCGAACTAGAATCCTCGGACTTCCCAGCTAAGCCGCGTCTCCAGTCCAGATGTTGGGTTTTAGTTGCTGTTAGGTGAGGTCTCATGCACAGAGTTTTTCGTGGGGAGAAGGGGTTGGAGGTGGGATCTTGTTTTAGCCCAGGCTGACCTGGAATTCACTATGTAGTCTCAGGCTGGCCTTGAACTCACAGCGATCCTCCTGCTTCTGCCTCCCGAGTGCTGGGATTAAAGGCGTGCGCCACCACGCCTGGCTTGACTCCTTGTTCTGAGAGCTGCATGACTGTCCCATCACTTGTCCTTCAGTGTTTGCCCTGCGCTGAACCTAAGTGCTGCCCAGAAAGGACTTAGCTTCCTGCTCCCCGCCTAGGGCTTGTTCAGGCGCACCTGAAACAGGAAATGCGGCTGAGGAAATGAGCCCTTTAGAAAATACCAGCTTTCCATGGAAACTGGTGAGCAAGAGAAGAAAGTGGCCTCTTCTGCCTGTCTTCAGGCTTCTCAGTCTCTTGCCTGCCTCTCCTTTGGGAAGGTGTTTCCTCCCAACCCTCAGCAGGGCACTGAGCATGTCTCTTTCGAACTACAGGTAGTTTCAATCAGAGACCTCAAGGTCATAGGAATAGATGAACGGTATAACTTCATGCCGTAGGGATGAATCTGCATGCACACTGTAAGTCGCTCAGCAGACGCACTGCTAATGGTTTAAACAGGCTGTGAGTTAGCTTTCAATCTAGATGTCGTCCTAGATTTTTATTACCGTCTTTAATATTTTTGGAAGTGCGCACTTGTTTTAAAAATCCAGAGGAAGGCCTGGAGAGATAGCTTAGCAGTTAAGGCACTTGCCTGCAAGCCTAAGGATCCATGTTCGACTCTCCAGGTCTCATGTGAGCCAGACACACAAAGTGATGCAAGCACACACAGTTGCACATGCGCACAGGTGGTATAGAGGCTGGAGGTCGTGGGGTTCCAAGTGTCTCTTTTGTCATTCACTCTATTGCATAAAAACGAGGTAGCCTGTTGGGTTTGCCTAAAAAAAAAAAATTTCCTGAGGAATGCAAGTCTCAGGGGCCTTGGTGTGTGCAAACCCTCCCCTGCTACACAGATAATGAGGGAAAGTGGGATCTCAGAGACACGGCTTACCTGGCCAGAGGGGCAAGACTTACTGCCTTTGTTCTGGTCCTCGGGAAGAGACGCTGATGAGGGAAGCAGCTTTCCTTCCAGCTTCCCAGACTGCAGCGAGAGGGAGTCAGGCAGCTTTGTTAGGCATTTAGGGTGGCTGGGCCCCTCTAAGTAAGGGCAGGAGTGTCTGTCCTTGCAATCGGCACTTGCTGGAGATCAAAGTGTGAAGGATCAATATGGGGTTACATAATTCTAAATTTAAGAGAAGGAAAAGAGAGTCACAAGCAGGCCCAGAATCATTTATGTAATCATAGAGCGCCTCGGAAATTGCACGCAGGAAGTCTGGAGAGAGGCAAAGTGAAACAAATGGTGACTCTGACTTTTGTTTATTTTTTTTCTTAGTGTGGCCTCATCAGTTGCTTTTCCCTCGCTGGGAGTTTTGCCTCGAAGAGGCATTTTAGACCCCCTGTCTTTGTTCTCCCAGAAACTGTGAGGCACCAAGCAGTGTGCCATGTGTTCTCTGGAGCAGCACGATGACGGTGCCGGAGGGGGTTTTAGCTTCTGGTGGCCCATAGACGTCTTAGTAAGGGGAAAGTGAGTAAAAATGTGGCTATTTATATAAAGGCGTGGTGGCACATGCCTTTAATCCCAGCACTTGGAGGCAGAGGTAGGAGGATCGCTGTGAGTTTGAGGCTAGCCTGAGAGTACATAGTGAATTTCAGGTCAGCCTGGGCTACAGTGAGACCCTACCTTGAAAAGCCAAAAAAAAAAAAAATTATTCTCAAACCATCTCGGGGGAACCTCCATTGTGTAATGGATAAGTATGGGGTTCTGGGGTTCTTCATGGAACCCCAAGCCCTGAGTTCATAGCTGTAAATTAACCAAAGAATTGGTAATTCCAGACTCAAGGCAATGATTTTTAAAACACTACATTTTATTCAGCTATCACAAAGATGTGGGGAAAGGAAAGAACTGAAGGCAGAGGAGGGTAAGGTGAAGTGGGGAGATGGCAGATATACCACATGGTCCAGGAGCCCATGTCAATGAACATGGGTCACATATATGTGTGTGTGTATGTATGTATGTATATAAATATATATATATGAATTTCTTTTTTTAGTTTTTCAAGGTAAAGTCTCACTCTTAGCACAGGCTGACCTGGAATTCGCTATGTCATCTCAGGGTAGCCTTGAACTCATGGCAATCCTCCTACCTCTGCCTCCTGAGTGCTGGGATTAAATGTATGTTCCACCACGCCCAGCTGAAAAAGGATTTTTTTTAAAGTGTGTGCATCCAAAAGATTAAAGATAGTAATAAAAATAAGAGGGTCCCTTCTTACCAACACAGACTCAAAAGTGTTGCTACTGTACTTCTGGAGAGAGAGCGATTCTCTCGGTGGGTCAGAGAAGTTATACTTTAGAATTCATGCCCAGCACACCTGGACACACCTATACCAGGTGTCCCAGCCAATCAGCCTGGGCTCAAAGGAAGAATCCACCCACATCTGGGCAGGGTGCATGCTCAAGAGAGATCTGGGTGAGAGGGGCGAATGCTCAACCCCACAACTGAAGCAGGCGGGGTGGGCTGTGATAAGCGAGACCAGCTGGGTAGGTGTGGCGAGGGTGTGACTTGGGATCATTCTAAAATCCACACTTGCCTGTGTAGCCTAAGGACCCCGGTTCAAGGCTCGATTCCAGGACCCACATTAGCCAGATGCACAAGGGGGTGCATGCATCTGGAATTTGCTTGCAGTGGCTGGAAGCCCTGGCATGCCCAGTCTCTCTCTCCTCTCTCTTTGTCACTCTCAAATAAATAAATAAGAATATACAAAATTAAAAACAACCCCTTCCCTTCAAGGGCTGTCCTGATCCTGCCTCGTCCAAGAAACTACCTGCTGACTCTGGAAAGCCCTCTGTTGCAGTCAGGTTCCATAGTCAGAAAGCACTGCCCTCCTCAGAGCAGCTTGTGGGAAAATGGGTTTATTTTGGCTGACCTGGAATTCACTATGTAGTCTCAGGGTGGCCTCAACCTCACGGTGATCCTCCTACCTCCACCTCCTGAGTGCTGGGATTAAAGGCGTGCACCACCATGGCCAGTTTGCCCAATTCTTTGGTTAAATACAAACGCAAACTCAGGGTTTGGGGCTCAAGGACCCCCTATTCCTGAACCCCTAACACCAGTTACAGTAGTGCTGAAGAATGCACTGATTTTCAAGATTGAATTTCTGCTGTGTGTGTGAGTGTGAGTACATGCATGTACTGTGTGTGCATGTGAGTATGAGTACATGCATGTACTGTGTGTGAATACATGCATGTACTGTGTGTGAGTACATGCATGTACTGTGTGTGAGTGTGAGTGCATGCATGTACTGTGTGTGAGAGTGTGAGTACATGCATGTACTGTGTGTGTGTGAGCACATGCATGTACTGTGCATGTGAGTGTGAGCACATGCATGTACTGTGTGTGAGTACATGCATGTACTGTGCATGTGTAAGTGTGAGTGCATGTATGTACTGTGTGTGAGTGCATGCATGTACTGTGTGTGTGAATGTGAGTACATGCATGTACTGTGTGTGTGTGAGTGCATGCATGTATTGTGCATGTGTGCGTGCATGCATGCACTGTGTGTGTGTGTGTGTGTGTGAGTACATGCATGCACTGTGTGTGTGTGGCGTGTGTGTGTGTGTGTGAAGGCCAGAGGACAATTTCAGGCATCAGGCCTCACTGTTTACCTTGTTTGAGGCAGAGTCTCTTACCATTGTTCACCATTGTGTTCTTTTTAAAAAAATATTTATTTATTTATTTGTATTTAATTGACAGAGAAAAAGGGAGATAGAGAGGGAGAGGATGGGCACGCCAGGGCCTCCAACCACTGCAAATGAACTCCAGATGCATGCGCCCCCTTGTGCATCTGGCTAACATGGGTCCTGGGGAATTGAACCTGGGTCCTTTGGCTTTGCAGGCACCTTAACCACTAAGCAATCCCTCCAGCCTTTACCATTGAGTTCTTACATCCATGCTCCAGAGGTGCTTTTGATTTGTGTGTGTGGTGCACATTCATGCACACACGTGGAGATCAGGAGTCCTCCTCTATCATTCTGTGGCCTTATTTCCTTGAGGTAAAAGCTCTCACTGCACCTGGAGTTCATTGTTTTCAATCAGATTGCCCTTTTTTTTTTTTTTTTTTTAAAGGCAGGGTTTCACTGTTGTCCAGGCTGACCTGAAACTCACTCTGTAGCGCTAGGCTGGCTTCCAATTCATAATAAACCCCTACCTCGGCCTCCCAGTACTAAGATGTAAGGTGGGTGCCACAACTCCTACTTAGAATGGCTTTTTACTTAGGTTTGGGGATCAAACTCAGGTCCTTATGCTTGTCCAGAAATCACTCTGCCCACTGAGCCATCTACTTGGCACTGACACTATTCTCTAGGCTCACTGGCCTGCCAGCTTCCTGCATATTCCTGTGCTGGGGTTACAGATGTCTACCACAGTGTTCCACATTTACCTGGGTGCTAGGCATCTGGATTCAGGCTCTCATGCTTGCATGGTCAGCACTTTGCTCATGGAGCCATCTCCCTAGGGCCCTCTCTTCCCTGTAGTACCCAACACTGACTTAGTGAAGTTTTCTGAAACTCTAGATTATCCATTTGGGATAACCTGTCTAGAGAAATAAACAAGAACTTTGGAACTGCCTAAGTACTGTTTTTTATTGGGATCACTCCCCTAGGAAACATGGTGACAGAGGTCTGTGGTGAGAAGCAGCCTATTTGATATAGTGGAAGCTGACGAATGGCCTGGTTTTGTTATGGTGGCATGAAGGCATGAGGTGTGTGTGACATTTCACAAAGATAAAGGCTTTTGGAGCCATCATCCTTTCTCATACTTGAATCATAGCCTATGATTCCTCTGTGAACTTTGACAGCTAAGCAGGGAGGTTTTTGCATCCTTAGACAGGAAGCAGAGACAAACAGGGACTAGACTTGACTTCCAGTCACAGGGATAGTTGGTGTTCCTGAGTTCCTGGGAAGAAACTGCTCTTTCCAGTGTCAGCCTCCATTGTGAACACATGGGGCTTATCCACTATTTATTTACTCTGCCTGCAAAAGTGTGTGATCTTCTGTTTATTTTTATGACTGTTATTATTTTTCATTAATATTTTATTTTTATTTATTTATGAGAGAGAGAGAGAGAAAATGGGCATGCCAGGGCCTCTAGCCACTGCAGGCAATTCCAGACATATGCACCACCTTGTGTATCTGGGTTCTGAGGAATTGGACCTTGGTCCTTAGGCTTGTCAGCCAAGTGCTTTAACTACTAAGCCATCTCTCCAGTCCCTGCCTCTTATTATTAAAGTATTGAAGATAAAGGCATTAGCTCAATCTTCATTAGAATGGTTACAATAATCCTTTTATGTAACACATCTTGCAGAATTTTAGGCATGAGGACGTGCACGGTGTTTTGGGTATTGAAAGGGAAACCATAGTGAGGAGGGATTCTGACAGTTGCACTTAGCTTGATAATCTCCTCTCAGACATGCCCTCAGCCTGGGGACCAGACAGCCCCTATGCAATGTTCACAGCGTTGACTTGGGCTCACACTGCTTGAGGACAGCTTAGCACTACACAGGTACTAATTTACTGATGTCCCCGAGGTGTGCAATTACCACATTCACATCTCATTTGCCCATTTTAAAGTTACAAGTGAGTCTTAAATAGTGTGTCTGACTTGATGTGTGATGGTCTCAAGCAGAGAGCTGAGCCCTGTTCTCAACTGAGATGAGCTTTCCTGTTAAAAGCGAATGTCCCTGTCAGCTGACAGCATCCGCTCTGGGACCCTGTGCATGGCGTACCAGCATTCACTCTGTCACTCTTGGATGACATGAATGTTTCTGTAGCTTCCAGCAGTGATGGAACAAACTCTCCTGAACAGCATCATAGGATTCCACTGAGGATTGAAGAGATAGGTACGTGGGTAAAGCACTTGGCTGGCGTGATGGCTTATAGTGACTGTCAACCCATCAGAACCTAGAATCACTTGTGAAGGGTTATGTAGATTAGGTTAGCCTCTATGCATGCCTGTGAGGGATTATTTTGAGTAGGTTCATTAAGGTGGACAGACCCACCTTGACTGTGGGCAGCACCATTCCATGGTCTGGAGTCGTGAACGATCTAAAAAGCAGAACTTTGGCGGAGCACCAGCACTCACCGCTTTCTGCTTTGTTACTGGGGACTGAATGTGACCAGTTGTCTCAAGCTCTTGCTGTCTTATCTTTTCCATCATGATGGGCTGTAAGATGTAATAAATCCTTTCTCCCCTAAATGGATTTTTGTCATGTATTTTGTCCCAGCAAGGAGATTAACTGATATAGAAAGTTAGTGGCTAGAAGTGGTTCTGTTACTGCAGTAACCTAACCATATGGTCCTTAGCCTTTCTGGAACTGGTTTATGGGAGGAATGTGGAAAGATTTGGAACTTACAGTAGAGAACCCTTGCAATGTAGTGATCAGAGTGTAATGGGCCATTCTGGTGAGGGTTTAAAAGACTAGAAGGCAGAGAGAAATAGGAACTGTGGAGGCTCGACTCATGAAGTTCAAGAGGGGAAAAAGGACTTTATCTAGGGCTGGAGAGATGGCTTAGAGGTTAAGGCGTTTGCCTGCAAAGCCCAGGACTCACGTAAGCCAGGTGCACAAGGTGGCATATGCTTCTGGAGTTCATTTGCAGTGGCTGGAGGCCTTGGCGCGCCCATTCTCTCTCTTTTTCTCTTTGACTCTTTTAAATATATATATTTAAATATTTTTAAAAATTTATTTATTTATTTATTTGAGAGTGACAGACACAGAGAGAAAGACAGATAAAGGGAGAGACAGAGAATGGGCGCGCCAGGGCTTCCAGCCTCTACAAACGAACTCCAGACGCGTGCGCCCCCTTGTGCATCTGGCTAACGTGGGACCTGGGGAACCGAGCCTCGAACCGGGGTCCTTAGGCTTCACAGGCAAGTGCTTAACCGCTAAGCCATCTGTCCAGCCCAAATATATATATTTAAAGGACTTTATCTAGAACTAGGCTTGAGGCACTTCATGTAATACACTGTGCATTTGGCTTTATGTGGGTACGGGGGAATTGAACCTGTGTCAGCAGGTGTTGTAAGCAAGTGGTTTTTTTTTAAATTTTGTTTATTTTTATGTATTTATTTGAGAGTGACAGACAAAGGGAGAAAGAGGCAGAGAGAGAAAGAGAGAGAGAGAGAGAGAGAGAGAGAGAGAGAGAGAGAGAGGGAGAGAATGGGCATACCAGGGCATCCAGCCACTGCAAACGAACTCCAGATGCGTGTGCCCCCTTGTGCATCTGGCTAATGTGGGAATCAAGCCTTGAACCTTGAATCAGAATCCTTAGGCTTCACAGACAAGTGCTTATCTGCTAATCCATCTCTCCAGCCCAGCAAGTGATTTTTTTTTTTTTTTAACCATCAAGTGATTTTCTGCCAAAGAAACTGGATGTATTCTACCCATGTTCTGAACACTTGAATGAAGTGAAATTTAAAAGTAATGGGTTAATGTGCTTGGCCAAAGGAATTTCAAGGCAGAAAAGCTTAAGTCTGCATCATGGTTTCTCTTTGCTGCCCTGATTCAAATCTACAATGAAAGGGGAAAATACAGAACAAAAATATATTAAAAATTGTAAAGTTTGATATGGAAAGAAATGTAAGGAAATTTATAGTCCTAGGCCCAGAGACCACAACCACTTTATTTGTAACCATTAAAGAGACTATCAGTAGTAATGGGGAAATCTACTGTTCTAAATTAGGACTATAGGAAAGATGTCCTCTGGCAAGACCCAACCCACTGAAAGCTCAAGATAGGACCAATAACAAATTCTTTAAAAAGAAAAGGCCTGAGGAGAGAATGCTGAAGGAGGCCTTTGAACCCCAACGTCAGCATACAGAGGTGGCTACAGCTGGGTTCCCTGGGCTCCAGGCTCCATCCTGATCTGACAGTAGAACGTAGCATTATTGCCCATGTGGTGCTAATGTTGGAAGAATGATGCACAATGTAGGGGTCAAAGGTGCTTGCTTGCAAAACCTGGCATCCTGGGTTTGATTCCCTCATACCCACAAAGTGGTGCATGTGTCTGGAGTTTGTTTGCAGTGGCAGGAGATCCTGGCATGCCCATACTCCCTCCCATCCTCCATCTCTCTCTCTCTCAAAATAAATAAAATATAAAAATGAAAAGTGTGCCGGGCGTGGTGGCACACACCTTTAATCCCAGCACTGGGGAGGCAGGGGTAGAAGGATCGCCGTGAGTTCAAGGCCACCCTGAGTCTACATAGTGAATTCCAGGTCAGCCTGGGCCAGAGTGAGACCCTACCTTGAAAAACCAAACCAACCAAACAAAAAAACCCAACCACGAATAGGTCATTCACATCCATGAAGACATGTTATTTTCTTTGTGTGTGTGTAATGCAGGTGTGGTGTGTGGTGCCCGCACATGGCTGTGCCCTTGTAGCATGGCACACGCTCACTGGCAGCAGGACTGTCGTATATCGTAGTCGGAATGGCAGGTTTGGTGTCCTGTTCCACTGCCAGGCCTTGTTTTGAGCCAGAGTCTCCTTGTGCTGATTCTGGAGCTTGTGGGGCTCCAAAGATGCAGGTGTCTCTGTGCCCCTGAGGGACGGGAGTTCCAGGTGTGTGCACATGGCATCTGGAGATTTGAACTGGTAAAGCACGGGAGGTGCACTTTACTACGGAGCCATCACTCTAGCCATGAAGGTTTGTTCCAAATGCAAGCAAAAATTAAAACAGTGCATTACTTCACACCGCCTGCTAAGTGTCTCAGAAAATCCTGGGTTAGCTCTGCCAGGAGACAAGCATAGGAGGTCGCCTTTTATGAAACGTAATGGGCTTTAAAACATGAATCAATTCAGGCTGAAGAGATGGCTTAGAGGCTAAGGCACTTGCCTGCAAAGTCAAAGGACCCAGGCTCAGTTCCCCAGTACCCATGTAAAGCCAGATGCCCATGGTGGTGTAAGCGTTTGAAGTTCATTTGCAGTGGCTGGAGGCCCTGGTATACCTGTTCTCTTTATCCCTCCTCCCTCTCTCTCAAGTAAATAAATAAGTAAATAAAATATTTAAAAAAGCATGAATCAATTAGACTTCAATATTCTTTTTTTTTTTTTTGGTTTTTGAGGTAGGGTCTTACTCTAGCTCAGGCTGACCTGGAATTCACTCTGTATTCTTAGGGTGGCCTTGAACTCATGGCGATCCTCCTACCACTGCCTCCCGAGTGCTGGGATTAAAGGTGTGCGCCACCACGCCCGGCTTTACTTCAATATTCTTTTAGAAATATTTTTATTTATTTATTTGAGAGAGTGACTGTAAACCAACTCCAGGTGCATGCATCACTGTGCATCTGGCTTCAGTTAAGTATTGGGGAATTGAACCTGAACCAGCACACTTTGCAAGCAAACACCTTTAACCACTGAGTAATCTTTCCAGCCTGTACATTAATATTCTCTTTTTTCTTTTCACAATTTTTATTAATATTTTCTTTTTTAAAATAATTTTTTAAAATTTTTATTTATTTATTTGAGAGCAACAGCCAGAGAGAGAAAGAGGGAGAAAGAGAAAGAGAGAGAATGGGCATGCCAGGGCTTCCAGCCACTGCAAACGAACTCCAGACGCCTGCATCCCCTTGTGCATCTGGCTAACGTGGGTCCTGGGGAATCAAGCCTCAAACTGAGGTCCATAGGCTTCACAGGCAAGCGCTTAACCACTAAGCCATCTCTCCAGCCCTTTATTAACATTTTCCATGATTATAAAAAGTATCCCATGATAATACCCTCCTTCTGCCCCCGCACTTTCCCCTTTGAAAGTCCATTCTCCATCATAGACATTAATATTCTTTACAAATGACATAAATGTAAAAATTAAAAATATTGCTCTGAGATGGGTCAGCAGTTTGACTCATTTGCTTACAAAGTCTGTCAGCCCAGCTTCAATTCCCCAGAGGCCACATATAGCCTGATGCAAAGTGGCTCAAGTGTCTGTGTCCCAGTGCTCCTAGGACGGTGGAGGTGGAGCCAGGAGAGTCTGAAGCTCATGGGCCAGCTAGTCTGTTTGCAGCCTGGTAGTTCATTTTCAGCAGCAAGAGACGCCATCTCAAAGAAGGAGGAACACAGACACCTCAAGGTTGCCCTCTCAGCCTCACATGTGTGCCGTGGCATGAGCACCCCCCACGTAAATACCTAAATAAATAAATAAAAATTTAAAAAGTTGTACATGTTTACGCAGTACAGTCTATACATTCAGTACATGTGTGCAACACAAATGATTAAATCAAGGTTGTAGAATTTCCTTATCCTTAACATTAACTGTTTTTGTTTTGAGCCTTCAAACTCTTTATCTCCCAGTTCTTTATATCATATAAAAAAAAAAAGTTGTGGGGCTGGAGAGATGGATTAGCAGTTAAGTGCTTGCCTGTGAAACCCAAAGACTCCGGTTCGAGGCTCGATTCCTCAGGACCCACGTTAGCCAGATGCACGTGTTGGCGCATGCATCTGGAGTTTGTTTGCAGTGGCTGGAGGCTCTGGTGTGCCCATTCTCTCTTTCTCTGCCTCTTTCTCTCTCCATGTATCTGTTGCTCATAAAAAAAAAAAAAGTTGTTGTGAACTTTAGGTGACCTAGGGCTCTAGAACACATCCCTCCCATCTCCTTCTGCTCTGGTAACCACTACATGGTTGCCTCTTTTTGTATGGGATGGTTGTCATATGTTTTGTCCAATACCTATTGCTGAAAATAAAGGCAGGAGGGAGCAA
Organism: Jaculus jaculus; assembly: GCF_020740685.1. Lineage (NCBI taxonomy): Eukaryota > Metazoa > Chordata > Mammalia > Rodentia > Dipodidae > Jaculus > Jaculus jaculus. Next base: position 7,491,131 of record NC_059106.1, on the reverse strand, counting down.
ACGGAGAGCTACCACTCAACAGCTTTGAGGAGCAATAATCCAGAGGGATGCAGAGAACCAGCACACACTATAGGGTCAAGTGAAAATGAAGACACAGAAGGAGAATTAAAGCTTGACATGATCTATGTATAAAACAAGACTGCAGGCCTGGAGAGATGGCTTAGCAGTTAAGGCATTTGCCTGAAAAGCCAAAGGATCCCAGTTCGAGTCTCCAGGACCCACACTGGCCAGATGCACATGGGGCACATGCATTTGGAGTTCGTTTGCAGTGGCTGGAGCCCCTGGCACACTCATTCTCTCTTTCTCTCTGCCTCTTTCTCTCAAATAAATAAAGAAATAAATAAAATGTTTTAAAAACAAGACTACATATTTTATAAAGTGATAAGCATGTACAAGGACATACATATTCAACATACCAAATACACTGAAGTTGGCTCTGAGGAATCATAATGGGAATAAGGAGCTGGAAAGATTGCTCAGTGGTTAGAGGTACTTGCCTGCAAAGCCTGTCAGCCTAGGTTTGATTCCCCAGCACCCACACAAAGGCAGATGCACAAACTGGTGAATACATCTGGGGTTTGCAGTTGCAAGAGGCCCTGGTCAACTCTCCTTCTCTCTTTCTCTATCTCTTTCTCACTTTGTTTCAAATCAGTAGGTCTTTTTTTTTTTTTTTAAAGGAGAGTGAGAGTAAAGAGTCTATATATCTCTGTCGTGGTTGTTGTGGAGGTTTCCTGGTTCTTCTTGCAGGAATGAATTCAGCCCAGAGACAAAGGCAGTTTGAGCAGAAGTTCGTTTAGCAAAGCAGCAGAAGTGATGCTCAGCGAATGAAGTCTTCCAAAGAGAGATTGGAGTGGGCCGCTCCAAGGAGCGGAGCTGTCTAGTGAGTGTAGTGCATTGTGGACTTTTTAAAAACACCTTATTATTTATTTATTTATTTATTTGAGAGAGAGAAAGAGGCAGAGAGAGGGAGAGAGAGAATGGGGGCACCAGGACCTCCAGCCACTGCAAGTGAGCTCCAGATGCATGCGCCCCCTTGTGCATCTGGTTTACATGGGTCCTGGGGAATCGAACCGAGGTCTTTTGGCTTTGCAGGCAAATGCCTTAACCACTAAGCCATCTCTCCAGCCCACATTGTGGATTTTAAAGAAGTTATAATGAATATTTATGAGGTGGGTAGCATATTTATGAGGTCAGAGGACTGGATCTTCTTTTTAGGGTGTTTCCTTCCATGATCTCCACAAAAGGGGAGGGTGTCAAAAACACAGTGCACGTTCCATTGTAAGAATGTCAGGTATCTTGTGGATTCAGACCTCCTAAAAGTGATCCTTTATTCATTTATTTGTGAGCAGAAAGGAAGGAGAGAGTGAGCGAGCGAGCACATCAGGGCCATGAACTCCAAACATATGTGCCACTTTGGGCATCTGGCTTTATGAGGGTATTGGAGAATTGGACTCAGGTGAGTAGGTTTTGTAAGCAAGTACCTTTAACCACTGAGCAATCTCCCCGACCAAGGATTTGGATGTTGTAGTGGTTTAAATGTGTGGCCCAGTAGACCCAGCTTGAATCTTGAGTCTCCAGTGGGAGGAGCCTTTCTGAGGAAGAAGTTTGTTCAAGGGGGTGGGGAAGACGCTGGAGTCCAGTCCTAAGGTATGTTTGGGAGCAGGTCTTAAGTGCAGCCCTAGGTGTGTGGAGAACAGTTTGGAGCTCTGGCTGTTCATACTTGCTGATGTTTGCTGGCTGTTTGGTGGTGTCTCTCTGCTTGGATCTATGGGAATGAGTCAGCTTCTTCCCCCACTGATGGTGTCCCGTGGGCTGTGGCAGCCTGAAATAAACCCTTCCTCCCATAAGCTGCTTCTGGTTGGATGTTTGTCCCGACGATGAGGAGCTGACTGCACTGGATGGTTTGTTACTGTACATGAGTGAGTGAATGCTCAGGCTCCTTAGTTTCTAACTACAGTTCAAGGATATTTAACCACAAAGGGACATTCTGATCATCAGCACATATGGTTCCCAGGATCCGTTCTCCTTGGTTATCTCATTTTTAACTTCTTATGTGAGGAGTAATCTGAGGTGGTTTCCTTTCTGGAATAAATTCTTTCTTGGAAACCATTCTAACAATTAAGTCTGTTGTAATTAGATGCAAGAGCATGTGAAAGGGCCACAGAGTCTCGTGCATGTTCCTGAAGTGGGGCTTTATGGGAGCCTGTGGGGGCCTGCCAAGACGGGCTTGTTTATCCGAGAGCCTCGCCCTTTCTTCTGGTCAGCTTGACTATCTCATTCCCAGTTGCAAGTCTTCTTGCTTTTCTTTCCCAGTGTTTCTGACCTTGCTGGCTTCATCCTGACATTCACTTTAACCATAACAACTGGATTTCTGTGTCAGGTGCCCTTATATATGCTGATAAAGTTATAGCTGTAAATGAGTATTAAAATGGAGATAGGGTGTTCTGTAGACAGTACCATCTATACCCCCATTGGAATAGAATCTTGGAAACCTTATAAAAAATGGCACTGAGACTGTTTAGCTATAGTTGTGACAAGGGATCTGAAGGCTGCTGCTGAAGGTCCCACCACACAGGCTCCTTTGGGACGACCGTCGTGATGTTTACACTCCAGGTCTCCAGTCAAACACGACAGGTGCATTGTAGTGGGTCGGGCATCCAGATAGGAGCTCCTCATTGGAAACTTGGAGATCGAGACCTGGAATCCTGTGTAAGCGGAAGTGCTGGTGCTCATGGAGTGGAGAGAGAGGGGGGGGGAGAGAGAGAGAGAGAGAGAGAGAGAGAGAGAGAGAGAGAGAGAGAGAGAGAGGGAGAGAGAGAGAGGGAGAGAGAGGGGGAGAGAGAGGCATCAAGCAAAACACGGAAGGAAACCAGTTTTGCTGTCAGTGGTCTCGTTGGGACTCAGGCTGCCAGGTGCTTGGCGTCTTATTCAAAGAACTGAAACAGAAGCTGGGCGTGGTGGCGCACGCCTTTAATCCCAGCACGTGGGAGGCAGAAGTAGGAGGATCATCGTGAGTTCAAGGCCACCCTGAGAATGCATAGTGAATTCCAAGTCAGCCTGGGCCAGAGTGAGACCCTACCTCAAAAAACCAAAAAAAAAAGAATTGAAACAGAACACACAGCAAAGTTGCAAGAAATTTTATTTACAGGTCAAACACAAACAAACAAACAAAAATATATAGGAAAATGCAGGGTGAGGGAGGAGTGGACGGCTTGGGCAGGATGGCTCCACAGCGGTGGATTCCTGCGCAGGGCTTCCTTTCATGTGCCCAGGAGGAGGGGGCTGGTTGCTAGGAGTGAGGAACAGGTAGGTGGTTTGCCTTCTTTTCTTTTTGGTTTTCTATTGTGATTGACAGGCTTGGATTATGTAGGCCTTTGTTCACAACACATCTCTTTTCCCATAATGTATCTGATTTTAGTTATATTTATGCCCAAGCATGGACAGTAATATGACGATAAATAGATTTTTTTTGTTTGCTGAGAGTTTATTTTGAGGAATGTTGTCTGACTGCATGCACCCCAAACCATCTCAGATGGGATGGTCCATTTTCCTTGGCTTCAGGATATGTTTCAAGATGCTCGGTCACAGAAGGGGAGTTGTCAAGGGGCTGCTGTTGATGAACGCGTCACCACCCAGGCTCCTTTGGGGAATTCCAAAGTCATGTTCACACCCCGGCTCTCTACTCAAATATGTCAGTGTGCTGTGGTGGGCAGGGCATCCAGACAGCAGTGTTGCCATTTATTTATTTATTTTATCTTCCTTGAAAACTTGGGGATTGAAAGGTTCAGGTGTGGCCAAGACCATGGGGACCACTCTGAGGTAAAGAGGGAAGGTTTTATTCAGGAAAAACACGAGCTGCCAGGATTGACTCTCAGGAGAGGAGCGGTCAGCTTGGGGTTACAGATAGTGGGCTATAAAGAGCTCTTCAGTTGGGGGAAGGTGAGGAAGGGGAAAGTAAAGAGAGGGTTTCTTCAGGGGAGATCTAAGAGAGCCAGGGTGTGACACCAGAGCAGTAACCAGGTGTCCTGAGAGATAAGGGGGCAGGACACCCAGACCTGGGGTGTTGTTAGGCAGGGAAGGGATGATGGCTGCGTGGTTCCTTGAGGAATGTGGATGGCCCACTTCCTTGTGTCTCTGTCGCCCTCCTGCTGTCCTCAGTGACTCCATTTTGTCCTGACCTAACAGGGATCAAGACCTGGAATCCTGTGTAACTGGAAGAGCACACCCCGTCCGTTGTTGGAAGCGGGGGTTCATGCAGCAACATGCAGGTGGGGGTCCTGGGTTGCTAGGCTCGCTGCTGGGAAAGGGGTGCACGTGCAGCTCAAGCCAGGACGAGTCCCGGGTTGGTAAGTTTTCTCTGCGCTTGCCTTAGCTTTACAAAGTACTCCAGTGGGAGAATATGAACCTTCATGCAGTTTTTTAGTTTTTCAAGGTAAGGTCTTTCTCCAGCTCACACTGACCTGGAATTCACTATGAAGTCTCAGGGTGGCCTTGAATTTATGGTGATCCTTCTACCTCTGCCTCACAAGTGCTGGAATTAAAGGCGTGCGCCACCACGACCAGCCCAATTTTTATTTTTTAAATATTATTTATTTTTTTGTGAGCAGAGAGAAAGAGGGAAGGAAAGAAAAGAGGGAGGGAGAGAAAGCAAGAAATGAATGGGTGCCCCAGGGCCTCTTGCTTCTGTAAATGGACTCCAGACACATGTACCACCTTGTGCACCTGGCTTATGTGGGTACTTGGGAACCGAACCCACACCAGCAGGCTTTGTGAGTCAGCATCTTTAACCTCTAAGCCATTTCCCCAGCCCTGAAACTCTTGGTAAATATGAAAATGGGTAGAAAATGTTACAAGACCAAGAAGTACTGGGGAGGGCAGAACGAACAAAGTACCTGTTGGGTCAGCAAGGTGGGTGACCCCTTCTGACCACAGGCAGGACTACGTGCAGAGCGGCTGTTTCTGACGGGGGTGGGGGTGTTGGGGGAGTATCCGGACTGTGGAAGGTGCAGGTTCAGTAGGGAACAGCCAGCTCAGGCTGGAGGGTGCGCTGAGCCCGATAGCTGGATGCAGGCGGCCACGGGGACGCGGCAGAGCTCAGGCGCCGAGTAGAACTGGACGTGAAAGAGCTGACGAGAGGCAGGCTGTGAGGAATCAGAGAAGGGAGCCCACAGGTCCTGAGCCCCAGAAGAGTGCAGAGAGCTGTCAAGTAAGTATTCAGGGACAACGGTCTCGAACTCCAGGCTGGGAGCTTGTAACGCTGGTTTCTGTCCAGGGCCAGAGGTCCCCACACCCAAGGCCTGCAGGGGTCTTTGACACTAGAGGTCGCCATTCGCTCCTATTCCGCCAAACACCAGGGTTCAAAGGGCGTCTCCTTTGCCCAGCATCTCCATGTGGGTGGAGCAAAATAACCCTTAGCCAGCTGGTTCCTGACTCTTCCATACACACATGGTCACTCACACTCAAGAGGGCTCGCTCTGCAGACAATCTCCTGCGGTCCCCTACACATGCATTCCCCTCCCCACGCGTATTTTCTATATCAAACACTCTCAATACCCACTCCTATAGGAGCCCCCCACTCACTCACAGACACTCACACATGCACCCACTCGCACATCACCGTCCCCCTGCATGGGGCTATTCTCCTGAGGCTCACAGGGCCCACCTGACTCCTTTCTTCCCACGCCCTCATACTTCCCCTCCAGCTCAGCTACAATGCCTGTCCGTGTTCTCTGCAAAGTACGCCTTGCCGTGGCCAGTGACAGGCTCCTACTGTGCCCTGTGCCCTGAGTTTAAGACCCTGGGAGCCAAGCCTGGCCTTGGGGCCTTTGCTCCTGCCCAGCACAGACTTCATGTAGTGGTGCTAGCGTGCCAGCAGGGGGCGCCCTAAGACTCTAAACCATGGCTCAGGGGCACCTGCCGGCAGAAACTACATTTCCACCTCTGCTAAGACCTATTCACTTTGGAATTCTGTACATAGTCAGCTTGGGACTCTGTGTGTTGATGTGGAGGCTTCATTTCTCCGGAACTCCTAGCAAGCTCCTGATCGGTACTTTTAGCATGCTCTAGGCCACGCTCATAGCTTATTCTTCCGGCAACATGGAAGGAGGAGGGCGTCAGATGTGAGTGGCCTTGGGTGTTGGCTGTCCTACCTGGGCACTCCAAGAGACCTTCCTGTTTGTCGCAGGAGAAAGTGCCGGGGCCCTGAGCCATAGTGCCTGTCTAAATAACTGCAATTTTAAGTAGCCCTCCTTGAGTAAGCTCCCTGCTGACAGAGGCAAGAAGCCCTGGAGGGAAAGGGTTGTAACCTCTGGCTGGAGGGCAGGCGCCGCAGCAGCAAGATGCAGCTGTGCCAGTGCCCATGGGGTGCTTTCAAGCTCCTAGAAATTTCTAGTGCAGCAATTTCATCCCCGAGAAATGAAAATACATGTCCAATCACAGAAGGGATTATAAAATACGCTTTATGCATACTGGCTCCAAGGAAGAAATAACTCAGGTTGAACTGCTAGCTGGTCTGCTGTAAGGAGGTGTAATGGACTGATAAAATCCCAAGGTGGAAAGGCTGGAGAGATGGCTTAGTAATTAAGGCACTTTCCTGTGAAGACTTAGGACCTGGGTTTGATTCCCCAGAATCCACGTAAGCTAGATGCACAAGGTGGCGCATGCATCTGGAGTTCGTTTGCAGTGGCTGGAGGCCTGGTGCGCCCATTCTCTCTCTCTCTCTCTCTCGATCATTCTGTCACATAAATAATATAGAAAACTCTCAGGGTGGAGAAACCAGACTCGAGTACTATAACTCTAGCATAGATGCATGCTTGTGTGTGTGAGGGTGCACTTATGGGTGCAAGAGTGAGTTTGAGTGCACGGGTGTTCATGTGGTGAGTGTGTGTAGGCATCAGGGGTCTTCCTCAGTCCCTCTCCACCGGATTCTTGGAGACAGTGTCTCCTGCTGAACCTGGACTAGCTAGCCAGTGAGCCCTGGGGCTTCTTGTGGTTGCTTTGCCAGTGCTAGCGTGACAGTCACATACCACCATGCCTGGCATTTTACATGGGTTCTGGGGATCCAGAGTCAGGTTCCCATGCTAGCCTGGCAAGCACTTTTTCACCAAACTATCTCCCCATCTCCTGCTCTGTCTGGATTCCTCTCACAGCTACATGGCTGTGTACATACATCATTGTGAACTGTGTGCTTAAGATCCATGCATTTGCTCTGTATAAGGTGGAGAAATGTTAAAAATTGTATGCTTAGACCTGGAGAGATGGCTTAGTGGTTAAGGCACTTGCCTGTGAAGGCTAAGGACCCAGGTTTGACTTCCCCAGTACCCACGTAAACCCAACACACAAGGTGGCACTTGTATCTGGAGTTCGTTTGCAGTGGCCGGAGGCCCTGGTGTGCCCATTCTCATTCTCTATCTGCTTCTCTCTCTCTCAAATAAACAAAATAAAATAAAATTTAAAAAATTGCATGTTTAAATCAAACCAGAAAGCTGGCTCTTATAGCACCATGTGAAACCTATAAACACAGCCCCTGATTCTTTAGATACAGGAGGCTGGCAATATTTATTAACACTGGGCTCACCTGTAGAGGATGGGGCCCCAGCCAGTCACCCCTTGACGTCTGCAGAAATTCCCATGTGTACCAATGTTCATAGGTGCTGAATTCCTTCATATAAAAGAGTGTGGGGGCCTGGAGAAATGGCTTAGCAGTTAAGGCATTTGCCTGCAAAACCAAAGGACCTCGGTTTGATTTCCAAGGATCCCTGTAAGCCAGATGCACAAGGTAGTCCACGCTTCGGGAGTTTGTTTGCAGTGGTTGGAGGCCCTGGCACGCCCGTTCTCTCTCTCTCTCTCTACCTGCTTCTTTCTCTTTCTCTGTCTCTAATAAATAAATAAAAGAGCATGGTATTTACATGTAATTACGATATCCTCCTGCTTCCCCCCTTTTCTTTCCGTTTGCATGTACGGTGCGTGTGCGTGTGTGTAGGAGCATTCTCGTGTGTGGTGCTGGTGTCTGTGCAGCTGTGCAGGCCTGTGTGTGTGTGTGTGTGTGTGTGTGTGTGTGTGTGGAGGTCAGAGGTCATGTCAGGTGTATTCCTCAATCTCTGTCCACCTTATTTTTCAGCTAGACAAGCTATCCAGTAGGGCCCGGTGGCTGTCCTGTGTCCATGTTCCCAGTGTGCACTGGTGCACACATCCGTGCCTGGCTATTACATGGTGCTAGAGATCTGAGCTGGATTACCGTGCTGGCGAGGCAGGCACTCTGCCCCCTAAGCCGTCTCCCCAGCCCACTCCTCCATGCTGGAGATAAACTGTAACATGACGCAATGTTGAGGATATTTAAACTGTGATGTTTAGGGACAGTTGAAATGACAAAGAGAAAAGTCTGAATGTACAGTAGACAGTTTTTACTTGCATATTTTAAAAATATTTTATTTTTATTCATTTATTTATTTGACAGAGAGAAAGAGGGAGAAAGAGCGAGAGCGAGAGCGAGAGCGAGAGAGAGAGAGAGAGAGAGAGAGAGAGAGAGAGAGAGAGAGAGAGAATGGGTGTCCCAGGGCTCCAGCCACTGCAAATGAACTCCAGATGCATGCGCCCCCTTATACATCTGGCTTATGTGGGTCCTGGGGAATCAAACCTGGGTCCTTTGGCTTTGGGGAGAGAGAGACAGAGAGGACAGAGGGAGAGGCTGGTCATGCCAGGGCCTCATGCCGCTGCAAATGACTTAACTGCTAAGCCATCCCTTCAGCCCTTACTTGAATATTTTGATTCACAAGTTGTTTTGGATCTATGGATACAGAACCTATGGGTTTGGAGGACCAACTGTATTTGCATAACCTTATTCAACCATTCCTTCTTTGGTGGGTTTTGACATGAGTACATGATGCTGAAGTGAGCAGCACACCCCAGGATTGGAAGGAAACTTAATTTTCATTTCATTATGTAGTGGGAACCAGTGGGAGCCAGGCATGCTAGTTCACACCTTCAATCCCAGCACTCGCAAAGCTGAAGTAGGCCGACCACTTAGTCCTGCTTGTTGTGAGGGACAGAATTTCAGGGTAGCCTGAGCTGTAAGGAAAGTGTGTGGCTGGCAGCAAGCACTCAGGAGCACCCTGGGGACCATCGCAGTCCTCCAGCATTTGCGGCTTCCTCCTGTATCTCTTTCATCCCAGGGCCCTCGCTGGCCATTTCTCTGCACACCGACGTTACCCTCTTTACAAATTGGATTCCTTAACTTTAAAACATTTTTGTTTTTTAATTTATGAGAGATAGAATGTATGACCACACCAGGGCCTCCTGCCACTGCAAATGAAGTCCAGATGCTCATGCCAATTTATGCATATCTGGCTTTATGTGGGTACAGAGGATTTGAACCCCAGGGGGCTTCCTGTGTCTACCTTCCCAGTGCTGTGAGTACAGGTGTGCACCACAATAGCTGGCATTATTTATTGATTTTTAAACTATTTTTACTTATTTATTTATTTGAGAGAGTTGGGGGAGGGAGAGAGAATGGGCATGTCAGGGCCTCCAGCCACTGCAGACAAACTCCAGACACTTGTGTTCCTTGTGTATCTGGCTAATGTGGGTCCTGGGGAATTGAACCTGGGTCCTTTGGCTTTGCAGGCAAATGCCTTAATTGCTAAGCCATCCTTCCAGCCCTGTTGATTTATTTTTAAACTTATGCTTGTGTGGGTATGCATGTGTGCTTGTGTATGCATGTGTGCACGCGTGTGTGTGGCATATGCACCATCTGTATGTGTCCTTGCTTACTGTGGCAGGGGTCGCTTGCCTGCAGAGGCCAGAGTGGAGCGCAGGGTAAGTCATCCCATTGCTCTTCTGCTTGGTCTTGTTTTGAACTGGCATCTCTTCATTACTAACGTCCGAGCTTATAGGGCTCTGAAGACTCTCAGTCTTTGCTCCCTTGCAGATGCACAGAGCCACACCCAGCTGTCTTAAGGTAAGATTCGAGCTCAGGCAGTCTCAGGCACCCTTAGGCCCTCATACTTGCCCAGGAAGTGCACTTAACCAGTGATTGTCTTTCCAGCCCATGCCTGGCATTTCTATGTGGCAAGCACTTTAGCACTGATGTCATCTTGGGGACCCCATCTTCATGACCTCCTCTAGCCTTAGTTATTTCCCAAAGGCCTGTTTCCAAATCCATTGACATAAATAAAATATATTGAATAATGTGATGAAACTCTGGCTTTCCAGATATGCTGACTTGTTCTCCAAGGACACCTGCTTTGGGAAATCAGATAAGGCAGACAATGTAATGAAGTTAAAGGAAAAGGACGAGGTCATGCCCCCACAGTACAATAGCCATGAAATGCACCTAAATCAACCCTGCAACCCTCCTCCCCTCCTCTTCCTGCTCTCACGACCTGGTGAACATACACCCCTTCTCACTGATCCTTCTCTGGTTACTCATGTGAGAGGTTGCACCCCTGAAGGAGATGCCCCTTGTTTTCATAATATCCACCTCCGTGCTGGGCACATGGCAATGGGGTGGTGGGGAGTGCACACACTTTGCACTCAGGCTATTTGGGGTTTGTTTGTGTGCTCTTGGGCAAATCACTTCATCTCCTTTTAGAAAAACAAAACTATTTCATTTATTTACTTAGAGACAGACAGAGAGAGAGAGAGGAAGAGAATGGGTGTTCGAGAGCCTCTAGCCATTGTAAACAAACTCCAGATACATATACTGCCTCATGCATCTGGCTTATGCACATACTGGGTAATCGGAATCTAACCTGAGTCCTTAGACCTCACAGGCAAGCACCTTAGCAGTTAAGCCATCTCTGTAGCCCTACTTCATCTCTTGAATCTAGACATCTTATTGGCAAAGTAGAAAACTAAAGATGAGAGCCCCAAGACAGCTGATTTTCAACAGAATTTGACAGTTGTGTTGTTATGGTTAGTGAAGATCAGGATGCATTTTATTTTTTTTGAGGTAGGTCTTGCTGTTGCCCAGGCTGACCTGGAATTCACTGTGTAGTCTCAGGGTGGCCTTGGACTCAGGACGATTCTCCTACCTCTGCCTTTCAAGGGCTGGGATTAAAGGCGTGCGCCACCACGCCCTGTTAGGATGCAAATTTTTGATTCCAAAGAGATGTGAGGGCCAGTGAGAAGTTCACTTGGCAAAGCACTTGCCTTACAAGCATGAGGACCTGAGTTCAACTCTCAGAAACCACTTAAAAATGCTGGACAAGGTGGCATGCACTTGTAATCCAAGTGCTGGGGAGGCCGAGACAGGAGGACCCCTGGGGCTCACTGCTTAGCCAGTCTAGCCTACTTGTCGAGTTCCAGGGCTATGATAGACCATAGCTTTAAAAGATGGACAGCATTCCCGAGGAATGACACCAGGGTTTTCCTCTGGCATGCTCCTAGACAGGCACAGATACGCAAACACGTATAAAAAGATCAGAACTTGGTGGAAAGGAACACGTTGCTGATGACCACATGAGTGGACACCTCCCAGCTAGGTGTGTGCAGGGTCTGTTGAGGACGCTGACTTCGTGTGGGACCAGACGGAGCGGGGTGGCATTGCCGAGCTGGTGGGATTTACTTAGTATTCTATTTCTGGAGCTCTGGAGGGTTTGATCTCAGTTTAATTAGAAAGGAATTAGCCAAGTCTAGGGGATAAAGTGTTTCTATCCTTGGAACAAACGTTGCGAACTCGAGGCTGTCTTCCTTACTCAACCTTGGTAATTCTTTAGTAATGTCGACAGAGAAGCTGTCTGCCCGGGTCAGGTCTTTTGCTGGGAAGATGTCTTCAGGGTGCATGTCCATCCTCTGAAGTTTCAGTCAGTAGAACTTGGGGCTACATTTTGAAAGGAGACAAGAGCTTTCTAAGTGGCTGGAGATTCTGTCTGGGGTAGAAGGGTATGGTAGTCGATTCAAACATGCGGGGTGCAGGGTCCAAGCGTTATGGCTCATGCCCCAGCTTGCACGCATTTGTGGAAGGCAAATTTGGTGTTTATTCAGAAAGGCTGAGGGGGTCATGATTGTAGAGAGCAAGGTTCCAGTTCACCCAACACGACTCATTTCCCCCAAGTACCCATCCTGCTATGCAAGGAGAGCTTGTCCTTCTCTTACTCCCAGGGTCTGCAATGAGTTAGTGATGAATCCATAGTGAGCAGAAGATTTCAGTTGTCCCAGTCTTTAGAAAATAGGCTTAAACATCGTTTCTGAGAAAGATTCTCACTTAAAAATATTTTTCTTACATCGTGAATTCCAGGTCAGCTTGAGCTAGAGTGAGACCCTACTTGGAAAAACTAAACAAAAATATTTTTTTCTCTCTTTCTTTCTTTCTTTCTTTCTTTCTTTCTTTCTTTCTTTCTTTCTTTCTTTCTTTCTTTCTTTCTTTTTGCATGTGTCTGTGGTGTGTGTGTGCAGGTGTGCATGCATGTAGAGGCTAGAGGACTGCATTGGGTCTTCCCCTCTGTAGCTCACCCCGTTTGTTGAGACAGGCCTCTCACTGCATTTTGGGTTTACTGGGTTGGCTAACTTTGGCCAACAAGCCCAGGGATTACCTGTCTCTGCCTCCTCAGGGCTGGGATTACAGGTATGCATCATTGTGCTTGGCATTTACCTGGGTTCTGAATCCAGGACCTCGTACGTGCATGATAGGTGCTTTACTGGCTGAGCCATTGTGGTGGCTTGATTCAGGTGTCCCCCATAAAGTTAGGTGTGCTGGATGCTAGTCTCCCCAGCTGACGGAATTGGAATGAACGACTTCTGGAGGCAGTGTGTTGCTGGAGGCGGGCTTAGGGATGTTACAGCCAGCTCCCCCTGTCAGTGCTGGGCACACCCTCCTGTTGCTGTTGTCCATCTTATGTTGGCCATGGGGTGATGTCCACCCTCTGCTCATGCCATTATTTTCCCTGCCATTGTGGAACTTCCCCTCGAGTCTGTAAGCCAAAATAAGCCCTTTGTTTTCCCCAAAACTGCTCTTGGTCAGGTGATTTCTGCCCCCAGTGCAAACCTGACTGCAACAGCCATCATCTCCTCAGCCCCCAAATATTGTTTTTTACTTCAAAATCGTTGTAGACTCTTAGCAATCTGTAGGGTTTTTGTGTATCTTTTAGTTAGTTTCCACCAATGTTAATGAGTGAAATTTGAGTGATAGTCAAGTGTGGTTAGTGTAAGCATAGTTCAAAAAAGAAACCAGAACTTGAAATTGGTGCAATTCAAAAACTTTATCAGATTTCATCAGTTTTTTTTTTTTTTTTTTTCCTGAGGTAGGGTCTCACTTTATCCCAGGCTGACCTGGCAGAACTCACCCTCATCGTCTCAGGGTGGCCTTGAACTCACAGTGGTCCTTTCACCTCTGCCTCCTGATATTAAATGTGAGCCTGGCTTACACTTCATCAGTTCTGTGGGGTCTCACTCATGTGTATGTACCCGTGGTTGCAGGGCTTTGTGTAGTTTTATCATATGTGGAGCTAAGTACTATAATATTCCTGATTCACAGTTATTCCATAAGATTTGCTCACACTATTTTTTGTTTCTTTTCAAGACAGGCTCTCACTATAGTCCAAGTTAACCTGGCACTCACTCCCAGGGTGTTCTTTATTTAACTTTTTAATTTAATTTAATTTTTTTTATGAGAGAGAGAGGGAATTGGTGCTCCAGAGCCTCTGCACTACCTTGTGAGCATGCGTGACCTTGTGCATTTCTCTCTGTCTCTCTCTCATACACACACACACAGACACACACACAATAATTTTTTAAAAAACAGAATGCACTTACTGTAGGACCAAATTGTACATTTTTTGAGCATTTATCCCAAAGAAATGAAAGCTTATATTCTAGGAACATTCTTCACAACTTTATTCATTATCACCAAAAACTGAGCACAACCCCAGTTTCCTTCTAGGGGTGACGGTTAGTGTGGTACATCCTCAGCATAGACCAGTACCGGGCACGAGAGAGGCAGACGTGGGAGGATTGCTGTGCATTCACGAACAGCCTGGGGGCTGGAGCTGTGGCTTCGCTTGCCTGCAAAGCCTAAGGACCCAGGTTCAATTTTCACTTTGCGGCAGGTGATTTTGAGGACACGCCACACGTCGTGGAGACCTCCCACCAGCCACACTCGTGTCCTTTAACCACACGTCAGCATTGGTCTCACTGCCCAGTCCCCCCCCCATTTCTTTGACTCCTGTCCCTGGTCATTCCTGGCACAGAGAAAGATTAGCAAATAAACAGCGAAACACGGAAATGAATACAGTGTTGAGCAAGATGTTTTTGCTTTTATTTGTTTGCATATTTATTTTTGCATATGTCTGCACACTCATGTGTTGTGGATGCATGTACGGGTGCTGGTACACGACTTCATGTGTCATTTCTTAGGAACGCCATCCACCTCTTTTTAAAAAGTGATTCTTAATATTTTATTTTTATTTATTTATTAATGAGAGAGAGAGGGAGAGGGAGAGGGAGAGAGAGAGAGAGAGAGAGGGAGAGAGAGAGAGAGAGGGAGAGGGAGAGAGAGAGAGAGAGAGAACGGCACTCCAGGGCCTCCAGCTGCTGCAAACGAACTCCAGACACGTGAACCACCATGTGCATCTGGTTTACGTGGGTCCTGGGGAATCGAATTTAGGCTCTTCGGCTTTGCAGGAAAGCACCATAACTGCTAAGCTCTCTCTCCAGCCCCATCCACCTCTTTTTAAGACAGGGGCACATATTGGTTTAGACTGGCTGGCTGGTCAGACCCAGGCATCCTCCCGACTTCCCTCCCTAGCACTGGGATTACTGCTGCATGCCCAGGTGTCTGGCATTTTGTGTGGGAACTTGTGATCAAATGCAGGGCCTCAGGGTTGCAAGGCAAATGCTTTACTCACTGAGCTATTTCTCCAGTCCCCGCCCTTATTTTTACTTATTTATTATTTTTTTTGAGGCAAGCCCAATAGACTGCCCTTTTTTTATGAGAGAGAGTGGGGGGTAGAGAGAGAGAGAGAGAGAGAGAGAGAGAGAGGATTGGCACACCAGGGCCTCTAGCCACTGCCATCAAATTCCAAACACGCGTGCCACCTTGTGAGCATGTCTGATCTTGTATGCTTTTGTCACCTTGTGCGTCTGGCTTACCTGGGACCTAGAGAGTTGAACATAGGTCCTCAGTCTTTGCAGAAAAATGCATTAACTGCTAAGGCATCTCTCCAGCCCCTGCCCTTGCTTTTAAAAAGCATTTGTACATAATTTATTCTGTCATCAAATGCATACAGCTAATTGCAAGAAAAAAAGTAAGTCCTGTTATCATATCATCTACACAGTCACTTCTTGCAAAGCAGGAGTGATTGGGCACATTATTAATGAAACAGAAAAGTCAAACTGCATTCATTAAATTGCTTTTTGGAGGGAAGAAGCCTATTAGGGTCTATTTTATAACATATTTACTCCTTTTTTACAACTTAATGGGTTTTTAACTCTTGTTTGCAGACTGACAAAAGTAATATTTTTGCCAGTTTTGGAGTAAAACGAAAAACAATCCATTAGCACAAATGACTAGGCCCAGTGGGATGGGAAAACCTGGGATTCAGTTTCTTTACATGCAGTCGGAGGCCTGACTGGGGAGCCGTTCCATGTGCACCAGGATGATTTGATGGGATGTCTGTGGATGAGCCACAAACGCAGCTCCTGGCTGGTTGTCACTGCTTCTGTAAATGTCTCTCGAGTGCCACACGGATCCCTAGAAGCCCAGTGAATCTTCTTGTTTCTGGACCTGGAACTTAGCAAGAGCTGCGCGAATGTGCGTTCTGTGGGTGTTTGCTGACTTCTTTTGAAGGCATGGTCCAAGGGCCATATTTATGGGTGGCTGTTGGGTACAACAGGAGGTACAAGGAAATAGGAATGGGCTGCCCGAGTCCAGGCCTCACCGTGTGCTTCTTGGCTGCAAGACCTTCTGTGGGCAGGACTGTTCCTTTCTGGAAAGTGGGGGTGATACCAGGGCCTCCTTTGCAGTAGTGGGAGGAGATGTGCTGGATCTGAGAGTGTATAACTCAGTTATGGAGTGCAAAGTCCTAGGGTTTTGTCTTTAATAAAGCAATAATAATAATAAATAATAATAATAATAGAAAAGCCAGGCCATCCAATGCTTTATTGTAGGGCCTGGTGTGAAGGCTGAACATGTTCTGGCTGGATGAGACCCAGAGGCATCTTCTCTCTGGAGGTTGGCCCGAGGCCCAGGACATTTGGGGTGGGTTTCATGAAATGAAAACCTGTGGCCCATGACCCTTGGGAGTGTTTGGCGTAGTCCAGGCACCCGGCATGTTTGTCCACTGACTTGTCCACAGAGCCCTTTCCCCAGAGAAGGCTGATGGTACGCGGCTGCTCACCAGCGCACTTTCCCTGGCTCTATGTTCCTTGAGGTGATGCACAAAGTGGGCGTTGGGCCCTTGAGATGTTCAGTGGCAGTTTGGGATGAATTCTCCTCAGCAACTCCAGGGCTCAAATGGGGACAGCTGTGGTGTGGTGGATGGCATTCACACTAGGTGGCTTATGAGTGATGGCACAGGGAGCAGCTGGGCACAAGCAAGCGGGGGTTTAGAGTCTGAGGACTGGGAGGTGACAATAGGAATTCTGCAAGAAAGAAGCTACAAGGGCTGGAGAGATGCCTTAGTGGTTAAGGTGCTTGCCTGTAAAGCCAAAGGACACAGGTTTGATTTCCCAGGACCCATGTAAGCCAGAAGCACAAGGGGACGCATGCGTCTGGAGTTTGTGTACAGTGGCTGAAGGCCCTGGTGCACTATTTTCTCTATACATATATATCTGCTTCTCTCTTTCTCTCTCAAATAAATAAATTGAAATTAAAAAAGTGAAAGAAGCTGCAAATAGTTCAAGTACAGAGCACCTCACACAGACCAGCCAGCTAAATAGCCTGGGCCCAGCAGGAGATCCCAGATCAGGTGAAGAGGCCACAGCGGCAAGATAGAAGGCGACCAGGTGGATAGAAATTGCAAGCTGAGCAGCCTGTGAGAGTGGAGGGGTCTGTGTACCTGGCCAGCCTGCATCTTCAGGGCCCTGCCTCAGGCAAGGCCTTCTCCTGTGAGCTGGGAATCACACTCACAGGTTGTGGCTCTGCAGTGTCTGAAAGTTCATTACAGATGAGTGTATAAAATGAATCGGATTACTTGCTGGATTTTCAGTGGGGACTGTACTGCCCTCTGTATTTTATTATGTCTTGGCCATAAAGCACGCCCTGGAAATTCTTTGTGGAGACTTGCTGAGCTGGCAGAAGAGCCTCTCTGTGGATGGGAAGATCAGCTCTTATTAAAATGGACCTATTAACCAAGAAGCTTTATAAACTCCAGATGATCTTTGCTATTATCCCCAAAGAAGATTAACATTTTTACTGTTTCTTTGATGAAGTTTTGGGAAAAGAAAAATAACTCAAGGTTAAACAAAAGCACCTTTCCCTTTTCCTGTCTTGTCAATTTCTTTTGCCTCATTTGAGCCTGTTGTTATGAGCAAAGAGCTCACTTTTCTGGTCCCATGAGATGTTCGGAAGTACTTCTTGCAGTTGATTGACTGATGCATTCATTTATTCAAAATTTCTTTTTTGTTGTGTGACTATTAAAGGCCAAGTACAAACATAAGGACCTGGCAAAAGAAATCAGAAATGTGGGGAGACATGATCGTGGATGGCAAGAGCCTATATTGCTAACATTTTCATATTACTTAAAGCAATCTACAGATTAAATGTATTCCTATCGAAATCATAATGGCTTGGGGGTGGGGAACAACTCAGTTGGTAAAGTACTTGCCTCACACACATGAAGACATGGGTTCAACCTCCAGAACCCATGTGACAGAGACGGGCACATCCATCAATAACCCAGCACTGGGGAAGATGGGAGAATCCCTGGGTCTCAATGAACACCCGGTTTCATCTAGTTGGCGAGCTCCATACTGGTAAGTTCTAGTCAAGTGAGAGACCTTAGTCAAGTGAGAGACCTTGTCTTCCAGAGAATAGCACCTAGGTTCTCCTCTGGCTTCTACAAGCCTGAATGAACAGATGCATTTGCATGTACACACACACACACACACACACACACACACACACACACACACACACAAATTCTCTCAGTTTTCCGGTGGCTTATGTGGGGCAGGTTCCTCTAGCAGCTTGTGTGGGGCGTGTAGGCTTGGCTCACTGGCCATTTGTGCAGGGCAGGTAGGGGGCTCCCAGTTTCCCACACAAACATGTAGCAGGCTCACATGCAGGGATCCCCCTGCAGCCATCAATCTCAAACGCATGACCCAGGTGGGCTCTGCAACCCAAGAACACCTAATCAAAAACTGTGCATAAGCAACCTTCTCACCCCTATGTTGATCAAACCTGAACAAGGCAACAAACTCATACTCTGGAAGAGATACTAATTGCCACAGTCCTAGCAAAACAAGACAATGACCTCGGGGGAAACCCCGATGCAACAAAGAATGCATGACACCAAGCCAAAAATCCCCATCAAGGACGCCAGGCCCCATCATGGTAGCCTCTACTGCGGACCTAGAGGAAACTCTAGCCATAAAATCCCATCATGCAGCTGTGGCAAGCATATCCAACAGTCTGAATGAGGCCATGAACCAAAGGAAGGAAAAATTAGTTGAGAACCGAAATAAACAACTCACCATGGAATTTAAAGCATGGCTGAAGAACATCAACAATAAAGAATTACAGAATGAACTCCAAGCATGGCTAAAGGAAACGCAAAGAAATCAGCTAAAAGAACTCAATACCTGTCTCAAAAATGAAGAGAATAAAAAAAATAACTTGAAGAAGGATCAAAGAAATGGAGGTGAACCACCAACAACAAAATGGTTTCAAGGGGCAGTGGAATAAATTCAGCGAAGATATAATCAAATGCAGGAGTGAATTCCAACAAACAACAAGCAAGTCTAATGCAGAAATAAAATTGGGGGCTGGAGAGGTGGCTCAGCAGTTAAGGAGCTTGCCTGTGAAGCCTAATGACCTGGATTTGATTCCCCAGCACCCACATAAAGGCAGATGCACAGTGGAACATGCATCTGGAGTTCATTTGCAGTGGCTGGAGGTCCTGGCATACCCATTCTCTCTTTCTTTTTCTCTCCTTCCCACTCTCTCTTCTTTGTCTCTGCTTGCAGATAAATAAACAATACATCCTTTCAACACAGAAAGAAACGAAATTGGACTTCCACAACGAGATGGAGATGCTGAACAAAAAATGTAATAGACCACAACATTGAAATTACTATTTTAAGAGGCTCACAAGAAAGCCTCACCAACAGAGTAGAATAGTCTGGTAGTCTACAAACAATGATAAGTTAAAAAATAACATGTGAAAAGAATATGGGGGAAATGTAGGACACCTTAAACAGACCAAAAGTTTGGATTATTGGCATAGAAGAAGGAGAAGAAATACAGACCAAAGACATAGAGAACATCTTCAACAAAATTATTGAGGAAAATATCCCTAACCTCACAAAAGAGAGCCTCATCAAAGTACAAGAGGTGCTCAGAACACCAAAACAAACAGGACCAGAGAAGAAATGCCCCACATCACATTATAGTTAAAACTCTCAACACTGAAAACAAAGGAAGGGTTCTAAAAGCTGCAGAAGAAAAACAGCTTGTTATATAAAGGTAACCCATCAGAATTACCTCTGCTTTTTTTTCAATGGAAACTCTTAAATTCATAAGGGATTGGGATGGAATATTTCAAATCCTAAAGGCCATGGCTGGTAACCCAAAATGCTTTATCCAGCAAAATTATCCTTCATAAATAAAGGTGAAAAAAACTTTCCAGGATAAGAGGGGAAAATAATAACCATGAGTAGAATAGACATGTAAACATGTAAACCCTGAGAAAATACCAAACTCCACAAAGCTTTCAACGTAATAGGGATTATTAAGTTGCATCTTGCAGTTATAACTGTAAACAGCAGTAGTCTCAATGTCCCAATCAAATGACACAGGATGAAACACTGGATCAGAAAAATGGACCCATCCATTCACTGCCTACAGGAAACCCACATTCCCATAAGTATACACCCCACCTTAGGGTAAAACGATGAAGAAAGGTATTCCAAGCTGATGGAAACAAGAACCAAGCAGGGCAGCTATACTGATATCAGACAAAATAGACTTCAAACCAAAAGTAGTCAGAAGAGATAAATAAGGTCACTTCATACTCATCAAAGGAACAATACAGCAAGAGGCTATTATACCATAAACCTATATGCATCAAATACAGGAGCACCAAATTTATCAAGCAAAATCTGTTATATAATAAAGCACAAATAAAGCCTATTACAATTATATTGGGAGACTAATACTCATTATTAGACAGATCATCTAAGCAGAAAATTAACTGTGAAATAAGGCAATTAAACAATACCATACATCAACTGGGATTAACAAACATCTACAGAATATTCCACCCTGATTCCATAGAATATACATTATTCTTAGCAGCTCATGGAATCTTCTGTAAAACAGATAATATATTGGGGCATAAAATATGTCTCAGCAAATTCAGGAAAATTAATATAATTCTCTGCACTCTATCAGACCACAATGCATAAAGCTAGAAATGAACAAGGGAAACAACAGAAAATCCACCAATACCTGGAGGTTGGATAATTCAGTATTAAATAATGCATGGGTGAAGGAATCATAAAGGAAATTATAAAAATTTTCCGGAACTGGAAGATAATGAAAACACAACACACCAAAACTTACAGGACAAAATTAAGGCAGACTTAAGAAGGAAGTTTATACTACTAAATGCTTTCATTACAAAAACAGAGAAATCTGAAGTCAATAACTTAACCATCCACCTGAATGCATTGGAAAATAAGATCAAAACTTGATAGTACCAAATGTGAAGAAATAATCAAGATCAGAGCAGAAATCAATGAATTGGAAATAAAAAATATTTAAAAATTAATGAATCAAAGAGCTGGTTCTTTGAAAACATAAACAACAAGATTGATAAACTCCTACCAATCTGAAAAAAAAAAGGCTCAAATCAACAAGATCAGAAATGAAAAGGGAAATATTACAACAGACCATAATGAAATTGGGAGAATCATCAGGACATACTTCAAAGATCTATACCCCTCAAAATTGGAAAACCTGGAAGAAATGGATGAATTACTGAACTCATACCACCTACCAAAACTAAGAAGAGATAAACTACCTTAATAGAGACATAACATCAAATGAGATTGGAGCTGTAATTAAAAGACTTCCAACAAAAACAGTCCAGGCCCAGATGGTTTCCCTGCTGAATTCTATCAAACCACCATTGAAGAACTAAAGCCAATTTTTCTCAAGTTATTCCATACAATTGAAAGGAGGAATGCTCCTTGATCCCTTCTATGAAGCCAGCATTATAGTAATGCCAAAACCAGACAGAGACACAAGTAAAGAGAATTACATGACTCATATCCCGGATGAACACAGAGGCAAAAGTTCTCAATAAAATTCTTGAAAACAGAATTCAAGAACACATCATAAGTATCATCCACCTCAATCCATGAGGTTTCATCTCAGGGATGCAAGGATGGTTCAACATACGGAACTGATAAACGCAGTATATCACATAAACAGACTCAAACTCAGGAACCACATGATATCTCTATAGATTCAGAAAAGGCCTTCAACAAAATTCAATATCCCTTCATGATGAAAACACTGGAGAAGATAGGATAGAGGCACCATATGTTAACATGATAAAGGCAACATACAACAGACCTAAAGCCTATACCATACTAAATGGGTGAAAACGTGAAGCATTCCCAGTCAGGTCGGGAACTAGGCAGGGGTGTCCACTCTCATCACACTTTTCAACATAGTACTTGAAGTCTTAGCTCAAGCAATAAGACAACAGAAAGGAATAAAAGGGATACAAATTAGAAGGGAATACGTCAAACTAGCCCCATTCACAGGTGACATGATTCTATGCTTAAGAGAACAAAATATATACACCAAAACAAACAAACAAACAAAAAACCCTCCTAGAAGTGAAAAAAGCTTTTAGCAAAGTATCAGGATATAAAATCATCAGAAAATCAATAGCCTTTGTATCTATCAATGAGAACAATATGGAAAAAGAAATCAGGGAAGCTGCCCTGTTTACATTAGCCACAAAAGAAATTAAATACCTTGGAATTTCTCTAACCAAGGAAGTAAAAGACCTATACAATGAAAACATAAAGACACCGAAGAAAGAACTGGGAGAAGACATGAGAAGATGGAGTGACCTTCTATGCTCATGGGTTGGAAGAATTAAAATGGTCAGAATGGTCATCCTACCAACAGCAGTGTACAGATTCAATGCAATTCCAGGCAAATTTTCAGCAATATTCTTTTGTTAAATTTAATAAAAAAATTTTATTGACAACTTCCATAATTATAGACAATAAACCATGGTAGCCCCCTTCCCCCTCACTTTTCCCTTTGCAACTCCACACTTCAGCATATTCCTCTTGTAATCTCCCATTTATTTATTTATTTTGGTTTTTGAGGTAGGGTCTCACTCTAGCTCAGGCTGTCCTGAAATTTAATATGTAGTCTCAGTGTGGCCTTGAACTCTTGGCAGTCCTTCTACCTGAGTACTGGGATTAAAGGCGTGCGCCACCACATCTGTCCTCTCTTTTATTTTGAGTTCATCATTTTTCCCTCATATTATAAGGTTCTTGTGTGGGTAGTGTCAGGCACTGTGAGGCCATGGATATCCAGGCCATTTTGTGTCTGGAGGAGCATGTTGTAAGGAGTGTTACCCTTCTTTTGGCTCTTACGTTCTTTCCGCCACCTCTTCCACAATAGGCCCTGAGACTTGCAAGGTGTGATAGAGATATTTCAGTGCTGAGCACTCCTCTGTCACTTCTTCTTAGCACCATGGTGCCTTCTGAGTTATCCCAAGGTCACCACCATCTGAAAAGAGAAGCTTCTCTAACCAAAAGTGAGAGTAGCATTAATATATGGGTATGAACACTAGGAGAAGCGCTTATTGGGCAGTTTGGTGAGCATAATATGTGCATTTAGTCAGATACCAGCAGGTGTTACACCCCTAAGGCTCATGACTTCCCCTATCATAGGTTTTCAGTATCAGGCATGTATTCTCTCCCATGGAGTGGGCCTATTAACAGTTGGTTTCCCCCATAACAGACATGCCACTATTGTACCTATTGGCTCATTTGGCCTGGGTGGCCCAACTTAAGGTTTGCAGTGTCCACTGTTGTTTATCTGGTGACTTCTCTCTCGCCTATGGAGCTACAAAGTGAGTTCCAGGTCAGCCTGGGCTAGAGTGAGACCCTGTCTCTAAAAGAATAAAAAGAGCTCGAGGAAATGGGGTGCACATTCCTTACCCAGCTAGTGCTTCCATGCGCGAGTACTTACCTGAATGGGGCAAAGCCCCGGCACTCGGCCGCAGCTGCTGGCTGTGGGGTGCAGCGTTGTGTGGGACGAGAGGCCTGTGTGGATTCAGTTGCCTGCCCAGTGATCGTGAACAAGTCACCATCATTCTCGGTGGCTTCTTACGCACAATATTGTAAGGTTCTTGTGAGGAAATATGGCATGAAAACTTAGTAGTACACGGTGGATGCCCAACGATGACTAAACTAGAATATTTAAACTATATTGTGATTTTGAATATTGATTTTAAATTTTATTTATTTATTTGACAGACAGAGAGAGAGGGAGGGAGGGAGGGAGGGAAGGAGAATGAAAATGAACTCCAGATGCATGCTCCCTTGTGCATCTGGGTTATGTGGGTCCTGGTGAATTGAACCGGGGTCCTTTGGCTTTGTAGACAAATACCTTAACTGCTAAGCCATCCCTCCAGCCTGTGAATCTTGATTTTAAACCTGACAGGGTTTAGGATCACCATGGGTCTGTCTGGGTCTGTTGATATAGATGTTTCTAGAATGGTTCAACCTACAAAGAAAAACCCACTCTGAATGTGAATGGCACCATTGCATGGGCTGGGGGCCCAGATTGCATAAAAAGCAGGAAGTGGGGGCTGGAGAGATGGCTTAGCAGTTAAGGCACTTGCCTGAGAAGCCTAAGGACCCAGGTTCAATCCCAAGTACCCACACAAGTCAGATACACACAGTAACACATGCATCTGGAATTTGTTTGCAGTGGCTAGAGGCCCTGGCACACCTATTCTTATCTTTCTCTCTCTCTATCTGCATCTTCCTCTCTCTCTCATAAATAAATGGAGAAATAAATATTTTTCAAAACAGAAAATAGGGTTGGAAAGATTGCCTAGCAATTAAGGCACTTGACTATGAAGCCTGAGGACCCAGGTTTGACTCCCCAGAACCTATGTGAGCCAAACCCACAAGGTGATGCATGTGCACAAGGTCACATATATGCGCAAGGTGGCACACACTTCTGGAGTTTGACTGCAGTGGCTGGAGGCCCTGGCATGCCAATTCTCTCTCTCCTTCATAAAAATTTTACAACAATTAAGTAGACAAGAAGCAGAAGGTGAGCAGAGCAGCAGCTTCATGTCATGCCTCTGCTTCCCGAGGACAGACGTGACAGGAAGAGTGCGGCAAGCTCCTGCCGCCTGTCGCCCTCACGATGGACTGCACCCCCAGCGTGGGAGCCAAAATAAACCTTCTTTAAGGAGCTTTTTCCAGACTTTGTTACAGCAATGAGAAAAGTAATGAATACATGTACGTAAGCAGTGTGTTTCCCGTTGAGGTTTGGGGGTAAGAACAAAGAAACATTTCAAAGCTATTTTAACATTTCATGCCTTCAGCAGATCTCAGGATCCATACATAAAATCCACCTTAACCATAAAACTCGTCACTGACTTCACTTACAAAGACTTCACCTATTTTACAGCTAGCTGCAGCAGCGTATCATGTTTAGGATTCCTGCATCATGAGGAAGGCTACAAAGAGTAGCCAGAGTGGCTGAGGGATTTCAGTAGGGAAGTCAGACCTGGTGACTTTCAGTCTAGACCCTCCCCACCCCGCAGCCCCAGAGGAGGGACTAAGACAACGCCACCCACCGTCCCCCATGAACTACGCTTGCTACGTTTCACGCAGCTGGTCACGCACTCTGGGCATTACAGCTTACTGGATCCTCAGCCCAGCCCTGCCGGCCCAGGATGGTGCGTGAGGGCATGGATGCTCAGAGCTGGGGCAAGAACCGGGCCAGTCTAGTCTCCAGACTTTGCCCTTCCTTACAGCACAGCAGGGAAGGTGTGGGTAGACGATGCAGGGCATACTGTGTTCAACACCATGTCAAGGCTGGGGATGGAGCTCAATCAGTAAAGCATTCGCCTTGCCAGCAGAGGACTGGAGTTTGATCTTCAGAACCCACATCAGAATGTTGGGCATTGCCAGGCGTGGTGGTGCACGTCTTTAATCCCAGCACTCGGGAGGCAGAGGTAGGTGGATGGCTGTGAGTTTGAGGCTACCCTGAGATTACATAGTTAATTCCAGGTCAGCCTGGGCTAGAGCGAGACCCTACCTTAAAAAAAATGTTGGGCATGGGCTGAAGAGATGGCTTAGTGATTAAGGCACTTGCCTGCAAAGCCAAAGGACCCAGGTTCAATTCCCCAAGACCCACCTAAGCCAGATGCACAAGCGGGCACACACATCTGGAGTTTGTTTGCAGTGGCTGGAGGGCCTGGAGTACCCATTCTCACTGTCTCTCTTTGACAATTTATCTATCTCAAATAAGTAAATAAAAATAAAATGAAATAATGAATGCTGGGCATGATGATGCATGCCTGTAATTCCAGTGCTGGGGAGATAGGAGCTTGCTGGATAGCCAGGGCAGTCTAATTGAGCTCTAGGCCAGTGAGAGACTGTGTCTCAAAACCAAAAAAAAAAAAGGGCGAGGAGAGATGGCTCAGAGGTTAAGGCACTTGCCTGCAAAGCCTAATGACCTGAGTTTGATTCCCCAGTACCCACATCAGCCAGATGCACAAGGTGGCACACAGGTCTGGAGTTTGCAGTGGCTAAAGGCCCTGGTGTGCCCATTCTCTCTCTCTCTACCTGCCTTTTTCTCTCTCTCACTTTCTCTCAAATAAATAAATAAATAATAGTTTTTTCAAAGTTAAGGGTGTCTAAGAAACAACACCCGATGTTCTCCTCTGGCCCCCCCCATCATGCATAGAGCAGGAATCCTGGTGACTGAAGGTGACCTTTGAAGTCTTATAAATCAAACTGGGGGTGTGAGTGGTCCAAAGCCATAGCCCTGTCTGTTGGGAAAGTCAGGTGGGATCCCCAGATGAGGAATCCCACAGGCAGTCTGGGTGGCTCTGGGTTCAACAAGGCAGGACTGATGGGGGAAACCAGCTGAGCTCTTCCTTGGGGTATCATGTATTAGTTGGGGTCCTCTACAGGAACAGGACTGGTAGAATGAACATGTATTATAAAGGGATTTATTAGATTAGCTTGTAGACACAGGCTGGGCCATCCCACGACATCTGGATGAAAGCTGGGAAGTCTGAGAGCCTAGTTGCTCCGCCCGAGAGGCTGGATGTCTCAGCTGTCCCAACCCAGCTTGAAGGCCCGGGGGATTCCTGGAGAGCCCTTGGGTCTTCAGTCCACATTGGAAGGTTGATGATGAAACTGGGCTCGAGGGCCCACAAAGGACAGCGGTGACAGGGTAAATCGGGCACCAGCAAGTAGCGAGGGCAGGCGGGCGAAGGCCCTGTGTTCTCCTGGAGCTCTTTTGTACATAGACCAGCAATGGAAGGGCTGTCCACTCGGGAGGGAGGCCTTCCTCGCTCCATCAATCTTTCCTCAAAACATCCTGAAAGACCCGGGTGTGTATCTAAATTGATTCCCGGTAGACCAAGTTGGCAACAGACAATAGAAGTGAACCTTCTCTGGCACTGTGTCTGCAGGTAAGCTGAGGAGAGCGGATGCATTTTCACAATATGGTCTCCCATCTGAGTATCATTCATGTTTGTATCTCTAAAGGGTTTGTGATATTCATATCCAGGGCACATTTACCTCCCACTAAATTCAATCTATGGCACGTGAGACTTCTGAGCCGCTAAGTGTCAGAATTTCATTCTCTAAGTTTTTGTTGCTGGTGTATAGTAATATAAATTACAGTTTTGTTCCATTTTTTTCCTATTCTTAGACCTTTTGTTATTACTTTTTACTTGCCACAGGCATTGGTAGCATCTCCAATAAAATGCTAAGTAGAAGTGATGATTATCATTACGTTTGGTCCTGATTTCAAGAAGTAAATTTGCAGTATTTCACTGTTTAGGTAATGCGTGCTGGAGGGGATGTTTTTATTAGATTATGCAAGTTGCCTTTTATTCCTGCTTTTCTAAGATCAGTGTTCCTGAACAGATGTTGAATTTTATCACATACCTTTTCTGAATCTGTGAAGATGAGAATGTATATGACTTTATATCTTTTATCTGCTAATATATTGGATTATATGAATTTAGTTTTAATTGTAAAACCAACCTTGCCTTCTTAAAAATTCCCTTTTGTCTTTTAGAGATAGGGTATTGCTATGTAGTGCAGCTGACCTCAAATTCTTTGTTTTTGAGGTAGGGTCTCACTCTAGCTGAGGCTGACCTGGAATTCCCTATGGAGTCTCAGGGTGGCCTCAAACTCATGGCAATCCTCCTACCTCTGTCTCCCAAGTGCTGGGATTAAAGGCGTGTGCCACAACGCCAGGCTTCCATTGCTTTAACAGAACTTTGTGTCAATTTTCATTAAGCCATCTGGAGATAATGTACCTTTCTGTTTAGTTTCTTAAACCATTTTTCTGTTTTTTCAGCATTTTTACTATACCACGGTGTTGTTTGCTTGCTATTTGTAACATATTTGGACCTGTGGTTTGCTATCCATCATTCTTCTTTGAAAATTCCTTGCCATTATCTCTTCCAATGTTGGCTGTTCCTCCATCCTTCCTTTCCTCTCCTTTGGGACTCAAGTGGTACATATGCAAGTCTTCTCTGTTTCCTCATTTCAGTCTTTCCTACTCTCTATGCCTCAGTCCAGATGCGTCCTTGTGACCTGTCTTTTACTTCATAAAGTCATGATGCTTCATGATAGTTAAGTAGCCATTGATAAATAGGGGTTTATGTGTGGCTCATGTTCCAGGAGTTGGTCCCCAGTGTGGTGGTGGGGAGATGGTGAGTCCTTTAAGAGGTTGCATCTAGTAGGAGGTGGTTAGGTGTGTGATACCACCCTTTAGAGGGATTAAGGTGTTCTGTGGGACTCAGTTCTCGTAAGAATGAGTTTTTAAAAGGCAAGCCTCCCCCTGAATCCTCTGGCTTCCTGTGCTGCCGTTGAGTCTTCTGTCAGACATTCCTGCCATGATGTCATCCATCGTGCTGCCCTCACTAGAAGGCAGACAAATGGGATGTCACAGTACTAAAACTGTGAGCTAAGTATATATCTCTTCTTAAAAAATATATTACCCAGACTCAAGTACTTTGTTATAGCAATGGAAGGCAGACTAATACACATATGTTTGTTATTCCTTCTGCATGTATGTGTATATGTGCATGTATATGTGTATGTGTGTCCATATGTGTATGTATGTGTATATGTGCATGTGTGTGTACATGCATGTATGTGTGTATGTGCATGTGTGTGTACATGCATGTGTGTGTATGTGTGCATGTAGGAGCTAGAGTACAAGCTGGGGTGTTTCTCCTTCAGATGTTGTCCAGCTTTCTTTTAAGGGTTTGGAACTCCCTAAGCAGGCTAGACCTGTTAGCCAGCAGAACCCTGTCTCTGCTTCCCCAGCACTAAGATTACAAGCAGGCGCCATCACATTAGCTTACTTATGTGGGAATGGGGAATTTAGGAACTCATGCTTGTGAAGCAAGCACTTTGCCAATTAATCTGCTTTTTGATGTGATTTCATTTAAGTTCACTTCATTTGAGCATGCTTGGATTTCAGTGTTTGGAATGTGTGGTGGTTTGAATGTGGGGTGTCCCCGTAGACTCCTATGTTTGTGACTAAGCCTCCTACTTAATCCCCAACTGGTGGGGCCTTGTTGGAGGAGGTGTGTCACTGGGAGTGGACCTTGGAGTGTTCATCGTGAGCTCACTCTTGTTGCTTCCTCCCTGCTGAAGTGACAAGATATGATGCCTGCTGTCTGCATGTGCCAGGCTTCTCCTGCCATGATGAAATTCCCCTTCCAAACTGTAAGCCTGAACAAACCCTCCCATAAGCTGCTTCTGATGGGGTGTTTGGTCCTGGAGATGAGAAGGCAACTGCTGCAAGAAGTGAGCCCTTTCTTCCCACTGAAAAATCAGTGGTGTTCACAGGCCCCTGAGCTCCATCTTCTTTTCTTCCTCTGGGAGACCTTGCCGAGCTTGTTCAGCTCCGAGCTTGTCTCCAGACTGCCTTCTTAGCATTTGCCTGAGAGTGGAAAGGTGAATCTGAGCTGAAGCCAGGGAGTGATGGGAGCCTGTGCTGGGTCCCTGAAGGGTGGGCACTGCCACTGGCTCATTCACGTGCCTGCCCCATGCTGTCTCTTCGGCTGGGCTTTCCAGACAGAAGGTAGTGGCAGTCTCTCACCGCTGCCTGAGCTCTCCCACAGAGAGTTAATCACATTGGTATGATGCTGTGGCTGGCAGAGACAGAACTGATGCCAAGTGCAGGAAGGGCAGTGGGTATATGGGCAGCAGAAAGTTTCTGTAGTCCTGTTTTGGCTTATGTAGTGTGTTTGTGTGTGTGTGTGTGTGTGTGTGCCAGAGGTTGATGTTGGGTTTGTTATTGCTACCTTCTTTGCTGGGAAAAACACCCAGCCAGAAGCAGCTTCTGAGAGGAAAGGGTTCATTTCAGGCTTACAGTTTCCATGGGAAGCTCCATCGTGGTGGACAAGGCTGACTCACTCCCTCACGCATGCACAGCAGGAGACAGCAGCCAGTACCAGGCAGCATGAGCGCCGGAGCTCAAGCTGGCTCTAAACACACCCCTTAGGACTAGTCTCAAGACCTGTCCCAGAGACACACCTTCTCCAGCACAGCAGGGCTCTGCTTGCTGGAGACTCAAGTACGAAATTTAATCAGAAATGCCTGAGAGGGCTGGAGAGATGGTTTAGTGGCTAAGGCGCTTGCCTGTGAAGCCTAAGGACCCAGGTTTGATCCTCCAGGTCCCATGCAAGCCAGATGCACATGGTGGTGCATGTGTCTGGAGTTTGTTTGCAGTGGCTAGAGGTCCTGGCACACCCATTCTCACACTCTTTTTCTCTCCTCCACCCCTCTCTTTGTCTCTAATAAATAAATAAAAAAAGTAAATCTTGAAAAAAAAAATCTGAAACTGGGGAACATACATTTATATTCAAGCCACCACAGGTATTCTCCTCAGTTGCTGTTCACCTAGCCTTTCACTGAACTTAGAGGTCACCAATTCAGCCAGACTGAACTAGCCAGCAAGGCCCAGGAGTCCTCCTGTCTTTGCCTCCCCAGTACTGGGATAATGGTGCATGCGACCCTGCCTGGTGTATGTAGGTTCTGAACTCAGGTTCTCATGCTTGCATCAGTAAGTGCTTTACACACTGAGCCGTCACCTCTGCCCACTTCCGTGGTTCTTAAGTGTCCCTGGGAATAGGTTCTGGAGAGAGAAGAAAGAACAAGCAGGGTTGCTATGTGCTGCTGCCCCACTTACCTGGCTCTCTGAACTGGGAGAGGAGAGACTCTCTCAGGAGTTCTTGGGAGGTATTATTTATTTTGTATTTTTCTATGAGTTGATTTAAATTACTCTGGAAGGTCAAAAGCCGTGCTCTTGTGACTCTTTTGTGAAGAGTAGGCATCATGTTGGTTTGAAAGTGCCGTTTAGTATTTTTCTGCAGAAGCTACTTGTGTGGATGCAGAATAGCAGTGTGTTTGGGGCCCACAGATCCCCTGGTGCGTGTTCAGCATGGACGCTGCCGAGCTGGCAGAGCACTGGGCTGAGGCTGACCCGAGCTCACCGGGAGAAGCCACAGGTCCCACACTCGCTTGTTCCTGGCAGACAGTGCCATCTGGAGCCGCCACCACTCACAGCGAGGGTTTCTGACAGCCCCACCCAGCTTGGGCCACCTGTTCTCTGGGAGAAAGGCAGAATGGAGGTGACCTGTCTGGAAAATGTTTGGGTGATTCTTCAGGGTAGTGTTAGATAGAATAATAAAGAACCAAGAGCTTACACTTTTAGGACTATTGTTTATTTTCTTTTTCTAACATTTTGTTGGCTATTTACACCAAGGAGGTATGGCTTGAATGTAAAGTGTCCCCATAGCCTCATGTGTTTGTGATTAAACCACCAGTCAGCGGGTCCTCCGGGAAGCAGAGCTATGCGGGTTGCCGGGTTGCCAGGGGTGCGCCTAGGTGTGAGCGTCTGGCTCCACTTGCTGCGCTCAGCTCACCCTGTACTTCCTCCCTGCCGCTGTGGAGCTGTGAGGCCCTGCCATGTCTCCCCACCGTGACGGAGCATCCCCTTGAACCTGCAAGCCAGCTGCTTTTGTCCTTGTGTTTTGTCCCAATGAGACGGTGACTGCTTTAGTAGGTGAACACTTAGGCGCGAGGTAACCGAGGAAAGGCCATCTGCTTCTCTTCTCGGCAGTCACATCCCCTGATGGTCAGGATGCTCCTTGTGGCCAAGTATCCTTGAAGCTGAAGTTAGGTTTTCCCTGCTGTATCAGAAACTAAGGTGCCAGGGTTTTCTCCCTCACATGTGCACTTGTGAAGGGTCTACAGACTCAGCAGCCCTGGCATGATTATATCACTGACACTGTTTTTTTAAAAAAAATATATTTATTTATTTCAGAGAGAGAAAGAGGCAGAGAGAGGGAGAGAATGGGTGCACCAGGGCCTCCAGCCCCTGCAAACAAACTTCAGATGTGTGTGCCCTCTTGTGCATCTGGCTAATGTGGGTCCTGGGGAATAGAACCTGGGTCCTTTGGCTTTGTAGACAAATGCCTTAACTGTTAAGCCATCCCTCCAGCTCTACACAATGTTTTTGACTCTCCCTTTGTGGAGGGTTGTGGGAGGAGATACCCTAAAATGGGAGTCCAGTTCATCATGACTTTTAAGGGAAGGGTCACCATACCTCATGAATATTTCACCCACCTCAAAAATTCATAAAACGTCTTTTAAAACCCATAATGCAGGGCTGAAGAGATGGGTCAGTGGCCACAGTGATTGCCCTGCAAACATGAGGTCCCAGCACCCATCTAAAATCCACGTGTGGCGGTGGGTTCCTGTCATCCCAGCACTGAGGAGGAGACAGGAGGACCCCTGAGGCTCGCTGGCTAGCTAGTCTAGCCAAATTGGTGAGCTCTGGATTCAATGAGATGACCTGTCTCAGAAAATAAGGTGGAGAGCAACTGAGGAAGACACCCAAAGTTGACCTCTGGCCTCCACATACAGGCATACATCTATGGACATGCATATACACAGACATGAACACCACATATACATACACATGCCAAAAAAAGAAAGACCCCTCCTCCCACACTTCAGAAGCCACTGTGTTGGGGTGGCCCACTCCAGTTTCTCTTTGGCATGTATACTCTGCCTTGCAAAGTAAACTTCCCCTTGGACTGTGTCTTTCAAATGAACTTTTAATGTAGAAAAGACAGACGTTTGGGATGTTCACTTACTGTCTTCTCAGATTGCTGCTCTGCAAATAAAGGGCAGTTTTATTGACTTGATTTCTATCTCTGCATATGGGCACTGAGGTGACAGGCAGCACTGAGCTGTGGTGTTCCTGCTGACTACCAGCCCACAGCTGATTGACAGTGAGCCCAGCAGTTGAGAATCAGACATCTGTGCAGAGCAGGGGACGGAGGGGCTTGTCGCTTTGTGCTTGAACACACACTTATTCCTTGGGAAAGGCTGGGCTTCCAGGAGACCAGTGTTAGGCCACGCCTTCCATGTGGGGTGTGAATTGGTAGGTGTGCGAGGCAGGGTGTCTACACGCGGAGCTGAGCATGTGGACATCACAAGGCTGGGGCGACATCCCTCCCCTCCCTCAAGACTATGTAGGAGTCCTGGGAAGTTGTGTGTGGGATTTCCTTGCTAGTCACACTTTGTGGGTGGGAGGGACTCCAGGCCCGACTCCCCAGTCTGCCTCCCAAGTCAGTTGAGGAATAGGGAGGTGGTGAGATAAGTTGAGGGCAAGATTTAGGTAGATTGCTGATGACAAGTGAGTTTCCTAACGTTAGCTCTCAGCTCCAGATGTACTCACTGTGCAGAGCTGGACCCCCACCACTTCCTCTTTGGGCCCAGGAAGGCCCTCCTGTAGCTGAGAATAGCATGACAGTGGCCCAGGACTGGTGAAAATTTGGTGCTTCTAACTGGGCCGAAGTTAGCTTTAAAAAAATATTTTCTTTATTTATGAGAAAGAGAGACAGAGATAGAATGGGCCCACTAGGGCCTCTAGCCACTGCAAACGAACTCCAGATGCATGCATCCCCTTGTGCATTTGCCTTATGTGGGTCCTGGGGAACCGAACCTGGATCCTTAGGCTTCACAGGCAAGTACCTAACTACTAAGTCATCTCTCCAGCCCAGGCGTTAGCTTTACTTCTGTGGAGACAAAGGACCAAATGACAAATGGCTAGGGAAGGGACAAGTGTGTCAACCCTGCTGGAGTCCTCCGTAGGCCTCAGTCCCGGGGCCGACCTTGTCCTTGAGAGTCGTCCTCATCCCCTTTGCACACGTGTTTCTACTTCCGCCAGGAGGAGCCGTCCATCAAGCACACAGGTGCTCCCACAGGCGCTGTCCATCACATGTGGAAAACCTACCAGCAGCTTATGAAGTAGCCAGGGCTTTTTTCCCCCCAGGGAAACAACCACCAGAGGGAGTCCTTTGTGCAAAGGAGACTGAAGCAGGACTTCAGATGGACACATGGCCCTGTGTAACTCCCAGATGTCTTTTTGAGCTCCAGAGCGCCTCAGCTAGCAAGGCCTTTCCTACCACACTGCATGTCCACAGAGCCAGTACCCCCAGGAAGGAGAACACGGTCATCTTCGTGCGGCTGTTGCTCGGCCGTCACTCAGCGAGGTGTCCCTGTCTCGGTCTGTCCTTCTGCTCACCCAGCCACACCCTGTCACCCAGAGGCTGGATTACTAATGGAAGCCTAATGCTAAGGTGTATGGCTTCTAGGCCACATGTCCTTGTTTAGAACCCAGCTCTGTCCCATAGTAGTGACATGGTCTGGGCCAAGTTATCTGATCCCTCTGGGTCTCAGTTTCCTCAACCTGGAAGCTGGAACACTCCCCATGGAAGTCTTGGGGATGATTCTATGGAGTCGGGCAGGATCCCCTCCCTCCAGTCTCCCTCCAGCTCGCACTCCGGGCATTGGGCGGCCCTGGCAATGCTTGGTGATTGATTGCACCCACCTGGCTGGCCAGCATTTCATTCTGGTGTGGCTGAACTGACCCCAGGGCTTTTATTATTTCCATTTTACTTAGCCCAAGAGGCAGTAAATTTATTTTAAGGTAATGATCTTGCTCTTTTCCTCTTGTTCCCATAAATTATGACCCAATAGGTTGTGCACAAACAGTTTGGTTTGATATTCTCCATTAATCATTGCTATGTTTTATAAGTGAACTTCAGTGCAATGGACTGGGTTTTAATTAAATTTTGAAATTTCTAGTATTTTACAGCTCCCTCTCATGTTTGACTAGAAAAGGGGCAGTCCACATAATTTCATGGGGGAGCAATTCCCTTTACTACAAATATGCAAAACAGGGCTGGCTTCCTTCAGGAGTCTTCTTCTAGACTATTCTGTCTTGCTGCGCTGCTGGGGCATCATTTGGCTGTCTGAAATGAGTGCATGTGTTGTGATTGTTCCTGAGGAGACATGAACAAAAATCTGTTCATCCCAAACAGAGTACCAGCAACAGGCCACAGAAACACTTCCTCCTGAGTGTCATTTAGTGAGCCAGCAAGTGTATGCAGGGTTACTTGCAGGAGTGTGGGTGACTCAAAGGCACTGGGGGCATCACTGAAAAGCCCACTGTGGGAGTTTGTGAACTTAGGTGTTCTGAATGTTAGGTTCCCAGCTGATGGAGATTTGGGAGTTAAAGCCTCCTGGAGGCAGTGTGCTATTGGGGACAAGCTTATGGGTATCACAGCCAGTTTCCCCTTGCCAGTGCTTGGCACACCTTCCTATTCATGTTGTCCACTTCATGTTATCCAGGGGGTGATGTCCACCCTCTGCTCATGCCATTGTTTTCCACTGCCTTCATGGAACTTCCCCTTGAGTCTGGAAGCCAAAATAAATACCCCCTTTCCCAAAAACTGCTCTTGGTTGGGTGATTTCTGCCAGTTATGTGAACCTGACTGCAACAGTAAAGTGGTACCAAGGAGTAGGGTTGCTGCTAGACCCCTGACTGTGTGGCTTTGGCCTTTTGGAGCTGATTTTCAAGAGGAATGTGGAAGGATTTGAAACCTTGGCCTAAGAGATGCCTTGCAGTGCTGTAAGTACAACTTGATGGACTATTCTGGTCAGAGTTGAAAGACCTGAATGCAGTAAGAACTATGGACTGTGAGGTTTGGCTTATGAGGGTGAGAAAGACCCTTGTTTGGACTGGGCTAGAAGCAGTTTGTGTGAGAGGTTTGCTGTTATGCCCATGTCCTGAGAATTTGAGCAGGGTTTCATTGTGTAGAAATGGACTGGTGTAAGGAGAGGGTTATGGCACAGAAATCAAAACTTTGGGCTAAAATTGCTGCCCATTCAGCTGCATTTGAGAGATTACAAACTTTGAGATTGGGCCAGCTGACCTGCACTGGGGCAACAGGGAGAATGTCGACTTGTCACGGGGTCTGAATGCTCAAGGAGTGTCCTGTTCTTTAAAGTCTGCTTTATTCCCCCCCCCTGGATTAACAAATTGGCACACTCCTGGTATTATGGTGTATAAGAAATGCAGGAGCTGGAGAGATGGTTTAACCATTGAGCGCTTGCCTATGAAGCTTAAGGAGCCTGGTTTGAAGCTCGATTCCCCAGGACCCACGTTAGCAACATGCACAAGGGGGCGCACGCATCTGGAGTTCATTTGCAGTGGCTGGAGGCCCTGGCATGCCCATTCTCTGTCTGTCTCTCATTCTTCCTCTTTCTCCCTCTCTCTGTTGCTTTCGAATGAATAAATAAAAATAAAATTTTAAAAAAGAAATGCAGGAAAGAGAGGGGCATTGAGTTTGCAATGCGGTCTTGTGTTTTGGAAATGGCCATGGGCAGTGTGAAGCAGGTTTGCTGGATTCCCTGCATGGAGACCCAATGGAATTGTGAGAATGAAGTGTGGGTTGCAGTGGAGACCCAGTGAAGATGCGGGGACCATGAGATGGCTGCCAACGAGTGCTGCTGGCCCCAGATGAAGTTTTCCAGCACTGTGAAGGGCAGAATTGGAATTCCAGAGACTTGTTGCTGGTTAGAAGTATTGGATTTGGAGAATTGTCACTGACTAGAGTTGTTGGATTTGGAGCACGGAGTTTGATGTTTTCCCTGTTTAAATCTTGCATTGGTTGAATATTTCTTTGCTACACCCAGTGCCATCATTTGCAGTGTGAATGTTTATTCTGTGCCATTATGTTTTTTGGGGGGAGGATTTTTGGTATTATAGCTCAGTTAAAATACCTTGGATTATGGGGATGTTGAACATCATTAGGATTGATAAAAACTACAGAGACTTTTAAAGTTCAACTGAATGCTTTGTATTTTCTGTCATGATGGATATCAGTTTATGGGGTCCATGGGAGGAATGTGGTGGTTCGATCCAGGTCTTTCCCATAAACTCAGGTGTTCTGAATGCTAGGTTCCCAGCTGATGGGGATTTGGGAATTAACGCCTCCTGGAGGCAGTGTATTGTCGGGGGCGGGCTTATGGGTGTTACAGCCAGTGTCTGCTTGCCAGTGTTTGCCACACTCTCTTGTTCCTGTTGTCCACCTTACGTTGGCCAGGGGGTGATGTCCACCCTCTGTCTATGCCATCGTTTTCCCCTGCTGTCATGCCAAAATAAACCCCTTCTCCCAAAACGCTGCTCTTGGCCGGGTGATTTCTGACAGCAATGCGAACCTGACTGTAACGCCCACCGCAGCACAAAGGCTACGTTCCTAGAGCTCCCCGCTGCCTTACTCCTTGCTCCTACAGCCTTGTGAGGTTTGTCTCAGAACGAAGGTGCCAGCGATGGTGTTCCTGTGCCTTGGGCAAGGGTCTTTAATTTAATTTTTATTTTTTTCAAGTTTTTCACTTTCAATTATTTATTTATTTGAGAGCGACAGACACAGAGAGAAAGACAGAGGGAGAGATAGAGAATGGGCGCGCCAGGGCTTCCAGCCTCTGCAAACGAGCTCCAGACGCGTGCGCCCCCTTGTGCATCTGGCTAACGTGGGACCTGGGGAACCGAGCCTCGAACCGGGGTCCTTAGGCTTCACAGGCAAGCCATCTCTCCGGCAAGGATCTTGACTTCTCTGAGTCTCTTGTGAGTCTCACTTTGGAAGCGTGGAGGATGCTCAACCAACCTGCTGTCTTTTTAAAGTTATTTTTGAGAGAGAGAATGGGCCTGCCAGGGGCTTTTAGCTGCTGTGAACCAACTCCAGACACGTGCGCCCCTTGTGGTCATGCATGGCATTGCACACTTGCGGCACTGGCTTCAGTGGAATCTGGAGGATTCCAACAGCAGTTCTTAGGCTTTGCAGGCAAGCGCCTTAACCACTAAGCCATCTCTCCAGCCCCCACCCTGATGTCTTATTGCTCCTGCTTTCCAGCCCTCTGGTGATCAGGACGGGACGGGTGAGTCCTGGTTAGTGGCCTGTGGGAACAAGTATGTGTATCAGACAGCACACAAAAGGAGGAGTCAGTCGCAGCTCTCCAGAGGTGACTGAAGAACGACTGTGGTCCGGTGGCTCCACTATTAGACAGGGTGTCTCCTCCGCCGGGCTTCCTGATGGAGTACGCGGCACAGAGCTCGCTGAAACTGGGAGCCGCTTGTTGCATCCGCCCCGCCTTGCTTGTCCCCACTGCAGTCTCCTCATTGCGCGGGAAGCACAAAGGCGCACAGCGCCTGCTCCCTGTTTGCTGATGAATTCATAAGACCTCACCCTAGTCAGGCATGAGCAAAGAGAGTCTTTGATCCCTCACTCCCACACATTCTGGATCATTCTACATGTTAGAAGCCACACAGTGGGCTGGAGAGATGGCGTAGCGGTTAAGCGCTTGCCTGTGAAGCCTAAGGACCCCAGTTCGAGGCTCGGTTCCCCAGGTCCCACGTTAGCCAGATGCACAAGGGGGCGCACGCGTCTGGAGTTCGTTTACAGAGGCTGGAAGCCCTGGCGCACCCATTCTCTCTCTCTGCCTCTATCTGTCTTTGTCTCTGTGTCTGTCGCTCTCAAATAAATAAATAAATAAAATTAAAAAAAATATTAAAAAAAAAGCCACACAGTCCAAGGTGTTAAGCAGCTTTCCCAGGGCCCACAGAGGAGGAAGTTCTCGGTGTGGTTAATGCCATGCGTTGTCATCAGTTAGCCACTGACCAGAACATCGCGGGCACCCGGTGTACCCCACACACTGCTGGAGCGCAGCCGAGGTGGGCCAAGCCCCTGCTCTCAACAGGGAACTGGCACTTGGGTGATGGCAAGTGCCAGGTGTGGGGTTGAGACCTGACTGCAGCCTAGCTCTGAGAGGCCAGAGAGCTGCCCTTCCTGTGGCGGGGATGGTTTTGCATCACTGTTTTGAGAACCCATTGTGGGCCAGTGTTTGCTATGCTCCAGGGACCCCCAGGCATGTGGGCTTAGCTCTGCACCCTCGAAGTGCCTGGTCAGGAAGTGGGGCTCTGTAGAAAGGAACATTTCCAATTGCCTGCTGGGCACCTTCATCAGCCCCCCGCCCCCCGCCAGCTGCTCACCACCTCTGAAGCCTGCTTCTTACCGTACCTCCTGACTTCCACCTGCCTCCTCAGACTGTTAGCAATGGATCTAGACACTTTGCTACAAGGCCCTTCTTCCAAATGCCGTTGACTGATGTGGACAAAGAGGTGACCGCTCACCCCTTGGAGTGTGGACACTGAACAGCACTCCTCTGTCAGCGCTTCCAGGCTATCCCCCGGGACTACAGCGACGGAGGGGCCAAGCCATGTACCTCATCCCAGTGCGGGTGATCTGACGGCCATGTTCAAAGAGGGGTGAGGGTGATTTGAACCTAGGCTCTCTGTTCCAAAAGACCCCCCCACCCCCCGCACCTCCCAGAGATGGAGCCCACCGTGTTGTAGTTAGAGATCTGGAACGAGGCGTCTCATCGTCACAGCAGATGGGGGCTACTAGCTCAGGGTGGTGATTAGAACGAGCAAAGCTTTTATGTTTTTTGACAGAAAGATGTGTTTTCATTTCTGGATTATCTTCAGGTTGTCCAGAACTCCTGTCAGTCCCTAGTGCTTGGGGCTACACTTTCAACTAACTTGCAGGAAGCACAGCCCTGGAGGCTGGCCGTAAGAGAGTGTCTGGGAAGCTTGGGTGCAGTTGCTGAGATTCAAGTAATTAAAAATCCAGCATTTTCTGTGACAGAGAAAAGAATAAAACTTAAAAGGCCTGGCACCATGATGGTCTGAAAGTAAACATGATTAAAAGTCTTACTACATAAAGAATTCATATTTAATCCTCCTCCTCCTTCCTAGTACTGAGTGAGATATTCACATGTTTTTTTTTTTTTTTTCCTTTCCATCTTAGGCTGAATGTCAAAATTTACATTTAAATGAACCTGTTTTGTAGGCAACCTGTAACTCCTGGGGCCCTAATGAGAGAGTTAATTTATTTAGTTTTAGGTGTGCAGGTTTGCACAGACCTTGGGCTTGAAGCAAGTGAGTGAGGCTGGCTTTTAAAGCTGCTCAGGAGGCTGCTGTCCTCAGAGACTGGCTGTCCTGGGGGACTTGGAAGTCTATTGACTTCTGGGTTCTGTCGCTGCCTGGTGACGTATCTTTTGTTTCTTTTGCAAGCCCAGGGACAAAAACAGGGGACAGAAGCCTGCAGCACCAGGGCAGGCCTCTTTCTCAGCACATGCTCCAGAGTGTTCGAGTCAGGATCAGAATCCAGTGGGTACCTGCAGCTGAGGTTTCTTTTGTGGGGTACACTGTCGGTATTGCGGCACAAGTGAGGCCACTGACGCACAGAATGCTGGGTAAGAGCTGACGCTCTGGGATTACCCTCTCGAGGTCGGGGTCCCCGAGCGCAGCCCTGAACTGCTCGAGTGTCGGCTTCTATTGGAGAAACCCACAAGGTGTTCATTGTAAAAGCAGGATGGGCGTTAACCGGCAAAATTACAGTTAAACAAGGGGGTCATTACAAGAAGTCACAAGGTGTTCCTTACATAGGTCACATAGGCCGAACTGAGGTAAGAAACGTTCTATGCTATGTAACCACAGAGGTATTTAGAAACAGAGGGACAGGAAGGTCATGGTGCACATCCCATTCCTTGGATAACAGAAAGCACCTGCATTTTGCAATAAGGCCAGAGGTAACAATTCCTGGAAAGTCTCCTTTATCTGTCGGGAAGATCAGCTTGGGTGGGGGCCCCCATCATGTGTGCCTAGAGGCAAGGGCTGACAGGAGGATGTGTAACCAGGTCTCTTATGTCCCTTTACACCCCACTTTCCATGTCCAGGTTCTCATGCCCTGGGACTATGAATCAGACCAGTTACACGTGGATAGTAGCAGAAATTGAGATAGTTTGTTAATAAGGAGAAAGGCAGGGGCTAGGGAGATGGCTCGGTGGGTAAAGTTCTTGCCACACAAGTATGAGGTACTGAGTCCAGAGCCCCAGCGCCCCTATGCAAGCTGGGCATGGTGGTGCCTGTCTGCAGTCCCAGTTCTGTGGAGGCAAAACCAGGGAATTCCAGGGGCTCACTGGTGTGATGGTCTAGTTGAATTGGGGAGCCCTGGGTTCAGCAAGAGACCCTGTCTCAAAGAATAAGGTGGAGATGGGCTGGAGAGATGGCTTAGTGGTTAAGGCGCTTGCCTACAAAGCCAAAGGATCCCAGTTTGATTCCCCAGGACCCACATAAGCCAGATGCACCAGGGGGCACATCACACGCATCTAGAGTTCGTTTGCAGTGGCGAGAGGCCCTGGTATGCTCATTCTCTCTTTCTCTCTCTCTGCCTCTTTCTCAAATAAGTGATATATATATATATATTTACAAAAAGAATAAGGGGGAGATGAGAGGAACTCATAGGGTACTTTTGGTAGACAGACAGTTAGCTAGAGAAGGCTCACAAACGAAAACCTGGTGCCACACCATCGCTCTGCCCACCCCAGCAGCAGAGCCGGGATCCAGCCTCTGCTTGTCTCATCCACTCAACACGCTCTATTGATCGCACCAAAGCCAGGTGTGGGTGAGTGGGCCCTTTCTCTGAGCCCAGGCCAACTTTACACAGGTGTGCCAACCTCTTCGGGAGACAGCCCCCAGACCAGTAAACACTTAGTGGGGACCGTGTGGGCGGGGCTTTGCTTCCTGCCGCGTTGGCTGTTCATAGTGCCACTTCTGGATGCCAACCTTAGTAAGACTCGGATGCCAGGGTGGGGTATTTCTTGTTGCTAATTTTATGTCTTTCTGATTTCTTC
Organism: Jaculus jaculus; assembly: GCF_020740685.1. NCBI lineage: Eukaryota > Metazoa > Chordata > Mammalia > Rodentia > Dipodidae > Jaculus > Jaculus jaculus. Next base: position 7,449,602 of record NC_059106.1, on the reverse strand, counting down.
CAGAGCACAAGTCTTTTTTTTTTTAAATTTTAAATCCCTTTTCATGTTTTTTTCCAGGCCCATGAACTGCCACATGGGCTCCTGGAACCGCATAGGCATACCCGTTTTCTCTTCCTTAGTTCACAGATCCTCCTTCACCTTCGTATTCTTGATATTCCTGAGTAAAGACGTAATGGTTTATAAAATTATCCTTCTCAGTCTTGTTTGTCCCATTTCTTTGGCAAAAACAGACACGAACTCAGGGCTTGGAGTTTAAGAACTTTCCCTGAGCTCCAGAAAACCCATTACAGAGAGGGACTGAGGAAGCCACTCACCCATTGTCGACCTATGGCCTCCACATGGGCATACACACATGCACCTGCACACATACATGTGCGTCCACACACAGGTGAACAAGCATGCACCCCCCCCGACATACCACACACACACACGCACACACACACATGAAAGGAAGACATGAGAATGGGGTGGGCTAGTGAGCTGGAACCAGACCCAGGATCAAAAGCCCAGGGTCAGGAGAGTTCTGACCCTTTATAGGTCATTTGCATAGCTCCGCCTCTTCCACATTAGTCTATTTTGGCCTTACTGGAGCATGCTTGGTTTGTTACATGTAGCCCACATGAGGAGGTTTCCATCATCTTTTAACTGACTTTTTTTGTTGTTGTTGTTGTTTTTGTTTTTTCAAGGTAGGGTCTCACTCTAGCTGAGGCTGACCTGGAATTCACTCAGGGTGGCCTCGAACTCACAGCGATCCTCCTACCTCTACCTCCCAAGCGCTGGGATTAAAGGCGTGCGCCACCACGCCTGGCTTTTGACTGACTGTTTTCATATGTCAATCTTGATACCTCTGTCTGCACATCTTTGCTCTCCTCCCATAAGATCAGGGACTGCCTTTCCACATTCCTTGTCCCTGGGGATTTGGCCCAGCTGGGTGCACCTGTGCTTTGTGAGGAAGATCCGTTTAGCTGGCTTCAAAGCCTCTGGAAATCCAGAAGTGCTTCATAAAAGTGAATGGCCACTTAAAGCATTGTGCCTTAGGGTAAAGCTGCTTTGGATTAGGGCGCGAAGAAGGTAAGAGAAGTGGGGGCTGTCCCAGCGTGTGCGTCACAGAGCACGTCCTGGGCATCTGCCACAGACTCCCGCCATTGTGTGCCCCTGACTGAGCGCCGGCGGCCGGATGGCAGGCACCAGGGCTGGCACGCAGGTGTCTGTGTCCAGGCCAGCGAGGCGCCAGGCTCTTCCCAAATCAGGACAGAGCTGTGGGATGCCTGCTGCTCAAGGGGCACAATTGTGTGAAATTCTGCTCCACTCTCCAGTCTTCCCCCATAAGTTGGAGGCAGATTCTGGAAGATTCTTTCTGGAAACGTTCAGGCAGAGGGTGCCAGGGCAGACTATACCTCCTAAGCCCTTATGTCTCCGCCCACTCTTTCCTCTGACAATTTTGTTAGATGGCTTGCTTCTCTGCTGTGCACACCATTGGCGTCTTCTTCCCTGCGCGCTGGGAAGATGTCTCAGTGTAAAACGTTTGTCTTGTGAGCGTGAAGCTCGAGTCCAGAACCCGTGTTGTTTATTTTTAAGCCAGGTGTGGTGGTATGAGTTTGTAACTGCGGAGCTGGGGAGGCCAGTTAGCTTACCTGGGAAGTTCAAAGCCAGTGAGAGACTCTGACTTAGAAAACGTAGGTGGTACCTGAGGAAGGGCACCTGAGGTTGTCCACTGACCTGCACATGCACGTTCATGTGCACGTGTGGCGTGCACGTGCACACACACACAAGTTCTGTATTGTCCCCTCACTGGCACTTCTACCCTCACTTTCAGCAGGTGGAAGCGGTCAGGGTCTCCCCAGCTTTTGTCCCCCTGTGCCTGGCAGTGCATCTGTGGCCACTCTTCCTCTCTCCCTCTTTATTTTATTTTATTTTTTATTTTAGAGAGAGAGAGAGAGAGAGACACACACACACACACACACAGAGAACTGGAGTGCTAGAGCCTCAGCCACTGCAATTGAACTCCAGATGTTTGCAACATCAAGTGGGCGTGTGCGACCTTGCGCTTGCCTCACCTTTGTGCGTCTGGCTTATGTGGGATCTGTAGAATCAAACATGGGTCCTTAGGCTTCACAGGCAAGCGCATTAACTGCTGGGCCATCTCTCCAACACCTCCCCCACCCCCCGCACTGTGAGTGATGAGCCCAGGGCTATGCCAACTATCTTTCTCAGGCTGACGGCTCCAGTTCCTTCTGTCCCGTTTGCCCCTGTCCAGTGACCACACCCTGATCCAAAGCCCTGACTCTGCATCTCGGCTTCACTGCTCCAGCTCGCTCCTATGTCTCTTGTCCTGTGTACCCACATCCAGCCAAGCAAGCAAAACCATAACCAACAAGTCGCGCCGAGCGGCTCAACTTCACCCATCCCCCACAGGATCCCCTAAGGCACCCTCAACTGGCTTGTTAACATAAAACAGACCCTCGGACACGCCAAGTCTCTACAGATCGTGCCTTCTGAGCCTCTTCCCACTCATCTCTCCCAGGACAGCTCAGGCCTCACGCTCACAGCTGGCTGCCCAGACCCTGCTGCTCAGTCAGCTTGGCACTGTCACTGCCCCACGCCCCCGCCGGCCTCCACGGTGCTTAGCTGAACAGGAGGTCTAGTGGGTGATGTCTCATGGATCGGGCTCCACGAGGGTGGACGGCTGCTGATGCGCTTGCCCTAGTGTCCTGGGCACCTGCACGGTGGCTGTGACTTCAGCATGCATCAGAATCTCAGGGAAGAGTCCCGAGACATGGACTGGTGGCCTGTGCCCCAGGTTTCAGCTGAGTGAATCGGGCTAGGTCTTGAGAACATGCATTCCTAGCAGATCCCCTAGAGACGTGTTGGTGCAGGGACCGCAGTTGGAGAAACGCTGTGGCCCAGCACCAGATCAAAGGTCAGAGGGAGGAACATTTCTCAGCTCCGAGCAAACTGTCAATGTGCATGGGCTTCTCTGCCTGCTGAAGACTCCCCGGGAATTGCAGGCGTGGAGGATTCCTGCCAGCTGGACAGGAAAACTGAGAAGATGCTGGAATAAATCACTCAAAGATCAATTTACAATTGCCTAGGAGAGCCGAATGTATGCTGTAGCAATTGATATGTCAATGCAGATAGGGGGTCCTAGGAGAGTGATTAAGACCCCTGCCTGGCCGGCTCCCTCAAGTAGATATGTAGTGCCACGCTCCAGGGAACCTTCCCTTGGTGAAGCAAAGCTCTCAGAAGGAAGCTGGAGACTCATCAGAACTCAGTGATGTGGGGAGTTGCCGTGTCACAAGTCCAGAGCCAAATTATCTTGGGCTATCTTGGCTCCTGACTAGCAATTTATTGCCCACCTCTGTGTGTGACCTAATATCCTGTGACTATTAGATGAATCCCTTGGGATTCATGACCAGACCCCCAGCTTGCAGCAGCCCCGAGGCTAAGCATGCCATCTGATAGAGGTTTCCCCGATTTGCCATAACCTGCCTACCCGATGTTCCCACCAATGTCTTTGAAAAGTGTTTTGATTTAGGACTCTGTTCTGCGACGGCAAGACCCCACCTCAAAAAAGAACAAACAAGCAACAACAGCAAAAACCTCACTGAACCGTTACTGTGTTGGAACACAGAGCTTAGGAAAATCTAAATCCATGTTTCTGGGCTATGGTCACTCATGTTTGGCTCCATGTCTTTTTATTCCCTTTGAGATAAGAACTGTGTTTTCTTAAAAAAAAATTTATTTGCAAGGAGACAGAGAGAGAGAGAGAGAGAGAGAGAGAGAGAGAGAGAGAGAGACAAAGACACATGTGCCACTTTGTGCACCTGGCTTACATAGACACTGGAGACTTGAACCCTGGTTGTCAGGCTTAACAAGTCTGCCGCTGCGCCATCTCTCCAGCCCAGAAAGCTGTGCTTTCACGTTGGCATCTCCTCTCCTGTGGGCACCCTTTGAGCTCCCACCACGTACTAAGCACCAGGCTGACTTCTGGGGACTGGCATATATAGCATCAGTGTAGTTTTGATCTGAAGCCCCCCGCTCACCCAGAGGCCTCTTGTTAAATACAGCCTTATTCTCCTGTCTGTGGTGCTGCTGGGAGGTCGGGGAAACATTAAGGAGATGGGATCAGGTGACAGGAAGTGAGGTCACTGGGGTGTGCTTTGGAAGCAGGTGGTGGCCGCCCATGCTCTTGTTACCGAGTTACCATCAGGTCACCGGCCCTTTCCACGCTCCAGCCATGAGGCAGTGTGTCCTGTCAGAGCGCAGGCAGCAGGACCACCTGGCCGTGGACTGAAAGGCTTGAAATCATTAGGCCAATTAAGTCTTTTCTCCTGTTAAACTGATTGTCTTGGGTATTTTGTCATAGCGATGGAAAGCTTATTAGCACAGGCCCTTTCCAGCGCTGTGGAAGAGGGCAGCAAACATGGATGGGCCACTGCTTGCTTTTGTTTTCATGTGCACATGTGTGTGGTGCACATGTGTGTGCTGGCGAGGGGCAGAGGACAACCCAGGAGCCACCCTCAGGTGTGCCATCGATCTCTTTGAGACAGGGCCTCTCGTTGGCCCGCAGCTCACTGATTAGGCTGCCCTGGCTGGCCAGTGAGCTCCAGGGATCTGTCACTCGCCACCTCCTCAGCACCGGGATTACAGGCCCGCACCACCAGGCCTGGCGTTTACATCGGGTCCTCACGTTGTGAGGTGAGCGCTTCACCGACAGCCATCTCCCTAGTCCCAGAGCACCCACTCGATACCAGTTTGCTTGAGGCATTAGCTTGTCTGTATCTAGAGAGGTGATACCCTTAGCCTCATTTCACAGGTGAGGAACTGAGTCCCAGCTAGAGATGGGATATCCATTAGGACTCACATTTCTTTCTTTTTCTTCTTCTTTTTAAAAAATTACCTTTATTTATTTATTTATTTGATAGAGAGGGAGAGAGAAAATGGGTATGCCACGGCTTCCAGCCACTGTAAATTAACTTGAGGTACATGTGCCATCTTGTGTAGCTGGCTTACATGGGTCCTGGGGAATCAAACCTGGGTCCTTTGGCTTTGCAGGCAAGTCCCTTAACCACTGAGCCATCTCTCCAGCCCCAGGCCTCACATTTCTGACCAGCATAGGGAATAGTAGAACCACCATTTACAAGGAGCTTATGGTTTATATAAAGATGCACAACTATGGTGCAAAGGTCAAATGGTGACTGCCCTAGGAGCCCCCTCGCTCTCCTTCAGCTGGGTGACGATGGCATGCTGCATGAAGAAAAGGTGCAGCTCGGCACCAGGCTGGTGAGATTGTACTGAGGGAGTAGATGGCACTGTGTCCCTTTTGGGAGGTGAGATATCACTCACAGCTGCCTGATCGATGTATTCACCTGTGAGGCTAAATGTACACCTGACATGCATTATGAAACATCCAACTGCGAGATGGACAGAAACAGCTGCAGTTAATCCATCCCCCTGTGAGATTAGCAGGCTCCCCTCTTGATGCTATGAGAGCTTCAGTGAATTTGGTCTTATGCAAGGGCAGGAGATGTCCTTTGGGAGCCTCACAGGCACAGCTCTTACTACATGCCAGACCCCATCCTCAATACTGATGAGCTCAGTCAAGCCATGTATGTGCATGTGCCTGGGTATATGTATGTGCATATGAATATATGTATGTATGTATGTACATATGCACATACATGTATGCTTATATTTATGTGCATATGTATGTGTATATGAATATGTATATGTTTGTGCTTATGCATGTATGTGCATGAGAATGTGTATACATATACATATCTATATCATCTATATCTATATTTATATTTATATCTCATCCTTATGCTAGGTGGGAAGTATTATTACTCCCATTTATAGATTAGGAAACTGAGGCAGAGGAGGTTAAAGACCTTCTCTGAGGCCATGTAGTTTTCCCACGTGCCTCAGGCTTAGAGGACTTGGAGGCTGGGGACGAGTGTGCAAGGCAGCGGTTTTCCACATGTGGCTCCTGCAGTTACCTCAAGCAGCTTAGCTGGGCTAAGTCATGAGTCTGAAGGCAGGGACAGGAGGTAAAGACAGGGTCAGTTGTCATCCAGGAATGTCAGGTGCTCTGCTCAGAAAATGGCCTCTGACTGTCCACTTGGGGCAGAGTGGAGGGTGGTGCCTACAGCGGAGTGATCAGCCTTCCCCATGACAGAGCGATGGTCTCGATATTTGCCTTCGGGAGGGATATAGAAGGTGTAGAGATGCAGTACTCTGGTGGCACGGTATTCAGGGGTCCCCTTCCCAAGCCACGGGGCCTTCGCTGCACCTCCCCTGCGCCATGGCTGCTCTCCCGAGTGAGTACCATGCCAGGTTGTCCTTGCTGCTGCCTTCAGCTGTGATGTAATATCCCGGCAACGCACGACTAGAATTTAATCATCACTGAGCAGCATTTAGAGGTGGGGCTAGGAAGAGGTGATTAAATCATCCGAAATTTGCCATCAGGAACAGGCTGACCTGTTTATAGATTAATGGGCACCTGAGAGTGGATCTGTGACAGGTTAGTTTGTCTTTGTCTCTCAATGCCTCTTTCCTCATCTACTGCCCTGGGCTGCCTCGGGACTCTGCAGTGTTTCCACCAGCAGTGGACTCTTTTGTAATGTTTTATTTTTATTTATTTATTTGACAGAGAAAGAGGGAGAGGAGAGAGAGAGAGAGAGAGAGAGAGAGAGAGAGAGAGAGAGAGAGAAAGAGGGAGAGAGAGAGAGAGAGAATTGGCACACTAGGGCCTGCAGCCACTGTAAACAAACACCAGACGTGTGCACCCCCTTGTGCAACTGGCTAATGTGGGTCCTGGGGAATCAAACCAGGGTCCTTTGGCTTTGCAGGCAAATGCCTTAACCACTAAGCAATCCCTCCAGCCCATCTGATGTGGACTCTTGACCACTGAGATGAATAGTTCTCTTTTCCATATAAGTTACCCAGTCTCAGCTATTCCATGACGGCACCAAAAATGGACCAAGACACTTCCCCTGCATATGAACGTTTGGCCTAAGCTTTCTGTAGGAATTGCCAAACATCACCACTTCTATTTGACGACCACTGGAAGCTTTCTTCCCTTTCTATCCTGAGGGTTCCACTTTCCTGGGTCCTGTAGGCTGCTGAAACTCTGCTGGTGGTAAATGGCATGGCAGGTGAGGACTCCTGTTCCAACAGCTTCATTTCAAACTGCAGTGCTTTTTATCTGCTAAAATATATTTAAAATGAAATCAGAGGCTGCAAAGAGATTTTCACATCTTAACCTGCCTTAAATATCAAGATACTGTGAGTTCTAGATTGTGTGTGTGTGTGTGTGTGTGTGTGTGTGTGTGTGTGAGAGAGAGAGAGAGAGAGAGAGTTGACAAACTTGTCTGAGAGAGAGTTGACACACTGGTCTGAGAGGAGAGAGAGAGAGAGAGAGAGAGAGAGAGAGAGAGAGAGGGAGAGAGGAATCAGCTCTATCATAACGAGTAAGTTCTAAAGGGCCCTTCAGGTTAAAAGTATTGGGTAACCCAGGAATGTTCCAGTTAATTGGCTCTTCATCTGGATTGATGCATGGATTTCTGCTCAGAAGGAAGGATTCCTGCTCTTCTGCTATGGCTGGCTCTACCAAGCAAGGCTAAGCTGTAAATGGGAAGACCTGGAACACGTCACCCACAGGGCACATCGGCACCCACTGGACACAACACCCACTGGGCAGTCTCATTTCCTCAGCTTAAATGGACCCACATACTTTCTCCATGGCTGCATTTTGCTAGGACATGTCTAAATCACCCCTTCAGACCCTGGTGACATTTCCCAATGGGTTTCAAGCTCTTCTCATTTTGCCAAGGACAACTAGACTTAGTGGAAATTCTCTGGGCTCCTTAGAATCGTAAGGAGAAAGAGCACATTTCCATAAGCTCCCCTAGCATGCAAATGCCAGCACGAAATTTAAACAATCACTTAAAAAAAGTCTTGTGTGTGCACACCCACATGTGGGGGTATGTGGTAGTGTGTGTTTGTGCATTCTGTGTGTGTCCCATGAGCCTGCATGGTCAGGTGTCCTCCCCAGTCACTCTCCACTTCTGGTGAGACTGACCTGTGAGCCCCAGGATTCTCTTGTCCCTGCTCCTCAGCTTAGGGGCTACAGGCATGTACACTCACGTACAGCTTTTTATGTGGGTGCTGGGGGTTCAACTCAGGCCCTCATGCTTGAGCAGCAAGTGCAAATACTCCTGTTAGCCCCAAGCAGTGGAATTTAAAGCTATGCACATTGATTTTGTTTTTTGTTTTTTTTGAGATAGGGTGTCACTCTAGCCCAGGCTGACCTGGAATTCACTATGTCATCTTAGGGTGGCCTTGAACTCATGGTGATCCTCGTACCTCTGCCTCCCTAGTGCTGGGATTAAAGGTGTGAGCCACCACACCCAGCTTTATGTACATTGCTTTCAATAAAAGGTTAAAATGCAAGATTTGTGGGTATTAGATTACTTAAATTCTTTCATGCTTTTTTATTTGCCCTTTTTCTCTGCTAGACTTATTAAATTTAAAATTTCCCTTATGATTATAATTTTTTATGTTATCATGGAAAGAAAAGGGGTGCATATGTATCTATCACACATTGTGTGTCCATTGATGGTCCTTTGTGCTGTCATCACCTTTTGGCTATTGTGAGGAATGGTGATCCAAACCTGGGCATACAAGTACATGCTTGAGCCTCTGGTACTTTGTTATAGCAACACCAAGCAGAGCAGACAATTCCTAGTGAGTGAACTTTGGGAGTCTATTTCCTCCTTTTCCTACAAGTGCTTTTTAATGACACATCCTAACCAGAGCCAGGTGAGGTCTGGGAATGGCCACTTGTAGATTTCTAGCCCTAGTATCATGGAATAAAGCATAGGAGGGTGGTGTGTGTGTGTGTGTCTGTGTGTGTGTGTGTGTGTGTGTGTGTGTGCAAGCATGCACTCAGGCTTGAGAAACTAGCATTTTAAGCAGCAAAACGGTGGTCCATGTGGAAGGACTTAAAATAATGAAGTCAGAGGGGGGCATGGTGGTGCACGCCTTTAATCCCAGCACTCAGGAGGCAGAGGTAGGAGGATCGCTGTGAGTTCCAGGCCACCCTGAGACTACACAGTGAATTCCAGGTAAGCCTGGGCTAGAGTGAGCCTCTACTTCAAAAAACCAACCAACCAACCAACCCTAAAAGAATTGAGTCAGAGGGACCTTTGAGGAGGCTTAGGAGACAAGCCATGTGGACGGGCCTGAAGATAGAAGATAGGTTTGGTAAAGTCAAGGGTATCTGGGGACTTGGGGACTGGATATGGCAGAGAGAGAGAGAGAAAGAAGGAGAAGAAGAAGAAGGAGAAGAAGGAGAAGAGGAGGAAGAGGAGAAGGAGAAAGTGGAAGAGGAGGAGAAGAGGAAGAGGAGGAGAGTACAAGAATCAAGGAGAGGACGAGGAGGAGGATAGGAGAGAAGCTAAGAATGATTTTCTAGTATTTGATGGGGAAGTGGTTGGATTCACTGGAAGAAACACGTCTGTTGTGTGGTGCTGAAGCCCCCTCCCCCAACCCCGGCCCTGCATTCAGCTGGTCACACGAGAGAGTCAGATCTCGTTCATGTACCCATGGAGCGGAAGGAAGGCCATTAAAAAAACCATTTTATTGACAACCTCCATACATATACACAATATGCCGTAATCACAATGGCTTCCCACACCTTCTCTCTTCCCTCTTCTGAACCCCCCTCCATTGAATCCCCTTTTTTCCAAGTAGCCTCTCTTCTACTTTGATACCACCACACCCTCTCCCCCCCGTTATGCAGGTCTTGCTAGCCACTGTGAGGTCATGAACACCACGGCATGTCTGGAAGACAGTATTGCAAAGCACTTTTCCCCTTCCTTCAGCTCTTACATCCCCCCATTTTATTTTATTTTTATTTTTGGCTCTTACATTCTTTCTACCACCTTTCCACCATGGCTCCTGAACCTTGGAAGGTGTGATAGAGATGTCTCACTTAGTGTGGAACACTCCACCATCACTTCTTCTCAGCACTCTGGTGAGTTTTGAGTCACCCCAGTGGTCACTGCCATCTGAAAAGAGAAGCTTCTTTAATAAGAAGTGGGAGTAGTATTAATATATGGGCATAAACATAAGTATTTCGAGTTCTAGTATATCCATTTAGCCAGACAACAGTTGGCTGGAGTTAATTCCTGGCTCTTTCCCCACTGTAAAGACCCCGTGTTGGCACCGTGTTCATGGGCTGACCCCTCATCACTGCCCCTGTGGGAGCTGGCTGGTCATGCATGACCTGTTTCCATTCAAAGATTCCCCAGTCGCTCCAGTAGTATATGCCTCACAAGCTCCTCTGGCATGCCAATGGGATGCTTAGCATGGGTAGTGTTCTGGTGTGATATTTGTGTCTCTCCCAAATTCAAATGCTGAAGTTCTAACTCCCAATTAGTAGGAATTATTAAGATGGTGAATAGAGCCTATGCATAGGGCACTCATAAATAAGATTAGTGCCTGTGAGAGATATTTTAACCCTTCTCCACTGTGTGGGCATGCCAGGAAGGTACCATATGTGAACCACCCTCACCAGGTACCACATGTGCTAGCCCGCTGAGCTTGAACATTCCAGCTTTCAGACTGGGAGGGACGGTTTCTGTTGTTTGGAAGTCATCTAGTTTATGCTAATTCATTACACCAACCAAAACAGAGGGTGGTGTGCTCAAAGTAAAGTGCTGGAGTCCTTAAATGGGTGATGGTGAGTGTGTGAGTGAGAGCGAGAGAGAGAGGGACAGAGAGAGAGAGAGAGAGGAGCACGTGCAGGCAGACAGGTTAGCATTGGTGAAGCCTAGAGAAAAGAGGCCTCTGGAGCCAGAATTGGGCTATGGGTGGGAGAAGAAGAGGGGCCCCCTGGCTCAGGGGGGCAGAGCTTTGCTGGAGGAAGTGTGTTGCTGGGGGCAAGTTTAGGGATATTATCACTTGCTCCCCCTTGCCAGAGCTGGGCTCACTTAGGGCTTTCTGGCAGCTGCTGTGGCAAGACGTGATGGGCAGCCTCTGCTCTGCCATCCTTTCCCTGCCATGCTGAAACTTTCCCTGGAGGCTGTGAGCCAAAATAAACCCTTTCTTCCCACCAGCTGATTTGGGTTGGGTGTTTTCTTCTAGCAACGTGGAGGTAACTGCGACAGCATACTACCTCCATCAACCCTTCCCCCTAAAACAGAAATCAGTTTCAGGGGCTGGAGAGATGGCTTAGTGGTTAAGACATTTGCCTGCAAAGCCAAAGGACCTTGGTTCAATTCTCCAGGACCCACATAAGCCAAATGTACAAGGTGGTGCATGCATCTGGAGTTTGTTTGTAGTGGTTGCAGGCCCTGGTGCACCCATTCTTTCTCTCTCTCTGTCTTCTTTCCCGCTCTTTCAAATAAAAAATAAAATAAAATAAAATAACAAGTTTCAGCATCTCTCTACTGAACCAGCCTGAAGAGTCTTCTAAGCTCTCTTGCAAAGTGAAGGCTGGGTGGGCACCTAACTGGAAGCTCAGAAGGATGGTGTCTGAGGAACTGTGCTCTGCACACATATGCATTCACGTATTCATGTATCCCCTCTGTAAAGATGGTTCGTGTGTGTGCGTGTGTGTGTGTGTGTGTGTGTGTGTGTGTGTGTGTGTTCGTATGTGTTTTGTGTCCTTTCCCACCAGTCTCTTTTGGTAAGAAGCCTGCATTATCTATGCACTAAAGGCTGCCTTTACAATAATTATAATAATTGGCTCCTTTTGAATCACTTGCTGATAGTCTCTGGATGTCTAGGTTCTTTAGTAACAAAAGATGTTGTGTCTGTATTTCACAAGGCCCTAAATTGCACATGCCTGGTTCCTGTCTTTTATCCCTTTAAAATGAGCCAGGCAACGGGCAGTGCATCATTGGCGGTAGACACATCGATACTTTCCTGAATTAACATTTTGCATTTATTCAGCAGTTTTGAGGCATGAAAAATATTTCAATAGATTCTTATTGTTCTGTTAATTAAAGTGTTTCTCTACGGAATCTAGAAATCAATGGTTACTGGACCCATGAATATCCCTGATGGAAAAGGTGTTGGCCAGGAAGTTGTAGAGGAAAACTGGCTGTGGTAACCCTGAGGGGACAGCACAGGTTCATTGCTGATCTCCTGATGAGCATCTTTGTAATGGAGAAATTACGCATTAATTCCATCCTTAGAAATCAGGCGTTTTCTTGAGAAACTATGTGATCCAGTGGCTCATAAAATGAACTGTGCTTAGAGACTGGGCTGGCTAAACTTTCATACCTGTCACTAGATTGAATCATAGCCTTCATTTTTTTTTTATTTTTATTTTTTTTTTTAAATTTTTATTAACATTTTCCATGATTATAAAATATATCCCATGGTAATTCCCTCCCTCCCCACCCCCACACTTTCCCGTTTGAAATTCCATTCTCAATCATATTACCTCCCCATTACAATCATTGTAATTACATATATACAATATCAACCTATTAAGTATCCTCCTCCCTTCCTTTCTCCACCCTTTATGTCTCCTTTTCAACTTACTGGCCTCTGCTACTAAGTATTTTCATTCTCACACAGAAGCCCAGTCATCTGTAGCTAGGATCCCCATATGAGAGAGAACATGTGGCGCTTGGCTTTCTGGGCCTGGGTTACCTGACTTAGTATAATACTTTCCAGGTCCATCCATTTTTCTGCAAATTTCATAACTTCATTTTTCTTTACCGCTGAGTAGAACTCCATTGTATAAATGTACCACATCTTCATTAACCACTCATCTGTTGAGGGACATCTAGGCTGGTTCCATTTCCCAGCTATTATAAATTGAGCAGCAATAAACATGGTTGAGCATGTACTTCTAAGGAAATGAGATGAGTCCTTTGGATATATGCCTAGGAGTGCTATAGCTGGGTCATATGGTAGATCAATCTCTAGCTGCTTTAGGAACCTCCACACTGTTTTCCACAATGGCTGGACCAGATTGCATTCCCACCAGCAGTGCAGAAGGGTTCCTTTTTTTCCACATCCCCGCCAACATTTATGATCATTTGTTTTCATGATGGTGGCCAATCTGACAGGAGTGAGATGGAATCTCAATGTAGTTTTAATCTGCATTTCCCTGATGACTAGTGACGTAGAACATTTTTTTAGGTGCTTATATGCCATTCGTATTTCTTCCTTTGAGAACTCTCTATTTAGCTCCTTAGCCCATTTTTTGATTGGCCTGTTTGATTCCTTATTAGTTAACTTTTTGAGTTCTTTGTATATCCTAGATATTAATCCTTTATCAGATATATAGCTGGCGAAGATTTTTTCCCATTCTGTAGGTTGCCTCTTTGCTTTTTTCACTGTGTCCTTTGCGGTGCAAAATCTTTGTAATTTCATTAGGTCCCAGTGGTTAATCTGTGGTTTTATTGCCTGAGCAATTGGGGTTGTATTTAGAAAGTCTTTGCCAAGACCAATATGTTGGAGGGTTTCCCCTACTTTTTCCTCTAGCAGTTTCAAAGTTTCCGGTCTGATGTTAAGGTCTTTAATCCATTTGGACTTAATTCTTGTGCATGGTGAGAGAGAAGAATCTATTTTCATCCTTCTGCAGATATTTATCCAGTTTTCAAAACACCATTTGCTGAAGAGGCTGTCTCTTCTCCAATGAGTATTTTTGGCATTTTTATCGAATATCAGGTGGCTATAGCTACTTGGGCTTACATCTGGGTCCTCTATTCTGTTCCACTGATCTACATGTCTGTTTTTGTGCCAGTACCATGCTGTTTTTGTTACTATGGCTCTGTAGTATAGGTTAAAATCAGGTATGGTGATACCACCAGCCTCTTTTTTGTTGCTCAGTATTATTTTAGATATTCGAGGTTTTTTATGATTCCAAATGAATTTTTGGATTGTTTTTTCTATTTCCATGAAGAAAGCCTTTGGAATTTTGATAGGGATTGCATTAAATGTGTAGATTGCTTTAGGTAAGATTGCCATTTTCACGATATTGATTCTTCCAAGCCAGGAACAAGGGATGTTTCTCCACTTTCTAGTGTCTTCTGCAATTTCTCGCTTGAGTGTCTTAAAGTTCTCATTGTATAGATTCTTTACTTCCTTGGTTAGGTTTATTCCAAGGTATTTTATTTTTTTTGATGCAATTGTGAATGGGAGTGATTCTCTGATTTCATCCTCTGTGTGTTTGTTGTTAGCATATATGAAGGCTACTGATTTCTGTGTATTTATTTTGTATCCTGCTACATTGCTGTAGGTTTTGATTAGCTCTAACAGCTTGCTAGTAGAGTCTTTAGGGTCCTTTATGTATAGAATCATGTCATCTGCAAATAGTGATAACTTGATTTCTTCCTTTCCAATTTGTATCCCTTTTATGTGTGTCTCTTGCCTTATTGCTATGGCTAAGACTTCCAAAACTATATTAAATAGAAGTGGAGACAGTGGACACCCTTGTCTTGTTCCTGATTTTAGTGGAAAAGCTTCCAGTTTTTCCCCATTTAGTAATATGTTGGCTGTAGGCTTGTCATAAATAGCCTTTATTATATTGAGATATGTTCCTTCTATTCCCAGTCTCTGTAGGACTTTTATCATGAAGGGATGTTGGATTTTGTCAAATGCTTTCTCTGCATCTAATGAGATGATCATGTGGTTTTTGTCCTTCAACCCATTTATGTAATGTATTACATTTATAGATTTGCGTATGTTGAACCATCCCTGCATCTCTGGGATAAAGCCTACTTGGTCAGGGTGAATGATCTTTTTGATATACTCTTGTATTCTGTTTGCCAATATTTTATTGAGAATTTTTGCATCTATGTTCATGAGGGAGATTGGTCTGTAATTTTCTTTTTTTGTTCTATCTTTGCCTGGTTTTGGTATCAGGGTGATGCTGGCCTCATAGAAGGAGTTTGGTAGGATTCCTTCTTTTTCTATTTCCTGGAAAAGCTTAAGAAGCAATGGTGTTAGCTCTTCCTTAAAAGTCTGGTAAAATTCAGCAGTGAATCCATCCGGGCCTGGGCTTTTTTTAGTTGGGAGATTATTGATAACTGCTCGGATCTCCATGTTTGTTATAGGTCTATTTAAGTGATTAATCTCATTTTGATTTAATTTAGGTAGGTCATATAGATCAAGGAAATCATCCATTTCTTTCAGATTTTCATACTTTGTGGAGTATATGCTTTTATAGTATGTCCCTATAATTTTTTGAATTTCTCTGGAATCTGTTGTGATGTTACCTTGTTCATCTCTGATTTTATTAATTTGTGTCTCTTCTCTCTTTCTTTTGGTCAGATTTGCTAAGGGTTTATCAATCTTGTTTATCCTTTCAAAGAACCAACTCTTTGTTTCATTAATTCTTTGGATTGTTCTTTTTGTTTCTATTTCATTAATTTCTGCCCTAATCTTTATTATTTCTTCCCGTCTACTACTTTTTGGTTTGCCTTGTTCTTCTTTTTCCAAGGCTTTAAGGCGAAGCATTAGGTCGTTTACTTGCGACCTTTCTAATTTCTTAATATAGGCACTTAAGGCTATAAATTTACCTCTTAGAACTGCCTTCATTGTGTCCCAGAGATTTTGGTATGTTGTGTTCTCATTATCATTTGACTCTATAAATTTTTTGATTTCCTTTTTGATTTCTTCATTGACCCACTCATCATTTAGTAGTGTATTGTTTAGCTTCCATGATTTTGTGTATGCTCTGTAGCCTTTCTTGCTACTGATTTGTAGTTTAATTCCATTGTGGTCAGATAGAATGCAAGGAATTATTTCAATTTTCCTGAATTTGTTAAGATTTGCTTTGTGTCCTAATATATGGTCTATTTTAGAGAATGTTCCATGTGCTGCTGAAAAGAATGTATATTCTGCAGCCTTTGGATGAAATGTCCTGTATATATCTGTTAGGTCCATATCTTCTATGACCTCATTTAGTCCAGATGCCTCTCTGTTTATTCTTTCCCTGGATGACCTGTCAATTGATGAGAGTGGGGTGTTAAAGTCACCCACCACCACCGTGTTTGGTGTTATCTGTGACCTTAATTCTAATAGTGTTTGTTTGACGAATTTGGGAGCCCCCATGTTAGGTGCATATATGTTTAGGATTGTAATGTCCTCCTGTTGGAGTGTGCCCTTAATCAATATAAAGTGACCTTCCTTATCTTTTTTGACTAACTTCGGACTAAAGTCCACCCTGTCTGATATTAGGATAGCAACCCCTGCTTGTTTTCTAGGCCCATTTGCTTGAAACACCGTCTTCCAACCTTTCACCCTAAGATAATGTCTATCCTTTGTAGAAAGGTGAGTTTCTTGAAGACAACAAATTGTAGGATCCTGCTTTTTAACCCAGTCTGCAAATCTATGTCTTTTCGTTGGGGCATTGAGACCGTTGATATTAAGAGATATTATTGAAAGGTGTGAATTTATGTTTGCCATTTGTGTGTGTGTGTGTGTGTTACTTGTTCTACCTGTGCTCTCTTCTGTTAACTGGTATTTGAGTATGGCTGGTTTTTTCTAGGTTCCTTATTTGTGTGCTTTTCCTTTTGTTCAGCATGGAGGATTCTATCAAGTATTTTCTGTAGAGCTGGTTTTGTCTTCAGATACTCCTTTAACCTGCTTTTGTCATGGAATGTCTTTATTTCTCCATCTATTTGGATGGATAACTTTGCAGGATAAAGTAACCTTGGTTGACAGTTGTTATCTTTCAGAACTTGGAATATATCACTCCAAGCCCTTCTGGCTTTAAAAGTTTGTGTTGAATAATCTGCTGTAATGTGATGGGCTTGCTTTTGTAGGTAACTTGATTTTTCTCTCTAACTGCTTTCAATATTTTTTCTTTGGTTTGTGTGTTTGGAAGTTTGAGTATAATGTGGCGAGGAGAGTTTCTTTCTGGGTTTTGTCTGGCTGGGGTTCTAAAGGCTTCCTGTATCTGTATTGGCACCTCTTTCCCAATTTGGGGAAAATTTTCCTCTATGATTTTGTTGAAGATGCCTACTATGCCTCTGGAGTGGAATTCTTCTCCTTCTACTATGCCCTGAATTCTTATATTGGATCTTTTCATAGTGTCCCGAATATCTTGAAATTCCCACTCATACTTTTCTATAAGTTTGTCTTTCTCTTTGTTGGACTGCATTAGGTCTGCCACCTGATCTTCTAGCTTAGATATTCTGTCCTCTCCCTCATCCATCCTACTGGTGAGATTTTCTACAGAGTTTTTTATTTCATTAACTGTGTTCTTCATTGCTAGTAATTCTGACTGGTTTTTCTTTATTATTTCTATTTCTCTATTTATGTCTTGTATTGCCTTCTTTATTTCATTAAATTGGTGTCCTGCCTCTTCTTTGATTCCTTTAATTTCCTCTTTGATTTCCTCTTTGATTTCTTCTTTGATTGTTTTCATGTGTTCTTTGACCTCTTTGAACATATTTATAATTATTCTTTTGAACTCTTTCTCAGGCATTTCCTCTAACTCTTTCTCACTGGAGGACATTTCTGATGCATTAATACTTTTAGGTGGATTTATATCGTCTTGCTTTTTAGTGTTTCTTGTGTTATAATGTATATATTTTTGCATCTTGGATTAAGTTAATGCTTGGATTTTCTAGCTAGCTGTGTATTCTTAGCTGTATCAATTGATTTGGTGTAATATATTTTCAGGGTAGGACCTTAAGGTATTAGGTGTGGCTCTTAAGACTTTCAGAGTATCTACAAAGATGTTCTTAGGGGTTGAGTTTCCCTGCTATAGGAGTATTCAAGCAGGCTGAGTGGAATAATATACTGGTAGATTCTAAAATTTAGCTAAACACTGTACCCATTCCATCAAAAACAGCCCCGAGTATGTATGCAAGAGTAGTTATTATAATGACCAGATCCTCTATCAACAAAGAGGTTTAGATTTCTGGTCTGTTGAGGTATCCAAGTCAGCTTGTGACCAGGTGAGACCCTTCCCTGGTGCAATCCCAGTTACCTTGGGTGATTGTGGTCTCAGTCAAGTTGCTGCCTGGGTCGTCGGGCTGCTGTTCTGATTTCTGGAGCTGGGCACTTGCTTTTCCTACGGGGCAAACTGAGCCGCTGCCGCCGCCTCTGCAGCTGTTGTAGGTGCCACCCCTGGAGCCCCCACCGCTGCTGAAGCTGCCGTTGCTGTGTCCACCGCTGCTGCTCACCCCGAAGCCGCTGCTGCGGGATCTGTCACCGCTGCCGCTCCTGGGTCCGCTGCTGCTGGGGCCACTGGTACCGTTGCTGGAGCCGCTGAAGTTGCTGCCAAATTCTGCTCCTGCTTGGGTCCCGCCGTCAGCCCATGTTGGCGTGGCCGGGTCCCGGGCCGCTGCTGTGTTCGCTGGAGCTGGGTTCAGGCGGCGGGGGAGGGGAGGGAGCCGCGCTGTTCTGGTTGTATCGTTTCTCCACGTGTGCTTTTACCTCGCGGTCTGCTCCTCCCTCCGTTGCTCGCTGCCGCTCTCCCCTCACGTTTCCCGAGTTGCGGAGAGCGCGGTGCGAGGGGAAAATCCCGCACCTGGCTTGTCCTGCGGCTCGAGCCGAGAGTCCGGCGGTTTTCTGCCGCTCCGCGGTTGCGGCGGGTAGCCGAGCGGCCCGGAGCCGCTGTTCCCGCCTGTGCAGGCTCTGGATGCTCTGGAACTCTTCTACTTCTCCGCTGCCGCCTCAACTTCCTATACACCTCACTTTTTAGTAAAAGTGTGTATTTTGCTGAGTTTTTTTTGGTCTTCCCCCCCCAGGCTGTTTTGGCGTGGTACCTACGCCGCCATCTTAACCGGAAGTCCCTTCATTTTATTAATGCCATTTTGTTTTTGGCAAGGAGTGGAGTAGGTGCTCAAGACAATTTTGAGTGTGTGTGTGTGTGTGTGTGTGTGTGTGTGTGCTTGCGCATGTGTGTATGTGCGTGAGTGCACACATGTGCACTTGCACACACACACACACACACACACACACACACGCAAATGTGTATGCATGCGTGCAATTTTGAGACCAGAGGGTCATGTTGAATGTCTTCCTTAATCACTCTCCATCTTATTATTATAATTCTTTTTTGAGATAGGGTCTCTTGCCTAATGAAGAGTTCACCATTTTGGCTAAACTAGTTGGCCGGCAAGCCCACGGGTCCTCTTGTCTATCATCCAGTGCTGTGATTACAGGCATGCGCTGCCATGCTCGGATCTTTATGGGGTGCTGGGATCTGAACTCATGCTTATTCAGCAAGCATTTCCCCACTGAGCCCTCAAAGTCTTTTTTTTTTTTAATTTTTATTAACATTTTCCATGATTATAAAATATATCCCATGGTAATTCCCTCCCTCCCCACCCCCACACTTTCCCGTTTGAAATTCCATTCTCAATCATATTACCTCCCCATTACAATCATTGTAATTACATATATACAATATCAACCTATTAAGTATCCTCCTCCCTTCCTTTCTCCACCCTTTATGTCTCCTTTTCAACTTACTGGCCTCTGCTACTAAGTATTTTCATTCTCACACAGAAGCCCAGTCATCTGTAGCTAGGATCCCCATATGAGAGAGAACATGTGGCGCTTGGCTTTCTGGGCCTGGGTTACCTGACTTAGTATAATACTTTCCAGGTCCATCCATTTTTCTGCAAATTTCATAACTTCATTTTTCTTTACCGCTGAGTAGAACTCCATTGTATAAATGTACCACATCTTCATTATCCACTCATCTGTTGAGGGACATCTAGGCTGGTTCCATTTCCCAGCTATTATAAATTGAGCAGCAATAAACATGGTTGAGCATGTACTTCTAAGGAAATGAGATGAGTCCTTTGGATATATGCCTAGGAGTGCTATAGCTGGGTCATATGGTAGATCAATCTCTAGCTGCTTTAGGAACCTCCACACTGTTTTCCACAATGGCTGGACCAGATTGCATTCCCACCAGCAGTGCAGAAGGGTTCCTTTTTTTCCACATCCCCGCCAACATTTATGATCATTTGTTTTCATGATGGTGGCCAATCTGACAGGAGTGAGATGGAATCTCAATGTAGTTTTAATCTGCATTTCCCTGATGACTAGTGACATAGAACATTTTTTTAGGTGCTTATATGCCATTCATATTTCTTCCTTTGAGAACTCTCTATTTAACTCCTTAGCCCATTTTTTGATTGGCTTGTTTGATTCCTTATTGGTTAACTTTTTGAGTTCTTTGTATATCCTAGATATTAATCCTCTATCAGATATATAGCTGGCGAAGATTTTTTCCCATTCTGTAGGTTGCCTCTTTGCTTTTTTCACTGTGTCCGTTGCGGTGCAAAATCTTTGTAATTTCATTAGGTCCCAGTGGTTAATCTGTGGTTTTATTGCCTGAGCAATTGGGGTTGTATTCAGAAAGTCTTTGCCAAGACCAATATGTTGAAGGGTTTCCCCTACTTTTTCCTCTAGCAGTTTCAAAGTTTCTGGTCTGATGTTAAGGTCTTTAATCCATTTGGACTTAATTCTTGTGCATGGCGAGAGAGAAGAATCTATTTTCATCCTTCTGCAGATATTTATCCAGTTTTCAAAACACCATTTGCTGAAGAGGCTGTCTCTTCTCCAATGAGTATTTTTGGCATTTTTATCGAATATCAGGTGGCTATAGCTACTTGGGCTTACATCTGGGTCCTCTATTCTGTTCCACTGATCTACATGTCTGTTTTTGTGCCAGTACCATGCTGTTTTTGTTACTATGGCTCTGTAGTATAGGTTAAAATCAGGTATGGTGATACCACCAGCCTCTTTTTTGCTGCTCAGTATTATTTTAGATATTCGAGGTTTTTTGTGATTCCAAATGAATTTTTGGATTGTTTTTTCTATTTCCATGAAGAAAGCCTTTGGAATTTTGATAGGGATTGCATTAAATGTGTAGATTGCTTTAGGTAAGATTGCCATTTTCACGATATTGATTCTTCCAAGCCAGGAACAAGGGATGTTTCTCCACTTTCTAGTGTCTTCTGCAATTTCTCGCTTGAGTGTTTTAAAGTTCTCATTGTATAGATTCTTTACTTCCTTGGTTAGGTTTATTCCAAGGTATTTTATTTTTTTTGATGCAATTGTGAATGGGAGTGATTCTCTGATTTCATCCTCTGTGTGTTTGTTGTTAGCATATATGAAGGCTACTGATTTCTGTGTATTTATTTTGTATCCTGCTACATTGCTGTAGGTTTTGATTAGCTCTAACAGCTTGCTAGTAGAGTCTTTAGGGTCCTTTATGTATAGAATCATGTCATCTGCAAATAGTGATAACTTGATTTCTTCCTTTCCAATTTGTATCCCTTTTATGTGTGTCTCTTGCCTTATTGCTATGGCTAAGACTTCCAAAACTATATTAAATAGAAGTGGAGACAGTGGACACCCTTGTCTTGTTCCTGATTTTAGTGGAAAAGCTTCCAGTTTTTCCCCATTTAGTAATATGTTGGCTGTAGGCTTGTCATAAATAGCCTTTATTATATTGAGATATGTTCCTTCTATTCCCAGTCTCTGTAGGACTTTTATCATGAAGGGATGTTGGATTTTGTCAAATGCTTTCTCTGCATCTAATGAGATGATCATGTGATTTTTGTCCTTCAACCCATTTATGTAATGTATTACATTTATAGATTTGCGTATGTTGAACCATCCCTGCATCTCTGGGATAAAGCCTACTTGGTCAGGGTGAATGATCTTTTTGATATACTCTTGTATTCTGTTTGCCAATATTTTATTGAGAATTTTTGCATCTATGTTCATGAGGGAGATTGGTCTGTAATTTTCTTTTTTTGTTCTATCTTTGCCTGGTTTTGGTATCAGGGTGATGCTGGCCTCATAGAAGGAGTTTGGTAGGATTCCTTCTTTTTCTATTTCCTGGAAAAGCTTAAGAAGCAATGGTGTTAGCTCTTCCTTAAAAGTCTGGTAAAATTCAGCAGTGAATCCATCCGGGCCTGGGCTTTTTTTAGTTGGGAGATTATTGATAACTGCTCAGATCTCCATGTTTGTTATAGGTCTATTTAAGTGATTAATCTCATTTTGATTTAATTTAGGTAGGTCATATAGATCAAGGAAATCATCCATTTCTTTCAGATTTTCATACTTTGTGGAGTATATGCTTTTATAGTATGTCCCTATAATTTTTTGAATTTCTCTGGAATCTGTTGTGATGTTACCTTGTTCATCTCTGATTTTATTAATTTGTGTCTCTTCTCTCTTTCTTTTGGTCAGATTTGCTAAGGGTTTATCAATCTTGTTTATCCTTTCAAAGAACCAACTCTTTGTTTCATTAATTCTTTGGATTGTTCTTTTTGTTTCTATTTCATTAATTTCTGCCCTAATCTTTATAATTTCTTCCCGTCTACTACTTTTTGGTTTGCCTTGTTCTTCTTTTTCCAAGGCTTTAGGCGAAGCATTAGGTTGTTTACTTGCGACCTTTCTAATTTCTTAATATAGGCACTTAAGGCTATAAATTTACCTCTTAGAACTGCCTTCATTGTGTCCCAGAGATTTTGGTATGTTGTGTTCTCATTATCATTTGACTCTATAAATTTTTTGATTTCCTTTTTGATTTCTTCATTGACCCACTCATCATTTAGTAGTGTATTGTTTAGTTTCCATGATTTTGTGTATGCTCTATAGCCTTTCTTGCTACTGATTTGTAGTTTAATTCCATTGTGGTCAGATAGAATGCAAGGAATTATTTCAATTTTCCTGAATTTGTTAAGATTTGCTTTGTGTCCTAATATATGGTCTATTTTAGAGAATGTTCCATGTGCTGCTGAAAAGAATGTATATTCTGCAGCCTTTGGATGAAATGTCCTGTATATATCTGTTAGGTCCATTCCTTCTATGACCTCATTTAGTCCAGATGCCTCTCTGTTTATTCTTTCCCTGGATGACCTGTCAATTGATGAGAGTGGGGTGTTAAAGTCACCCACCACCACTGTGTTTGGTGTTATCTGTGACCTTAGTTCTAATAGTGTTTGTTTGACGAATTTGGGAGCCCCCATGTTAGGTGCATATATGTTTAGGATTGTAATGTCCTCCTGTTGGAGTGTGCCCTTAATCAATATAAAGTGACCTTCCTTATCTTTTTTGACTAACGTCGGACTAAAGTCTATCCTGTCTGATATTAGGATAGCAACCCCTGCTTGTTTTCTAGGCCCATTTGCTTGAAACACCGTCTTCCAACCTTTCACCCTAAGATAATGTCTATCCTTTGTAGAAAGGTGAGTTTCTTGGAGACAACAAATTGTAGGATCCTGCTTTTTAACCCAGTCTGCAAATCTATGTCTTTTCGTTGGGGCATTGAGACCGTTGATATTAAGAGATATTATTGAAAGGTGTGTATTTATGTTTGCCATTTGTGTGTGTGTGTGTGTGTGTTACTTGTTCTACCTGTGCTCTCTTCTGTTAACTGGTATTTGAGTATAGCTGGTTTTTTTCTAGGTTCCTTATATGTGTGCTTTTCCTTTTGTTCAGCATGGAGGATTCTATCAAGTATTTTCTGTAGAGCTGGTTTTGTCTTCAGATACTCCTTTAACCTGCTTTTGTCATGGAATGTCTTTATTTCTCCATCTATTTGGATGGATAACTTTGCAGGATAAAGTAACCTTGGTTGACAGTTGTTATCTTTCAGAACTTGGAATATATCACTCCAAGCCCTTCTGGCTTTAAAAGTTTGTGTTGAATAATCTGCTGTAATCCTGATGGGCTTGCTTTTGTAGGTAACTTGATTTTTCTCTCTAACTGCTTTCAATATTTTTTCTTTGGTTTGTGTGTTTGGAAGTTTGAGTATAATGTGGCGAGGAGAGTTTCTTTCTGGGTTTTGTCTGGCTGGGGTTCTAAAGGCTTCCTGTATCTGTATTGGCACCTCTTTCCCAATTTGGGGAAAATTTTCCTCTATGATTTTGTTGAAGATGCCTACTATGCCTCTGGAGTGGAATTCTTCTCCTTCTACTATGCCCTGAATTCTTATATTGGATCTTTTCATAATGTCCCGAATATCTTGAAATTCCCACTCATACTTTTCTATAAGTTTGTCTTTCTCTTTGTTGGACTGCATTAGGTCTGCCACCTGATCTTCTAGCTTAGATATTCTGTCCTCTCCCTCATCCATCCTACTGGTGAGATTTTCTACAGAGTTTTTTATTTCATTAACTGTGTTCTTCATTGCTAGTAATTCTGACTGGTTTTTCTTTATTATTTCTATTTCCCTATTTATGTCTTGTATTGCCTTCTTTATTTCATTAAATTGGTGTCCTGCCTCTTCTTTGATTCCTTTGATTTCCTCTTTGATTTCTTCTTTGATTGTTTTCATGTGTTCTTTGACCTCTTTGAACATATTTATAATTATTCTTTTGAACTCTTTCTCAGGCATTTCCTCTAACTCTTTCTCACTGGAGGACATTTCTGATGCATTAATACTTTTAGGTGGATTTATATCGTCTTGCTTTTTAGTGTTTCTTGTGTTATAATGTATATATTTTTGCATCTTGGATTAAGTTAATGCTTGGATTTTCTAGCTAGCTGTGTATTCTTAGCTGTATCAATTGATTTGATGTAATATATTTTCAGGGTAGGACCTTAAGGTATTAGGTGTGGCTCTTAAGACTCTCAGAGTATCTACAAAGATGTTCTTAGGGGTTGAGTTTCCCTGCTATAGGAGTATTCAAGCAGGCTGAGTGGAATAAAATACTGGTAGAATCTAAAATTTAACTAAACACTGTACACATTCAATCAAAAACAGCCCCGAGTATGTATGCAAGAGTAGTTATTATAATGACCAGATCCTCTATCAACAAAGAGGTTTAGATTTCTGGTCTGTTGAGGTATCCAAGTCAGCTTGTGCCCAAGTGAGACCCTTCCCTGGTGCAATCCCAGTTACCTTGGGTGATTGTGGTCTCAGTCAAGTTGCTGCCTGGGCCGTCGGGCTGCTGTTCTGATTTCTGGAGCTGGGCACTTGCTTTTCCTACGGGGCAAACTGAGCCGCTGCTGCCGCCTCTGCTGCTGTTGTAGCTGCCACCCCCGGAGTCACCACCGCTGCTGAAGCTGCCGTGTCCACCGCCGCTGCTCACCCCGAAGCCGCTGCTGCCGCTCCTGGGTCCGCTGCTGCTGGGGCCACTGGTACCGGTGCTGGAGCCGCTGAAGTAGCTGCCGAACTCTGCTCCTGCTTGGGTCCCGCCGTCAGCCCAAGTTGGCGTGGCCGGGTCCCGGGCCGCTGCTGTGTTCGCTGGAGCTGGGTTCAGGTGGCGGGGGAGGGGAGGGAGCCGCGCTGTTCTGGTTGTATCGCTGTTCCACGTGTGCTTCTACCTCGCAGTCTGCTCTTCCCTCCGTTGCTCGCTGCCGCTCTCTCCTCACGTTTCCTGAGTTGCGGAGAGCGCGGTGTGAGGGGAAAATCCCGCACCTGGCTTGTCCTGCGGCTCGAGCCGAGAGTCCGGCGGCTTTCTGCCGCTCCGCGGCTGCAGCGGGTGGCTGAGCCGCCCCGGAGCCACTGTTCCCGCCTGTGCAGGCTCTGGATGCTCTGGAACTCTTCTACTTCTCCGCTGCCGCCTCAATTTCCTATACACCTCACTTTTTAGTAAAAGTGTGTATTTTGCTGAGTTTTTTTGGTCTTTTTCCCCCCTAGGCTGCTTTGGCGTGGTACCTACGCCGCCATCTTAACCGGAAGTCTCTCAAAGTCATTTTTAAAGCAAAAA
Organism: Jaculus jaculus; assembly: GCF_020740685.1. Classification (NCBI taxonomy): domain Eukaryota; kingdom Metazoa; phylum Chordata; class Mammalia; order Rodentia; family Dipodidae; genus Jaculus; species Jaculus jaculus. The sequence goes on along the minus strand of NC_059106.1, from coordinate 7,423,932 downwards.
ACAAGGCAGTTTATTTTTATTCTTTTTAATTTTTTTAAAAAGAAACATTTATTTAAAAAAACAAACACCAGGATATAACCTGTAATACCAGCAGGCTAGAAGTTCAAGGTCAGCTTATACTGTGTAGTAAATTTCAGGCCAGTCTGGGCTATAGAATGAGCTCCTATTTAAAAAAATCCTAAAAAGAATATGTTAACGGAAGTTAGATTATGAGTGGTTTTCCAGTCATTTATACTATTGAATATGTTCCACATTTTCTACAATTAGCCTGTACTATGTTTTTAACCTTATTTAAGATTTATTTTTATTTATTTATTAGAGACAGAGAGAGGGGTGGGAAGGAGAGAAAGAGAGAAAGAGTGAGAATGGGTGCACCAGGGCCTCCAGCCACTGCAAACAAACCCCAGATGCATGCGCCACCATTTGCATCTGGCTTACATGGGACCTGGAGAACTGAACCTGGTTCCTTAGGCTTTGCAGGCAAGTGCCTTAACCGCTAAGCCATTTCTCCAGCCCGTAGACTGTACTATGTTTCTAAATTCATTCGTGTGTGTGTGTGTGTGTGTGTGTGTGGCTATACTCTTTTATCCCCTACCCCGATCCCATTTCCCTGGGGCCCTTCTTAGTGATAGTCACTGTGGGGTCATGAAGGCCTCAGTCTGTTCCTGTGAGGTAGCAGGGGACCATTCCTCAGGGTATGACCGACCCTCCCATCCTGTGACTTTTACAATCTTTCTGCTCCCTCTTCCGCAATATGCCCTGAGCTGTGGCAAGCCTGTTGGCAGTCTGATTCAGTGCTGACCGCTTTGTAGCCTCTGGCCTTCTGCTTTGATGGGCTTTGATTGGTCACCGTGTCTGCCGCCATAGCTCCGAGAGCAGCTGTTCGTGTCACAACTAGGAAGCAGAGAGATATGAACGCTGGTCTGCAGCTACCCCAGTCTTTTTTTTTTATTTTGAGGTAGGGTCTCGTTCTGGTCCAGGCTGACCTGGAATTCACTATGCAGTCTTAGGGCAGCCTCGAACTCACATAGATCCTCCTACCTCTGCCTCCCGAGTGCTGGGATTAAAGGCGTGTGCCACCATGCCCTGCACCTCTCTCCTTACACAGTCTAGGACCATAGCCCATGGAGAGGTGCTTCAAATAGTTAAGGTGGATCTTCCCACCTGAACTAACCAAATCAAAGTAATCCATTACAGAGTCTAACCCAGTCTGTATTATCCCTCACTGGTGATTCTAGGTCTTTTCAAGTGGGCAGTCAATTTAGGCCACCTCACTGTGGCAGGAGAGTAGAGACTACAGAGAAGAGACATCAGGATTAACACGTGAAAGAAGACAGGTGGCAGCAGCTGGAAGTCCTCACTCGGGTGACAGTGACCGACAGAGCCTGTGGGAGAAGACCCAGTAAGGTGGGAGAGGCTACTGCTGTGGACGGGGTCACAGGACTCCAGCCCTGTAAGGTGGGTGAGGTGACCCCTCTGTGAGGGGTGACAAGACTCCTGGCCTGGTGCTTCACACTGTCTTCCTTTTCCCAGCTTGCTAGCTCACTTCCTTTCTCAGGAGTGCCTATCTTTTCCTTAGTGAGCAGTCTCCATGTCTATTATCTTATCATGTGTTTCCCTTTCAAGCCTTTGTCCTGGGGCACAAGAACTTGGAAATCTCAGCAGGCGCCTTCAGGATTCCAGCCCACGCCTATAACAATGCTGTTATGTCTGGCCAGACAGAAGACGAATGTCCTGGATAGAACTTCTCAGAGTTTGGCCACAGAAGATGAGGACATCACTTATAGCAGTCGGGTGTCCCCAGGTGAGGCCTATAACAGGTCTTTGATGTCTTAGAGACATTGCCAGTCTCATTTAGTAGAGCAAGAGTGCCTAAGTTATGTACGGAAGGCCAGTGTGCCCTGACGGATACCACAGGTTTGGAGGCAGTGCTACTCGGGGCCAGGCAGGAGCGGAGCCGGCTACCCTGTGCACCTCTAGATGCTCCAGTTATATCAAAGCCACCAGCCAGGGAAACAGCAGTGTGGCAGGGGAGCAGGGGTGATCAGATGGCAGTTGGCTGGTCGGCAGGGGGCCAGTTCTTTAAGGAGGGTGCATCCAGATGGGGAAGTGTTGCAGTCAGTTTCTCATTGCTGGCAGAAAACACCCAACCAAGATCATCATGTGGGAACAAAGGGTTTATTTTGGCTTATGGACTCAAGAGGAAGCTCCATGATGGCAGGGAAAAATGATGGCATGAGCAGAGGGTGAACATCACCTCCTGGCCAACATTAGGTGGACAATAGAAACAGGAGAGTGTGCCAAGCACTGACAAGGGAAAATGGCTATGATACCCATAAGCCCGCCCCCAACAATGCACTGCCTCCAGGAGGCTTCAATTCTCAAATCTCCATCAGCTGGGATGCTAGCATTGAGAAGTTTATGGGGGACACTGAATCAGGCCACCACATTCTGCCCCTGGCCCCCATAAACTTATAACCATTTGTGATGTAAAATGTTATGCATTCAGTCCAACATTAGAAGTCCCCATAGTTTTGTATCAATTTTAATGATATTCAAATATCCACACAGTCCAAGTTCTTTTAACTGCGTCATAATGGCACAGAATAAACACACTGCAAAAGATGGAACTGGGCACAGCAAAGAAATATTCAACCAGTACAAGATTTAAGCAGGGCAAACATCAAACTCTATAGCTCCAAGTCCAACAACTCTAACTAGTGACAAATCTCCAAATCCGATAATTCTAACCAGCAATAAGTCTCTGGAATTCTAATTCTGCCCCTCCAGCTAGGCTACTCACAGTCCTGGAAAACTCCCTTTGGGGCCAGCAGCTTTCCTTAGCAGCCATCTCATGGTCCCAGCATCTCCACTGGGTCTTCACTGCAACCCACAGTCGATCCTTATTTTGTACATGTGGCTTTATGTGGCTACTGCGGAATCAAATCTGGGCCATTACACTTTGCAAATAAGTTTCTTTAACCACCAAGCAATCTCTCCAGCCCATGACTATTAATTTTTTTTTTTTTTTAGTTTTAATTTTCGAGATAGGGTCTCACTCTAGCCCAGCTGGAATTCACTATGTAGTCTCAGGGTGGCCTCGAACTCATGGCGATCCTCCTACCTCTGCCTCCTGAGTGCTGGGATTAAAGGCGTGCACCACCAGCCATCACCATTGTTTCTTATTACTCACTGCTAGCCCTGTTGGTGTAAGGCTGTCCTTGGCCCTCACTTCCTGTGATGTACCCATCACGTTTCTCCAGACTGAAGTGATACCCTTCATCTGTTGAAGTTTGTGTTGGCTGTCTTGGCCTGGTGGCTGCCAGCTCTCTGAGGAGTAGTCGCTCTACCTTATGCATGCTCTGCTTGCAGTGCCTGGCTCCAGTTGCCATGCTCATCAATAAACTCTCCTTACCACATGTGGCGTTCACACCTGTCATCCCAGCACTTGGGAAGAATCCTGAGGTGGGGAGTGTGTGTTCTGCACATGTATGCAGGCTCACGTGTGTGGGCACACTTGTGCAGGTGTGTGTGAACCTTTCTTCAAGTGCATGTGGAGGCCAGAGGGCAACCTTGGGTGTTACCCTTAGGAATGCCATCCACCTCTTTTTGAAACAGGGTCTCTCATTGGCCTTTAGCTCACCACTCGGCTCGACTGCCTCGCCAGTGAGCTCCAGGGATCCTCCTGCCTCCGCCTCCCAGAGCTGGGGTGACAGACATGGATCCCCATGCTGAGCACTGCCTATAGCTCGGGGGGACTGAATTCAGGTCTTCATGCTTATAGGATAAGCCCTTTGCTCCCTGAGCTATCAAGGAGCCTGAGGTTTTGAGGCCCCTGATGAAAAGACCGAGTTAGTTCTCCTGTGTGTCGGACTGTGCAGTTTCCTGGAAAGAAGGAAAATGCTCCCTTGTATTTTCATTTACCATGTGCAGTTTCATTTCACGGCCTGGGAAACATTTAGGACGGTCTACCTATCCTCCTTTCCTGATGGGGTACCGGGTACAGCTAGAGTGACTCTAGGGGACAGAGGGCTTCCCTGAGCCCCCAGTCCCACAGAGGTGACCCTGAGTCACCAGGGATGCACAGCCATGCTGAAGGCTCCATCTATCCCAGACATACCAATTAGGGTGGAGAGGCACTAGCCCTGAAAAAAACAAACAAACAAACAAAAAAAAAAAGAAACAACTAATCAAACAGTGAGTCTTGGAAACAACTTGACACCTGGTACTAGGATCTATAAGACAAAGCGAGGTCTTAATAAAGGAGAAGGGAGATAGATCAAATTCTAAGACGGATGGAGTGTGTTCTTTGCAGCAAACTCCCTCTTCTTCTACACTCCCTCAACTCTGGAAAGCGCTGTAATTAAAAAAGTCAATATATGTGGGACTTGAAATAATTGATCGATGCTTAAAGCCCCGTCAGAAAGGTCTGTGGTAAGGAGTCAGGTAATATTTAGTTTCTTCATCAGAAGTCTCATGTAAATAGCTTTCCCGGCCATTAATATGAGCTCCCTCCCCTGATAAACACTGCGGCTCTTTTTAATCAGTATATAATTACAGACACCATAAACAGTGAAACATACCTACTTTCACAACTCTCTTAACCCCCTCCGTGCCACGGGGGTCTGGGATGACCTAGTGTAGGGATGGGCTTGCCTGTCAGAGCTCTGTCTGGGGGACACTAGAGTCCTGGGGGAGCAAGGTTCAGTCCTAGCTCAGGGAACACATCTCCCATGGAAGGGCTCTTCTAGTGATGCTGGATGCTTCTAGAAGCCCCTGCCCTCTCCCATGCGGAGGTGCTTTGCACTGTGGGATCTACTGAGTCTGTGGGTCACCATGAGGCCCTAAAGCTGGGACTGAAGATGAGACAGAGCATGGCGGGTTGGGGCACTCAGGCTGCTGCTGAGGACAAGGGCACACAGAGCTCAGGGCGGCGCAGGTCTTGAGTGGGGCTCTGTGGCTGCTGTGGGTTCATGAATGCCCCTGTCAGTACATGCTGGGGAAGCACCGAAGCACCCGGTGGCTCTGACGTTCTTTCTGGCCTCTGTTCTGCAGTGTCCCTTGAGTTTGGAGGGCGTGGTGGATATCTCCTTTGGTGCTGAGTGTACCACAGCTCTTATTTTCTCCACCGGTGAGCTGTGAGCCTCCTCAGTGTCTCCTCCCATCTCCCCTGAGAAGTTTCTGTGGCTCCCAGTGAGCAGAATTCATTTTCTTTTTAAAAAATATATTTTCTTTCTTTCTTTATTTGAGAGAGAGAGAGAAGAGACAGGAAGAGGCAGATAGAGAGAATGGACACCCCAGGGCCTCCAGCCACTGCACACGAACTCCAGACTCATGTACCACCTTGTGTTTCTGGCTTACGTGAGTCCTGGGGACTTGAACCTGAGTCCTTAGGTTTGCAGGCAAGTGCCTTAACCACTAAGTTATCTCTCCAGCCCAGGATTCCTTTTCTTTCTGCAACTCCCTCTGCCATGCTCCCTGGGTCCTTGTGGGTGTGACAGAGATGACCCACCCAATTCTAAGTAGGGCCACATTTTAACCTAATAGTCCAGTCAAGGTTTCTCCTCTGTGCTAGGAATTTTCAACAGAGTACAAGCAAGTTGTAGGATGGCAAAAACTCTGGTATTACAATGGCTGGTGGCTCTCCAAGCTCAGTTACATGTGTAAGCTCTTATTCTGCAATGTTTAATTTTTCTTATTAACTAATGCATAGGTTGGGGCGTAGCTCAGTTGGCAAAATGCCTAGTATGTATGATGCCCTGGGTTCCATCCCCAGCACTGAAAAAACTGGGCAAGGTGGTACAGGCCTATCTATATTATTAGCACTCAGGAGGAAGAAGAGGAGGAGGGGGGGAAGAGCGAGGAGAAGGGGGCGTATCAGAAGTTCATCACTCTAGGCCATTCTACAATACATGAGACCCTGTCTTTAAAAAAAAGGATTAAAGCTGGGCGTGGTGGCGCACACCTTTAATCCCAGCACTCAGGAGGCAGAGGTAAAGGATTACCCTGAGTTCGAGGCCACCCTGAGACTCCATAGTGAATTCCAGGTCAGCCTGGGCTAGAGTGAGACCCTACCTCAAAAAACAAAACAAAACAAAAACAAAAAAAAAAGGATTAAACTAATGCACATCTGGCATCCAGTAGCCAGTAGACATTTTCTTGTCCCTGTTAGTAAGGACACAAGTTCTTTTTCTATTAGTTCTTAATTATTTTTCTCTCCAAATGAATCCTAAGCTAGGTGTGGTGCTGCATACGCGCAGTCCCAGCACTCTGGAAGCTGAGACAGGAAAATCACAAGTTCAAGTCCACCCTCGGTCTAAATAGACCATGTCTCAAAAAAAATTGATCTTGCTGGGCATGGTGGCTCACACCTTTAATTCCAATTCCAGCATTTGGAGGTGGAGTTTGGAGAATCCCTGAGTTTGAGGTCACCCTGGGTTCCAGAGTTCCAGGTCAGTCTGGCTAGACTGAGACCCCCTTTCCTGAAAACAGCAACAATAACAACAACAACAAGAACAACAAAAATCAACCTTCATTCTTCTTGAGGGGCAATGATGTCAATAACTGTGACAAGATGACTGGAGGGCAAGAAGCACTTCTCTAAGGATGACTGAACCAGGCGCCTCACCTGCAGACCAAGCCCGGAGACACTCTGCCTGTTTTCCAAGGGAAGAGGAAGAGGGGTGTGGAAGGACATTCGGTGGTGACAGGAGGAGTTATTTCCCCGGGGATTCCCGAGGGCGCTCAGCAGAGGGTGGGGACCAGCCAAGTGGTTCCACTGCGCGCTGAGCTGCAGCACGTGAGGAAGTCTTTTGGGGACTGGGTGCTGAGCTGGGGCCAAGGCCTGCTGAGGGAGGGTCACGTGACAGAACCACATTGTCCTGGAAGGTTCTACAGATGTGACCCAGACAGCATGGGACCTCCTGAGATACTTCTGGGAAGGGTCCAGGCTGTAGGGACAGAGAGAGAGAAGAGCTCAAGGGCAGGGAAGTGGTTCTTTGTCAAGACTCTGATGTGGCAAGGCCTGCCGCACAGCCGGAGCCCTGTGTCCGGGTGTGCAGTGCCCATGGGTGTCTGCTCCGAGTCCTGAGAGTGGGTCCTTCAGGCCCAGAGAGAGACTTAGTTCTTGTCAAAGAGTTGTCCTGATAGGAAGCCAGTTAGGGAAGGAATAGTTCATTTTGGTCCATAGTTTGAAGGTACCATCCATCCTAGGAAAGTCTGCTGACAAAAGAATTCTCATTGGATGGGTTTTCTCAGCATTTGAAGAATGCTCTACCACTTCTCTGACTTTGCAGGGTTCCTGAGGAGATGGCCTTGATCATCTGACGTCTGTGGCCCGTGTCCCCTGGTGAATGACGTGTGGCTTCTGCCTGTTAGTACAGCTGACTTGCTGTGTGTGTTTTCTTGTTCTTTTTTCTCTTTTTGCTGTGGTGTGTGATTTCTTTTTTTGGCCATAAGGAAGAACAAATTGTATTATTTGTTGGGAAATGGATGCAATTGGAGATCATCAAGTTAAAAAAAAAGACAGACTCAGAAAGAAAGACAAATACCAAATGTTTTCTCTCAAATTTGAGATCTACACACATGCATGTGCACACACACACACACACACACACACACACACACACACACACACACCAACCACATAAAAGTAGAACAGGATCTCAAACCTGAAGCACAATAGTGCTGGAGGAAAAATTGAGAATCTTTCCAGGATATAGGCATAAGGCATAGGCAAATACTTTCTGAACAGGACTCCAGTAGTATAGGAAATAACCCCAAATAGTCAATAAAATGCGATTACATGAAATTAAAAAGCTTCTGCACAGCAAAAGAAGCCATTGACAAAACAAACAGGCAGCCTGCAGTATGGGAGAAAATCTTTGCCCCCTATACTTCAGACAGAAGGCTAATAACCAGAGTTTACCAAGAACTGTAAAAATCAATCAATTAAACTACCAATCACCCATTGGGTTAATGAAATGAACAGTTTAATAGAGAAGAAACACAAATGGCCAATAACTACCTAAAAAAAATGTTTAAAATCCCTAGTCACCGTGGAAATGCAAGTCAAAATAAATTTGAGATACCATCTCACCTCAGTCATAATGGTTATCATCAAGAAATAAGACAACAGGGCTGGAGAGATGGCTTAGTGGTTAAGGTGTTAAGGTGTTTGCCTGCAAAGCCAGGTTCGATGCCCCAGGACCCACATAAGCCAGATGTACAAGGGGCACATGCATCTGGAGTTCGTTTGCAGTGGCTGGAGGACCTGGTGTGCCCATTCTCCCTCTCTCTCTCTATCTGTCTCTTTTCTCTCTTTCTCTGCTTGCAAATAATAAATAAAATAAATTTAGAAAAAGCAGACAACAAATGCTGGCAAGGGTATCCAAGGATATCAGGGAAGAGGAACCCTTACCCACTGTTGGGAAGAATGAAAACCAGTATAGGCGTTAGGAAATCAGCATGGAGATATCTCAAGCAGTTAGAAATAGATCTCCCAGCTCTACCACTCTGGCATGTGCCTTAAGAATGCCACACTTGGGCTGGAGGGATGGCTTAGTGGTTAAGGCATTTGCCTGCAAAGCCAAAGGACCCAGGTTTGGCTCCCCAGAACCCACGTTAGCCAGATTCACAAGGGGTTGCACGCGTCTGGAGTTCGTCTTCAGTGGCTGTAGGCCCTGGAGTGCCCATTCTCTCTCTCTCTCTCTCTACCTCTTTCTCTGTCAAATGAATAAAAGTAATTATTTAAAAAAAAAGAATGCCACACTCTACTGTCTACACAGGTACTTGCACATCCATGCTTCTTGTTGCTCCATTTACCACAGCTAAGAGGTAGACTCGGGCAATGAGTAGATAATGACAGTGTGGTACACACACACACAATGGATTTCTATTCAGCGTTTTGGGAAAAAAATGAAATTTGTAGGTAAATGGATGGATCTGGCAAGAATTATAATATGTGACTCAACCTCAGACAGACCAAAACCACATGTTCTTTCTGATATGTGGGTCTTACCTTGTGTCTATATATACATTTATATATATGTATATATGAGGGGAAACCGTGAATTAAACCTACACTGATAGAACTGTAACCAAAAGTGAATATAAAGAGATGAGCTGGATGAAGGTTGGATAAGGACAAAGGTCATATGAGACAGGGTGGGGGAGGGGAAGTGGGGCAAAGAGGACGAGGGAGGATAGTAGAGAGGACAGGAACAAAAACACAAATTGTACGTGAAGATACCAGAACGAATGATATCTAAATCTGGGTATGCCAACTAAAGAAAATTAAAAGAAAGAAAGTTGACAGGGGACTATCTGTGGAGAAGGAAAGTGCCAGGAAGCCAGGGATGTGACCAAGAGTGGGGGTGGATACAAGCAGATTACAGAATACACACGTATGCAAATGTCCTACCCAGACCTCTTACTTTATATTCAAATTTTAAAGACCCTACACTGTACTCACTGTATTCCGGCACAGTTTAGGGCATTTTATGTGTGTTATGCACACATATAAAAGCCAGTTAGTTCTATCACTGGTATCATCTCATGTATAAAGTATGAATACCATCCTCAACAAACTTGTAGGCTGACAGGAAACTGAGATGGCCGATGATAGCTTCCACAATGGTCTCCAGTGGCAAGGCACGCCTTAGCCGGAAGGAGCACACGGGAGAGAGGTGTGCAAAGATGCTGCTTCCACGCAGAGCCCTGCAGGACGAGGGCCAGGTCTCATTTGGCTTAGTGGTCTGTCTTCTGTGGTCCCTGCAGTGAAGCCAGACTCCAAGAAGAGCTCAGCGGCTGCCTTGCCTGATTTCCTGAGAAAATTCTAATCATATGTGGACAGTTGGTCACTGAGTCCTTTTCATATTATTACATTGTGTGTGTGTGTGTGTGTGTGTGTGTGTGTGTGTGTGCGTGCGTGTGCATGTGGAGGGCAGAGATTGATGAAAGATGTCTTCCTCAGTCACTCTGTTTTTTTTTTTTTTTTTCCTGAGGTAGGGTCTCTCTCTAGCCCAGGCTGACCTGGAATTCACTATGTACTCTGAGGGTGGCCTTACGCATGGTGATCCTCCTACCTCTGCTTCCTGAGTGCTGGAATTAAATGTGTGCCTTACCACACTCAGCTGCTGTTTTTTTTTAAATTTTATTTTTATTTTTTAGACAGGGCCATTCTCTACCTAGAGCTAGAGCTCACTGATCTGGCTGGACTAGCTAGCCAGCAAACCCTAGCAATCCTCCTGTTTCCACCTTCCCAGGACTATGCCGCTATGCCCATGGCTGCTGGGGAACTGAGCTCAGATCTTCACGCTTGTGCAGCAAGCCATCTCTCCAGTTCTTGGCAGTTCGATTTGTTGTGTATGCTCCGTGGAGACGTGATGGCCATTTTGAAAGGTCCTGGGGCAAACGTTACCAGCTGCACATGGCTGTGAAGAACCTCTACCTGGCAGGCTCCCCCACCCCCCTTGCTTTCTGATTTGCCATTGCTGGCCAGGTACATGTAGGGCCATCTGCTCTGCTTCATTCAACCAAGCAGTGTACAGTTCAGAGTGGCCCGAAGCTAGTGAGTGCTGAGAGGTGGTCTGTGTTCCTCAAGGTCACACAGGAGAAGCCGGGATGATGGCAGAGGTTAGCCGAGCTCTTGGAGAAGGAAGGAGGCTCACCCCAGCTGTGGGAGCCCTTCCCTCCCAGCCATGGACAGCAGTTGCTAAGCAAGGCTGACTTTTTTTTTTTTTTTTTTTTTTTTTTTTTTTTTTTGGATATCTTTTTTTTTTTTTTTTTGAATATTTAAAAACATTTTTAAATATTTTTTTTTATTTGACAGAGAGAAAGAGGGAGAGAGAGAGAATAGGTGTGCCAGGGCCTCCAGCCACTGTAAATGAACTCCAAGGCTGACTTTTAATTAAAATTTTCAATTATAATTCTGTAATTGAAGATAGAAAGGAACATCTTGGGATGTCTTTTAATTCAAAACCACAAAACCCACAGAGAGCATTGCTTACTCTCATTTTTTCAGAGGGAAGCCATGCATTGGACTAAATCCCACAGGAAAACAGTAATAAAACAGTAAGCATCGTGATACACAAAGGTATTTGGGGGGACAGGAAGAACAAGTGTACGCATCTACATCACTTAATTATAAGAGCAGTGTATACACTTTGTTGAAACTGCCACAAACAAAGCAAAACCAAACCAAAGGATAATCAAAACCGAACTCAACACAGAATGTACAAATATTCCCCCCAGGGACTTTCTCTCCTGAGAGATGGACTAGACGTTCTTTTCTCCGTTCTTCCCGCTAAGCACACTGCAAATTCCTGAGTACCATGCAAAGCAAGCACCAGGAGACTGAACTGTGGCGAGAAGGTGGTGGATTCTTTAGGACACACGTGCCTCGGGGGGACGCACAGTGAGTGCAGCCCCTGGGTTTTCTTTTCGTCACGCACATCCTGGCCTGGAACTCAGAAGTGCCAGTCAACCCAGAGTGGGGACAGAGCGTCACGGAAGTCTGCTCTCCAGTTTTCACTCCCAGCAGCACGGAGCCAGCGTTCCCCTTTCCCTGCATCTGCACTAATATCTGTTGTCATTTGTTTTCTTTAGATTGGGGTGAGATGGAAATCTTAAAGTTTCATATATATATACGTTTGTAAATCTATGTATATATATTTGACAACTTCTATACTTACAGACAACAAACCATGGTATTTCCCTCCCCTCCCCCGCTTTCCCCTTCATAACTCTGCTCTCCATCATATCCCTCCCTCTCTCCATTAGTCTCTCTTTTAATGTGATGTCATCATCTTTTCCTCCTATTACGAGGGTCTTGTGCAAGTATTGCTGGGCATTGGGAGGTCTTGATTTGCATTTCTTCAGCCACTGTGGAATTCAGTGGGAAGGGTTCTCAAAAAGCTAAAAGTCAAACTACTATATGACCCAGCTGTACCAATCCTGGGCATATTCCTAAGGGATTCTATATCCTACTGCAGAGATTTCTGCATATCTTTGTTCATTACTGCTACATTCATGATAATTAGAAATTAATCACCTTCATGCCCATCAACTGATGAATGTATAATGAAACCTTGGTACATATACACAATGGAATTTTTTTCTTTTCAAAATTTTTATTAACAACGTCCATGATTATAAACAATATCCCATGATAATTCCCTCCCTCCCCCACTCTCCCCTTTGAAACTCCATTCTCTGTCATATCCCCTCCCCATCTCAGTAAGTCTCTTCTTTTATTTTGATATCATGATCTTTTCCTCCTATTATGATGGTCTTGTGTAGGTAGTGTCAGGCACTGTGAGGTCATGGATATCCAGGCCATTTTGTGTCTGGAGGGAGTACATTGTAAGAAGTCCTACCCTTCCTTTGGTTCTTACATTCTTTCTGCCACCTCTTCCACAATAGACCCTGAGCCTTGGATGGTGTGATAGAGATATTGCAGTACTGAGTACTCCTGTCACTTATTTCCAGCACTATGATACCTTCTGAGTCATCCCAAGGTTACTGCCATCTGAAAAGAGAAGATTCTCTACCAAAAGTAAGAGTAGCATTAATATAAGGGTATGAACATTAACAGAAGTGCTTACTGGGCAGTTTGATAAACATAGTATATACACTTAGCCAGACAACAGCAGACGTTACACCCCAAGGCTCATGACTACCCTTGTTTTAAGTTTTCAGTATCAGCGATGCATTCCCTCCCATGGAGCGGGCCTCCAGTCCAATTAGAGGGCAGTTGGTTTCCACTGTAACAGACGTGTCACTATTGCATCCGTTGGCTCATTTGGCCTGGCTGGCCAAATATAAAGCTTGCAGAGTCCACTGTTGAGTATCTTCACTTGTGATTTCTCTTTCTCCCATTGAACTGCATGCAGAATGTCTTCTTCCAGATTTTTGTCAGCTGGTCTACATGGAGGAGGTTATCAGCTCAGTTCCAGCAGGATTTCTCAGGGGCCTTGCAACCCAAGTATGTGAAGTCTTTAGCAATAGGGTCTTACCATCTTTCCTGGTTGGAAACCAAGGGCTCAGCAATGGCCTATAATGTTTTGGGGGCATCAGGGATCTCCTTGGCCAACAACTCACTGGAAGGTATCCCATCCCTGGCACTGAAAATTTTCTAGCAGCAATCTATGGCTCCTGAGTGTTCCATTATCCAAAAAATTAGGTTTTCACACAATGGAATTTTATTCAGCAATAAAGAACAATGAAATTACAACATTTTTGGGAAAATGGATGAAATAGGATAATATTATATGAAGTAAGGTAACCCAAACCCAGAAAGACAAAAAAGGACATCTTCCCTCACATATGAGAATCCTAATTTTTAGCATTTGTACATATGTCAAGTGCTGTAAGAGGGAATGTAGACTGTGAAAACAGCTAGATGGGTGTGAGAAGGGAAGAGCAGGTGCTGAGGATGGAGGCTGTTACAGTTAGCTGCCTTCTCATTACTAGAACAGAACACCCGACCAAAAGCAGCTGATGGGAGGAAAGCTCTATTCTGGCTTATAGTTTTCAAGGAAAGCTTCATGATGTGAGCAGAGGCTGGTCATCACCTCTGTCACAGCAGGTGGAAAATAGCAGCAAGAGAGTGAACGAAGCTCTGGCAAGGGGGAGCTGGAAATACCATCCCCTGAGCATGCACTCAACAGCACACCTCCTCCAGCAAGGCTCCATTGTCCAAACAGGGACCAGCTGAGGATCAAGCATTCAGTACACACCACACACACACACACACACACACACACACACACACACACAGACACACACACACACACACACACACACACACACACACGGGGGACATCAGATCACCTGATTGAAACCATGGCAGAGGGGGAAGCACATTTGCGACATTAAAGCAGATGCAGGAAGTAGGGTACAAGAGGGGAAGGAAAACAATAAAAACAGATTTTTTTTTTTAAAAAAAGACACTGGAACCGTATTATTTGTATACATGGTAATAAAAATTGTTTTTGCTGGGCATGGTGGTGCATGCCTTTAATCTCAGCACTTGGGAGGCAGAGGTAGGAGGATTGCCAAGAGTTCAAGGCCACCCTGAGACTACAGAGTGAATAGCCTGGGCTAGAGCGAGACCCTACCTCAAAAAACCAAAAAACAACAACAAAAAAATATTTTTAAAAAGTCTCTCTTTTCCAGCCAAATGATCAGAAAAAGGGAAGCTTTCTAAGATAGGCATTGTTAAAAATCCATTCTACTCAACCAGACACCACAGGAAAACTTACAGTCCACTTCCCCTCCAACAAAAGCTATGTGGGGACCTGAAGAGCCACCTGTCTGCAATGTAATGAGATGCACCTTGCCCTGGGTCTAGTGTGAAAGGACACCAGGTCACGAGGCTTGAGGATATTGAGCTCCTTCACAACAGGTTAATCTTCGCATAGGCTAATCCTGGGGACATGGAAAACTATGTGCCTTGGGTGGAGTTCATAAGCTTCTCAAAGATTTCCTGGTAAACGTAAGTGAACAACTTGTGATCTGAACTGAGATGAACTTGTGATCTTTTCTATGTGTAGACTTCCCATAGCATTTTGAAAAACTCTTTTTAAAAAAAATTTAAAAATTTATTTCAGGTACAAACAGAGAATGGGATCACCAGCGCCTCCAGCCACTGCAAATGAACTCCAGATGCATGCGCCACCTTGTGCATCTGGTTTACGTAGGTCCTGGAGAATTGAACCTGGGTCCTTTGGTTTTGAAGGCAAACACCTTAACCACTAAGCAATGTCTTAAAAAAACTCTTTATTGGGCTGGAATGCTTTATTGGGCTTAGTGCTTAAGCGCTTGCCTGTGATGCCTAAGGACCCTGGGTTAATTCCCCAAGACCCACGTAAGGCAGGAGGCCTGCCAGCCGACAGCAGCAGGTATAGAGGGATCCGCGCTAAGTGGCAGGGGCGGAATTGGAACTCTAGAGACTTGTTGCTGGTTAAAATTATTGGACTTGGAGATTTGTCACTGGCTAGAGTTGTTGGACTTGAAGCTACAGAGTTTGATGTTTGCCTTGGTTGTTTTTTTTTAAATTAATTATTTATTTATTTGAGAGTGACAGACACAGAGAGAAAGACAGATAGAGGGAGAGAGAGAGAATGGGCACGCCAGGGCTTCCAGCCTCTGCAAAAGAACTCCAGACGCGTGCGCCCCCTTGTGCTTCTGGCTAACATGGGACCTGGGGAACTGGGCCTCGAACCGGGGTCCTTAGGCTTCACAGGCAAGCACTTAACCGCTAAGCCATCTCTCCAGCCCACCTTGGTTGTTTTAAATCTCGTATTGGCTGAACATTTCCTTGCTATACTGAATGCCATCTTTTGCAGTGTGAATGTTTATTCTGTGCCATTATGTTTCTTTTTGAGGTTATTTTTTGGTATAATGGCTCAGTTAAAACACCTTGGATTATGGGGATAATGGGGACTTTTAAAGTTGGATGAATACATTGCACTTTACATCAGGTATGGTTATAGTTTATGGGGCCAGGGGCGGAATGTGGTGGCTCGATTCAGGTGTCCCCCATAAACTCAGGTGTTCTGAATGTTAGGTTCCCAGCTGATGGAGATTTGGGAGTTAATACCTCCAGGACGCAGCGTATTGTTGGGGGTGGGTTTATAGGTATTATAGCCAGCTTTCCTTTGCTAGTGTTTGGCACACTCTCCTATTGCGATTGTCCACCTTATGTTGGTCAGGAGGTGATGTCCACCCTCTGCTCATGTCTTCATTTTCCCCTGCCATCATGGAGCTTCCTCTCGAGTCTGTGAACCAAAATAAATCCCTTTTTCCAAAAGCTGCTGTTGGTTGGGTGATTTCTGCCAGCAATGAGAACCTGATGGCAACCGATGGTTAGAAAGGACCTGGAGAGCCATTTAGCACCGATCTCCTCTGACCTGCTGCTGCCGGCTTGCAGGACTCCTGGGACCGTTTTCTGACATTCCAACCCAGAGTGAGCTTTGGCCACGGCACACAACCATCCAGATCATGGAACTTCCAAGCCAGGACTTCCAACAGTGTCATAGGAAACCTCATGGGTAACAAACAGCAAGTAGACACATGCTGAGGGTTAAAAAACTGCAAACTGGGAGCAAACAGAAATAGCAAGCTGACAGGATATGGGTGGGATTAAATAAACAGAACGCATTGCAAGTGCACTGGGGAATGCCCAGGCATGATTTGGTCAGACCACTGGCTCCTGTCCACTAGGTCCTGGGCAGTTGATACTCCAGGTCCTTGGGAGGGAGCTGCAGCGATACGGAAACCCTAGCACATGACAGGTGACCAGGCAGGCACCGGTGCCTTATTGAGACGTAGTAAGTTGGTCTGCTTCAGGGGAAGAGCCAGATAAGGGTGCTATGATCTTGAGAGAGATCCCCAGGGATGTGGAGAGGGGGCTCTGAGAAAGGAGGGGCAGAGAAGAAGGTTGGTGGGGAGCTAAAGATGGAAGGGTCTGTGAGAGGGACTGAGATTGGCACCAGTGTGGGCTCCACCTGGGTCTGAGTCCTGGAAGCCCAAGGGAGGAGAGAAAATACTCTATTCAGTGAATAAATAGTGCAGGAAGATGCTCCCTGGGGCTGCAGTGGGCAGAGGTTAGGAGCCAAATAGGGAGGTTGCCTCAGAATTTCTGGTGCTTTGGGAGGTCTCAGGGAAGGGAAGGGAAGGGGGGGGGCAGTTTCTTCAGAAATATAATAGCTGATGGGTTAGGAGGAGTGTGTGAGCAATGATCCTCACAGCTGTTTTACAACAGCCTGTAACCCTACAGTTCATTTTGTTTTGTCTATTACAGTCCTTTACAACTTTCCATATATCTCTTGCCATCCAAAAGCATCTTTAACCTTCTTTACAAAATCTTGAAAATGCACCTTTCATGAAACAATTATATTAGAACCTATGTATATAACACACACAGACACACGAAGCCAAACATAAAGATAGATGAAATACAACTCAAAGATTCTGTAGTTCTTAATTAACCATCTCAATTGTTAAGTTTTGAAAAAAACAGAAAATTTATTTGATAAATTAAATGTTATTGTGTTAGGTATATAATTCTAAAATCTGTACTTTAAGGGCATAATCATGATTACTGTTCTGGCAAGACCCAGCAACACAGCCCTCAATGCTACTGTTATTAAGACTGCATTATGAAAAGGAGATCCAGATGATATATATACATTTATAGCCTTAATACAAGTTTCTCATCACTCTTGCTGCATATTAGGAACAGTCCCTGCGCCCCAGCACAGGGCCACAGAGCAGCAGCAGAGGGGAAAGACAACAGTCAGGTGATAGGTGCTGAGCAGCCCAGGTGGGGATCAGGACTGTCTCCCCACCCAGTGTCCAGCACTGCAGGAGTTTCAGGAGGACGAGGTGAGCCAGGGAAGAAACCTGGAAACTGAGCTGGGGATAAACAGTGCCAGAGAAACTGAATTGTGCCAGCGTCTGCAGAGATGATCCGTCACTCTGCCTCCAGATGGCCTGGGGCCTCGGGTTCAGTGGCAGGAGGAGAGATAAACCTCTGCAATATGGTCTCGATGCTTGTGTTCCTCCCAACCCAATCCCAAACTGATGGCACCCCTCTGCCATGTGAGGATACAATAAGTCCTGGGGAATTGAACCTGGGTCCTTCGGCTTTGCAGGCAAGCACCTTAACCACTAAGCCATCTGTCCAGCCCGTGACTTGGTGCCTGGTTTCATATCTTCAGTGACACAGGAATTGAAGTTTGGGGCTGAGAACAACAGCGTGTTTCTTAGCTGTTGGCTGGGTGGCAACTCAGGAGCTAGTGTGCTGGGAGCGCATAGTCACACGAAGTTTCCACTGAGCCAGTGGCCTCTGGGTTCTTGTCAGATGAATTTGGTTGAATGAAATCCACAGAACATACAGGATTAAGTTCAGGAAGATTTTTATTATAAAGCTTAGAGTGCTTATGGGAAGGGAAGAAGCCAGAACTGCTGGGAGGCAGTAGGGACCTCCCAGAAGCAGGAAAGCCACCTAGAGATCTAGATGGGGGTCTTTTATGGGGACTTCCTGCACAGGGGCTGAACTGGATAGTCCAGCCCCAAAACCAGGTGTCTGGTGCCAGCAGGTTTTCAGGAAAGGGGGGGATCTCAACTCTTAATTTTCTCTTCTAGGAAAGTAAGAGATGAGGAAAAAATCAGATTGTCCCCTCACTTTCCTCACCCCTAGAAAAGCGGTGGCTGCAAGAACTCCTTTAGGATGAAGGAGGTCAGGGTGACCCAGATTCTCCCTCACAAGCTGAAGGACTTTCCTCTTTCTTTTTTTTACTTTTGGGGCTCTGCGACCCCTAAACTACATCACCAGGAACCAGTTTCTGGACCTCAGCTATACAAACTGCACAGAGGTCTGTTTGATCCAGTTTCTGTCTCCCACTCTTTAGGAGGGCTGGACACCCTTCCTGGTTTCAGGTGCGGTGGATGCCCTCCCGTGCCCTGTCCCTTAGAGGCTCTCAGAGCTGCCACGTGCTCTGACTGTGGCTCTTGCTCTTTCCGCTGTATGGGTTTCCCTCAACCTCCACTGCAGAATGGCAGCGGCGAGGACCAGAGCTGAAGCCAGCCTGCAACCCACCCAGTGCTCACGTGTAGCTGACGTTTCATATGAGTGAGAAGTGAGGACTTTTGTACAGTGCAAACTCTAGGTTCATCATTAAAACAGCCTATGAAGAAATTAAAAATAAACTAAGAGGTGAAGTGGAATCATGTGCATGGCTCAGTTAAAATGAAAGGAAATAGTGAAAAAGGAGCAAAACAAAACAAAAAGCAAAAAGAAGTCAGTTAAAAAGACGGAAGTTCGGTGGGGAGCTGGAGAGATGGCTTAGCAGTTAAGGCACTTGCTGGTGAAGCCTAAGGACCCAGGCTCGATTCTCCAGAAACCACATAAAGCCAGATGTCCAAGGTGGCATAGGTGTCTGGAGTTCATTTGCAGTGGCTAGAGGCCCTGGTGCACCCATTCTACCTCTCTCCCTCTTTTTCATTCTCTCTTTCAAATAAATAAATAAAATATTTAAAAAACATAGAATGTGGGATTGGAGAGATGGCTCAGGCATTAAGGTACTTGTCTGCAAAGTCTAATGACCCAAGTTTGATCCCTGGTACTCATGGAAAGCCAGATTCACAAAGTGGCACATGCATCTGTAGTTTGTTGGTGATGGCTGGATATTCTGGTATGACCATTTCCCCCCTTCTCAGTCTCTGTCTTTCTGTGCTTGCAAATAAATAAATAAATAAATCTTTAAAGAAAGGACAGTAGGTGTTCATCTAAATATATCGATAATTACTTTAGATGTGAATGGTCTAAGGGATGCAATTAAGAGACAGATTTTTTCCAGAGGTGATAAGACCTTAATGCATGATGCTTAAAAGAAAGCCAATTGGTTAAGCACTTGCCTGTGAAGCCTAAGGACCCTGGTTCAAGGCTCGATTCCCCAGGACCCATGTTAGGCAGATGCACAAGGGGTGCACGCGTCTGGAGTTTGTGTGCAGTGGCTGGAAGCCCTTGCACGCCCATTCTCTGTCTCTTTCTTTCTCTCTGTCGCTCTCAAATAAATAAATAAGAATAAATTAACAAAACAATTAAAAAAGAAAGCCAATTAAAACCCCAAGCCTAATCTGTATGAAAGGGGTAGACCAAGATACAGATGCCACCAGTAACCAGAAGAGCCTGGGGGTATGCTGCGAAGAATTCAGAAGAGCCATTCACCTGAGGAAGAGGGGCACAATGTAATTACCCAGGGGTTAATTCTCAAAGATGACAAAACAATCCTTAGTGACACACAAGACTCATGAGGTAAACACTGATAGATCGGCAAAGGGAAGTGGAGAAGCCCACTGTCCTAGTGGGAGGCTGTGCCCTGAGCAGAGAGAGAAAGCAGGCAACCGGTGAGGATACGCCTGGCTTGCCCAGCACCATCCATCGGCGTGACGTAACTGACATTTATGGAGCACTTTGTGCAAGGGTGGTGGAACTCACAATCTCCCCAGCTCACATGGAGCTGAGACAGACAATAAACACATCCCAACAGATTTTAAAGGACAGAAATCCCACCAAACAGACCACAGTGGGATTAAATAAGTGGGATTAAAGGCTTGTGCCACCTCGCCCGGCTTCTGCCCATATTTTGAAGAAACATGAAAGAAGACTCAAATTATTTATATTAAGATGAGAGAAGCATCTCATTACTGAATCCACTGATTTGAGAAGAAATATAAGAGAAAATAATATTTTTATTAACAACTTGGTTAATTAAGGATGAAGGGAAAAGAAGGAAGTGGAGTGGATAAGAAGATGAGAGTAACTTATATGTTGTTAGAACATTCCAGCATCTTGATTTCAGTGGAGATGATAAGATTATATAGACTTCAAACACACACACACACACACACACACACACACACACACACACACACAAGTACAATGCCAGTGTGTGCCAGTCTAGGTCTAGAATCCCGTCACCATTATCCACATTAAAGTAGGCCAAATTCCATTGAAACCATGCAGTTAGTTGATGCAAGCTGACTCCTGTAGCTACCACAGAAAATAATGGTCGGTGAATCCTTTAGGAATGAAGGAATATTCAGGATGAGGATGAGTCCTACTGTGCACTGCCCTGGGGTACCGAGTGGGCTGAGAACTCCTAAGCCAGTCATTTTCAAGTTCTTGTCTATGGTTAGCAAGGAATTGACAAATGTAGACATGAAGAGGGGTAAATTATGAAAAATTTGTTTTAGAGAAGGTAGAAACAAAGAAGGAAGAAAAATAGAAAAGCTCCCCTTCTTGAGAGAAAGCTCCCACCCAACCAAACCCAGAGGGGGGTTGGAAAATTCAGGAAATATCCACATGACAACTTGGAGTCAGTCTTTTTTTTTTTTTTAAATAAATTAGGCATCCAATATATGTGAACCTCATTGCTGAGTTCTAATGAATAAGAAGGACCTTCATTGGCTAGTGGGCCCAGGAGGACAGCTCAGACTTAAAGTGCTCACCTACTGGACACCAAGCCCAGGAAAAGTTGAGGATGAGTCAGGAAGCTCTTCCATATGGCCATCCTGATGAAGCGGACTGAAGTTCTCGTTCAACCTCACCAGGGCAGGTGCCATTCGTGCTCCTTCGGGCTACGGGGGGATGCCCTTCTCTTGCACACTGGCTACGGGGGGATGCTCTTCTCTTACACACTGGCTATGGTGGCATGCTCTTCTCTTACACACTGGCTATGGTGGGATGCTCTTCTCTTACACACTGGCTATGGTGGGATGCTCTTCTCTTACACACTGGTTATGGTGGGATGCCCTTCTATTACACACTGGCTACAATGGGATGCCCTTCTCTTACACACTGGCTGTGGTGGGATGCCCTTCTCTTACACACTGGCTATGGTGGGATGCTCTTCTCTTACACACTGGTTATGGTGGGATGCCCTTCTATTACACACTGGCTACAATGGGATGCCCTTCTCTTACACACTGGCTATGGTGGGATGCTCTTCTCTTACACACTGGCTATGGTGGGATGCTCTTCTCTTACACACTGGCTATGGTGGGATGCTCTTCTCTTACACACTAGCTATGGTGGCATGCTCTTCTCTTACACACTGGCTGTGGTGGGATGCTCTTCTCTTACACACTGGCTGTGGTGGGATGCTCTTCTCTTACACACTGGCTATGGTGGGATGCTCTTCTCTTACACACTGGCTATGGTGGGATGCTCTTCTCTTACACACTGGCTGTGGTGGGATGCCCTTCTCTTACACACTGGCTATGGTGGGATGCCCTTCTCTTATACACTGGCTATGGTGGGATGCTCTTCTCTTACACACTGGCTATGGTGGGATGCTCTTCTCTTACACACTGGCTATGGTGGGATGCTCTTCTCTTACACACTGGCTATGGTGGGATGCTCTTCTCTTACACACTGGCTATGGTGGGATGCTCTTCTCTTACACACTGGCTATGGTGGGATGCTCTTCTCTTACACACTGGCTATGGTGGTATGCTCTTCTCTTACACACTAGCTATGGTGGCATGCTCTTCTCTTACACACTGGCTGTGGTGGGATGCTCTTCTCTTACACACTAGCTATGGTGGCATGCTCTTCTCTTATACACTGGCTATGGTGGGATGCTCTTCTCTTACACACTGGCTGTGGTGGGATGCTCTTCTCTTACACACTAGCTATGGTGGCATGCTCTTCTCTTACACACTGGCTGTGGTGGGATGCCCTTCTCTTACACACTGGCTATGGTGGGATGCTCTTCTCTTACACACTGGCTATGGTGGGATGCTCTTCTCTTACACACTGGCTATGGTGGGATGCCCTTCTCTTACACACTGGCTATGGTGGGATGCCCTTCTCTTGCACACTGGCTACGGGGGGATGCCCTTCTCTTACACATTGGCATTTGTGCACCTTTGGGCCTGGGCTTCTAAGCTGATTACCTGCAGGAGGAAGGTACCTTGCTTTCAACCTCCATCACTTGACATGTGCAAGTAAGTTGGTGGCTCTCTTACGCACTTCACCTGCACTTTCTGTGCCATGGCTTTTACATCTGCTCCTACGGGCAACTTTGAAAGCAGCTGGTAAGAATCCTTTCATTCTCAGCATCACTTTGGTGGACCCCTTTCCTTTCATCTGGGCCAGTGTGTCTGAGATGTGGAAAGGTTGGCCCAGAGATGATAAATAGATCATAAACAGAGATTGATTTAAACTGTGGTGATTACAATGATTTATTGCTCCAAGAAATGTATATTGATGAAAAAAGTGAGGTCAGATTTTGACATTGAATTAGCAATAAATATTGATATATACTAGAGCAGAAAGGCAGTAGATGTAAATAATGCACACTGCTTGTTGAAGCTAAAAATGATTCATTTACTCTTTCTGTACACGGTTCTCAGCACACACACATGCATGCGTGCACACACACACACACACACACACACACACACACACATGTCTGGTTGACACATAGCAAAGAAGATGCCTCGGTGCAGACTGTCCAGAGGCAGCCCATGTCAGACACTATGATGTTGGGACAGTTTGCAACATACGAATCTCTCTGCTGTCATGATAGCACACCTGTTCTCAGCTTGATTTTCTTCCAGGAACCGAGATGACTGCAAAGTAACATCATCGAAGTGTCTGTACTGACTGCAACCGGACTCCTCTCCTCCTTTGACAGAGTGGACTACTGCATCCTGTGGGAAGCATGTGATTTCCATTTTTTAGGTATGTGCTGGGTATACATGTGTGTGAGTGTTTTCATGTGTGTGCAAGTGCAGGCGCACATGTGCACGTGTGCATGTGGAGGCCAGAAGTTGATACCAACTGCCTTCCCTGGTAATTCTCCAGTTTATTTAGTGAGGCAGCGTCTTGCACTTGAACCAGAGCTTATCAACTAGGCTAGTCTAGCTGGCTACGGTGGGATGCTCTTCTCTTACACACTGGTTATGGTGGGAAGCCCTTCTCTTACACACTGGCTATGGTGGGATGCCCTTCTCTTACACACTGGCTATGGGGGGATGCTCTTCTCTTACACACTGGCTATGGTGGGATGCTCTTCTCTTACACACTGGCTATGGTGGGATGCCCTTCTCTTACACACTGGCTACGGTGGGATGCTCTTCTCTTACACACTGGCTATGGTGGGATGCTCTTCTCTTACACACTGGCTATGGTGGGGTGCCCTTCTCTTACACACTGGCTATTGTGGGGTGCCCTTATCTCCCACACTGCAGCTATGGTTGGGCACATTTCTCTTCTTCCAGTATAGATCCTGCCCATGTGGGAAATCCTTGTCCAGTCCGTGGGTCTTGGCCCAGTGATGCTGCCTTACTATCCTCAGCTTCAGCTGCATGCTTCTTCCCATGAATCTTACCTTGCAGGTTCTCTCCAGCTTTGTGTAACAATGTAATCTTCATGTTTTTACAAACAAAGCAACAATTACTTGTAGAAACCTCTAATTACCCTCACATCTTGTACACCACAATTTTCTTGTCTTAGTCCATTTTCTGTTGCTAATTAACACAATATCAGGTAAGATAAGATATAATAATTCGTCTTATTTAATATGGTTTATTCTGATTCATGATTTTGGTTCAAACTCAAGAGGCCTCACCTGTTCATGGCCTTCTTAGTGGTCAAGTCTCAAGTTGCTGCTAGACAGCGTATGTCAGAAGATGGGGGGTGGATGAGCGTTGTTGGGAATGTTTTTCTCTTCTTCCAAAGTCATGGGCATTCAGTCCCAGGGAATATAACCTAACGATTTTATCTAACCCTAGTCACCTCCTGAAAGCCTCTCTAAACATTTCAGTGAGATTACCTTTCCCTCTCCTTCCTCCTGGGAAGGGGGAGGGGAAGTTACCAAAGCAGGGACTGGGAATGAGTAGCCAAGAGGCAGACTACACAGGGGCATGGCATGCCCACTTCTGTGCAGGCACCCGATTAGGCTGAGTATTGTTAAAGGAGAGAGCTGATTGGTTCATGGACTGGAGGGGCGGACTCAGGAGGGGCCAGCCCCCCTAGGTGTGCGGGACTGGGGAAGAAGCAGAGGGCGCTGTTGCTGAGGGATTGCTTTTAGCCATCTTTGTGAGGCTGCACCAGATGGGAGCTCTAGTTTTGCTGAGGCAGGCAAAGTGCTATTCCTCCGTTCTCTCTAGGCCTTGGCCCTGGCTGACTGCCTACGGGAAGGCTCTCTCTCACCTGTTTCTCCTTCACTTCCATCCTCCCTCCCCCCGCTTTTTTTCTGGATCTCACCTGGCTATCCTGATGTTAAACAAGACCCTGGGCCCAAGAAGCTGTGTTGGTTCTCTATTGTGAACTCCCAAACCTTGGAGAAATCACCAAGGCTGACTCCTTTGTTTATACTTGGGAAGGGAGAAAGGCCTTAGGCAAATGCTACTGTGCTGGACTTCTTGCTTCTCAGCTGGTGAGAAGATTCAACCAGACCCCAGAGTGAGCGGCTCCTTTCCCTTCTCAAGTCCCCATACTTTTTGCTGTCATTTTTTTTTTTTTCCCCTGCCTCAAAACCTCACGCTGACAAGTTCAGGAAATATGTCTGAAGGCACTGTTGTGACTGCTGCCCTCTCTGGGCAGCTCCTCCAGGGCTCACAGTGTGGCAATGATCCTCCTCCTTGGTGCTTCTCCATTTTTTTTTTTTTTTTGTGGTTGATTCCAGTACCTGATGGACAGCAACTTGAAAGCAGATATTTTCACCCTCTCTAACTCACAGGCAAGCCCAGTTTGCATAGTGCATTTGGCATGCCTGTGAGAAACAGGGCAGGGGTCAAACCAACATTGATGAAGATGGCTGAGCCCCATGAAAGTCTGTTAACGCTCCTGGGAGGAAACTGCTGTCTCTGACTCTTCACAAAGGTGAATTCAGTGAGAAAAGGGAACTCTCCAAGAAGAAATGTTTGCATTTTGTGTTTAATGTCAGTCATCAAGGAATTCAAGGCACTTATTGCTATTAACCGTGTAGCAAATATCAGTAGTGGGTCAAGAAGGGGAACCCCTCTCTGTAAGATGATCCAACCCAGAAACGGTAACCATCCTGGCAGGAATGAATATATTCTAAAGAGAAACGTGTCTTCTCTTTGGCTGTCAGATTTCTGTCTCAGACCCCAAGATGTTGGAATTTCCCCAGGAATCTCAAGCTAGGAAATGTGAGGGCTGAAGCTTGGTGCCAGTGCAGGAGCTAGACGTGAGGGCTGAAGCTTGGCACCAGCCAGTGCAGGAGCTAGACGTGAGGGCTGAAGCTTGGTGCCAGCCAGTGCAGGAGCTAGACGTGAGGGCTGAAGCTTGGTGCCAGCCAGTGCAGGAGCTAGACGTGAGGGCTGAAGCTTGGTGCCAGTGCAGGAGCTAGACGTGAGGGCTGAAGCTTGGTGCCAGTGCAGGAGCTAGACGTGAGGGCCGAAGCTTGGTGCCAGTGCAGGAGCTAGACGTGAGGGCCGAAGCTTGGTGCCAGTGCAGGAGCTAGACGTGAGGGCCGAAGCTTGGTGCCAGTGCAGGAGCTAGACGTGAGGGCCGAAGCTTGGTGCCAGTGCAGGAGCTAGACGTGAGGGCTGAAGCTTGGCGCCAGCCAGTGCAGGAGCTAGACGTGAGGGCTGAAGCTTGGCGCCAGCCAGTGCAGGAGCTAGACGTGAGGGCTGAAGCTTGGCACCAGCCAGTGCAGGAGCTAGACGTGAGGGCTGAAGCTTGGTGCCAGTGCAGGAGCTAGACATGAGGGCTGAAGCTTGGTGCCAGTGCAGGAGCTAGACGTGAGGGCTGAAGCTTGGTGCCAGTGCAGGAGCTAGACGTGAGGGCTGAAGCTTGGCGCCAGCCAGTGCAGGAGCTAGACGTGAGGGCTGAAGCTTGGCACCAGCCAGTGCAGGAGCTAGACGTGAGGGCTGAAGCTTGGCGCCAGTGCAGGAGCTAGACGTGAGGGCTGAAGCTTGGCGCCAGTGCAGGGCGAGGCTCCCAGGACACAGACCTTACACACTTCTGGTAACTTTGTAGACAACCTTGCAGGACAGGCTTGAGCCCAGACCCTGAGGAAGGCAGGGACCACATCTTATTTTTTGTAATTAAAAATTATTTATTAATTTATTTATGAGAGAAAGAGGCAGATACAGATAGAGAGTGAGCAGAATGGATGTGCCAGGACCTCCAGCCACTGCAAACAAACTCCACATGCATGTGCCCCCTTGTGCATCTGGCTTACCTGGGTACTGGGAAATTGAACCTGGGTCCTTGGGCTTCGCAGGCAAGTGCCTTATCCATTAAGCCATCTCTCCAGCGCTGAGACCATAGCTTAGCCAGGACTGTTTAGTTATGCATTACCTCTTGCCTTCTATTTAAACCTGAATCTTATGTTAGACCTCATGTCAGGATTTGGGGGAATCAATGTATCTATTTGTTCTAATTCACAGCACGACTACATTAAATAATCTTTTTTTTTTTAACTTTTCACTCATACTTGGGTCTTTAATTGGCCCACAGAGGACAAGTGGCAGAGTCTAGCTTGTTAGGGTTGCCTGAGCCGAGGCACTGACCTTAGCAGGGCAGGAGGTGCTGTCCCCCCACAGGTGCTGACATTCCTTTCCTGCCACATGTGGCCTGAAGTGACCTGTAGGGGAGACTCCATGACAGCCAGTGCCTAGAAGGTAGCTTTGTCTCCACTCCTCATAGATTGAGGCTCCCTAACCTTGAGAGAAGAGGCAACCAGCCTGGAGCGAACTCCTTCATTCCCTTAAGTAGCACAAGCAGGAAACAGTGAGACTCCCAGTGAGAAATGTTACTGCAAAGCATCTTTTAAGAGAAACTAAGAAAATAATATCTAAATCATTAGCATGACATTCCGCGTTCATTGGATCGTTAACATGGCAAAACTTCCAAGACTGGTTTACAGATTCAATACAAACCCCATAAGAATTTCAGCTGCCTCCTTATAGAAATTGAGAAGATTTTAAAATTCAGGTAGACTTGAAAGGAAACATAAGCAACTAAAACAACCTTGACACTTCATATCTTTTGATTTCATCATTGCTATAAAGTGACAGAAATCAAGATAATGGTTGTAGCACTAACAATAGATGTTCCAGGTCATGTAGTCATGGGCAAGGGGTTAAGGTGAGGAACAGACACTGAGAACTGAGACTGGGGAAATAGGTCAGTGGGTAAAGTGCTTGCTGCACAAGCCTAAGAACCTAAGTTCAATCCCCAGAAATAACTTAAAATGCCAGATATAGTGGCCCATGTCTATGAAGAACCATTCCAATTGAACAATAAAAAGAAGAATCCAATTAAAGAATGAGCAAAGATCTGAACAGATATCTATCTTTTTTTTTGGTTTTCTGGGGTAGGGTCTCACTCTAGCCCAGGCTGACCTGGAATTCACTATGGAGTCTCAGGGTGTCGTTGAACTCATGGCAATCCTCCTACCTCTGCCTCCCGAGAGCTGGGATTAAAGGCGTGCGCCACCATGCCTGGCTTAGCTTTTTCTTTTAAATATGTTATTTATTTATTTATTTGAGAAAGAGAGAGAGAGAAAAAGAGAGGGAGGAGGGGAGAGAATGGGCACGTCAGGACTTTCAGCCACTGCAAATGAACTCTAGATGCATGTACCACCTTGTGTATCTGGCTTTATGTCAGTACTGGAGAGGCAAACTTGAGTCCTTTGGCTTTGCTGGCAAGTGAATTAACCACTAACCCATTTCTCCAGCCCCTCAGATCTTTCTCTTAAAAAATCATTTTATTTATTATTTATTTGCAAGGAGGGAGGGAGGGTGGGAGGGAAGGAGAAAGAGAGAGAGAGAGAGAGAGAGATTGAGAATGGGGCAACCAGGGTCTCTTGCCAGTTGAAACTCCAGATTCATGCTCTACTTTATTGATATAGCTTCACGTGGGCACTAGGGAATCAAACCCTGGCTGTCAGACTTTGCAAACCAGTGTCTTTTACCCCTGATCCATCTCCCTCCAACCCCTGAGTAGATATAGGTTTAAATCCGACATACAAGCGACCAACACACACATGATGAAATGCTCATCACCGTTTGCTGGGGAATCAAAATCAAATGGTACATAGATAACAAGTGTTGCAATCAGCTCCACATTGCTGAGACAAACACCCAGCCAGGTATGTTTGTAGGAGGAAGAGCTTTCTTCCAGGCTTGCAGATTCCAGAGGAACATCATCACTGGTGGAAGACCTGGTTTCCTTTCATGGATCCATGCAGTCAGATGCCACCAAAGAGCCAGGAGCACAAGCGAGCGTGAACAGCTAGAGCTCAGACTGCTCTGAAGTCCCCTAGTAGAGCTGGACTTCAGGATGCGCCCCTGCGACACGCCCCTTGGCAGTGGGGTCTGCTTGCTAGGAGCTCAAGCAGGAAGCTTAATTTTATTAAAACACTCAAGTCTTTGGGGCCAATTATTCAAATAATCATAGCCATGAATATTGGTGCAATCACTATGGCAAATTGTTTGGCTGTTTCTTAATGATTAAACAAAATGTTACCAGGAGACTCATAAATTTCACTTGTAATACATACCCAAGATAAGTGTAACATGTACCCATGTAAAACATTATACATGAACACTAATGATAGCATTATTCATAATAGTCCAGTGGTATAAATAAAGACCCATTAACTGATGAATAAATGAAACTCACTGTATCCATACCATGGAATATTATGTGACCAGACAACAGGATGATATACTGACAGATGCTGCAACATGGGTGAACTTGAAAGTATGCTAAATGAGAAAAGCTAGTATAATTTGCTATACATGTTATAGCTTTATTCATACAGAAATGCTTGCATCAGAGAAATTTATAGACAGAAAGCAGATTAATGGTTTTCCAGGGATGGAGTGGGATGGGGACACAAGGAGGTGATATCTGAATGACACAGGGTTTTGGTGAAAGTATTACACAGTTGACTGTGGCGAAGGGTGCATGCATATGTGAGGACACTCAAAACTCAAGACCCCCACACTTTGAACAGATGAATTAATTGTATGTCGTGTGAATCATACCTCACAAAAGGCTGTTCAAAATGAATGGAAATCCAGCTGCTTCAAATTATTTAGCTTGGCTAGATCATGGGATGCTATGGTGTTGGGGACAACCGGGCAGCTGGATGGAGGCAACATTCCAGACTAGGAGCTGGAACAATAGCCCACGATTAGTGGCGGACCAGGGCAGCCTCGGATACTGGCATTGTCAGACATCTGGGGTTGAAGAAGGATGTTCTGATATTCCAGTCAACTGCATTTCCACAGATTCAGAGAGGATTTCGCTCCCAAACTGTTAGCTACATTCTCCTCTATTCCTGCTCCTTTGGTGGCAGTGTTCCACCTCCCCCATTCCTCAGCTGCCTTACCAATCCTGCTAAGTGTGAGCTCCTGCCCATGACATCAGCTAGCATGTTGACATTTCCTCAAGAAAAGCAATTATTCTTTAATACCTCAGTGTGGCAGTTGGGTAGAATTATCATGAGTATCAGCTATGTTATGTTCTGTGACTGCTGGTTTCCAGTAATAAAACAGATATTCCCCTAGCTCCTGTGTCATTCCTCCATGAACTGAGGTAAGTTTGAGTGGAATGGGAGTGGGCGACCGTCTCATTGTTGTGACCGAAATAGCTGACAAGAAGCAGGCTGTGAATAGCAGTGTTTTGACTGTATGCACAAGATTTCTTCTCTTATGAAACACACTGGATTAATTATGGAAAACAAATTCTTTTAGGATTTTCCTATGGTTATTTCTCAGCATGTAAGTATCAAATTAGTAAATCTTTGGATTATATGGTTTTAGAATGCTTAATTTAAAAAATTGGTGTTTCCCTATATATCCATGCTGCTTTCAATTTTTGTTAGAGAAGCTTCTCTTGGCAGTTGGCAGTGACCACTGGAGTCAAAAGTCACTGTAGTGCTGAGACGTGACAATGGAGTCTAGAGTACTAAATGAGATATCTCTGTCATACCCGCCCAGGCACAGGGACCATTGAGGGAGAGGTGGCAGAAAGAATACATGAACAAAAGGAAAAAGGAAGTCTTATAGTACTATCTTCAAAACAAAAAGTGGCCTCAATATTCACGACCTCACAGTGGCTGATGCTATGTACATGAGACCTGTGTAAGAAGAGGGAAAATGATGACATCAAAATAGAAGAGAGACTAGTTAGAAAGAAGAGGCGATTCAGTGGAGGGGGATAGAAAAAGGAAGGTAGTAGGAAGGGATTACAGTCATGGTATATTGTTTATGTTTATGGGAGCTGTCAATAAAAAGTTAAAAAAAAGCCAGGCATGGTGGCGCACGCCTTTAATCCCAGCACTCAGGAGGCAGAGGCAGGAGGATCGCCATGAGTTTGAGGCCACCCTGAGACTCCACAGTGAGTTCCAGGTTAGCTTGGGCCAGAGTGAGACCCTACCTCAAAAAACCAAACCAACCAAACAAACAAAGAGTCAAAATAAGTGATTGTAAGTTGTGACTGTCAACTTGAGATTTCAAAGCAACATAGAAACAAAGCTCTGGGGATGTCTAGACTAGGTTGACCGAGGTGGAAAGGCCAGCTCTGGACGTTGGCTGTACCAGCCCAGGGCCGGGGCTCTGGAAAAAGTAGAAAGGAACAAGTGAGTTAGACACAAGCTGTGTTTGTCATGATGGACTTTACACTCAAACCGTGAGCCAAAACAAACCCTTACTTCAAGTTTCCTGTGTCAGACGTGTTGTTGTGGCAATGAGAAAAGTAACTGGTCCACTGATTTAAAGAATCATCCAGTGAATTTCAGCTTGGATCAGAAGGGTGTACAACAGCTGAAAGTGTGGCAAATGCACTATTCCATTTTGTGCTTCTGAAAAACACAGAAGATATGCTTTATGTTCTTTTTGTCTTTTTGGCTTTTTGAGATCAGATCTCACTATAACCCAAACTGGCCTGGACTTCACTATGTAGACTCAGGCTGGCCTTGAACCCACAGCAACCCATCTACCTCTGCCTCCTGAGTGCTGGGATTAAAGGCATGTGCCACCATGCCCGCCTACGACTCGGAAGGTATCACGGTGATGGAAAGAAATGACCACAGTGCTCGGCACTGCGATATCTCTATCACACCTTCCAAGGCTCAGGGTCTAATGCCGAAGACGTGGCAGAAAGAATGTAAGAGCCAAAGGAAGGGTAGGACTCATACAACATGCTCCCTCCAGACACAAAATGGCCTGGATATCCATGACCTCACAGTGCCTGACACTACCTACATAAGACCATCATAAGAGGAGGAAAAGATCATGACATCAAAATTAAAAGAGACTGATTGAGATGGGGAGAGGATATGATGGAGAATGGAGTTTCAAAGGGGAAAGTGGGGGGAGGGGGGGTATTACCATGGGGCATTTTTTTATAATTATGTAAGTTGTTAATAGAAAAAATTATAATATATATTACACACACATACATAATTTTGTTTTTAAGGTAGGGTCTCCCTCTAGCCAATGCTAACCAGGAACGCACTCTGTAGTCCCAGGCTGACTTTGAACTTACATTGTTCATCCTAGCTCTGCCTCCTAAGAGCTGGAATTCAAGGTGTGTGGCATCATGCCTGGCCTTAATATTTCTTTTGGAGACAGGTTCTCATGTATTCTAGGCTGGCTTCTCACTTGCTGTTTAGCTAAGGATGACCTTGAATTTCTAATCCTCCTGCCTCCGTTTCCCAAGGGCTGGGATTAGAGGTGTGCTCCATCACACGTGGTTTATGAGGCACAAACCCAGGACTTGGGACATGCTAGGCAAGCTCCCTACCAACAGAGCCACACCCCCAGCCCTCAGGTTTAGGTTTTTTTTTTTTTGCCAGTACTGGGGCCTACACCCAGGGTTTTGTGTATGCTAGGCAAGTACTCTAGCCCAAGAATGATTTTAAACTAATTTTTAATGATATCTTATTGGTAAGCTTTTAGTTGTATGCCTGCTCTATATAAATATTTCTTGGGCACAAAAGATTGTGAGTTCAAAAAGTTTAGTAAGCCTTGCACTAGAAGACCAACCAAAATAGCAAAGTACTTAAAAGTTACCCGAAATATGTGGCCCCAGGGGCCGGGACTAGTGATGGATGTGTGCCCTGGAAACCCTGGGCTGGTTCCCGCCAGCTCCTGCCCTGCAGCTCTGGCTGGGAAGAGTCTGGTACTCATACTGCCCCCTGCTGCTGTTTCCACAGCCGCCCGCCCGGGCTTCTGGACGCAGCAGGCAGGTGTTTATGTGAAGACAGAGTGCTCTTTAGGTGTCTTCGAGGTGATTCTAGGTTGTCAGTTGGCAATCAACATTAGTCCTCACAGAGAGGATTGACAAACCACAGCCAGCAATGTGGAGGCTGACATGCTCAAAGACGCCACGAGGCGAGTCATGGCTGCTCAAGACCACCGAGGGCCAGACATGGAGTCCACAGATGCTCACTCTCTCGTGCGATTCCTGCCAGGACCACCTGCCAGTCCCACATCTGGCTGGGTTTTCAGCGTTTTCTTCCACAGGTTACTCGAGGTGGCTTCTGCCTCCACTCTCCAGCTGGGGTCCCGGACTGAGTAGGAAGAATGCCGACAGGGACCCGCACCCCTCTCTCTCTTTCTCTCCCCCTCTTCTGATTGCAGAGGCGGTGGGACCAGCCCTCTGTCTCGCTGGGCTTTCTGAACGTAGGTGGAACAGGACTCGACCCCCCGCCCCCTCCGCTTTCTGACTGCAGAGGCAATGGGACGAGCCACTTTAAGCTCCTGCTGCCACACATGGCAACCCTGCAGTGACAGACTATACCCTGGAACTGTGGCCAAAATAAACCCTTCCCGGCACCGCTTCCGGTCAGATCTTTTGTTGCAGCAATGAGAAAAATAACAGACAAACCATCACCTCATCCCTTTCTTTGCTTCAGGCTTGTTCGGCATGAGGTGAGCAGGCCTTTTCTACCATGTGTTCCCACCGTGAGGCACGGCGCCCCCACAGGCCCAAAGCAATGGACCCAGTGACCATCGACTGAACACGGGAGTCAAAATAAGCCTCCTTGTAAATGGCTTCTCGAATTACTTTCACGGCGGTTGAAAACT
Organism: Jaculus jaculus; assembly: GCF_020740685.1. NCBI lineage: Eukaryota > Metazoa > Chordata > Mammalia > Rodentia > Dipodidae > Jaculus > Jaculus jaculus. Next base: position 7,390,335 of record NC_059106.1, on the reverse strand, counting down.
GACTAGCCTACCAACCTTTTACCTGGCAGTCTGTGGTGCTCCCCGCTGCTCCTCCCTGGCTGTGATCAAAGCTGCAGTTCTGGGTCACCTGTGGGTGACAGACCCACCACTCTCAAGAGAGGTTCAGGGGAATATGCATGTGGGGAAATATGTCCTATATAGGTAGGTGGCTGCTGCAAGACAGGGGGCATGCAGAAGCCATGACAGAGACGCATCAGAACCACCTTCAAGAAAGCTGCACAGAGGAGGCCATCTGAGGGGAACCTTAACCATAAATATGAGGACCCTGGTAGCCAGCGTGGGGGTAGGCAGTGGCCTCAGCGAGACTAAGAGCTTAATCGTTGATCACCAGCTATAGGGCTCAACTGCTTCCCTTTCTCTATATAAGGTAACTAAAGCAACATAAGTCATACTTTTATGAGATCTTTAATTATTTTTCTTCCATGAATCAAGAGACTGTCAATAAAAGATCTTTTTCCTCTGCATGCATAACTAAGGTGCCATTCATCAGATTCCGGGCAGAATTACTGACGAGGGGTAGAAGGTTATCAGGGAGGAGGAGAGCAACAGAACAACGATATGTTGGTAGTGATGGAGTGCTTTACAACTGTAAGGGATTTTCACATCGATTAATCCCCTTAAGCCTTCAAACTTCCTAGAAGATATCTGTTAGTGGAGGCTCATGACTCCCATCCAGAATTGCTCCCTCTTTCCATGAAGCCCTTCCTGGGATGCTCTTGCTGAAAGGAAGTGCTGGGCAAGGTATGGAGGTGATTCCAACTGTCTATCTGCCTCTTGTATTTGGAAGACCAAGATATCATGTTGTAGGTTTTGAGAGCAATGGATGCTTTCTCAGCTCTGGCTGAGCTTAGCTTAGGGGTCAGAGTGCCGGGCAGTCAGCAGTCACTAGACTTCCCCAAGCCGGTGGCTCTCTAGAGGCTGTTGTCTAATGACTTGCAAAGAATTGACTGGTGTAGACAAAGAAGAAGGGCAAGTTAAGCAAAGCTTCGTTCTTAGGAAGTGAAGCAGAGGGCTGGAGAGATGGCTCAGTGGTGAAGGCGCTTGCCTGAGAAGCCTAAGGACTCAAGTTCTATTCTCCAGGTCCAATGTAAGCCAGATGCACTACATGATGCAAGTGCATAAGGTTGCACACGTGCACAGGGGTACATGCATCTGGAGGTCGATGGTAAGGGCTGGAGGCCCTGGCACACCAATTCTGACCCCTCCTTGCATCAATCAATAAAAGGCCAGTCTGTTGGGCTTGTATAAAAAAAAAAAAAAAAAGTAAGTAAAGCAGAGCTCCCAAGCTCGGAGGGGTCCAAGGTAACCCACCTAGTGTCTGGGACCAGTTCTTATGCCCTCAGGTATGCCAATGAGGCATCAGGTCAGGTTGGGAGAGATTTGTTACATTGAGTGTGTGTGTGTGTGGTTTCACTCTCGGGGATGGAAGTTAGGCATCAAGTCAAGATGGATTGGATTGACTATTTTGAATGTATATGGGGCTCTTGGTTAACAAAAGAAACAAAAGTGTAAGAGCTGGTGGTCAGCTGACATCATGGTGAGTCACGGTGAGCCAGGGCTTTTTGCAATTCAGTCTATCTTGTCATTAGTGATGTTCCCTTGGGGCCTGTGACCCTGACTACTTGCAAAATGAAGGCTAACAGTGCCAATTCTGGTACCCATTGTGTTGCCTGGGCATGGAGTGCTGTCTCTGGAACTGCTCTGACAGGCGCCGAACAGCATGCACAATGACACCCATGTGTGGACAACTGCGTCAGCTGAGCCAGGAGTGCCGCACACGAGAAGGGTGGACACACCAGGGGCTTGATTCTGCGGGCAGAAGAGGTGTTAGACATCACTTTCTTCCTGTTTTATGTTTTCAAATATTTTTTAATTTTTTCACAAAAATAAATTATCTTTCAAAAAATGATCTTCAGATAATTTTCAGTGTTTTCTATATGGAAGATGGTGAGTGAGTATCTTTAAGAACAGATTTTCAACCCTTTAAAACAATGTGTGGTCAAGTGTGGGATATCACATTAGGGAGACGGCAAGGTCACAAGAGGGGAGGCTAAGTGGGTGCTCAGGAAAAAGAGGGCAACAGGGCACATGTGGCATGAGAGCAAGGGTGGCTCTTGGGAGTGGAGGTGTAAGGGGGTGAGGGCAAGGTGGAGAACCCAGAGCCAGGTCGAGGAGGACCAATTTTGTTTGAAAAACAAAATGATAAAACCTAATTCTTTGCATGCCAATTTAAAAATAAACAACTTTTAAAAAATAATATTGATTTATGCATTTGCAAACAGAGAGACAGACAAGTGGGACAGAAAGAGAGATAATGGGTGTGACAGGGCCTCTGGCCACTGCAAACAAACTCCAGATGCATGGGCCACTTTGTGCATATAGCGTTATGTGGGTACTAGGGAACTGAACCTGGGTTGTTAGGCTTTGCAGGCAAGTGCCTTAAACCCTGAGCCACTTCTCCAGCCCCAAAATAACTAAAATTTAAAAATAAAATACAAGAACCACAAGTATGATCTGAGCAGAAAGAAGTACTGGGGGGGGGGGGCGAACATTAGAGAAGTATCAGAAGCTATGTCAATTACTTGCTCATTGCTGGGACAAATACCTGAGCAGAAGCAGCTTAGGAAAGGACAGGGTTCATTTCAGTGCACAGTTCCAGATGGTGGCGTCTATCGTAGTGGCAAAGTATGACAGCAGGAGAAAGCTGGTGTCACATCATCACATCAGCCCAGAGGAGGTAGAGTGAGAGACACCAAGCGGGCCTGGGACTGTCAAACCTCAAGGCCCGTCCCCAGTGGCCCGTCTCCTCTGGCAAGGCTGTGCCTCCTACGGGTGCCACAACCTTCCCTGACAGAGCCACCAACTGGGGATTAAATACTCAAACCTATCAGTCTATGGGAGACATTTTACATTCAAACCACCACATTCTGGCCCTGTGCCCCTTAAGCTCTTGGCCATCTCATGATGACAAAAATGCAGTCAATCCAACTTTAAAGGTCCCTGTGGTTTTATCAGTCCCAACATTGCTCAAAAATCCAAAGTTTCATCTGAGACTCTTTTAAGTGAGACCCCTTGTAAAATTTAAAAGCATGTTATTTACTTCCAACATTAAATGGCATAGACTAGGACTGGAGGGATGGCTTAGCAGTTAAAGTGTTTGCCTGCAAAGCCAAAGGACCCAGGTTTGATTCCCCAGGACCCCGAAACCAGATGCACAAGGGGGGCGGCATGAATCTGGAGTTCATCTGCAGTGGCTGGAGGCCCTGACACGCCCATTCATTCTCTCTCTCCCCCTCTTTCTCTGTCAAATAAGTAAATAAAAATAAAATATGTTTAAATGGCACAGAGTAAACATTCCCATTCAAACAGGGAGGATTAGGGAACATGATCAGAACAGACTGAATTAAAAAGATTGAAATCCGGGCTAGAGAGATGCCTTAGTGGTTAAGACACTTGCCTGCAAAGCCAAAGGACCCAGGTTCAATCCCCCAGGACCCATGTAAGCCCGATACACAAGGTGGCGCATGCATCTGGAGTGCAACATTAGAAAATGAGAGAGGGATTTCCTATGGACTAAAATCACTCAGAGAAGCTATGAAACAGGAGACAGATAAAGAAAGGAGGAGAAGCAACTGCCAAAGATGGAATGAAGGCTGCTTAGAAAAGATTGCCCGAGGCTGGAGAGATGGCTTAGTGGTTACGGAAATTGCCTTGAAGCCTAAGGATCCAGGTTTGATTCTCCAGATTCCACATAAGCCAGATGCACATGATGGCACATGCATCTGGAGTTCGTTTTCAGTGGCTTGAGGCCTGGTGTGCCCATTCTCTCTCTCTCCTTCTCTCTCTCTCTCTCTCTCTCTCTTTAATAACAATAATAAATAGATGGTCTGGCACCTGGAGCTGGTTGATGCTCACAGGGATGGGGTTGAGAGCTCTGAGCACCAAGTCTGTCTCTGGAAGGCCCAACTAAGTAGAATCCTTAAGAGCTTCCATCTCTGGGCAGAGGTATGGGGTACACATGTCCAGCTTCAAGTGGACACCAAGATATGTCACCTAGGCTCGTGATACCTCCTTCTCCTCCTGCACATAGGGCATGAAACAGGTGCACTTCACAGACTACCTACAGAAAAGCCTCAGGGTCAAGACTGAGCTCAGGGTCGAGGTTCTCCAACATCCACAGAGGCCATTATGGAGGAACACGGCAGGAAATAGGAACAATTCAAGAAAATGAGGTGTATAGGGTCATGAATGGGAAAGCATATTAAGCAGAAAAAGCAATGACTTTTCTATTCTAGCATCAATAATGCACTATTAGAAATGAACTAGGGCAAAATCTCAAGTGGAGTAGTTAAGGAAACCTATAAAAAGTCCAAATCAACCTCATCAGGAATGCATAATGTTTCATGAGAAACCCATAAACATTTAAAAATAATGAAAGGAGACATAAATAAATGAACACATAGCACATTTCCAGAGCGGAAAATCTCTTTTAAAGATTTTTGGTTTCAACAACTTTGCCAAAGTTAATGCCATGTGAGTCAAAATTATGAAAATATCTTGATCAACTTGAAAATATAATTGTGAAGTTTATCTGAAAAATATGTGTTCAAGAGAAGTTAAAATTATTGAAAATGGACAAAAGAAAATGGATTGAGTAGATAAATAGATCAATAGAGCAGAACATTCCAGAAAATGCACACACACACACACACACACACAGACACACACTCAACTCAGTTCATGACAAATGTGACATTTCTTTTTTTTTTTTTAAATATGACAATTTTCATCAATGGGAAAATATCTATATAAAAAGAAGATTTGGGACAACTAACTATTTATGGAGGGGTTCTCAACCTCAAAAGTTATTTAAAAACCCAGAATGGATAAAAAGTTCCTAGGAAAAATTATTTTAGAGTCATATTCATGCACATGTATAGTATAAAGCTATCAAATGAAACATATGTAAATATATTGATGACACTGGAGAAAGTCTTATTAAGGAGACATATTTCTTAAATTAAGTAGACATATCACATAGACATATATCCTTAAAAAGACATAAAATTTCTTTAAAAGCCATAAAGTATGAGATTGGTAATTTGACTAACAATTTAAATGCCCTGCATGATGCCATAAACAAAATTAAATTATAGGACATGAACTTTCACTTCTAGCCAAGTAAAATAACTGCTTAGATTTATCTTTCTACGCGAACCAATGACACAAAGCAGATAGAATGTATAAATCAATGCTGAGCAGACTTTAGAATTCAGCAGGGCACCTTGGGTTCTAGCCCAGAGCCGGAAAAGGAACGTTGTCAGATTGAATCCTAGGCTGGGGGTCATACCACTGACCTTGAGTGTGCAAGGCACTGAGTTCAATCCTTAGCCCAAAGAAAGAGACAAGAGCGAGGGCGATAGTTCCGTGCTTGCCTTGCAAGGGTGGAGGCCCACGTTTGATCCCCAGGACACACGTGTAAAAAGATGAATGTAACAACATGCGTTTGTAGTTCCAGTAATGGGGAGGTAGTGGCAGCCAGGTCCCCAGGGCTTTCTGGCCAGCCAGTCCAGTCTACTGATGAACTCCAGGCTATTAAGACACAACTGGCCGGGCGTGGTGGCGCACGCCTTTAATCCCAGCACTCGGGAGGCAGAGGTAGGAGGATTGCCATGAGTTCAAGGCCACCCTGAGATGACAGAGGTCAGCCTGGACCAGAGTGAGACCCTACCTCGAAAAACCAAAAAAAAAAAAAAATAATAATAATAAAAAAAAGACACATCTGTCTCAAAAATGGTGGATGGCATTTGAGGAGTGAAACCTGAGGTCATCCTCTGGCCTCCACATGTATGAGCACACACACACATGCACACACGCATGCACACACGCGCGCACACACACACTCCCAGAGACTTATGTATGCTAAGCAAGAGTTCTGCCACTGAGCTTTAATCCCTGATGTTCTTATGTGGGGAGAATTTGGTATCATAATTTCTAGTTTCTACAGACAAGTCTTCAATGCTTTGAATGGATTTAAAACAGCAGATGTTGACCATTCTCTCTCTATCTGCCTCAACCTCTCAAATAAATAAAGTAAATAAAAAATAGATAAAAAGCTGGGCAAGGTGGCACATGCCTTTAATCCCAGCACTCAGGAGGCAGAGATAGGAGGATTACCATGAGTTCGAGGCCAGCTTGACTTTACATAGTGAATTCCAGGTCAGCCTGGCCTAGAGTGAGACCTTACCTTCAAAAACCATAAGTAAATAAATAAATAGGAGATGGAGAGATGGCTTAGTGGTTAAGGTTCTTGCCTGCAAAACCAGAGGATCCAAGTTTGATTCCCAGTACCCATGTAAACCAGATGCACAAGGTGGCACAGGCTTTTGGAGTTCATTTGAAGTGGCTGAAGGCCCTAGCACACCAATTCACTCTCTCTATATCTGTCTCTCTCTCTCTCTCAAACAAATAAAATGAATAATAAAAATAAAATAGCAGATTTATTTTCTCCATAATCTATATACCTTATGGACATTTTTGAATTCTTATGGACATTTTATATGCATGGAATTTTTTAATGTGTTTGGACTATACTTTCCTGTTTCTTGGTAAATTTTGTAATTCTTAATTTAAAACTTCACATTTTGCCGGGCGTGGTGGCGCACGCCTTTAATCCCAGCACTCGGGAGGCAGAGGTAGGAGGATCGCCATGAGTTCAAGGCCACCCTGAGACTCCATAGTGAATTCCAGGTCAGTCTGGGCCAGAGTGAGACCCTACCTCGAAAAACCAAAAAAAAAAAAAAAAAACAAACTTCACATTTTGAGTAATTTGTGACAACTGGAATTCAGATTTCTTGCCTACCTAAAATTTGATGTCTTTTTATTTTTAGTCTACAGAGTGTGAGAGAGAGAACTGGCCCACTAGGGCCTGAGCTATTGCAGTTGAATACCAGATGCTTGAGCCACCTAGTGGGCAACCTTGAGCTTGCTTCACCTTTGTGTGTCTGGCCTACATGGGATCTGGACAGTTGAACATAGGTCCTCAGGCTTCACAGGTAAGTACCTTAACCACTAAGTCATCTCTCTAAAATAGACATTTAACCTGGTAGAGCGAGGCACATGTCTGTAATCCCAGCACTCGGGTGGTTAAGGCAGTAGGATTGAGAGTTTGTGGATAGCCTGGGCTACATAGTGAGACCCTGTCTGAAACACAGACAAAAAACCAAACATTAAGAAGCAACAACATGGGCTGGGGAAATGGCCCAGTGTTTAAAGGTGCTTGCTTACAAAGCCTCAAGGCCCAGGTTTGATTCCCCAGTACCCAAGTAAAGGCAGGTGCACAAAATGACACATGAGTCTGAAGTCTACGTGCAGCAGCAAGAGGTCCAAGTGCCCCATACCCTCTCCCTCAGTCTACCTATGTCTCTCTCCCAAGTAAATGAATATATATATATGTATATATGTATTATTTTTATTTTTTTCTATCTTTTTTTGTTCATTTTTATTTATTTATTTGAGAATGACAGAGAAAGAGGCAGATAGAGAGAGAGAGAGAATGGGCGCACAAGGGCCTCCAGCTACTGCAAACGAACTCCAGACGCATGCACCCCTTGTGCATCTGGCTAACGTGGGTCCTGGGGAATCAAGCCTCAAACCAGGGTCCTTAGGCTTCACAGGCAAGCGCTTAGCCGCTAAGCCATCTCTCCAGCTCTCTCTATATTTTTTAAAGAAACAACAACAAATTCATGTATCAAGAAAAAAGCAGCCGGGTGTGGTGGCCCATGCTTTTCATCACAGCACTGGGAGGCAGAGGTAGGAGGATCACCGTGAGTTCGAGGCCACCCTGAGACTCCATAGTGAATTTCAGGTCAGCCTGGGCTACAGTGAAACCCTACCTTGAAAAAAAAAAAGCAAAAGGGCTCTTGGGAGAGGAGATACTTAATTTTTCTAGGAGGATATGGGGAAGTTAATTAAGTTAGTGGAGAATTGGCAGCTCAGCCCGCCAGGTCACGAACCACCCCAGCTGGGGTACAGTTTTAGAGAAACGAACAAGAAAGCTGCAGCCCAGGGGCATATTTATTGTCCCTAAATCCTTCATTATACATTTGCTACAAATCTTTCCACATGCACATTTTTAATTGAAAATAGAAATAGAACAACTGAAATGCCAGTAAAGAGTGGCAGATGGGGCAGCATTGTTGGCACACACAAAAGAAAGCGGTCAGTGTTCGCATTAGCCATGAATTCAATATAGATTCCCGAGGACTGTGCTTGCTAACAATGGGCAAAATATATCCAGGAAATCATACTTCACTACCCGCATCAAGAGTGTGGAGTCTTGGCTTTGCTTCGTCAGGAGAGCCGTTTCCAGTTCCAGCCCTTTGTGTAATGAGGGAGACCCACAAAAGGCTATAACCAGCGCAGGAGTTCAAATACATTCTCGCACTTCATTTGCCAGCAGCTTGAGTAGAACGATTGTTATTTTCGAAATGGAAAATGGTACCACTGAACATCTTAACAACTTGCTTAAAGTCACAAAAGTGGCGGGAAATCTCAGGCCACATCTGCCAGAGGTCCAGAGGCTGAGGGCTTCTAACCAGCAGGCAACACTGTGCCTGGCATAATGGTCACAGATACTAGTGTTCCAGAGGAATGTTCCAGAAACAGCAAAGGCTTGAGAAACAGTAGGTAGCAAGGTCACAAGCCCTCCCCCCCTTTAGTACTTCAAATGCCATTTTACGACAAGTGAGTTGCATGTGACCTGCTATATCAAAGGACAGAAATGGCACCAAGACATGGAAGTTTCAGGAACCAAATGAGCATGTGGACCTATGTCAGCAGTCTTCAAGCACTGCTCCCCACGTGGAGCACGACCTTACTGCACCTTCAAGAGGCCTCATTAATGGCTCTGCATGCACTCTTCATCTGTTCAATGAAAGACAATGTGTCTCATCGGTCCTCTTTCTTCCAGGATCATATGATGAAATCCACCCCTGAGGCTATCTATGTTGGGGTGCTCTTTTCTTAATGTTTCATTTATTTGCAAGCAGAGAGAGGAGGGAAAGTAGGAGAGAGAGCGGGGATGGGTATGCCAAGGCCTCTCGCCACTGCAAATGAACTATAGACTCATGGGCCAATTTGTTCATCTGGCTTTACATGGGAACTGTGGAACTGAACCTGATTTTCTAGCCCTGGAGTGTTCTTTGAGGGAAGAAATTGACTACCAGTATTTGCTTAGTTTTCATTCTTTTCTGTGATATCTTGTAAATTAAACACTATATTGGAAAATGAACAAAGTACTCAAATATAAGGAAACAGAATAATAAAATAACAATTATACAATTATATGTGTGTATACACACACACACACATACACATTTATGAAAAATAAAGCATAAATAAATGCTCAGAACCCATTTCTGCAACTGGTCACGTGGCTGTAGCTGTTATTTACAGTCAGTCCCTCCACTACCCACGTGTCCCTTTGTCTTCAGCAAATGCCTCAGCTGGTGTACTTTTTAAACATTTTATTGACGACATCTGTACATGTAATAATGCGCCCTGATGATAATCCCTCCCGCCACTCTCCCTTGCCCCCCATCCACACCCCCCCACCCCTGCCCTTCTTTCCAACTAGTCCTTGTCATATTTGGATGTCATCATGTCCCCTTCCTGTTATGCAACCTCACGTAGGTGGTGCCAGCCTCTGTGAAGTCAAGCATGCCACAGCCACTTTGTGTCCGGAAGACAGCGTTTCAAAGCACTCCTCCCTCCTTTGGCTCTTACATTCTCTCTTCCTCCTCTTCTGCAGTGGTCCCTGAGCCATGGAGGGTGTGATAGAGATGTCTCACTCTGTGATAAACACTCCACTGTCACTTTTTCTCAGCACTTTGATGAGTTTTGTGTCTCTCTAGTCTCTCTTTGTGTTTCAAATGGTCACTACCATTGGAAAAGATAAGCTTTTCTAGCCAAAAGTGAGAGCAGTATTAATATATGGTCATAAACATAAGTATTTAGAGGGTTCTTTGGTGGGCATAATATAGCTATTTAGCCAGACAACAGTAGTAGTTTCCCTCCTAGAGCTTATGACCTCCTTCCCCAGTTATAGGTTTTTGATTAGGTTTTCAGTAGCAGGCATGAATTCCCTCTCATGGAGTGGGCCTCAAATCCAATCACAGTGCAGTTGGTTTCCCCCATAACAGGCATGCCACCATTGCACCAGGTGACACATTTGGCCTGACTGGCCAGCTATAAAGCTTGCAGGGTCCACTCTGGTCAAGGCTTGATGCTGAGCTGGAGAGATGGCTTAGCAGTTAAGGCACTTGCCTGCAAAGGCAAACGACCCAGGAATAGGCATGTATATATGTGTGTATGTATGTTCTTTGCTTGTTAATTAAGACTCATGAGGATTCCACTGGGGCCAGTGGTCAGTCTCCCCTTCCATTTCTAGGACACAACTATTATGTTCCCATTACATATCAATTAGTCTACAGCGTTGTTACCTTGATTACTTCCAGGCCTCTTGACCAAGATCCAGTGTAGCCTAGCTGCTGCTCTGATCAACAAGATTCCATAATGTGGTAGACCAATGTGATGCCTTGTGGAAGTGAAAGTGATCCAGGTCTCTGAAAACTGAACAGCCACTTGTAGTTGGAGAGGTGAGGTGGACAGTGAAAGGTTTTAGAAACAAACATGGAGAAACAGCATTTCCAGATCAATCGCTGCATAGCAGTACAAAGAACACTTTTATTCATAGAAGCACATAAACCACATCTAGGGCCTAGAGAAGATGGCTTAGCAGCTAAGGAGATTGCTGCAAAGCCAAAGGACCCAGGTTCGATTCCTCAGGACCCACCTAAGCCAGATACATAAGGTGGTGCATGCAACTGGAGTTTGTTTGCAGCAGCTGGAGGCCCTGGCATGCCAATTCTCTTTTTCTTTTCCTTTCTCTGCCTGTTTCTCCCTCTCTCTCAAATAAGAAAATAAATTAAAAAACACACACACACACACACATTTAGTACAGTAGCAGTGGTCACTTGGTCAAGCTTATGGTCACCCACTGTCCTCCAATATCCATCTATCTGCTTCACAGACTGAATGGATGAGTTAGGAGGGGAGCAGGTGGGACCATCTGCCCTTGATCCTCCTGATCTCTGGCATTCCTCCACAAGTGCAGAGCAGCTTCTCTTATGTTTCTTAGGTACAGACCTTTCAAGTCTCAGGTACTTGGTTTTTCCATCACAATAGCTCACATTCCATAGGTTACAGAACCAAAATGAGGATTCAATCAAATCATGTCTTCCAAGGGTAGAATAAGCGCTGTCTGTTTCAGGAACACTGAGCTCATGATATGAACTCTCATTGTACTGACCCCTGACTAAAAGAAACTCTCCTTTGACTTGTGGTGGTTTTGGTCATGTGTTAATTTTCTTATCAAAAAACACCCAACAAGGGCTAGAGAGATGACTCAGTGGTTAAAGCACTTACCTGCAAAGCATAACAACCTGGATTCAATTCCCCAGTACCCCTGTAAAGCCAGATACACATGGTGGTGCATGTGCCTGAAGTTCATTTTTGTGGCTAGAGGACCTGGCATATCCGTTCTCTCTATCTGCCGTTCTCTCTCTCTCATGAGTAAGTAAATAAATAAATACTCAACTGAAACAACTTAAGAGAGGAGAGGGTTCCCTTTTTAAAAATGGTTGTGTGCATATGTGTATGTGTTGGGATACATATATGTGCAGTGCATGTGGAGGTCAGAGGACAATCTCAGCTGTTGTTCCCCAAGAATACCAACATTAAAAAAAAAGATTTATAATTAGGCTAGACTTGCTAACCAATGAGCTCTGGGGATCTGCTTGTCTCTATCTTCCCAGTGCTGAGATTCTAAACGTTCAACACAGCGCCTGGCATTTTTAAGTGGGTTGTTGGGATTGACCTCAGGTCCTCATGCTTGCAAGGCAAGCACGTTACTGACTGATTTCTCAGCCAAGAAATGTTTCTTATGCCTCACAGGAAATATGTCCGTCCTGGTCAGAGGAGTGGTGGCAGGATCTTGGCAGATCTGGAAGTGGGAGCTTGGAGTAGAAGCAGGGCCATCTTACAATCTTCAAGACCTGTCTCCAGTGACCCCCATCTGTCAGCTGAGTCCCTTCTCCAAAACTTCCCCCAACTTCCCTAAACAGATCTACCAGTTTCAGACCAAACGTTCAAACATGCCTGTAAGGGACCTTTTACACTCCAACCAGACGAGATCTCCCTGGCTGAAAGTCAGTCCACTATTCTCCCCAAATATGGTCATTTCCTTTTCTCCAATACACCATCAGGTCACCTTGCAAAAGACTGCAATCTCAGAAAAGCTGGGAGAGAGACTGGTCATATCAATATTTGCCAGTGTGGGAGGGTCCTTCCGTAAGGAGACCCAGAATGCATTCATTCAAAGTGTCCTGGGGCTGTAAGCTCGTGTGTAGTAGTCAACTCCGCTGAGACGAGATACCTCACAAAAATCAGTGTAAGGAGTGGGGGGTTATTTCAGCTTACAGTTGAGGTTCAGTCCCTGTGGTGGCGCAGGCGGGGCGGCAGGCTGGAAGCGGAGCTGGGCACACGCAGCCACAGCGAGGAAGCCATGAGTAATGACTGCCGGGCTCAGGCAGCCCCTTCCTTTTCATACAGGCCAGGGCCCCAGCTCGTGGGATGGGGCAGACCACACTTAAGGTGGGTCTTCTCATGTCAGCTAAGCTCATGAAGACAATCCCTCCCAGGCTTGCCCAGAGGTTACTTAATCTAGATAGTCTCACAGGTGAATCTTGGTCTCGCCAAGGTGACAATCAACGTCCACCGTCACATGCATAGTGAAGCCCAGGAACTTTGACCTTGAACTCATCTGCTCCTCAAGGAAGGACGTAATAGACCAGTCGCATCTGAAGACCGCTCGGGTCACTCTTCCTGTGCTAAATCTGTCTGTGAGTCAGGCTCCTCTGATCACTGCTCCAACACCTGTCCACTGTAGTAGCCACACCTGCCTCACGCTTTGTAACGTGCTCCCTTTTGAACTTTGCCATCCTAGGACCCACCTAGCCCCACTGCATTGCCCAGGTTTCTGAATTCAGTGGTGGTAGTTCTCACTATAATTTCTATCCTATAGTTAAGAGTGATCCCAGTACGCTTCAAGGCTATTAAAATTCCCCCATCTCCCGGGGAAATGGTTCAGTGAGTCAAGTGCTTGTCTAGCCAGCATGAGGATCTCGGTTCAGTCCCCAGAGCTCACATATAGAAATGTGGGCGTGGTGACCTGGGCTTGTAATTCTAGCCCTGTGGATGTGAAGGCAGGAGGCTCCGTGGAGCTTCCCGGTGCGAGTTTAACTTATTTGGTGAGCTCCGAGCCAGTGAGAGGGCTTATCTCTGGCATCCACATTCATGCACATCCCTTGACATTAACATGCACAATATAACACATGAAAATAAAATAAAATAAAATACCCTTTACGTATTTATTTCTCACATCCATGATGAGAGTCATGCCTTTCCTGGACTGTTCAGCATTCTTAAATAGTAAATTCCCTCTAAACCCCAATCTCCACAACTTTGAACCTTTCCCTGTGTATACCGAGGCAAGCCTGCCATTGGTGCGGGCCACCTTTTGGCCCAATTTCAATAAACCAAACAAACGGTTGGAGCCATTCTTTTAAAATACTTTTGTTTATTTTTATTTATTTATTTGATAGTTACAGAGAGAGAAAGAAGCAGACAGGGAGAGAAGAGAGAGAATGGGCGCGCCAGGGCCTCCAGCCACTGCAAACGAACTCCAGACGCGTGCGCCCCCTTGTGCATCTGGCTAACGTGGGTCCTTGGGGAATTGAGCCTTGAACCCGGGTCCTTAGGCTTCACAGGCAAGCGCTTAACCACTACTCCATCTCTCCAGCCCGGTTGGAGCCATTCTATCACCTCCACCTCTGTGAAAACAGCATGACCCCAGAGTGCCTGCTCAGTGGGCACATGTATGTCAATTTGCTGAATTCTACCTTACATTTCTTCTATCGCTGCCCCACTTCCTTTATATCCTTTCTACATATTACTTATATTATTGTCGGCATAGCTTGGCAAAATCATGCCATCCTTTTGGAGTGTACCTCCTCATGGGTCACACTTCTGCTTCTTTTCTTACCTGAACTGTATTATAGACCTACCAGCAAAGACTTATGGGGCCAGCTGGGCCCCAGGAGACTCAGTAAGGTCTTGTAAGGCAACTGCCTCAGCAGTACAGTCATGCCTTCCCCAGACAAAGCCAGGCTCTCCTGGGATGAAGAGCGGATGGCTGTTTCAACTGACAAAGACTCCTCATAATTTGGGGACTCAGCGTACCCTGTTTCGACAGGGCCTTTCCTCACATCCTCTTCCAGCCCTGGGATTCCCATGCTTTCCCAACGCGAGCCCATGTTTTAGCGCAGCTGTGTGCAGAGGGGGCTATTTTGCTTTCTGATGTTACCACAGAGACCCGTCCTAATCAGCGGCATGAGACACCAGGCAGCTCCCATTTCTGCAGGTGCAGGAAATAAGGGTCTGTTCTTGGGCGGACACAGAAAATTTCAGCTCATTTGTGCGCTGCTGCAGCTGGGAATTAGAATTCCTGGCTTTGTCCATTTCTTTCTCCACTTTGGCACAATCAGGAGCCGTCAGTCAATCTCACTATACTCATCCCTCTGGAGATATCTAAGGTATCAGATGCCTGGCTGTCCACCATTTGTTTCTGTGAGCACCTGGTAAGGAGTATCTAGTGGAAACATCTAACGAGAAAGTCCAAGGCACTGTCCCAGGGACTGTAGATTTTTTCCTGAACCATGCAAGTATTTGAAGCAGGAGCTAATGTGCACAAATTACTTAAAACGAAGGCACGTGGACAAAGCTGATGACAGGTTTGATCACAGTACATGCTGTTCATTTCAGTCTTTAATGTCCATCCCAGCACCTGACTCTTATAAGGCAATCTGGAAATACTCGTTGCATTTTGGTTTACATAACAAGATAAGGATGACGTTGCACACAGATCCAGGGTGTGTATGTCAACCATGACTCACTGGGACAGTGGACATATTCAGCTCCCTCTTCTACTATACATATTTCAGTTTTTAATTTCCCAAACATTTCAATCAATCTTCCAGCAATGGAGTAGATTAATGAGTTTATACATAATTATTACATATTGCTCAATAGCAGACTTAAAAAGTAGGATTTGGAATGGGTTATAGAATTCTTTGCTTTGAATTCAGAGTCTTAAAATTTCCAGGCTGGGCATGCCTACACAGACGTCACTCTGTCCCACTGGGGATTTCATTTCAAATGTGGTGGATCCTGCTTTTAAAAAAAAATGAGCCAGGCATGGTGGTGCACGTCTGTAATCCCAGCACTCAGGAGGCAGAGGTAAGAGGATTGCTATGAGTTCAAGGCCACCCTGAGACTACAGAGTAAATTCCAGATCAGTCTGGGCTAAAGTGATACACTACATTGAAAAACCAAAATAAATAAATAAATAAATAAAATGATAGCATCATCAATTTTATGGCCCCTCATGCTTGCCAATAACCCTGCCATTTCCCTGCCAAAAGATATGGACTATGTTCCTCTTTTAGTTAGGTTACTCATTGCTGTGACCAAATACCTGATGGGAAGTAGCTTGAAGAAGGAAAGGGTTTACTGTGTCTTGAAGTTTCCGGGGGACACTTTCCACAATGGCAGGGGAGGCATGGCCATCTAGTCAGGAGCAGGAGGCCAGCTGGTCACACTGCGTACAGTCAAGAAGCAGAGTCGCCGGACCCTAAATCTCCAGACCTGCTGCTGCTTCCTCCCCAAGGCTCGGCTCCACCCCGTAAAGGTTCTACAACCTTTCCAACCAACACCACCGCCGGGGACCACGTGTTCAGAGACATGAGCCAATGGGAGGTATTTTACATTTAAACCATAGCAGCTCACTCGCCTTGAACTTGGAGCATAACTGCCCGAAGGCAGTGATGTTCTGCAATTTTTGAGGCCAAGTTCTTAAAGACAGCAGTTTCTGCTGCCTCTTTCTCTTGGGAACATTGTCCTTAGAACACAAACATCCTGTGCTGGGGAAACTTGGGCCCATGGAGAGGATACAGGGAGGTGTCCAGAGCAAAGCCACCATGGTTTCTGTCATTGCAGAGGGGGGACTGCAGGATTGGAGGATTCACCTGAGGAGCTGCAGGGCCACTCTCAGGTGTCGAGAGTCCTAAAGTCCCGGGAACCCTGGGGGCAGTAAAAATCCTACCCACACTGTGACCAGAACAATCCCTGAGCCGTAGAACACACACACACTGTTTTTTTCCCATTGAAGGATGGTCTTCCTTGCTAATAGCAATAGGTTTGCAAAGCTCCCATGATCATCTTCCATGGTAGACAGAGACCACACATACACCATGAAAATACTAGACATCAAACTTTATACACATAAAAAATAAGGCAGTGTTGTGGTAATATCTCAATGGGTAAAATGCTGGCTGTGTGTCAGCAAGAGGGCCTCAGATCAGATCTCCAGAACTCTCACAGAATTCGGGCATTTTGGCTTGCTCCTGTAACCCCAGTGCTGGGGACATGGAGATGGGAGATTTGCCGGCAGCTAGTCTAGCCAGATCAAACTGGTGAGCTCCAGGTAGGGTGAGAGACTCTGTCTCAAAGAAAAAAAAAAGATGGAAACAATCGAGGAAGACCCCTGCTCTGGACTTCTGGCCTGTACACACACATGCACGCATGTGGTCCCAGGCACATACTGAATATACATGCACACCACATACACACATGCAAAAAAAGGAAATGCCTCAGAAATGTACCTCGTTGTTCACCGTGGGTTGGCCTGCTATACAGTACAAGGCCAGAACGTAACCCTCTTCGTTGTCCCCCATGCCCATTCACTACTAACTGCTGAGATGTGGACGTGCTGCCCTCCCGATGTGAGCCTAACGCAGCGTTCACACGCGGCAAAGCAACACCTCATGCCCCGTAAGCATGTGCAGTTATGATGCTCAGTTGAAAAGGAGAAGGCACAGACAAATGGCCACTTTGAAGTGACAGGTTCTGGGGAGATTTCATGTAGAAGGGGACACAGGGGTGGGAGGCCGGGGGACAGCTGGCCCTTGCTAGTGCCCCCCGAGGATGGCACATGATGAGGGGATACAAGTTGCCCACCCGCTGCCCGGGACTCCAGGGCGTCTCACTGTGGGAAGTGAGTGGACCCATCCTCGCCATCTCATCTCACAGATGCACTTTGGTTTGGATGGCATGGTTAATTAATTAATCACATCCTGGTCACTCCATAGTGCGGACCTAACCCCTGGTCTGAGGATGCTCTCCTAAGGGTGAATAAATCAGGCATCTGGCCATGAGCACAGAGGCGATGTTTGGGAGTCAGAGAAAGGGAAAAGACACAGCCAGTGATTTCAGGCAGAGAGGTGGAAACGCAGTCCCCAGGGGGCTGGAGCAGACAGCTGACTTCAGTGGAGGAGGGGCAGGCTTGCTGGGCGAGACACACCTCCTGCGGGTGTTCTCACCAGCACAGCAGCCGCTGCACGTGGATTCCTCCCAGACCCGCCTCGGTCCCCATGAGAAGGCCTTGGGCCTCTGGGGAGCACCCTGCAGCTTCACCCACACGTTCTCGGCCCGGCCCCGCATAAGCGCGCCCGCACCAGCTTCTCCCGGAGCCTCACTGGCCTGTTGCGCCCAGAGGAGGCTGGGGTGCTCTTCACAACCGGGTCTTCGAGCAGGCTCGCTTGGTGTCACGATCCCCGTCACCTTACACTCAAGCCCGTCTTCCCTGTCCCCCTGCTCCTGGGTTGTGATGCTGGTGAGTGACAGCTTCAATCCCAAGCTGGGTTCCCGTCCCCTGGACACCCATCCTGGTCCTTTCCTTCCTCTCACTCCCCAAGCCACCATTCTGTTTCTTTTAATCTAAGGCGTATCTTTTATAGACAGATTATATCTATAATATTTTAACACTTTGTTTTTTACCAGTTGTGCTAAACTCTGCCATTTCTTTAAATTCTAATTTAATTTAATTTATTTGATAGAGAGAAAGAGGCAGAGAGGAAGAGAGAGGGACAGAACGGGTGAGCCAGGGCCTCCAGCCACTGCACATGAACTCCAAATGCATGCGCCCCCTTGTGCATCTGGCTTACGTGGGTCCCGGGGAATCGAACTGGGATCCTTTGGCTTTGTAGGCAAGCGCCTTAGTTTTGTATCACATACCTTCTAATACCCACCCTCTTCATTTAAAGCAACTTTCTCCCCTCTTGTGGGAATCTCTCATTTCCTCGGCTCTGCAGATACTCATCCTCACACAAATGCCCTTCTTTTAACATTAAAACTAGAAGCTACATATGAAAGAGAACATGTGATGTTTATTTTTCTGAGCCTTAGTTATCTCACTTAATATGATGTTTTCCAGTTCTAGCTATTTTCTTGTGAATGTCGTAATTTTATTATCTTTACATCAGAATAAAACTCCATTGTATATACAAACTACATTTCCTTTGTCCACTTGTAAGTCGATGAGCATCTCGCTGACTCCATCTCCTGGCTACTGTAAATGAAGCGGCAATAGGCATGGGTGTAGAGGTGCCTCTGAGGGAGGATGTGCAGCCCTCCGCAAAGCCCAGGAGTGGCGCGGCTCCACAGGGTTATATTTTGTTTATTCCTTTCAATCTCCACTTAAGTAAATATTTTCAAATGCAGCAGTTAAGTTCCTTTCTTTCTCCTTTTATACTACCTATAATTTTAAATTGTTTTCAGTGGTTTCCTTAGACTTTCCAATTAGCATCTTAATTTACAGAAGTCTTAGGTTAACTAACTTAATTAAAGTACATATAGGTATTTTGTTAGAGAGTTCTATTTCACACTGTTCTTATGTGCTGTTTGTGTTATATGATTACTGCTTTGTGCAGTTTCAATTAATATAACATTCTAATAATTGATTTAATTTGTTCTAGTCTTTTGTGTGTGTATGTGTTTAACGACAGATAGGGAGAGAGAGAGTTGACATGCCAGGGCCTCCAGCCACTGCAATAGAACTCCAAGTGCACCATCTTGTATGCCCATGTGACCTTGCACACGTGTGTAGCCTTGTGCATCTGGCTTACGTGGGACCCAGAGAGTGGAACGTGAGTCCTTGGGCTACACAGGCAAGTGCCTTAACCAGCAAGGCAGCTCTGCAGCCCTGTTCTTATCTCATCCACGAAGGCAGCTCTGCAGCCCTGATCTAATCTTAACCAGCAAGGCAGCTCTGCAGTCCTGATCTAATCTTAACCAGCAAGGCAGCTCCAGCCCTGATCTAATCTTAACCAGCAAGGCAGCTCTGCAGCCCTGATCTAATCTTAACCAGCAAGGCAGCTCCAGCCCTGATCTAATCTTAACCAGCAAGGCAGCTCTGCAGCCCTGATCTAATCTTAACCAGCAAGGCAGCTCTGCAGCCCTGATCTAATCTTAACCAGCAAGGCAGCTCTGCAGCCCTGATCTAATCTTAACCAGCAAGGCAGCTCTGCAGCCCTGTTCTTATCTCATCCACGAAGGCAGCTCTGCAGCCCTGATCTAATCTTAACCAGCAAGGCAGCTCTGCAGCCCTGATCTAATCTTAACCAGCAAGGCAGCTCTGCAGCCCTGATCTAATCTTAACCAGCAAGGCAGCTCTGCAGCCCTGTTCTTATCTCATCCACGAAGGCAGCTCTGCAGCCCTGATCTAATCTTAACCAGCAAGGCAGCTCTGCAGCCCTGATCTAATCTTAACCAGCAAGGCAGCTCTGCAGCCCTGTTCTTATCTCATCCACGAAGGCAGCTCTGCAGCCCTGATCTAATCTTAACCAGCAAGGCAGCTCTGCAGCCCTGATCTAATCTTAACCAGCAAGGCAGCTCTGCAGCCCTGATCTAATCTTAACCAGCAAGGCAGCTCCAGCCCTGATCTAATCTTAACCAGCAAGGCAGCTCTGCAGCCCTGTTCTAATCTTTGCATCAGCAAGTTTACAAGTGCGTTTACTTCGTCCTTCCTGATCTGGGTGTCATTTCTCTCTTGTCCTTGCCTAAGTTCTGTAGTTCATAATTCAAGAACTGCGTTGAATGGAAGAACATCCCTTTGTTGTTCCTGATCTTAGAGGAAAAGCTTCCAACTCTTCATGGTTATTATTATATTATTATATTACATTTGAGTTTGTGACATATGGCCTTTTGTTGAGGTACATTGCATTTGTTTTCTAGGTATGGTTTCACTCTAGCCTATGCTGACTTAGAATTCACTATGTAGTCTCTGGGTGGTCTTGAACTCACAGTGATCCTCCTACCTCTGCCTCCCAAGTGCTGGGGCTAAAGGCGTGTGCCACCACACCCAGCTTGAGATCTATTTCTTATATATGCAATTTGTTGAGGAGGTTTTAAAAATACCTTATCATGAAATGATGCTGCATTTTATCAAATCAGTTTTCTATATTTATTGAGATGATCTTATGAGTTTTGTCTTTCTAATACTGTGGCTATCACATTGCTTATTTGCATGTTAAAGCATTCATGCATCCTGGGAAGAAGTCTCTTTTGGTCATAACGTATGATCATTTGAATGTGTGCTTGGATATTGCTTGCTAGTATTTTGTTGAATATTTTTCTGCTTTTTGCATCTCACATCTTGGTATGTATCCAAAGGAAATAGAATTACTAAAGAGTTACCTGCACTCCCACAATCACTGTGATACTAGCCAAAATATGAAAACAACCTAATTTTCTGTTCATAGATAAAGAAAATACAGTCTATAGGTCAAATAGATTTTTTTTTTTTATTTTTGGTTTTTCGAGGTAGGGTCTCCCTCTAGCTCAGGCTGACCTGGAATTCACTAAGTAGTCTCAGGGTGGCCTCGAACTCGTGGTGATCCTCCTACCTCTGCCTCCTGAGTGCTGGGATTAAAGGCGTGCGCCACCACGCCCGGCAAAATAGAATATTTTATTCAGCCTTAAAAAGAAAGAAAATCCTGTTGTTGAGAACATCATGCTACGTGAGCCCTGATATAGAAAGACAGATACTGTGTGATCTCTCGCGTGGACTCTGGACACAGCCATGGCGGTGCTTGCCAGAGGAACGCAGGACACGGGAAGACGCTGATCGAAGAAATCAAACTTGCTGTCAAAACTGGAGCAGCTTTGAAGACCTAATACACAGCAGGGGCAAATGTAGCTATTAATACCGTGTGTGTGCTAGAGGTTTTCTAGAACAATGCACCTTAAATGTTCCCACCACACATACACGAGATGTAGCAATGCGAGAGGTGACAGACGTGTTGATTAGCTTGATGGTGACAGTCATTTCACAGTGCTTATACACACCAGGTATCACACTGTATACCTTGCGTGTATGCCATTTTGTCTGCCAATCGTAATGCCTTTGTGCGCTCTTTGTATCAAGGTCTTTGTTAGGGACTGCTTGTCCTTCTTTTCTGTTCACTTGGTACACTGCTTAGGCTCCTTCCAACCCAGCCTAGTCACTCCCTTTAGTATTCTTGTAGGGCAAATGGACTGGGAATACTCTGTTTTTGCTTAATCTGGGCATGAGCACATTTTGGAAGATACGTTTTCTCATTGTAGAATTAGAGTCCTTTCTTGTTACTTTGCATGTCATTCTATTTTCTTCTCACTTCTATTTTCTTTAATGACAAGGGAAGCTGTTAATCTTACTGAGAAAACTTTGTATGCAAAAGTCCTTTTATTTATTTTTCTTAAGGATCCCTTTGTGGCTTATGTGTTCACTTACAAATCTCTCTGGTTTATACTACTTGTAATTTGTTGGTATCCTTGGATGGATAGATTATTTTATGTCATCAAATTGGGAAGATTCTGTCCATTGTTTCTTCACGTTTTCTTTTCGCAACCATTTTCTGTCTGTACTCCTTGCGTGTGTAACGATGTTTGGTGCTTTCTGTCCTCACTGTGTGTATAACAGTTTGGTGTCCCCAGGATCTCCAAGGCTCTGTTGTTCCCTTTTCTTCATTTTTTTCCTTCCTATTCCTAAAGTCATATAATCTTGTTTAATCTACCTTCAAATTCACTACATCTCTTTTCTGCATCTCAAATCTGATCCTGACTTCTTGTGGTAACTATTTCAACTTTATACCCCAGAATTGTATTTGGTAATTAGAACATATCATATCGATCTCTTCAGTAATGTCATCTATTTGCTGATTCATCACAATACTTGTCCTTTGTTCTTTAAACATGGCTGCATTCTGTTTTCTGAACTTGGTTGTAATAGCTAATTTAAAGTGTTTTTCTGGGCTGGCGTATAGTTCACGTGTACCGTATGTGCCCAGATGCCTGAGGTGCTGGATTTGATCCTCAGCAATGCAAAATAAATAACAACGCAGTGTTTTTGTAGCAACGTCCATACCTCTGTCTTCTGCTAGAAAGCTTTTACTGATGGGCCTCCTCCACCCGGTGCTGATGGGCCATGCTGACTCGTCTCTTTGTCACTATGTCAATACCAGATGACATGGTAAATATTTCAGATAGCATAATGTGGCAACTTGGGAAATCAGGCTCTCTTTTCTGTCCTCAAGCCCTTGAAAAAAGTACAAAAATGAATTTGTTATTACCACTGTCCTTATTTTAGCCCTGAGGAATCTGAGTTTGTAATAGTGTGTTGTGAGCAGTTACCTGCCCAGCTTGCTTAGTTGCAGATGCTAACCAGGTTGAGAGTTCTTTGAATCCTGTATCTGTTGGGGTGCACTTTGCAGAGTCTGACTATGTCCCCCCTACGCACCGAGGCAGTTCATCACCTGCCTCAGCCTCTGTTCTCTGCTTTCTTGGGTGTTCGGGCTATCACTCAATCAAAGCCCCTCGCAGAGCCGCTCAGATGGACCCCCAGCTCTGGGGCCTCTCCCATTCCCAAGGGAACTTTTTGCTTGTGATAAAATTTGCTACTTCAGCGTTCATGGTACTTCTGAGTCTGCCTTCATTTCTGGAGCTTACAAATCCTTATTAGCGTCAAGAAAGAACCCGTGGACCCCGGGCCATCGATGGAGGGGCATTTTCTCACATTACCAAACAGCCTCACTCAGCAGCCCAGTGCACCGTAGTGCCAACTGTTTCTTCTCCTTCTGAGAGACCTACCAAGAACTCTGGCTTTATGCCAACGCTCAGCATGATGAGGCAAGATCATGTCCAAAAGTGCTAGTCCAGGAAAATATCAAGATTCAAAATTTAAAGTACAGTTTCTATTGGCGGGGTATCATTTTCTTGCCATCACAAAGTTAAAAAAAAAAAAAGTAGGTTAAATTGTCCTAATGAGACAGTTAGGGATTACCTAAGAGAGGGATAAAGCTATCAGACAATGGGAAGGGGCTGTATAAGGGATCGTGTCTATTTGCTGATCTGTTCTGTGCTTGCTTATTTTGTGTGTGTGCATGCTCATGTGTGTGCACGTGTGTGTGTAGGCACACTTGTATATGTATGGGCATAAGTGTGTGTGTGATGTCCTTGTCAATCATGCTCTACCTTATTCATCGAGACAGGCTCTCTCACTGAACCCAGAGCTCACCACTTCAGCCCATCTACTTAGCAGGCCCTGGAGATCTGGAGGTCCTTGTGTCTCTGCTTCCCAAGCTCTGGAATGATCCTGTGCCCCTCTCCCTGCAGTCACATGAGTGACGGGGCTCTGAACTCTGGCCCTCGCTCATGTATGGAAAGAGCTTTGCTGCCTGAGTCTCCTCCCCACACCTTGTTTTGTGCTTATGAAAAAAATGAACAAGGTGCAACTGGGGACCCAGGAATCACAGACAGCCCCAGAGTTAAAATGCAACAGTAGTTAGTTCTTGCATCGTTAATTTACCACCAGCTGTACCTGCTATGGGTCTAAACACGTAGCCCAAGTCTGAAAATCATCAGTGGTGTTTCCACCAAACTAGATCGAGCTAGAATTAGCTGGATTAGTTGTCCCTATAGTTTCATTTAAACTCAGTCAAATAAAGCTTTTAATGAAATCAATTCTTACCATCTTAACATCCCTCATGGGCACTTTCTCTTTATTATTCCAGTGGAACCACTTGGCATGGATAGAATTAATGACATTTGAAAATTGTGGGGAATAATTGATGCTGGAAGACACTGAAAGAAAGTCTAAGTAAAACCAGGCAGAATCCCGGGTGCATCCCAATAGCTGGGAGGGGAGGGGTCTCAGGTCCTGTGGGATCTACGGACCAGGACTAGGAGGGAGCTGAGGGCAGGAGTGGTGGCAGAAGGAGGACAGGATGCTGCCTGGCCCTATATTATAGGATAAATTAGGTCACGGGTGTTGGGATGGGGTTAACCATGCCTTGGTGTACTTAGCTGGGCTCTCACTGATGGCCATGGACCAGCGGTGGTTTGGGGGCGGCCATCCCTGTTGGTGCCTGTTCACTACAGCCTCACTACACAGCGAGCTGTCTGCCTTCACCTCTTCTGCAGGACCAGAGTCCATCCTGCCACATTGCTGTCAGCCAGAAGCTCCTGGGAAACCCAGTACAATCCTCAGACCAACCATCCCATCCCACCAATGCCCTACAGAGCACAGACCATTATGAAACCCTGGCATTTCACACTGAGGAGACTGAACCTCTTGAATCTCACAGGTATCAAGCAATATTCCCATCTCTCCAAGTATGTTTGCAGTCAGCAGAGATTCACAAGCTCCAGTGGACTCTAAAATCTGTAATTTATAAGTCTTGTTTATTACTTACTTATTTATTTATTTATTTGAGAATGACAGACACAGAGAGAAAGAGGGAGAGAGGGAGGGAGAGAGAGAGAGAGAGAGAGAGAGAGAGAGAGAGAGAGAGAGAATGGGCACGCCAGGGCCTCCAGCCACTGCAAATGAACTCCAGACACGTGCGCCCCCTTGTGCATCTGGCTAAAGTGGGACCTGGGGAACCGAGCCTCGAACCAGGGTCCTTAGGCTTCACAGGCCGGCCATTAACCACTAAGCCATCTATCCAGCCCCTATAAGTCTTACCTATGTGTGCAGTCAGGTTCGCATTGCTGATAGAAATCACCCAACCAAGAGCAACTTGTGGGAAAAAGAGGTTTATTTAGGCTGACAGGCTCGAGGGGAAGCTCCACGATGGCAGGGGGAAATGATGGCATGAGCAGAGGGTGGACATCATCCCCTGGCAAACATAAGGTAGATCATAGCAACAGGAAATTGTGCCAAACACTGGCAAAGGGAAACTGGCTATAACACCCATAAGCCTGCTCCCAACAATACACTCCCTCCAGGAGGTGTTAATTCCCAAATCTCCATCAGCTGGGAACCTAGCATTCAGAACATCTAAGTTTATGGGGGACACCCGAATCAAACCACCACACTATGGAACTGTGCAAGGGGTAGGGACTCTTGAATGCTTTGAGGGTCCCACTCTGGCCTTGCTCTGCAAGAGGCCTGTGGGCCTGGGTGTTTGTCCACTTGGACAGTTTTCCCTCACTCTTTCTGGCCTGGTGGAATCTCAGGCCTGGACTTGTCCTCCTGAGGGTGACTTGTGACTCCCCTATGAGTACTCAGTGCCTGACAGTGACAGGGGTGGGTTTCTGCAGAAGGGTGTGGCTGGTCAGCAGAAAGAGGAGCAGGTAGACGGGCAGTTGGGGTTGATGTCTCCCGGTCCCATGTCTCAGATCTCCAAGGAACTGAAGAATTCTCAGAGTGACCTCATGGTCCACATGGTTATGAGGGCATACCATTAGGAGGAAAAATAGAACATAAATAATACATTTAGCAGTTGATTAACCCCATGGCATTTTTAGGTGCTTGGACATATGCTTAACGGGCCTCCATATAGACTCTCGAGGTAGGGGCACAGGGGGAAAGGTGGAGGAAGAAAATCCAGAAGTTGACAGATGACAGAATGTGATTGGAAGAGAAGACTGGAAGTCTTCCCAGCTATCGGCAGCACAACTGAGCATGTGCACAAAGTATGCATAATATGTAAATCAATGCACACTCTCTCTCTCTCTCTTTTTCTCTCTGAATGGAGCTGTGGCCCAATTCTGGTACAGTTCCAAGTTCTTTTGCTTCGCCCATTCAATAACCTACCTCCTTTATTATAATTATTCATGTGTCTCTGACATTTCATTGTTCAGAGACTCAAGAACCATTTTCCACGAGACAGAATCTTTCACTAAACCTGCAGCATGCTCCCTCTCAGCGAGACTGGCTGACCAGCAAGCTCCGGTGACCCACCTGTCTCTATCCACTCAGAGCTGGGGTTACAGGCGTGTGTGGACATGCCCAGCTATTTGCCTTGAGTTCTGGGAATTGAATTTAGGTCCTCATGCATTCTAACTTGCTGAGTAATTTCCATAGTCCCATCTTTTGTTTTTTTTAAAAAATAATTTATTTTTACTTATTTATTTGAGAGAGAGAGAAAGGCAGATTGAGAGAGAATGGGGTGCACCAGGGCCTCAGCTATTGCAAATGAACTCCAGACGCATGTACCACCTTGTGCATCTGGCTTTATGTGAGTCCTCAGGAATTGAACCTGGGTCCTTTGGCTTTGCAGGCAAGTGCTTTAACCACTAAGTATTCTCTCCAGCACCCATCTTTTGGTTTTGATCCACCGTTCCTGGTTCATAATTCCAGAGCCATTGATATTTCTTAATGTCTAGAATGAGGGACAATCTTTACTGAAGCACCTTGCCTTTTAAAAGAGGGAGAGGGAGATAGAGAGTGAATGAGAATGAGCATGCCACTTCAGCCAGTGGCTGCACTGCCACCCTGGGCAACTTTGCTAAGGCCACTTTTGACGCCATCTCTAAGATTTACAGCTATCTGACCCCCGACCTCTGGAAAGAGACTGTGTTCACCAAGTCTCCCTACCAGGAATTCACTGACCATCTTGTGAAAACCCGTACCAGAGTCTCAGTGCAGAGGACCCAGGCTCCTTCTGTGACTACCACATAGGGATTTTATACAGAAAAAAAAGTGGATAAAGCCTGTTAAAAAAAAAAAAAAAGAATGGGCATGTCAGGGCCTCTAGCCACTGCAAATCAACTCTAGACACATGTGCCATCTGACTTACGTGGGACCTGAAGAATTGAACCTGGGTCCTTAGGCTTCATAGGCAAGTGCCTAAACTGCTAAGCCATCTCTCCAGCCTGCACCTTGCCTTTTATCCTAAGCTCTCAAAGCAGCTTCAGGGTGGACTCATAGAATTAGTGGTGGAAGGCAATCATGTTAGAATGTTGGGCACTTCAGGTCTCAGAAAACAAAATCTCTCTGTCTGACTTCCTTTCGCCCACTTTCCACTTGCTCATTTTTCTTTCCAAAGCAGACCACAGAAACTTGAATTTCTTTTCCCCAAGGCAGATCTCAGAAACAAAACATATTTTTCAATTTCTCTCATTTCTCCATCGTGTAGGTGGCCATAAAAAATTCTCCTCCCTCCCTACCTTTGTCTGATAGTAGATTGTGAGACCCCAATTTCATCAAAGGTCCTGCCCATTCCTATGGGAAAGAAGGATCCACCACAAGGTCAGGAATAATCTGAACCTGGGGTCGTGAACGTTCTTCCAGGACATTGGCCCCTTGGGTTCAGCCCCTTTTCTGCTGGTTCTGTTCATGTTTAAATCAGGGGAAGGCACTGAAGTTGGGGTGGGGGTGGGTCTCTGGACAGACGGGCATGCGCAGTCTCATAGGAACGTGCTGTACCTATGCGTTGCTGGGACAGAACAGTGTACCAAAAGCAGCTGATGGGAGGAAGGGGTTTATCTTGCTTGAAACTCCTCAGGGGAAGCTTCACGGTGGCAGGGAAAGGATGGGGGAGCAGGGGCTGAACATCACTTCTGACATCACAGGTAGAAAACAGCAGCAAGAGAAGGAGCCTATCTCTGCAAGGAGCTGGTACAACACCCCGAAGCCTGCCGCCAGCCACACGCCTCCTCCAGCAAGGCTCCACCTCCCAAATTTCCATCAGCTGGGGACCAAGCCTTCACAACACGTGAGTTTATGGGGGACATCTCATTCACGCCACCACAGAGGGTGAACCAGTCCATGCACAGAGAGGGTGACAAGCTCCTAACTCCACAGGGACCAAAGCTCCTGCACTCAGGACCTTTTCAAATCTCCTCTATGGTTCTTTCCAATTGACTACTTACACACTTAAAATTTTTATGGGGCTGATGAGATGGCTTAGTGGTTACGGTGCTTGCCTGCAAAGGAATCAGGTTTGATTCCCCAGGACCCACATAAACCAGTTGCATGCAGTCAATGGTACATGTGCCTGGAGTTCACTTGCAGTGGCTGAAGGCCCTGGTGCACCCATTCTCTTTCTATCTGCTTCTCCTTCTTTCTCTCTCAAATAAAATTAAAAGAATTGTTTTAAAAATTGTGTGTGTGTGTGTATGAATGCTTATATGTTATGAGTGTCTACTTGTGTGTCTGTGTGTGTGGAGGGCAAAGGTTGACATCAGGAATCTCCAGTCACTCTCCATCTTATGTTTGTAAGGCAGGGCCTCTCGCTGAACCGAGAGTTCACCAATTTGGCTAGACTAGCTGCCCAGGCATCCCCAAAGATCCACTGCCTTCACCTGCATTACTGAGCATCATGTGGCCTCTGTCCTTGAGTCTATTTTTTTTTTGAGTTACCTTTATTGATTTATGTATGCCGAACCATCCTTGCATCTCTGGAATGAAACCACCTTGGTCATGAATGTTTTTATTACATTGCACATGCTGAATTTAGTTTGCAAGAATATTTATTGAGAAATTTTGTGTACACATTCATCTTTCTGTCATTATCAAAGAAAACTGAACATTTTAAGCAATATATGGCAATTTCAGAAAGAGTTTCTCGCCCTTCACTTTTAAGGTTCTTTGTTACTGGTTGTCACTGTGTGACCCTCTTGAACACATTCTAGACCTTGTGGTTTCTGTCAAATGTGGTCAAAGAAGACTGTCTGCTGAGGTCAGCGGTCACTTGAAGATTTCCCAGAGATCTCCTTCATGACTTGAACGGAATTCTAATCTTCCGCCCTGAGCCGAGGGCGCATAGTGGGCCATGACCCATCTTCTCCCAGGCAGCTTGCAAACCTGCCTCGGCCTTTGCTTGTTACTTACATAGAGCTGCAGGCTTGGGAATGGATGAGAGACCTGGGGTCTTCTCTGGACATTTTTGAGCATGTGCATAGCCCTGAACATATTTTCCATTTCAGGACTGTCAGAGGATTTCAGAACCCTCTGAATATAGCTCTCTCATTTGCCAGTTTTGCCTTTAGCGTTTTTTATTTTTTTGGTCAGTGTCCTGTCAGCCCCAACTAATATCAGTGTCACAGTTGGTGAGAGGTGAAAGCCTGCTACATTTTTTTCTTTCTAGCAAACCCTTAGGAAATAGGACTGATTTTGGACTGATGCTGAGTCAGGTCTCAAGAATGGCGCTTTCAGAGTGGCCGGCCATTCAGAGGCTGTGAGCGCGCAGGCCTCGGGGAAGCATCAAGGCTACCTTTTCTCCTCAGACCAGGCTTGCTTCCTACAGCCGCCATGGTGCCAAGATCATGAGTTGTCCAGGCTACGGAGAAAGTGGACACAGTACATCGCCAGTTTCTTCCACAAAATGTCACAAAACCCACAGTTCTTATCCAGACTGCCTGCACCCCCTCTGCTTTTTTGCTTGTGTGTTACTTCAGGGCCAGGATTAATAGCAGAAGTTTGAAAAAGTTAGGCTTTTCTTGAAACCTGTGTTTTCAGTGTTTTTAGTGGGGAGGGAAGATTTTTCAAAACTTCTTATTCTATTCTTTTTTTTTTTTTTTTGGTAACAATGCCATTTCTTTTCTTTTTCTAATATTTTAATTTATTTAATCTATTACTTATTTTAGGATTTTAATCTATTTTCTCTTTTTAAAATTTTAATTTATTTTATATGCACACACACATGCACAAACGTGTACACACACACACTAAGGCCTCTTGCTGCTACAAATGTTTTCTAGACACATGTGCCACCTTTGCATTTGGCTTTCCATGGGTATTGGGAAACTGAGCCTGGGCCAGCAGTCTTTGTGAATTCCTTTAACTGTGGAGCCACCCCGCCAGCCTGGGCAGTTTTCCTATAGCGTCCGCTCTACCTTGTACTGCTCGGCACTGTCTTGGCCACCTCTCCGTGGGTCCTGAGCACGCACTGATCATTTCCTCAGTGACTTCTGGCTTCATGTGCTACACAGGCCTGAAATCAACACTTCAGGGTAACAAAATATGCACCTCTTACCTGTGGGTTTATTTTTTATTTTATTTTATTTACGTATGTACATATGAATGTATGTATGTATGTGCGTATGGTGGGTGTATGTGTATTTGCACGTGGGTGGGCACACATGGGGGAGTGTGTTTTCATACATGGGTATGCATGCATGTGGAAGCACGATGACAGCCTTCGATATCATTCCTCATGTGCTCTACCTGTCTCTTTTTGAGACAGGCTCTCTCATTGGCCTGGAGGTTACCAATAAGTCTAGACCGGCTAGCCAATGAGCTTGTGTAGTCCTCTCTCCACCTCCCCAGAGCTGGGATTACAGGAACGTGTCACCATGCCCAGCATTTAGTATGGGCCGTGGGGATCAAACTTCAGTCCTCATGCTTATAAAGCAAACTCCTACTGATGTCACTATTGCCCTAGACTCTTAGACACTGGGTTTAAATAGTTGTGTTAAATATGTGTGTTTAAGAATCCACAATTTGGGAAGCTTGAGGGACGACTTGTCTTCTCTCTGCGTGGTGTGACTGAGTCAGGTGTTCTGAGAGAGAGGCCGATGGGTGTGACAAGCAGGTGCTGTCTCAGTTCCTGCTGCCTGGCTCACCAGGGGCAGTTCAAGCATACGCACAACGCGGCGCTGGCTTCCCAGAGTTGACGTCCCAGGGGTGAGGCAGGAACTAAACAGCCAGTCTCCTGGCCCGGTGCTACCTCTCCTGCATTCGGTTACTGAGGCAGTTGTTAGAACACACGTGGTCAAGTTGAGAGGCTCTGCTGCCTGGCAACTAAGGCCAGGTGGACAAAGCCAGTCCCATCTCTACTGCCCAGAGTCCAGGGCTGAGTAGGAAAGCAAGACCAAACCCCTATTGTCTTAGAACCCCAAGATGCCTGGGTTATGGCTTTGGGTCCTCCCTGGTGCCTCCATGAGTCTGTTGTATGAGTTCTTAGACATGGAGAGACAAGCCGGGCGTGGTGGCACACGCCTTTAATCCCAGCACTCTGGAGGCAGAGGTAGGAGGAATGCTGTAAGTTCGAGGCCACCCTGAGACTACTACATAGTGAATTCCAGGTCAGCCTGAGCTAGAGTGAGACCCTACCTTGAACCCTTCCCCAAATAAAAATAAAAAAGGAGAGACAAGAACAGCTGTCTTTTTACCCCAGATAGGACATTGAGAACAGACTGAAGAAACAAGTTACACCAAAGTCCAACTTGTTGAACCTGTGAGTTCTTGGGGTTACTTATGTAGCAGGTCAGGGGTGGCTTAGGGGAGCAGGGTGCTGCAAAGGCAGCTACATCACAAAAATTCCCCCCCCCCC
The DNA here is from genome assembly GCF_020740685.1 of Jaculus jaculus. Classification (NCBI taxonomy): domain Eukaryota; kingdom Metazoa; phylum Chordata; class Mammalia; order Rodentia; family Dipodidae; genus Jaculus; species Jaculus jaculus. The sequence goes on along the minus strand of NC_059106.1, from coordinate 7,358,758 downwards.
CAGCACAGGTGACAGTTCGCAGAGGCTGCATCCCTCCAGCTCTCGCCCCAAGAAGATTTCCCCCTCTGGCAATGGTTCTCTGCTTCTGTGACTCTGGGGAGAGAGTCGTGTGACTCTTGGAAAGTTCAGGAGCTCCCTGGGTCCTGTGGATTGTTCACTTCCAGAGTCCTGTGAACCTTCCTTCTCCCCTTGGGAGGGATACTTCCAATTCAGAAAACAGGTTCCTAGCAATGGAGGATGTATCACAGAAATCTCCCCCTAAAGATCATAAAAAAGGGCAGCCCATGGACTGGAGAGATGGCTTAGCGGTTAAGAGCTTGCCTGTGAAGCCTAAGGACCCTGGTTGGAGGCTCAATTCCCCAGGACCCATGTAAGCCAGATGCACGAGGGGACGCATGCGTCTGGAGTTCATTTGCAGTGGCTGGAGGCCCTGGCGTGCCCATTGTCTTTCTTTCTCTCTCTCTCTGCCTCTTTCTCTGTCTGTTGCTTTCAAATGAATAAATAAAAATAAACAAAAATTTTAAAAAAAGGGGGCAGCCCTCTTTGTTTCCTTAGAACCAGAGCCTTGGCTTCAGCACCTCACCATGTTCCTTCACAGCGCACCACGTCTGCTTTGTCCACTGCCTCCCACCCCCACAAAGAAATCCACGTCAGTGTTTCTCTCTATTGAACCGCCCTTTCAGTCAACACTTCTTTTACTAATATTGTAGTAGTTGCTACGCCCAGATGTAAGGGGAGGGGAAGAGTGTCAAGGTGTTTTAGTCTCACATTTGAAGCTCCCTGACGTTAATGGTTTTATAATGAGAAAGCCACCTGCAAATACAATAAATAGCTTGGGAGGAGAAACATGTTTGAGGAAACTGTCTCCTTTGGGGGACATTCAGTGGGAACCTGAGAGGTCTTAGCCTGGGTAAAGGATGGTGGTCACCTGACAGTGGATGGCAGTCCACCTGGGACAGCATGGAGCCAAAAAGCCACATCGTCTTTCGGTCACTGACAAGATTCTGGATCTTTCTGTTCAGTCAGGGTCAGGGTAGTGAGGCGCTCATGGACCCATGCTCTGCTCTGGTCTGTGTTCAGAGCAGTGTTTCCTTGCCCAGAAGAATGTCTCAGCAATAGCGATAGCCAACTCACTTTATTCCAGTCAGAGGAAGATACTTCAGGGCTGGAGAGATGGCTCAGCAGTTAAAGGTGCTTGCTTGCAAAGCCGAAGGCCTGGGGTTCAACTCCCCAATATCCACATGAAGCCAGATAAACAAAGTAGCACATGCACCTGGAGTTCATTTGCAGTGGCAAGAAGCCCTGATATGACCATTCTCTCCCCCTCTCTCTCACACACACAGATAAATAAAACAAAATAAAACTTGAAAAATCCAAGGCTTTAGACAAGACTTCTGGAAAAAAAAAAAAACCATGAACAACAGGCTGTTAATCAACAGTGACCCTGACATGTGGCCGGGAGAGACAGCCGCCCAGGGGCCTGAGTCAGTTCCTGGAGACATGACCAAACATGTCCCTGTCACGCTTTACGCCCCAACCAATCAAAGATGCACAACTGTAACTGCTGCTTGCCTAGCCAATCACGTTAGAAGATGACCTGACCTGCCTGGAATCCCTCTAGATGTGCTTAAAAGGGGCCTGCAGGCTCCTCTTGGGGTGGCCATTTTGTACGAATGGTTGACCCCGCATGCTGGCTGATCCTGCAGAATAAATGCTCTTTGTTTTTACATGCAAAAAAAAAAAAAAAATTCAAGACTTTGCTGGGTGTGGTGTTGCACACCTTCAATCCCAGTACTGGGGAGGCACAGGTAGGAGGATTGCTGTGAGGTCAAAGCCACCCTGAGACTACATAGTGGATTTCTGGTCCATCTGGGCTACAGTGAGACCCTACCTCAAAAAACCCCAAATAATAATAGTAATAAAAAATCCAAGGTTTTGATTTGTACTAGCTGCAATATTTGGGCTCCAAAATTCTCAGAATTAGGATAGCAATCTGTTTGCACAGATGTCTGGGAAACACTGGGCTAGTTTCCTCATGTGAAAAGATCTAAGCATCTCTAGACTGGGGAGGTCAGGAAGGAGAGAGGGAGGAGGCCTGTGCAAAGGTCTCTTGTTCTCACTAAAGGTCAGAATTGGGGGGCAGTGGTGAATAACCAAAGTCCAGCGGTGCCTGGGCATCTGTGGTTAGAGATGGCTTGAGGGCCAGCTCCCTTAGAGAAGCCACCTGGAGAAACACTCACCACGTGGAGTCTGACAGTCTGCAATGCAGCTCAAGGAAGACAGTCTTCATGTGCCTTAGAACCCAGGCTACTCTGAGACATATGGGTCACTTGGGCAGTGACATGTCTGTTCAAGAAAATGGATACGTCTTCTTGTAGGGGGAGGGCTCGCCGGATGGCTTTCTTCATCTGCTACTCTCCACCTGCCCCACCTCCGGTCTGAAAGTGGGAAAGTGTTCCTAGCTAGGTGAGGAGGGAAAGGCGGGGTCAGACTGGGCAAGCAGAGGGCTCTTCGCCTTCCGCAGTCTCAAGAGAGACGATCAGCAGCAGCTGCATCTCTGGGAAGCCCACCAGCCAGTTGGGGACCCACCACCTGCAATCCTGGAGTCGCTGCACAGCTTGGGCCGCTCAGCCAGTGGCTTGAGTCCCCCTCTGAAGCAGAGGTTGCTGCTTGTGCAAGCTTGGGGAGGGGCCTTGTGAGTCCTGGGTGGTTTAGTGTTCCCAGAGTTTTAAGTTTCGTTTACTTCCTGAGTCTCATAAGCCTCCTTAATTTCTTTCAGGGGTAATGTTTCAGTTCAGAGGAAGTTGCTACCTAAGAAACAGAGCCAGTAGGAAATCCAGGCAGAGGCATGGCTGGCCGTGGGTCTTTGTTCTTGGGAAACAGGAAAGGTTGTAGTTACCTTTGAGTATCTGGGACAAAGCACTTGACCAAAAGCGCCTGGTGGAGGGGACACTTCATGATGACAAGGGAAAGCGTGGCACGAGCAGAGGCTGGGCATCACCTCTGCCAGAGCAGGTGGAAGACAGCAGCAGGAAGGGGAGCCAAACTCTGGCAGGGGGGAGCTGGCTATAACACCCCTAAGCTTGCCCCCAACAGCACATCTTCTCCAGCAAGGCCCCACCTTCCAAACTGCCACCAGCTGGGGACCAAGCAATCCCCAAATATATGATCTTATGGGTGACATCTGACTCAAGCTGCTATAGGAACTGGCCGTGATTGAGAACCTGGAGGGGGAGAAGAGCAGGTTCCTTCACCCCTCTCACCATCTGCTCACTGCGCTGCCATCAGACACTCTGGGAGCCCGTGGGAACTCATGTCAGGGGTTGCCACATGGACGTAATAAATGCCATGCTTGTTCTCCAGTTCCCATTCCCATAGCAGGCTCTGCGGGGTATTTGTGATACAGCACGTGAGGTACTTTGTGACACGTCTGTCACTGCTGTTAATAGAAGAAACAGCACAGCTAACTCTGCCTGCGTCACTTTGAAGCCAGCACCCTAGGGGCTGGAGTAACTTTCTTTCCCATTCCTTCTCAACGAGCACTGGGAGTGTCCAAGAAGGGGACGCGTGACATTGGGGATGGGGTCGTGTCTCTTTGAAACCAATGTATTCACTTTGCACAACCCCAGGCCGTTGTATCTGATTTAATAACTTTAAATTGATTACTTGTAGGCACACGGTGGTGGGTAAAAACCAGTCCAGGATAGCACAGCTTCTGACAGCCAATTCCCCCTCCTCTCTCCTGCTTCTTCTTTCAAGTTGAGGGAAGGAGAATGTCTCTTTCTGGGTTAGCGCTGTTCCTCAGGGACAGTAATGACACAGAAAGTTCCCTTCAGAAGCTCCTTGAGTGCTTCATCCTGCCTAACGACTCATGGAAGGAGAGTCCCACTCGGGGTGTGAGAAAGCGCACCCATCACCAGGCGGAGTGACAGGAGCCGCCCAGCCCTGCGTCGGGGCAAATCTTTAAAAATGTCTCCTCTCCAAGAAAAGGCTAATGGCCTCATTTCTTTGGCTACAGAGTAGGAATTATTCCTCAGGAGCTGACACTGTGAATGTCAGCCTTCTGATCAATGGTCCCTTTCAGCAATAACTCTACCTTCCTGTCAAGCCAGAAGACAGAAGGGCCCTTTCACACACCCGGACTGTCGCTTGATGGGTTCTCTTCTCCCTGAAAGCCTCCTAGATGGTCTTGTCCCACAGCAGTGTCTCTTGAAATGAAATACCCTGCGATTTCTCTGTGGCAGGACTGGGATGCCAAAAATAGCAGGCTGGGCTGAGGAGAGAGCTCAGCTGGAAAAGCGTTTGCTGCTGCTTCTCCTGCGAGCATGAGCTGAGCTCAGTCTCTAGAACCCACGTGGATTAAAACAAAAACAAGAGCAGGTGTGGTGGAAGCTCTTGTAAGAGGCTGAGATAGGTGGATCCCTGCCTGGGGCTCACCAGCCAGTATATCCTAATTGATGAGTTCTAGGTCAGTAAAAAATCTCCCCTCAAGAAAAAGGTGGATACCTTGGCTCTTGAGGAATGACAACCATGGTTGTCCTCTGAACTTCACACATACCAAACAAAAAAGAAATAGCACCTGCATTGAAAAGGCAGGTCGGACGCAGCGTTACTTGCAGCTTGTAGCACTGTTAGGCCCAGGCGTCACAATCACTGGATTCTTTTCCTGAGCTCAGGCACAAACCCCTGAGAGCCAAGAGCACACTGCTGACTCTCCCTTTCCACGTCAGTAGCCACGAGGCAGAAGCGCAGACATGAGGACACTCAGAAAGAGCCCCCATCTGATGGGACACTGAAGCTCCTTCAGGGTGTAGCCTCAGGCTCAAACCGACTCAACCCCAGCCCGCTGTCACCGTTACATTAGAATTATTAACCAGAGGTCCCGAGACCCTGCTTTTTCTTGGGATAGGGAGTTTATTGTAGGTTCATAGCCACTTGGTTTTAGGAAAGGGGGCAGTGGGATCAGGACCAGGGAAATGGTGCCAGCCCGGCAGCTGGAGAAATGGCACTGGCCATTGTGGTCCAGCATTACAGCTATAGGGGGACTTTGAAAAACTGAGGCAGGTTATCAGAGGAAGGCCAGAGGGGAGCCAGAAAAAGCCAATCTGGATCTGAATGGAAAAACAAGGAGATAGAGAGAGATAAAATAGGACAGAAAGATGAAAGGAAGCTGGACGTGGTGGTGCACACCTTTAATCCCAGCACTCAGGAGGCAGAGGTAGGAGGATCGCCTGAGTTCGAGGCAACCCTGAGACTCCATAGTGAATTCCAGGTCAACCTGGGCTAGAGTGAGACCCTACCTCAAAAAACCAAAAAAAAAAAGAAAAAGAAAAAAAAAAAAAAAAGGAGAAGGTGGGCTTAACGGTTAAGGCCTGCAAAGCCAAAGGATCCCGGTTTGATTCCCCAGGACCCACATTAGCCAGATGCACAGGGGGTCCATGCATCTGGAGTTTGTTTGCAGTGGCTGGAGGCCCTAGCACACCTAGACTCTCTCTCTCTCTCCCTCTTTCTCCCAAATAAATAAATAAATAAGTAAAATATTAAAAAAAAGGAGCAGGTGAGTGGAAAGCCATTACTAGTCTTTCTGCTTCCTGACTGCTCTTGTGCCGTGACCTGCTGCCCGAAGCTCTTCCACCAGACCTTCCTCAAAAGCTTGTTAACTGAAGGCTGAAATAAACCTGTTCTTGAGTTTCTTCTTCATTTCTTTCCTCACTGGTGAATAAAACAACAAGTACACCTGTCTCCTACCATTTCCTGCCCACCCTGGGCACATCCTCACCTTCCCTGAGGCCCCATCATCTCACCTGTGAAATTTGAATCTCCCTTATGATCCTTCAAAAATCAAATAAGCTGCCTCCTACAGAGGGTTTAGATGGGTACGTACACCTGGCACATGTGATGGCAATCATGATGCGATGATGTTAGGATCTGGGGAGCCAAAGATTGGGATGTGTGGGTAGAATTTATGGGGTAGGTCGTAGTTGATGTGGAGTGATCATCCACTCTGAGTTCTAGCAGAGAATTTGCATTTCTGACAAGTAATCTCCCAGATGATCTTAGGCTGCCAGCCTAGGAGCCACACTTGAGGACCAGAGCCTTGCCATACAGGGGGTCACGTTCAGAGTGACCTAGTTCTGAAAAACAGGCTCTTTCCCTGAAACAGTAATTAAAAGGTTTACTATTTTATTTGAGGTATTATTCCTTTTGCTCATGAGACATATAATTTTAATCTCTATATTTAAAAAATATTTTACTTATTTGAGAGTGATAGAAGGAGAAAGACAGAGGGTGTGTGTGTGTGTGTGTGTGTGTGTGTGTGTGTGTGTGTGTGTCAGGGCCTCTGACCACTGCAAATGAACTTCAGATGCATGTACTACCTGTGCATCTGGCTTTACCTGGGTACTGGGGAATCAAACTTTGGTCCTTAGGCATTCCAGGCCAGTGTCTAAGCCATTGATCAATCTCTTTAGCCCTTAATCTCTAGGTTTCACCAAGAATTTAAAAAAATATATGTCTGCTACAGTTCAAATAAGTCAACCTATTAAACTAAGTTAAAATATCTTCCAGTGTTCTTGCTTGAGAATAATAACTATTGAATGCTAAATGGGACATTTATATAACCCCTTTCAAGGCTAATGAAGCATTGCAGAAGAGGGGGCAGAAAGAATGTAAGAGCCAGAGGATGAGGAAGATCCCTGTGAAAGGCTATCTTCTGGACATGATATGGCTATTACATTCATGAACTCACAGCAACTGTTGTTACCTGCATAAGGCCTGCCCAATATTGGGCTCATCAACATTCTGTCATGGGTGAGGGAGGGACTCCCACCCAATCTTGAATAGTTATTGGAAGCTAATGGAATATAAAGGATGGGGAGACATTTTCTTCAGTGCTTTGTCAACTGGTAAGTCTCCCATGATTTAGTAGAAAAACCACGTACCCATGCTCATGTAAGCAATCCTAATTAAACTTAGGTATAGCAGTAACCTTCTCATGGTTGGGACACAACACATGACTAGAAGCAGCTTATGGAGGGAAGCTTATCTCTGACTTGCAGTTTTGAGGGGATGATCATGACAGGGAAAGCGTGGCAAGAGCAGACAGCCAAGAGTCACATCTCCACACCAGCAGGGAGGAAGGAGAGAGGCTGAGCTGCCGAGGGTGCCAAGCAAGGCTGGGCTATAACACACCAAAGTCTACTGCCAGTGCCCCTTCTCTCCAGAATGCGCCACCACCCCAAAGCTCTACCAGTAGGGGATTGAGCATGAAGTTCAATTACAAACATATGAGGCTATGGAGGACATTTTATATTCAATCTATCCCAGTAGATGTCCCTTATTCACAAAGAACATCACAGCAGAAATGGAACAAGTTGGGAAGAAGAAGAGATTCCAAAGGAAATAGAGGGAAACAAGAGAAGGTATTGGGGGTAAATATGATCAAATGCATTATAATATATGCATAAAATTGTTCAAAAATGAATGACAAGTTCCAGTATTCTATTTCCAAACATGTGCTGATATTGATAATAATGCAGTGCATATTCCAAAACAACTGAGAAAGATTTTAATAACTTCTTTTGTTGCTTAACTCTTTCTCATTCTTTCTTGATTTTACCTATTCTTCCACATTAAAAAAAAACAAAACTGGCGAATATTTTAGGTGGTAGAAATTTGAATTATCCTGATCTGATCCTTCCACATCATCTCATGTGCTGAAACAGCAGATTGTATCCTATGAAAATATACAATTATTTGTCAATTAAAAAAAAAAAGTCTGGGTCTTAAGGCCCACTAAACTCAGCCATGGAGTTTCTGCAAAAAACTAGAGGATTTTCAAGATTTACTTCAGGGAGAACCAGCCAGTGAGCGTCTCAGCTGAGCACCCTGGGTCTTGCAACCACCACTGCCTCTGAGAGGGAATGGGTTTCCATGTGATGTCAAGCTTCCACCCGATGACCTTCTCCCAGCTTTCTGCCTCACCAGGTTGGACTTTGAGAGAGTCAATGAAATGGGCATATGCAGGTGCATTGCCTCAAAAACAAATGGGAGTAAGGTGCAAGTGCCTTTCTTGGAGCCCAGTGTGTTGGATGTGAGGCCAGGGATCTTGGCTTCTGGGAGCGTAGGTGTGTGGACCAGTTCTTTGATCTCTCTTGCCATCGTGTATGAAGGGGACAGACAGTCTCTACCTGCTGGGAAAGCTTCCTGTGGTTCTGTATGTAGAAACTCCGTAGATGATGGTTGGGACTATAGTTGCTCTTATTTCCTGACCCCAGAGTGCAGACTTACTCTGAGGCTCAGGAAACACAAGGTCGGGCCGATTAGACTTTTCCTCCTCTGGCGGCTCTCTTTGCTTCCTCTTTCATGCGAGCATGTTGGCAAACTTTTACAGAGATGTTTCTTAGCAGGCTGCTAGAATGTGCTTGCACATTTTTCCTCCTCCTGAATTTCCCCTTCTGTGGATCCCATTAGGCAACAGAGCCGCTCAAATTCCACTTGAGCCTTTCTAAAACCAGCAAAGCGAGGCCAGCGGCCCTCCTGTGCAGCCTCATTGGTATGCCATCCCACCAGGCGTGCCGGGCACTCTAAATGACACATGAATTATGCATGCTGGGGCTCAGTGCCACATTTAGCATGCCTGGAGCAGCATGCATTTTGAAGGAAAGTCATTTTGATGCTGTGATGTATCACAGCAAAACACTCGGCTGGAGGCAGGGCTTGTGTGCTGGCTCTTAGAGGGTGACGGGGCAGGCACACAGTGTGGCCTGCTGCTGGGCTACGGAGGCCGTCATGGCACATTAGTCCTCCACCAGATGAGAGTTGGCGCCCTGGCAGTACCCTCCTGCTGGCCAATCTTTAGGTCAGCCTTTGTTTCCCTGTGATAGTTGGACCTCTCAGGCTTTTAGTTGAATCTCAGTTGAGCTTAACTTCATGCTTTAAAGACTAGGGTGGGGCTGGGGGCCAGGGAGATTGCTCTGTGGTTAAAGGCACTTGCTTGCACAGCCTGCTGGCCTCAACTCCCCAGCATCCACATAAAGCCGGGTGCAGAAAGTGGTGCATGAATCTGGGGTTCACTTACAGCAGCAAAAGGTCCTGGTGTGCCCATTCTTCCCTCTCTCACAAATTAATAAAAATAAAAATACACACGGATAACCAAGTATCTCTGAACTCTGCAGCATAGGCTTATGGCCCCTATAATTCTACAGTGGTACCTCTACTCACCAACACAGAATAATGCTTATGCTAATCTTTTCAACTTAATAGGATTTTGAATCGCCTTGGAGGCACATCTCTGGGCGTTCCTATGACGAAGTTTCTAGGTTAGATTAACGAAGGTTGGCAGAGCCACACTAAGTGTGGGCAGCTGTCCCAGACTGGATAAAAAGGAGAAAGTGAGCTGAGCGCCAGCGTTCACCTCTCTGCTTCCTGACTGTGGATGCACTGTGACCATCAACCTCCTGCCGTCATCTCTCCCTCTCTGCTTCCTGACTGTGGATGCACTGTGACCATCAACCTCCTGCCGTCATCTCTCCCTCTCTGCTTCCTGACTGTGGATGCACTGTGACCATCAACCTCCTGCCGTCATCTCTCCCTCTCTGCTTCCTGACTGTGGATGCACTGTGACCATCAACCTCCCGCCGCCATCTCTCCCTCTCTGCTTCCTGACTGTGGATGCACTGTGACCATCAACCTCCTGCCGTCATCTCTCCCTCTCTGCTTCCTGACTGTGGATGCACTGTGATCAGCTGCCCAAGCTCCTGCTGCCTCACCTTTCCCACCTGAATGGACTGTAACCCCAAACCATGAACCAAAACAAGGCTTTTCCTTCCTTGAGTAGCTCCGGTCAGGTATTTTGTTGCAGCAACAAGAAAACAAAGACCATGTTCTATTCAGGGGACTGTGCCACTCTGCACAGGGGGGAGCCTCATCTAAAGAGAAGAGGCAGGTCACCATGGACTGCAGACCAGGCCCTGAGCACACCAGGGCACTCTGCTTCGACCTGTAGAAGTCCTTTTGCTGGGAGTGCCACCTACCCCTTCCTAGAAAATTCCAGGCATCCTTGCACATTCCATTCCAGATGACTTCTCAATTAAGCTTTACATCCTCCTGTCTGCCCGAAGACAGCTGCCCCTTTGACCCTTCACATGAAGCAGAATGACAAGACCAAGAGGACATCAGTCCTGCCCGGCCAAAGCTCTGTCATGGCTCTCCAGAGCCACGCTGTCTTCATCTTTCTTCACTAGCCTCTAGCGTTGCGCTCGGGCTGGGAAGTTTCCCCCTCAGCTGGCACCCAGGTTTTACAGGAAGGGAGCGACCGTGCTTGCACGGAGTGGCGCGTGGCTGCGGACCCGGTGCTTGAGATCACCTTATCTTCATGCATGACTGTGGCTGAATTATCAGTTACTTTCTCACTGCTGGAACAAAACACTAGACCGAGAGCAGCTTGTGGGAAGAAAAGGGTCTAACTTAGCTTAGCATTCCAGAGCGTGGAGTCCATCACGGTAGTGAAAGCATGAAGCTGTAGTCACATTTGATTAGCATCGAAAGGAGAGAGAGAGAGGGCGCGAGCGAGCTGGGATATACAATCTCAAGGCAAGGCCCCTAGTGACACACTTCCTCCAGTAAGCCTCCACCTCCTGAAAGTTCTACAACCTTTCCAAACATTCCCACGCTGCTGCTGCTTAAGTGATCAAGCACATGAGACTATGGGTGGGGCCATTCTTACATTCAAGCCGTCATAACAGGAATATGCAACCGGATCCCTGGGCCCCTGAGAAGATCAGACAAACCAGTTCAGGACATCAGCCTTGTCTCTGCCATAGGGCAGATGTGAAGGAATTTCACCGGTGCAGGTGGATTACCTGAAAAGTATCTTCTGCTTTCCAAGGCTGTTGCCACCACCACTTCCTCTTCCTCCCCCTCCTCTCCTCCTCTGTCTTCTGTTTCCTCCCCCTCCTTCTCCTCCTCACCTTCCTCCTCCTCTTCCTTCTTTATTTTTTCACACGTGTCTGTGAGGTGTACATGTGTGAAGGCTAGAGGTCGATGTCAGGTGCCTTTCCCAGTCATTCTCTCCTTTCTTTTTCTTTTTTCTTTTCTTTTTTTTTTTTTTTTTGCTTTAAGCAGGGATTCTCAGTGAACCTGGAACCTATGGCTTCAGCTCAACTAGCTATGCAGCAAGCCCCAGGGATTTCCTACCTCTGCCTCCTCAACACGGGGGTTTGGGGCACGTGTCTTTGTATGTGGATTCCACGTGGGTGCTGGACACCTGAACTCAGGTCCTCATGCTTGTGGGACAAACACTTTATAGGCACCATGCCAACCAAACCATCTCTCTAGCCCCCCCCCAAAGGCCTTCTTACTTATTATTTCATTGTAATTATCTTCAGAGCCATTCACAAGAAGCTAGATATGATATCTGAGAATTGTGATCAATAACTTTCATATTCTGTACTAAATACTATTGAGCTAAACCAAAATGGCTTGGTTACTTTGCTTTGGAAAGCACTTGCTCCCAGGAGATAAAACTAAGAGACATGTAAAGAGGTTTCGCTGTCACACTGACTGCCTGATACATCTTTTCTTACATTAAGATCCTGCCTTGTCTGTGTCTGATGGGCCTAAGTCTGTTAAGCCAAAATTCTTCCAAGTCCCAACCACTTTCTGACCTCACGAGGCCCCTCTTTACAGGCCTCTCACTGGCACCCTAGTCCTATAAACATCCTTCCAGGGGTCTCCTCCTTGAGATGCTGCGAGTATTCGGACAAGGTGGTCTTCTTCCTTTTTACAATAAGCTAATTAGCTTTGCTTAACCAGGCAGTCCTAAGTGGTCTTTTGCAAACAATCTTGTGGCCTCAGTGTACCCCCCCACAAAACCTCATGCTTATTCAGATATCACATGCTCTGAGGATATTTTACTACTGTCTGCAGTAGGAAAACCTCCTCGAGACAGCACGGCCATGATGACCTGCCTCCTCTGCGGTTCTGGGCCCCATCAGAGAGCCTCTCCAGCCCCTTAAGTCTGCTCCGGTCCATGCTTAGTGTCTGACAGCCGAGGTTGGTTGGTTTCCCAACCTACAGCAGGGAAGAACTGCTAAGCCTTAAATGAAGTGTGGTGATGAGGTCTCTGCTCAGGGCTGGAGACCATGGCGGCCTGCGACGGGCTTTGCCCAGGACTGTGCCTGTCCTCTGCGCAGCTCCATGGCTCAGGCCCGCCGTGCGTCGGCTTCCCCAGGGCCTCCCCACCTGAGCCCCGGTGCGCTCAGTCCGACTCGGATGCTCCCGGCGCTCTGCTGCCCCGGACACAAACATAGCTGTGAAGTGTAAGGAAGGGCCATGGGTTCTGAGGATGAGAAAGAATGACACCCACTGGGTGCTCAGGGAGGGTACCCCCTCATGATGTGTCATGCTGCACCAGGGGCCCAATTATCAGGAGCTCAAGAGGAGGCCATATGGGAGGTCGGAAGCGTGACAGCTGGTCTGGGATTGTGGGGCGCAGGGTCCTTGTGCAGTTCTAAGTTGTTTTCTGTGCAGGGCACAGCCTGGGCGCCCCATGGTGCCTTGCAGTTCACGTTTTCAGCAAGATTTATAGCTCCTCTTGTTCCAGCCATTCTGTTTGTTGGAAGTCGGGGGAGAGGCTGCTGGAGTGGCGTGACAGACATCACCACACAGGCCTAAAGGCACTGCCTTCGCTCCCACAACCAAATGCCAGAGACAGGGCCTTGTATAAGAGCAGTTAATGTCTCACGGTTCTGCAGGCTAGGACTTCCAGGGATGTATAAGAGCAATTAACGTCTCACGGTTCTGCAGGCTAGGACTTCCAGGGTCGAGCCTCTGGCAGGCTTAATATCTGGGATGAGCTGAAAAATCAATTCAAGGTAAAGCACACTGTGTCCTGACATGTTGAAAGGGACAGATGGACAAAATGAATGAACTCTGTGTTAAACCTCTTTTATAAGAGTCTTAATCCCACTAACGAGGGAGAAACCCCATGACCCAATCACATTCCAGAGGTCTGTCCACTTCTTAACACTTACACTGGAGGTGGTGGCAGAATAAATTCTGCAGAGACACGCATTTTAAAACCACACCGGGTACCCACATGGCAATGGGATACAGCCCAGGGCCTGGCATGAAGAAGAGCTCAAACTCTCACATCAGCTCCCCCTAGTGGCCAGGGACGTCAGCTTCCCATCACCCTGGGCTTATTTTGACTCCTGGGACTTTCTGGTGGGACTGGCTGAACTGAAGTCACCAACCCCACGCCGTGTGCCCAGGTGGTGTCCAGTGCGAGTCCTCTCCTCCAGGACACATCCCCGCCGGAACAAGTACCCTGGTGTGCATGCTGCATGGGTTCCCCATGGGGCCGTGGGAGGGCATCTCGGGCTGTGGTGAGAGGGGTGAGAGGAAAGAGCTCTTATTAAGTCCCTACCAGCCTGCCAGGCAGGCCTGCAGGAGCGCATCCTTCAGCTCGCCGCCCCGCAGCGTCTTCCCCCAGCCAGGAACCGCCAGGCCCCTCTGAGATGTCACCACCCCCACCAAAACTCACCTGAGTAAGAACGGGTGTCCTCCATCCTTATTCAAAGTCTGCACAGAACAAGCGCTTTGCTGACTGAGCCATCACCTCAGTCCTGACAACAAGGAGCTTGTGAGGTTTCTAGAATGTGGAGTCTGAAGCCAGAGTCCCTCAGGGAGCTGGTGTGGGAAGGGATTCCAGGGCAAGCGAACAGCAGGGGAGGCCAAGGTGAGGGCCAGCCTCAGCACACCTGGCCAGTGATGCCCTTGGCTTGGATTCAACCTGTAGAACTTCCGAGTCAACCTACAGTGTCAACTGCTCACAGAAACAACCACAGGGTCCCCCTGATTCCTGTCAACCATTACCAGCACCCCCTGGAGCTTGGATGTCAAGGGAGTGTGAGAAATCAGAAGGTGGTTCCCACCATTCACCATCAGTGGCCATCTGGAACTTACAAGTGTCCCTGAGCGCATGCACAAATGGACAAACTTGCCACAGCTGCTGACTTGATGCGGGGACAAACCGAAGAGACCGGGCGAAGCGCCTGGAAACTTCCCAGGAGGGGCTGCAGGCCTGTGCCCGGCACACCTGTCTGTGGCTGTGCTCCCAGCTCTCCCAGAGAACCGCTTTTGCGGCCTGACGTGGAAAGAGCTCACAGTGATGTGCAGGCATGCAGTATGTGTGACAGCAAACCCCTTGTGCCAGTTAGCTTTCTGCTACTGTGACAAAATACCTGAGAAAAGTCAGTGTATGAAGGAAAAGGTTTCTTTGGTTTTGGAGCTTTCTGGATTTCAGTGCGCATCACTTGGCCCTGTTGTTTGGGGCCTGTTGCAGCATGGCACACTGTGGCAGGAGCACATAACAAAGGAGTCTGTGTGCTTTCCCCTTCAAAAGCACGCCTCAGTGATCTGACGTCCTCTATCACAAAACCCCTGCTCCTGAAAGTTACACCCCTGCCCAGCAGTGCCGCAGGCTGGGGGCACAAAGCGTTAACCATGGGCTTTTGGGGAATACTTCTAAGCTGTAGGATCCATCTAGTCCGTGAAGTACTCAAGATGAGTTCATTCTCTATTACTCTGCACTCCTTTTGAAAGCAATCCCTTCAGGAGGCCCCCACAGAGTCAGCTATTCAGGAAACTGGGTTCCAAAGCCAGGGAGAGCAGTGGGTGCTGGGCGGGTGGAAGAGGGAAAGATTCAGGAAAGACACGAAGGCGAAAGAGTGGCAAAAGCCCAAGTCCACGTGGTTTCTGGGTAAGAAAGTGGATCAGGAGTTGCAGCTGAGCAGTGGATGGACGTAGTTAAGAGAACGAGGAGGGCCTTCCTCTCCCCACCAGCTCCCTGACCCACCAACCTGCTTCAGCTGTAGTTACCAGGGAAGTCCTCCCATGTGGCACTGTGAGAGCTGTTGAGGGCGCTGCCACCTTCTGCTGGGACCCTGAGCAAAGGGCTGGGTGTGGGGGACAAGGGTTCTTGAGGCAGCATGATCAGAGGAAAGTGTGTGTGTGTGTGTGTGTGTGTGTGTGTGTGTGAGAGAGAGAGAGAGAGAGAGAGAGAGAGAGAGAGGGAGTGTCAGTTCTTGGTCAGACTCTTTCTAGGTGAGGACAGGATCTTGGGGAGTTCTTTGAAGTACTGGGCAGAGCTGGACCATGCCTTCTAGATAAGAGAATTGAAACAGAACTCCAAAAGTGACAATTCAAATATTGTGTTTGCTAAATGAAAATGTGCAAAAGTTAGATAAGGGCCTGAACTAGAAAGAGGAAGAATTGTATAACTTTTTTTTTTCCCTTGTAGAATTACCAATATAAATGATTTCTTTTTATATTACAAACAAGTTTGGCCACATAGCAACTTAATTGCATGTTTGTTATCACAAAGTGAGGCCCGTAACTGCCAAACTGGTCGTTTAATTGGGGAGAGAGAATTCAAAGGCACCCGTGTCGTGCTGGGCGTCAGCCTGAGAGCATCTGGCTTCCAGCTTCTGCCGGGGTAAGTGGGTCACCGTGGAGCTTGTCTCCGACTTGCTGGCTGGGCTGTGGTCTGCTGGTCATCACCCCTGAAATGCACCAGCAGATGTCTCCTGATGCCTTTCTCTGTTTCTCTAGTTCCATCTACTTGTCTGGGAAGGTGGGAATGAAGAGAGGAAGTAGAAGTCCTGGGGCCTATGTACCCCAGCATCTGTTAGCAATGTGCCCATATCTCCAATTCAAGGCACCATGCTAACTCAAGGAGGTGCTTTTATTATTAAATGAATTATAATGCTCTGTCACCAGTTGATTGCTGTCCCTCTTCCTTTGTTTTTAATGTATGTATGTATGTATGTATGTATGTATGTATGTATGTTTATGTAGGGGGGCATATATGTGCACATGCATGTGGAGATCAGAAGACAATATTGGGTGAAAATGAAAACCCAATATACCAAAATTTATGGG
This sequence comes from Jaculus jaculus, assembly GCF_020740685.1. NCBI lineage: Eukaryota > Metazoa > Chordata > Mammalia > Rodentia > Dipodidae > Jaculus > Jaculus jaculus. Next base: position 7,342,813 of record NC_059106.1, on the reverse strand, counting down.
ATAAAATGAAAGCAGTTATAAGAAGGAAGTTAATAGCTCCAAGTGTCTGTATTAAGAAATCCAAGAGAGGGCTGGAGGGATGGCTTAGCAGTTAAGGCATTTGCCGGCAAAGCTAAAGGACCCAGGTTCGATTCCCCAGGACCCATGTTAGCCAGCTACACAAGGTGGTGCATGCATCTGGAGTTTCTTTGCAGTGGCTGGAGGCCTGGCACGTCCATTCTCTCTCTCTCTCCCTCTTTCTCTCTTTTAAATAAATAAATAACTAAATAAAGAAAGAAAGAAATACAAGAGATTTCAAATGAATAACTTAATGATTCATCAAGGACAAGCCAAGCTCAATATTAGTAGGCAGAAAGAAATGTGTAAGAATAGAAAATAAATTAATGAAATGGAAACAGAAATATGATACAAAGAATCAACAAAACAGAGTTGGTTCTTTGAAAGAGTTAATAAGATCAACAAATCCTTAGCCAATGTGAAAGGAAAATGAGAGAAGATCCAAATTAGTAAAATTAGGCATGAAAAAGGGGGCATTATGACACAAAGTAGTGAAATTAAGAAAACCACTAGGACATAAAAACATGTACTCAATTAAATTGAAAAGCCAGAACTGGATCAATTTATAGATGCATATGAGCTCATCAACTCAAACCTAGAAGAGATAAATAATATAAACATATCAATGACATGCATACAAGTATTTATAGTGAAGTAGTAACAGATGATTTCTCAGGTATAAAAAGCTCAGGCTCCAATGGATTCACTGCTCAATTCTACCAGATCTTCAAATAAGATCTTCTAATACTGGGGATGAGTCCCTAGTTCCCACATAAAGCCAGATGCACAAGGGGGCATGTGCAGCTGGAGTTTGTTTGCAATGGCAGGAAGCCCTGGTACACCCATTCATATTCTCTCTGGCTCTGCCTGCTTCTTTATCTCTCTCTAATAAATAATAAATAAATAAAAGTTAAAAAATAAGGAAATGAAGGAACACTACTAAACTTTTGTGAAACTAGTATTATCCTTATATCAGAACGAGACAAAGACACAACAAAACCCAAGAAAATTATATACCAATCTTTCTGATGAGCATATATGTGAAAAATATGAATAAAATACTTGCAAATGGAATGCAAGAATACATCAAAAAGATCACCTATTGTGATCAAGTTGCTTTATTCCAGAGGAAAGATAACATCTTTAAAACACGATGCTAGTTAAACTGGATCTGCATGCAGAAGAATGAGACCAGTACCTTACCTTTAACCCTTCACAGCAATCAACTCCAAATGGACCAGAAACCCTAACAGGAGGCCTGAAACTCTGACTAGAGGAAAATATCAGGAAAAGTCTTCAAGATATGGGAATGAGCAGAAACTTTCTGAGTGGGATCCCAGCTGCCCCAGAAATAGTGTCAACAGTTGATAAGTAGTACCTCACAAAATTAAAAAGCTTCTGTACAAAGGCTGGGCCTGGTGGCACATGCCTTCAATCCCAGCACTCTGGAGGCAGAGGTAGGAGGATCTCCTTGAGTTCAAGGCCATTCTGAGACTATTCCAAGTCAGCCTGAGCTAGAATGAGACCCTATCTCGAAAAACAAAACAAAACAACAACAAAAACAATTAAAAAAAGCTTCTGAACAGCAATAGAAAAGAAATAGTTAACTGAGTGAGGGCACAGCTTATAGAATGGGAGAAAATATTTGTCAGCTATATATATGACCACTAGGTGGCACAAGCGTCTGGAGTTCAATTGCAGTGGCTGAGGCTCTGGTGTGCCAATTCTCTCTGTCTCTCTCTCTCTCTCTCTCTCTCTCTCTCTCTCTCTCTCTCTCTCTCTCTCTCTCTCTCACACACACACACACACACACACATTCACTCTCTAAAAAAAATGAAAAGGAAAAATAAAAATGTGGGCTAAAGAACTAAACAGAGTTCTCAAAAGAAGAAATAAAATTGACCAATAAATATTTTAAAAAGTGTTTAACATCCTTAGCCATCATGGAAATGAAAGTGAAAACTACTTTGAGATTCCATCTCAACCCCTGTCTGAATGACTTTCTTTTTTTTTTTTTAATTTTTATTTATTTATTTGAGAGCGACAGACACAGAGAGAAAGACAGACAGAGGGAGAGAGAGAATGGGCGCGCCAGGGCTTCTAGCCTCTGCAAACGAACTCCAGACGCGTGCGCCCCCTTGTGCATGTGGCTAACGTGGGACCTGGGGAACCGAGCCTCAAACCGGGGTCCTTAGGCTTCACAGGCAAGCGCTTAACCGCTAAGCCATCTCTCCAGCCCCCTGAATGACTTTCTTCAAGAAAACAAATAGCAACAAATGATGGCGATGGTATGGTGAAAGAGGAACCCTTACTGCTTAATTGTGATTGTAAACTGCTGCTGCCACTCTGAAAAGCAGTGTGGAGTTTCTCAACAACAGAACAAAACTAAAAACAGACCTGCCATATGACCCAACGATAGCACCGCTGCACACACTCCCAAACGACTCCACACTCTTCTACAGATACTTGCTCCTCAATGTTTATTGTTGATTTCTTCATAATATCAAAGATGTCCATCAGCTGAAGAACGAATAATGAACACGTGCTGTGCTACATCTATAAAATGGAATTCTATTCAGCCATGCAGAAAAATGAAATTATGAACTTTTGCTGGAAAGTGAAGAGAACTGGAAAATCTTATATAGAGTGAGACAACTCAGGCACAGAAAGACAAATACCACAAGTTCTCTCCCCTGTGTGCACTGTAGCTGAGAGCCCTTATGCATGTGGGTTGTAGTGGGAGAGAAAGCATGTGTATGCTGGGAAACTAGGAAGAAGCTGAGGAGAAGGGGAAAGTGAGGCTTCAAGGGGGCGGGCATGGAAGCTCGCAGATCTCAAGCCACGTGACAGTCAGAGGGGATGGGTGGGTGAAAGCCGGGTAGGGGCAGGAAGATGAAGCTGAGGAAGGCGAGAGAGAGGACTCAGCAACACTGTTTGTATTAACAGAGTAAAGCAAAGTGTTTCTTTCCAATATCTGCAACTAAATTAGTACATAAACTTAGCTTGCTAATATTTCCTTGAGACAATCTGCATGCATATTAGATCTGATAAAATATGGTTGACTTCCTACTAATTTGTAGGTTTTCATTCAGATATTTTTCTTTGAGCAATAAACTCATTTATTTTCAAGTTTTCTGCAGGAGATTTCTACCACACCCTCCAAGGCTCAGGGAACATTGCAGAAGAGGGGGTAGAAAGAATGTAAGAGCCACAGGGTGGAAAGGCATGCTTTGAGGTATGGTCCCCACCCTCCACACACAGGATGGCTGGTGCATTCATGACCCCACCTTGGTTACTGAGAGCCCCACTGAGGAGACCCTCAGTGGAATGCAGATGGGTAGAGAAGTAATAAGAGGAGAAGCTGATAGAAATATCACCAATTTGCCATATTCTCATATGCTTATATTCCCAATAAAATTTCTTATAAAAAAGAGTAGGAAAAAACATAAAACTGGAAATGCCTTAGTGTTTTAAATTTTTCATTTAAGGGCTGGAGAGATGGCTTAGCGGTTAAGCGCTTGCCTGTGAAGCCTAAGGACCCCGGTTCGAGGCTCGGTTCCCCAGGTCCCACGTTAGCCAGATGCACAAGGGGGCGCACGCGTCTGGAGTTCATTTGCAGAGGCTGGAAGCCCTGGCGCGCCCATTGTCTCTCTCTCCCTCTCTCTGTCTTTCTCTCTGTGTCTGTCGCTCTCAAATAAATAAATAAAAAATTAAAAAAAATTTTTTTCATTTAATTAATGATTATAGTACACATGCCTGGGTGCATGTATGGGATGTGTGATGATCAAGTTGGGGTGATTAACATATTCATCACTTCAAATGTTGCTTCTTTTGTTCGGATTTAGAATTGCAATCTACAGGTGAACACTGAAGATTAAAGTAGTCACACGGGAGGGTACAATGAATTTCTGGAACACTGACCCCGAGTCACGTGGTGGATCTTATCTTCCATTACTCCTGCCACAGCTTCTCTCAGAAGTGCATCTTGGGTAAGAAAAGCATCAGAAAGCTTTAAGAATCTGGACCAAACCCATATTTACTTATTTACGGTTTTGCTCAATAATTCTTTCAGAAAACTGTAGTCACAAAGATAAATATCCTTAATGTTTTGCTGGCCAAGCGAGTGCTGTTCATCCAGGGGGGACACAACCCTAGTCATCTCGGGTGCTTTTCTGTGGCCCCTTCTTCCCTCTCCAGTGCTTGAAGTGGTCTTTCGGTCCTTGCACTCTCCAACTTCCCAGGCACCTGTTTGACACTCACACAATGCTGACCTGATCTTCACCTGCCCAAGGTGTTCCTCTACTACCCAAGGAGCACAGGGAAACTGAGCCAGGAGGAAGAAAACACTGTGGTCAGTACTGAATGCCAATTTTCACATTTCCATCAGGAGTCTTTCCTGCCTCAGCCTACAGGCTTCCCCGCTCCTCACTTTCCTTCCCCCTTTCTCTACACTAGCCAGCCCTGTGGGAGTTTGAATGTATGGCCCCACAGACTCAGTTTTTAAAAAATATTTATTCATTTATTTTCAAGCAGAGAGAGAGAGAGAGGAGACAGACAGAGAGAGAATGGGTGCGACAGGGCCTCCAGCCACTGCAAACGAACTCCAGATGCATGTGCCCCCTTGTGCATCTGGCTTATGTGGGTACTGGGGAATTGAACCTGGGTCCTCTGGCTTCACAGGCCTTAACCATTAAGCCATCTCTCCAGCCCTTAGTTTTTTTTTTTTTTTTTTTACTTAAAATTGAGTTTGAAGTTTCAGCCCCTGAGAGGCAGACTCCTACTACAGAGAGTGTTACTGGGGGCAGAGTTGGACTCTAGCACAAAGGAATGCAGAGAGATTTTGAGCCCTGGCACATCCCTGTTTGCTGCTTTTTGGTGTCTACTGGCTGGTGGTCTCTCTCTCTCTCTCTTTGGATTTGTGAGTGGGAGGCAGCTTCTTCCTCCATTACTGGAATGTCCCCCGGATCTGTGAGCTTGAGGTAAGTCCTTCCTCCCATAAACCTGTGTTTGGTTGGAGGCTTATCCCAGCGTTGTGGGGCTGACCACCACATGCTCTCTGCTCTACTGCCAGGATCTATATCTTCAACTCTCTTTCCTCTGAGCTCCCCTGGTGACTGCACCTGATCTAAGTATACTGAAAACCTTCCATTACTGTCTGTGCCGTGAGCAAGCATTGCTATCAATTTTGCATGGGTCTGTGAACTATTCTCTGTGGCTTCTGCAAGGTTCTGGAGACCAGATGTCAGGTGTCGAGCAGACATTGATCATTGTACACCTAGCATAGGCTCGTCCTCATCTGCTTCCCACAGAGCTTCTCTGGGGCTGGAGAGGGACAACCAGAGTCGTGAGTATGTCTGGATTCTCAGCAGCCTGCACCTCAGAGTGGGGGGCACAGTCTATCTGAGAGACTAATGCAATCCAATCTCTTTCTGCACTTCTGCATATAAACTACTCTCTTTCCCCAAGGCACCTGCCTTCATTATGACTGCAGGCTTTGATAGAAACCCTGCTCTTTCTGTACCAGGATGGCACACAGCCTCTGGGAATCCACTTCAGGCACAAATACATCTAATGACACTTCAAAATTGCCATCACAAACACTTTATAAATTCTCCAAATTTTTAATCAAGTCCTGTAATTTTTAATGCTTCTGTGTCAACCCCCCACATAAATCATATTCTTTCTTCCCCCTTTTCAATCCTTTTTTTTTTTGTTAGTGAAGAAACCTTCCGTGATTCATTTGCAAGTCTGACACACTGTGCATATGAAAATGATAGCTGAAGATTTAAAAAAAGTAGTAGTGAAGATTAGAGCTGTGTCGCGACATTTTCCCACCCTCCTTTCTTGGTTCAAGTCATTTTGTCACTTTCTCCCATTCTGGCAATACACAGTCCCCTCCAAATACAGCACCTGAGTTACTAATGCCATTCAAGCCATAGTGCTCAGTCTGAAAGGAGACGGGGTGTCACTATATACCAGCTGCCCGGTGTACACACCAGGACCGTCCTAGCCTAAAGATGCTTATTTACTAAGCTTAATGCTACTTTACCATTGGTTTAATGAAACTTATTGATTTATTTACTTTTTATTTATTTTATATTTTTACATTTTTAAAATTAATTTATTTTTTATTAACACTTCCATGATTGTAAATAATATCCCATGGTAATGCCCTCCCTTCTCCAACTTTCCCCTTTGAAACTCCACTCTCTATCATATCCCCTCCCCCTCTCAATCAATCTCTTTTATTTTGATGTCATGATCTTTACCTCCTATTATGATGGTCTTGTGTAGGTAGTGTCAGGCACTGTGAGGTCATGGATATCCAGGCCATTTTGTGTCTGGGGGTAGCATGTTGTAAGGAGTCCTACCCTTCCTTTGGCTCTTACATTCTTCCTGGCACCTCTTCCGCAATAGACCCTGAGCCTTGGAAGGTGTGATAGAGATGTTGCAGTGCTGAGCACTCCTCTCACTTCTTCTCAGCACCATGATGCCTTCTGAGTCATTTCGAGGTCACTGCCATGTGGAAAGAGAAAATTCTCTACCAAAAGTGAGAGTAGCATTAATATATGGGTATGAACATTAAGAGAAGTGCTTGCTGGGCAGTTTATAATCATATATACATTTAGCCATATAGCTACAGACTTTACACCCCTAGGGTGACTACCCCTGTTTTAAGTTGCTTATTTTTATTTATTTATTTATTTGAGAGTGACGGACAGACAGAGAAAGAGGGAGAGAGAGAGAGAGAGAGAGAGAGAGAGAGAGAGAGAGAGAGAGAGAATGGGCATGCCAGGGTCTCCAGCCACTGCAAATGAAATCCAGATGCATACGCCACCTTGTGCATCTGGCTTATGTGGATCCTGGGTAACTGAGCCTTGAACCAGGGTCCTTAGGGTTCACAGGCAAGTACTTAACCACTAAGCCATCTCTGCAGCTCATAAAACGTATTTTTAATGTATGTTTATTAACTACTCATATTTTCTGGTAGATGGGTAGGGTTGTGTTGTCAATGGGTCTCATGAAGTACTGTGGGAAGAGGACTTAGGCAGAAATGCATGGATCCCTCTGGCTCACTATCCAGGCAGAGTGACCTAGAAAAGAAGGTGCACAATGTCCCTGAGGATGACATCCAAGGTTGTCCTCTGGCCTCCACGTGAATGCTCGCCCGCGTGCACACAAGACACACACACACATAAGGACCTGGCCCAGCCCTGGTATAATGAAGACGTAGGAAACAGTGAGGAAGGGATGAACTTCAGTAACTTTCAGGTGAAGGGAAGGGCATGAGCCAGGCAGGTGATGTCGATGGGGAACACTGGGCACCAAGTGTGAAGTTGCTGAGGACAGGGTAGGTAATTAGTGATACAGCATAGGATGTACCATGGTATCCGGATTTCCTCCCATGGGGCCTTCTCAGCTCAGACCCTTCCTGAGGGTTCCATTCACTATAAAAAATGATTGTTAGAGCCACTAGTTGGGTCATTATGCAGATGCATTGCCTCTTACCCATAACTGATGTCTAACCCCACAATAGGGTCCCTGCAGAGGGGGATATCAGGAAGGAGGCTAACAACGGTGCCAACATGACTGTGTACACCCTGTGTACATAACTAATAAATAAAAATCCCATCTCTAAGAGGGTGCTAATAATGTTGTACTTCAACATCATGACAAAATAATAATGATGGGAACTCAAAAAACAAAACAAAAACAATGAGCAAGGCTGGCCATTGAGGGAGAGAAAGCTGCACGCACAAAAGGGACACGCAGGACAGCACGTGCTGGGCTAAGTCGAGGTCGAGCCTTCTGGAGAGTGACAGGCATCTTCCATCAGGAACTCTATCTCCCAGAGGACAGGAAGCAGTTGTATTTTCATGTAGAATTCTGGAGGAAGTCAAGCCTCCTTTACAATCAAGGCTATACTTTTGGGAAGTTCTCTAAAGATCACCACATATAAGAGAGGAGACGGAGAATGCATTTCATTTAAATCTCACTAGAACTGTGTGAAACAGAGATGGAACTTCCACGAAGAGTTCTGGCCCCAAAGAATCAGGTACTCCAAGTACTGAGAGTCCAGAGAGAGGCTTCTCGTACACATGTGGCTCAGGGTTTGCAACCGTTCTTCCCTGAAGGTTGATGGGAAGATTTTATTAAAGCCCACTCTTTGGGTCTGGGGAGACAGATCAGCGGGCTTGCTTTTCAGGCTTGAGAACCAGAGTTTGATCTTCAGAACCCACACAAATGCTTTTACTTACGTTTTGTTTTGTTTAGTCGTTATCAGTACATCAGAAGTGGGTCTACACGGTTAACTGCATGGTGCTTTTGTGTGTGTATCCATATGTGGTGTGTGCATGTGTGTATGCATGTTTTTATATGTGTGTATGTAGAGGCAGAGGTAAACATTGAGTATCTTCCCTTCTTTATTACTTATTATCAGCATATGTTTGATTTGTATAGCTACTTTATGTGCCTATATATCCAGGGTCATGTGAAAAATTCTCAGACATAAAGATATTGCAAGTGAGAAAAGGATCAGACCAAGGTGGCAATGAAGAAGCAGCCAGATTTCAGATATTTTACATGTATTAACTTTCAGAGAAAAGGAAAATACTCATGATAAAATTGTACAAGAGGGGGTTGGGCGAGTGGAGTGAGGCAGGCAGCAAGCAAGGGGTACCAGGGATGGCATTACTTCAAGGGACAAAGGGTGTTCCAGGTGGAGGTGGTGTGGGCCAGGGAAGCTACCTGCATCTTCATGCAGAGTGGGCATTGTACGTGGTGCAGAAGGGGAAACCCCCGTGGTTCTGGGGATGATAGTGGAAAGCTTGGCTCTGCTTAGAGCTAGATAATGAAGAATTTCCAGAGAAGAGATTTACCATTCAAAGCTTGCTGTTGACAGTTTTCCAACCATGGGGCAGAGCAGAAACTTGGTGGTGAGGGCATGTGGGGAGATTAGAGATCAGGGGATTAAAAGAACTCGATGAAAGTCCACATACAGAGTGCTTTGAGCTTCTCATTATACTCTAGAGAGGCAAACAGCACAATGGCCTGATGAATTACTCTCAGTGGTCTGGTAGGAGCAAGAGAGGAGTCAGTTCCAATGATCTCTCTTTCCTGAGACTAGTCCCTTAGACTGAATCATGCTGAGGCATCATTGAACTATATTTCATTCAGAATTTAATAGTACCTCTTGAACAGTTACCTGGACACTTTTGACAGATGATTGTGCATTCCCTGTGTCTCAAGAAGTCATTTGTAATAAAGGAGAGCCTGTCACCTCAACTTGCTAGCTGTGAAGCTCTAGTCATCTACTCCAGGGGCTCCGGCTGATGGAAATTCACTTTGATTCTACATCTTGACCATTGTGAACAAAGTCACCATGAACGTGGGATCATAGACATGGCTATGGTACAGATCTCATTCTCACTGGCTGGATAGTAGTTTGTAGGACCACTCAGTCCTATGGTGGGACCAACCAGCCAAGGAGTTACAGAAAGTATAGCTACATATAAATCTAACAACTGGACCTGAAGCTGCATGAAGCAAAAAAAAAAATGAAAGGCAAGAAAGGAAAATCAGAAAGTTCAACAGTAAGTTGAAAACTGTCAACATTGCACATTCTGCAAAAGATAGAACTAGACACAAAGAAGCAAAAGAGTAGGGTATAAAACAGCACAGTGAGCCTTGCAGAGCTCGCTCTCCACCATCCACAGAGCAGCCTCTTGTGTAAGGACCCTGGCCAGCTCCACTCCAGGACCGTCTTGAAACCTGCTTGCCAACACAAGCTTTTCCACTACATTCTCTGACTCTTTTTAAATTTTTATTTATTTATTTATTTTTTGTTTTTTGAGGTAGGGTCTCACTCTGGTCCAGGCTGACCTGGAATTAGCTCTGTCATCTCAGGGTGGCCTTGAACTCATGGCAATCCTCCTACCTCTGCCTCCTGAGTGTTGGGATTAAAGGCGTGTGCCACCACGCCCGGCTCTGACTCTTTTTTTTTTTTAATATTTTATGTATTTATTTGAGAGAGAGAGAGAAAGAGAATGGCATACCAGGGCCTCTAGCCACTGCAAATCAAGTACAGATGCATGTACCACTTAGTGCATCTGGTTTCATGTGGGTACTGGGGAATTGAACCTGTCATCTCTCCAGCCTCATTCTCTGCCTCTTTGTTACTTTTTCTGGATCCTACTTGAATGATGTTTTGGGGAAAGGGCCCCCAAAACTTCCCAAGGCCTGAGTGTTGAGTTTAAAGTCCCTTTGTTCTCATGCTTATGCATATGCACAAACTTTTTAAATAAGAACTTTTCATTGGGAACTTTAAAATATGAGCATATTGTAAATTGGTTGTGCTTCCATCAGGTGATCCTCTTATTTCCCCTCTCCCTGCCCCAGTCCCACTGAGGACCGTTTTTAGAGGTGAGCACTGTCATGAGTATACCAGTCAGTCCCTATGGTGGGGACAACGATTCCCAGTCTGCCTTCCCACAGTCTGGCTCTTTCTATGCCTCCTCTGCAATGTTTCCTGAGCCTTGGAGGCTGTGTATTAACTATGTCTTTCAATCTGTGGTAAGGAGATTCAATACAAGGTGCTCAGAGAAAGCCTCCAGGGACATCTGGAAGAGAATTATCCATCTGAGCTGTGGGAACATCCAGCACCTGGTAATTGGCTACATTAGTCAAGCTCATGTTGTCTAGTCCAGAAAGGAGAATTCAAGTTGATACTCAAGATAAACTGAATATCCCAGATTTTCATGGGAAATTCAAATAAATCTCTAATACATCAGTAAATTTAAATTTGTTAATAAGATAAAGTAAAAATGTCTCCAGGATTCTTAACATGTGCTTGGCTTTTATTTATATTTATAACTGTTGGATATTAACGATACAATGTTCATGTATTCTGTTTCAAATACAGCTCTCTAGATTTTCATTAAGATACATAGAGTTATTTTATTCTATTAAGGCACTTTTAAATTGTTTTTGGAGGGAGTGAGAGTATGTGAGTGAGGAAACAGAGGGAGAGATAGAGAGAATGGGCACGCCAGGGCCTCAGCCACTGCAATCAAACTCCAGACACTTGCGCCACCTAGTGGACATGTGCGACCTTGAGCTTGCCTCACCTTTGTGCATCTGGCTTACATGGGATCTGGAGAGTTGAACATGGGTCCTTAGGCTTCTCAGGCAAATGTCTTAACCACTAAGCCATCTCTCCAGCCCTTAAGACACTTTAGATTCAAAAATGTTATTTAAAACCATAACAAAAAGGAACCATTAAGTATAAAAAGGAAACATAAAATGTTGGAAATATGGAATATATTCTTACTAAAGAAGGTTGGGGAAAAGGCAATGATTTGAGGTGAGAAAGGATTTTTTTTTGTATGATAAGATAGCTTTGTTCTAAAAGTCATTACCCCAAAATGAAATAATAAAGAGATGAGGACAAAGACCAAAAACTTAAGTACATCACAGTAGGCCTGAGTAAGTTGTAAAAAGGTTTATAAAGATAAAACTTGGGCTGAAGAGATGGTGCTACAAGCCTGCTAACTCGAGTTCAATCCCTAGCATGCACGGACAGCCAGGCACAAAGTGGTGCATGCAAACGTAATCCCAATGGGCAATGGAAGATGGAACCAGAGAACAGCCTTCCCAGAGGCAAAATAACAGCAACAACAAACAGGAGAGTCTGTCTCAAATAAGGTGGAAGGAGAGAACCAACCAACCACCCTGAGGTTGTTTCCCACATATACACACATACATACTTACATACATATATACGTACATATAGATAAAACTTAAAGATGATTATACATATGATAGTTAAACGTTATTTAAAATTCCCAAGGTCAACTTTTACTAGATACTTATTTTATTGGTTATTCTGCTGCTGACTTCTAGGAAAAAGCTACAGACCAGACACCAGATCCCTCAGTTACCCCTAAATCAACCTTTCAGTTTGGCATCTGGGTCTTTCAACAGCAAGGATAAAATAGAGATAGTCCAAAGGCCCAAGGGAAAAGATTGACTACAGACAAAAGAACAAACCCAACTGGTAGTCTTGGCCCTTGGAGACTACTATGCAAATATCAAACTCTTATTAAAATCTCCAGAGATTATCTTTAAAATCTGCCACACACCAAACTTGACAACTTTGCTCCTGTGCCCCAAAATAAACAAAGGATTATCCTACTCCTAGAGAAACACTGTAAGACAGGCCTGACTGAAAAGGGCAACCTTTAACAAATACTAAAGCAAAATGCTTTACAGATAAAAATAGCTAAGTGGGAAAACTCAAAAGGCAGGGCTGGTACAGTCAGCTTTTAAACCAAGCCTCACCCTCCCAGAACTCCATTTCAACAGTCTACACTTACCACTTGAACCAGAGCTTTATACCTGAGAAAAGAGAAATGGGTCCCTGTTTCAGTTGACTCTAAACTTTTCTAATCCTTCATGTCATTGCTCTATATGGGAAATAAAGAGGGCTTTTTATGAAGGAAAAATCTTCTAGTTAATTATGGCCCTAAAATTTTACCTGTTTGAGATGCTGTCTGGCTACTCACACAGGTCACAGGAATGTCCTTTTGGAACCCCCAAAAGACAATTGTCTTGTTATACAAGGAACAAACTGAGAAATGCATGTGCCAAGCAGAGCTCAGGGAGGCAAGAGGTGACTCTAATGCCCCTTGCCCAAAAGTTACGTGTAAGCCCATCTATACAGAGGCAGAAAACCCACTTGTGGATTAAAGGAGAAACTGAGCTTCCACTGCCCCAGGCAGAACGGTGAAGTTATTAAGGGAATTCATGACTCATGTCACCTGGGAAGAATAGCTTTAACTACTGTAATTACTGTGCCTTTGAGATAAAACAAAAGATTAACATCCACAATCTGAGAAGTTGTCAGGGCTTGTCCCCTCTGTTTCCATAGAAACCAAGGAGGTGGAGCCCAGCCATCTCCTTTGCTTAATTTACCCAGTACAAAGGACAGGGATGTTCCCAAGAAAAGACTGGAGTTATATTTTCCCCAGATGACTCCCTGTGGAGGATAGACATGCCTCTGGCACCTTCTTAGGATGGACAGAGCCTAGCCAACTGGACTAAAAGGACTCGAGGAGTTAGCAGGGCTTATGTAGATGGCTCAGCTGGTAAAACGCTTGCCACACAAGCCTGTGGACTTGAATTCAGATCTCCAGCACCCATGTAAAAGTGAGGCATGATGGTGAAGATAGGAGAATCCCTCCATAGTCTGGCTGAATCAGTGATCTCTGGATAAAATGAGATAGCCTGTCTCAAAAAAAAAAAAGTTGTAGAGCAACTGAGAAAGACACCTGATGTCAACCTCTGACCTCAACACATGTTATCACATGTGCATGCATACCAACACACATACATGTGTCCACATGAATGCATAACATGTATGCATGCCACATATATGACATTACAAAAAAACTGGAAAAGGGACTCCCTATCAGATCAGCCCCTTCTGAGACCAAAAGGGCTGCCATCAATCTTCCTTGAGCATCAGTTGCAGTAAAAGTAAAGGAATGCTCTTCGCTGATCCCTGACTCGGGAATGACACTGGTTCCTGCTGAGCCCCCATATCCTCGGGAGCATCCTAAAAGCAGGATGGCTCAGTGGATAAAGCGCTTGCCACTGAAGCCTGCGAACTGGAGTTCAGTCCCCCAACAGACACGAGACGTGAGAAGCTACCCAGTGTTTTCTGTGACTCCAGCGTGGTGGTGCTGACCGATGGCAAGACGGAAGGTGGAGGCAAGAGAATTTCCCAGAAGGTCAGCAAAGAGCACAGCAGCAGAGTGAGATCCAGAGCTAGAAACCCTGTCTCCAAACGAAGGGGAAAAGTTATCCTTTGACCTCCACATGCATCCCACGACATGCATGCATTCCCACTCACACATGCGTGAATAAAATTGAAAATAAAAGGAATAATAATTTAAAAGTCATTGGGGCTGGGGAAATGGCTCATCAGCTAAAAGTACTTGCCCCACAAGCACGTGGGCCTAAGAGAGCCTGAACCCAATCCCGAGAGCCCACATAAAGAGCTGGGAGTTGGCGCACATGCCTGTCACCCCAGCCCTGTGGGTGGGAGCTGAGACAGGAGAATCACTGGGCATGCTGCTTGCTGGGTCTGACCCAAAGCAGCAGCTCTAGGTTAAGTGAGACCCAGGCTCAAGAAAATAACGCAGATGAGTGGGTGATAGAGGAAGACACGTGGCGTTCTCTCTGACATCTGTCTGCGTGCACACTGACCAACACACACCTGCACGAACGCGTGCCTGCACCACACCTGCACACTGCTCTCAGATCACACACATTACACACACATGCCAAAAATAAAATTCAGAAACCTCAAGACACTTCTCTCCAAACCAATAAAAAAAATCTTAAGCCAAGGGTAGTGGCGCACGCCTTTCATCCTAGCACTCGGGAGGCAGAGGCAGGAGGCCCCTGTGAGTTTGAGGACAGCCTGGAACTCCAGAGTAAATTCCAGCTCAGCCTGAACTAGGGTGAAACCCTACCTCAAAACAAACCAAAAAACAAACAAACCAAAAAGACATCTTAAATTCTCACATACAAAGATAAATTCCATGTATAAATTGATTGGTAATTCTAATTTTATGTTTTGATTTGTTTTGTTGTCATTTCTTCTTTAGACGCTAAAAACATCATATGTACTCAGTGATTACAACCACATAGCATTCTTCTAATTTATTCTCTAACAAAATTCCTTCTTTAAAGAAAAATTATTGAGGGGCTGGAGAGATGGCTCAGCAGTTCAGTGGTTAAGGTGTTTTTCTGAAAAGCCTAATGTCCTGAATTCTATTCCCTAGTACACATGTAAAGGCAAATTCACAAAGTGGCATGGTGCATGCATCTGGAGTTTGTTTGCAGTGGCTGGAGGCCCGGTCGTACCCACTCTGTCTGGTCTTTCTCTCTCTGCTAGCAAATAAATAAATAAAAATATTAAAAATATTTACTGAAAACTTTAATACACGAACCTATTTCAATTTGGTCATATTCCTATTGGGCTTACTCTCATATCCCTGTCGGTATCTGGAATCACTGTGGGGTTAGAAAGGTACCAGTCAGGCCCTGTGAGTGGGAGGCAATGCCTCAGAGGACACCTTCTTTGAATTGTTATTTTATGACTTGCCATATTCTCAGTGTATAACCATCAGCATATTTTTAGCATCATAATACCTATGGTTAAAAAAGCTATTCCAATTTTAGTGATAATCCTTAGATTAGACATAACAATCTGCTGTGTACTTTTATTGTTTACAATTCTACATCTCGACTAGTTGAATCTTTTCTTCCAGATTTTCATCAAATGAAAATTTTCAGCTTTCTCTGTGTGGAACCTCTTTGGTCCCTCTTAAGCCAGGTAGGTCAAGGTCAAGACTTGATCCCTGATAGACAGGGTCTCTGTCCCTATTTTGCTTAAGGGTGTTCAAAAATAATTTTAGTGCAGGAGAGGTGGCTTAGCAGTTAAGGTGTTTGCCTGCAAAGCCTAAGGACCCATGTTCAATTCCCCAGATCCCATTAAGCTAGATGTACAAGGTAGAGCATGTATCTGGAGTTCGTTTGCAGTGGCTAGAGGCCCTGCCATGCCCATTCTGTCTCTCTCACTCCTTCTCTCTAATATAAAAGTAAAATATTAAGAAAAAAACTTAGACAATTATTAATCCTTAAGAGGAAAGGGATCAGAGGGGACAATTGAGGCAAGACAGCAAATTAAGGGACATGGGAAGGGGAAGAAACCCTCTTTCTGGGATCTAGCTCTCCCTTCCTAATGAGTGAGATTCAAGAAGTTTTAAATTTACTTTTATTTTTATTTATTTATTAGACACACACACACACACAGAGTGTGAGAGTGAGAGAGAAAGAGAGAGAGAGAGACAGAGAATGGGAATGACAGGACCTCCAGCCACTGCAAACAAACTCCAGGTGCATGTGCCACCTTGTGCATTTGGCTTATGTGTGATCTGGAAAATTGAACCTGGGTTGTTAGGCTTCGCAGGCAAGTGCTAAGCCATCTCTCTAGCCCAGATTCAAGAAAACTTAACACAACTGATATAGACAGAATTGCCTACAGAGATAACATGTTTTCCTAAAGACATCTCAAACAGGAATGCTAAAACAATAAATGAAGTGTACCTACTTAGTTAGGGCTAGCATGTTTGTGACCTTGAGTTTTACCCTATTAGCACTCTACTCTCATCCCTAAATTTAAACAATGCATCTCATAAAACCACCATAGAATTTAATTTATAAAAGGAAATTTGTAAGATAAGAGAAATAAGCCAGCCTCTATTATTTATACTTAATTTTTAAACTTTAGTTAAACTTTAAGCTTTGCTTAATCTTGAACCCTTACCATAAATTACATCCAGTGAGCAATGTACCTTAGAAAGCCAAAAGAAATAATATAAACTATATATATATATATCTATCTCACTATTATAAAGATACTGAAGTTCAACTCATTGAGAAGCCCACATCCATGTCTTGGGTATACACTATCCATTTCTTATATGACTTTGCCTGAATCCTTAATAAACTTCTGACTCTGTGTGGTGGTTTGATTCAGGTGTCCCCATAACCTTAGGTGTTCTGAATGCTATGTTCCCAGCTGATGGAGATTTGGGAATTAACGCCTATTGGGGGCAGTGTGTTATTGGGGGAGGGCTTAGGGGAACTATAGCCAGTTTCCCCTTGCCAGTGTTTGGCACACTCTGCTATTGCTATTGTCCACTTTATGTTGGCCAGGGGGTGATGTCCACCTTTGGCTCATGCCATCATTTTCCCTGCCATCATGGAGCTTCCCCTTTGAGCCTGTAAGGCAAAATAAACCTCCTTTACCCCACAATATGCTCTTGGTTGGGTGATTTCTACCAGTAATGTGAACCTGACTCCAACAGTGATGTTGGTACTGAGGAGTGGTGTCATTTGCTGCTAGATACCTGACTGTGTGGCTTTGGCCTTTTGGAGCTGATTTTCGAGAGGAATGTGGAAGGATTTGAAACATTGGCCTGATAGATGCCTTGCTATTTTGTAAGTATAGCTTGATGGGCTATTCTGGTCAGAGTTGAAAGATCTGAATGCAGTAAGAACTATGGTCTATGAGGTTTGCCTTGTGAGGGTGAGAAAGAGCCTTGCTTAGATTGGGCTAGAAGCAGTTTGTGTGAGAGGCTTGCTGTTATGCCCATGTCATGAGAATTTGTGTAGGGTTGCATTGCATAGAAATGGACTGGTGTGTCCAGAGGGATTTGGAATAGAAATGAAATCTTTGGGCTGAAGCTTCTGCCCCTTCAGCTGCAATTGAGAGATTATAACCTTTGATTTTGGGCCACCTAACCTGCCACTGGAGTAACTGGAAGAATATAGACTGTTTTGAAGGGACCTGAATGATCAAGGATGTCCTGTTCTTCAAAGTGCTTTATTCCCCTTGGATTAACAAATTGACACCTTACCTGGTGTTGTGGAGTATAAGAAATGCAGGAAATAAAGGGTCATTGAGTTGCAACATGGTCTTGGGTTTTGGAAACGGCCATGGGCAGTGTGAAGCAGGTTTTCTGGATGCCTGCATGGAGACCCCATGGGGCCATGAGGATGAAGCGTGGATTGCAGTGGAGACCCAGTGGAGATGCTGGGAGCACAAGATGGCTGCTAAGGAAAGCTGCTGGCCCCAATGAAGTTTCCTAGGACTGTGAGTAGCCTGGATAGCGGGGCAGAAATGGAACTCCAGAGATGTGTTGCTGGTTAGAATTATTGAAATTGGAGATTTGTCACTGACCAGAGTTGTTGGACTTGGAGCCAGAGTTTGATGTTTGTCCTATTTAAATATTGCATTGGTTGGATATTTCTTTGCTATACCCAATGCCATCTTTTGCAGTGTGTTTATTCTGTGTTGTGGGTTTTTTTTTGGGGGGGGGATTTTTAGGTATTATGGCTCAGTTAAAAGATCTTGGATTATAGGGATGTTTGAACATCATTAGGATTGACAAAAATTATGAGGACTTTTAAAGTTGGACTGAGTGCATTGTATTTTACATCATGCATGGTTATCAATTTATGGGGGCTGGGGTGGAATTTTTTTTATGTTTTTTTGAGGTAGGGTCTCACTGGAGCTCACGCTGACCTGGAATTCACTATGTAGTTTCAGGGTGGCCTCAAACTCACGATAATCCTCCTACCTCTACCTCCCAAGTGCTGGGATTACAGGCATGAGCCACCACGCCCGGCAGAATGTGGTGGTTTGATTCAGGGGTCCCACATAAACTTAAGCATTCTGTATGCTAGGTTCCTAGCTGATGGAGATTTGGAAATTAACACCTGTTGGAGGCAGTGTATTGTGGGCGGGCTTATGGGTGTTATAGCCCGTGTACCCTTGCCAGTGTTTGCACACTATCCTGTTGCCATTGTCCACCTTATGTGGGCCAGGGGGTGATGTCCACCCTCTGCGCATGCCATCTTTTTCCATGCCATTATGGAGCTCCCCCCTCATGCCTGTAACTCAAAATAAACCTCTTTTTTTCCCCCACAAGCTGCTCTTGGTTTTGTGATTTCTACCAGCAACATGAACCTGACTGCAACACTCTGCTTCACTCTGATTTGTCTGAAGTCTTGTCTTTGCTGTAGTTAAGGATCTGGATTTACCTGAGTAGGAGTCCTTAAGCAAGTTCACATCCAGACTAAATTTATATTCCAGTAAGAGCTCACTGCTGCCCCTCCTATGACAGAAGAAGCCTGATGTAATCAACCCACATAGCTTGCTGGTGCCCTAGGGAACAGTGTCACGACATTGGTGGCTCAGGGCTGGTCTTTCTTACTGGTAGATTGAGCTCATAGCAGTGGCTGTAGTCATACTGGCCTTGTGACTATGTCAGTGCCTTGTCATCCACCCGAGGCCACCATGGTCACTTTGTTGATGAGCCCACTGGGAGATGGGGAGGATGTTTGGGGAAATAGACTGAGTTACAGTCACAGAGAGGGTCATCCTGTCCTCTTGGTTATCAAGATCTCCTCTGCTGAGCTCACACTTCAGTGAATATTCACAAAGGACACAAATATCTATATGTTTAAAATATATATTATTTATTTACTTATTTGACAGAGAGATAAAGGGAGAGAGAGAGAGAGAGAGAGAGAGAGAGAGAGAGAGAGAGAGAGAGAGAGATATTGAGAATGGGAGAGCACCAGGGCTTCCAGACACTGAAAACAAACTCCAGATGTGTGTGCCACCTTGTGCATCTGGCTTACATGTGTCCTGGAGAATCATATTTGGGCCTTTAGGCTTTGAAGGCAAATTCCTTAACCACTAAGCCATCTCTCCAGCCCTATCTACGTGTTTTGTTTTTATTTCCAACTTTTTTCTATTAGCTACGGACATACTGAGTATGTAAAGAGCACATGTTGTTACCATCCCTACCCTCATCCCTGTCCCTACCCCCCAAAAGGACCTTCCTATTCAGAGAAACTTCTCCAGAAGTTTATTCCCCAAATTTCCTTGTCACAAGTTTTCCAGTTATATTCCTTCTGAATACCCACACCATCCTTCAGTTGGGAGATGATCTGCATTCATTAATTAATTTATTATTTTGCTTTTCAAGGTAGGGCTTAACTCTAGCCCAGGCTGACCTGCAATTCACTACGGAGTCTCAGGGTGGCCTCAAACTCACAACAATCCTCCTGCCTACCTCCTAGAGCTGTTTTGACCCGGCTGTCCTTCATGGTAACCACACCCACCTTGCATTGGGTACTGATTGGCACCACTTCACTTCCGTTGCATTTCAGTGTACCTGTTGAGTGACTGTGGTTATCATTGTAAGATCTGGTCAGTTGTTGAGAGAGACTAAGGGTGCAGGGCTCCCCCCACACAATTTGGTTTTCATAGTGGTGAAAAGTTTGCCTTCGGGAACCCCCCAGTGGTGGTGGGTGGTGAGGGAGCCTTAGATAGCACACCCACTCTAACACTCCAAACTCCCCACTTCTTCCTCTGTGTGAGACCAAAGCAGGTCTGTGTCCGGCGGTCCACCATCTAGTCCCCGTGTCTACAGCAGATCAAACTATCCAAGCCGTAACATTAACTGCAGAAACTCTGCTGGGGAGACCACATTGACAACCCTGTCTAATCCATCCCACCATCGTCCTATGCCCTCAGTTTCTGCTCCCTGGTTTCTCCAGATTTCTGCTCGTTATTTTGGCAGGTAGCATTCTCCTCAATGATCACATCTTGCACCTCACTTTTAGAGATGCCCTGGGAACAGAGTCCAGTTACATGGAGAGTGGGGATGGAGTGGGTCCTCAGGAAAACTGGGCCTGTTTGGCAAGGCAGCTACCTCAGCAGAGCCATGGCCAGGTTCTCAGACAAGAGAGAAATTCATCCGGGTGGCCTCTGGGCAGGACCTTCATCTTGAGTTGGGGTCTCTAGCATTGCCAACGTCCTCCCACACACCGCATTCCAATTTCTTCAGTTCCTTACTTTAATGTTTGTAAGTACATATATAAAGGCTTCTGCTGCTCTAGGGAGAGTCCTTACTATATTCCTAAGGCACCAAATTGCACCAATAAGTCCTTCCAGAGACCAAGCAATTTAACATCAGTAAGCAAGGTTTTGTTATCTGTTATTGGGTTTTACTATACCACTAATTAGATCATCATTTTACATTGTCCTGCCTGTCCTGATTCCAGTCTCTTTCAGTCTTGGAACATATCAGACTGGGATCAAGTATCACTCAGCTCACAACGTTGATTGGTGCAATTGCTCTATTTTATCAGTGTTTTCAAAGTGAGTGCGGGGAAGATCCAGTCTAATAACAGCAATGTTTTGGGATAGAGCTCTGTGCCTGCTTGTTATGATAAAGAAAACACGGGGGCTGGAGAGATGGTGTAGCGGTTAAGCGCTTGCCTGTGAAGCCTAAGGACCCCGGTTCGAGGCTCGGTTCCCCAGGTCCCACGTTAGCCAGATGCACAAGGGGGCACACGCGTCTGGAGTTCGTTTGCAGAGGCTGGAAGCCCTGGCGCGCCCATTCTCTCTCTCCCTCTATCTGTCTTTCTCTCTGTGTCTGTCGCTCTCAAATGAATAAATAAATAAAATTTAAAAAAAAAAAAAAAAAGAAAACACGGGAGGATGAAAATGCCTGGTTGGGCACAGAGTGGAAGGAAAGCCCAGTAATGCCAGGGGCCGAGGGAGCACTGGGCACTCTGACTCATGGGCAAGCTTGCTTCCAGGCGCTCTCAGATGATATAGCAGGGGAATTCACACACGAACACTACCTCATGTATGTGGCTATCTGTCAAATAATCTTTCTACGTACGTCCACTTGGACTACGTCAAGCTAAACATTAATACATCAACTCCAGTCAAGTGCCATGTGGATCATGCCACCCCCCTTCTCTGCTGTTTCCCACAGTGAGAAAGCTGCCTTTGGTTACCGGCTACTATCTGGTTTCAGCACACATGGCTGCTGGTTTCCGAACCTCTACTCTGTGCCCTGGTGGGCAACTGTCCCTGCCATGATAGAGTGCCTTTCACTTCCCTTTGTCCTCAGTCCTACTGTGCAGGGACCTTTTCAGAGTTACTTAGGGCAGAACCTTTTCTGGCCCCCTCCAGTGAGACTGCAGTTGTAGATGTCACAACAGGCAATTCTACTGCCAGCTGTATTACGCCCAGGGACCCATCTCCCCATCAAACCTTCTAAATATATTTCAGGTGTTTTTTTTTTTTTTAAAAAAACTTTTACTATTTTTAAATTTAATTGTTGTGTGTGTGTGTAGGTGCATGTGTGTGCATTTGAGCATGGAGGTCAGGGGACAACCTGGGTGTCATTGCTTAGTACCGACAGCAATGCCATCTACCGTTCTTTACTTCTTGTGGCAGGGTCTGTCATTAGCGTGGAGCACACCAGGTAGGCTAGACTGACTGTCTAGTGAGCCCCAGGGATCCCTTTGTCTCGGTGCTGGGATTACAGGTGTAAGCCACCATTCCCAGAACTTTCTGTGCGTTCTAGGAATTGAACCCAGGTCTTCATGCTTGCGAGGCAGACACTTTACCCACTGAGCTATCTCCATGGGCTCCTAAATACATGCTAGACATTTGCATACATTTCAACTTATAGGGTGCATTATAAGTTCTGGGGCTTTGGCCCAATGTGTATGGTCATGCACTCAGCCTCACAAGGTCACACTGAACCTGACAGCAGAGTCATGCACATGCTGGGAAGCTTGGTGCTTCTAAGTGTCTTCTCACAAATGTTGGGGTTTTTGTTCCCTCAAAGATACCTTTTTCTGGAAGAAAGTTTTGAATTTTAATAAAGAAAACCATTATTGGGCTGGAGAGATGGCTTAGTGGTTAAGCGTTTGCCTGTGAAGCCTAAGAACCCCGGTTCAAGGCTCAGTTCCCCAGGTCCCACGTTAGCCAGATGCACAAGGTGGCGCACGCGTCTGGACTTCGTTTGCAGAGGCTGGAAGCCCTGGTGTGCCCATTCTCTCTCTCTCCCTCTACCTGTCTTTCTCTCTCTGTCTGTTGCTCTCAAATAAATAAATAAACAATTAAAAAAAAAAGAAAACCATTGTTTATCATTTCATGAGTAATGTTTTTGGTGTTACAGCTAAAAACCCATCACCAAGCCCAAGGTCGCCCAGGCATCTGTCCTGCTTTATTCACTCGGTTTAGCCTTTGCACCTCACCTTTGTGCTGCTCTGTGCGCTCCTCTCGCTCCTGAGTCAATCGCGGGTCTGTGCCTAGGTTCAGCCCACCAGGGCTCGGTGCATATTTTGCTAGATTTATGCTTGTGTGTTTCAGTTTTTGTTAGGTTGTAAAAGATAACGTTTCTTTAATTTCAAATTCTGGTTGCTTGTTACTGATATATGGGAAAGCAATTAATTTTTACAATTAGAGGTTTTTGGCCCTGTATGTTATAACCTTGCTGCACTGGCTTACAATTCCTAGGGGTTTAAAAAATAGATTCTCTGTGGTTTCCGATGGATAACAATGGCTCCATGGAGTAATCATTGCTTTGTCTCTTCTGTGCGGATCCTTTCCTCTTTATTTCTGTTTCTTGGCTTAATTGTACTAGATAACACTTCCATGATAGTGTTTGATTGGTAAGGTGAGGGAGGATGTCTTGCTTTTTTCCATTTTAGGTGGGAAGGCTTCAGTATGTTTTAAATATTTTATTATTTATTTATTTGACAGAGAGGGAGAGGGAAGGAGGGAGGGAGAGAGAGAGAGAGAATGGGCATGCCAGGGCCTCCAACCACTGCAAATGAACTCCAGATGCATGTGCCTCTTATGCATCTGGCTAATGTGGGTCCTGGGGAATCGAACCTGGGTCCTTTGGCTTTGCAGGCAAATGCCTTAACAGTTAAGCCATCCCTCCAGTCCTTCAGTATGTTTTTATATATCCCTTTTATTAGTTCAAGGGAGGATCTTCTATTAATCCGAGGTTTCTGCTGGCTCTTTTTATTATGAATGCATTTTCAATTATGTTGGATGCTGTCCAACATCTATCAATATATATTTTTCTTATTCAGTCTAACAATATTAGAGACTTCCATTATGTAATTTATGAATGTTGTGTCATTCCTGAAATGGACCAAATTTTGTCATGATGCATGATAATATATATACACATGTATTCATGGGTTTGTGTGCTAAAACCTTATGAACATTTGTAATTTTCTATACCCCACTATTTTGTTATTAGACTAGTGACTGTCAAGAAGTGAATTGGAACACATTCCCCTCTTCCTCTTATCATTCAGAAGAGATGGTGGAGAATTGGTACTAACTTCCCTGTAATACTTGATATGATTCTTTAGTGGCATCATCAGGGCTTGCAGTACCTTAAAGATTTATCTTTTGAATTATTAATTTCTATTTTCTTAGTAGATATGGACTTTTAAAGTTGTCTATTTCTCATGGAGTAAGTTTTAATAGTCTTGGTCTTCCTGGAAATGGGTCCATATCATCTCCGTCATCACATTTGTGCACATGAAGTGTTTATAGTGCTCCCCTCCGGTCCTCTGGAGCTTGGTGTGATCATCAGTGGCCAACCTCTTTTACTCCTGATGTCAATAGTTTAAGTCTTATATCTTTTTCTCTTGTTAGAAACTATAGATGTTAATACAATATTAACACATAGAATCCACATATATCAATCAATCAATCTATCTTCTTATCTATCTTCCTATCTATCTATATTATATAATGCATCCTGATAAAATTTTAGGCATTCTAGGAGCGCATTAGAGGCCCATCCTTGGTAAATAAAACAAGTAAGTTATACAGAGAAATCTTCTCTTGGCAAGTTGATTTTCAATTTTATCAATCTTTTAGAAGACCGGGCTTTGGATTTTGTTATTTTCCATTCCTACTTCCAAATTCATTGATTTATCTTCCAATCACTATTAATTTTCTCTATTTAATTTCAAGTTGTTTATGTTCCATAAGTCCCTTATACATAAGCTCAAGCAATTGTCACTGGCTATTTCGTCTTCATCTTTCCTGCTCTTCTTCTTCCTCCTTCTTACCATATACACTTAATGGAACAGATTTTCTTTAAATATTACCTTACCTGCTCCCATCTTGATAAGTTATATTTTCATTAAATTCAAAATATCTTAAAATCTCTCTCATACTTCTAAATCTGTCTTTGTATGGAGAGAGGATGCCTCTTACTACCTTGGTCAGGGAAGAGCCTAAAAGGTTGGGGTCACCAGGCTCAGCTGCCTTCAGACTTCTGAAACTTTTTCTCATGGCCCTGCCTGTGGAATCTGTGCTCTCATTGTATCTTCCTTTTTCTAGAAAAACAGCACAGAGCACCAGAAACAACAGCCTTTTCTTCACTGAGGTTCACAGAATTCCGCTGGCAGTAACCACTGAGCCACCTGAACAAGAGTCTCCATAGTCTTGCTGGCTAAACATTTCCTTTGTCTTTTGACTGTGAGGAAGGGTATGTGAGGAAACCCAAACATCCATTCAAGGAGAAATTATTTTAATTATAGACTGGAAGACACTTTGGTAATTCTTTCAGATAAGTGAGCTTCCAGTTCATTTTTAAATGAGGAAAATGGGAAATATATGAGGTTCATATTTGAGTCCAGTGACTAACTGAGAATGTCTCCCACTTCCCACAATAGGGCACATGTTTGTTCTTAATGTTTGCAAAGTGCAGAAGTTATTTCTGCCAGTTTTACAAACAAGACAGGACTCACTTTTTCTGGAAATTGGTTTCTTATCTGCATCTCCAATCTAAGGACAAATAAATATGGATGTACCCTGACTTTTGATGGAATCACACCTTGATAAAGGCATTAGTTCAAAGTACCTCATCTAAAGAGCCTCTGAAACACCCAGCCTTCGGAGCAGCTTCGCTTAGCCACATAACACGTTGCAGGGTACCAGCTGTTTCCGTTTGATAAAAGAGTTGTTCACATGATCCAAAATATGACATGGAACCAATTGTTTCCCTTTGATAAAAGAATTGTTCATGAAGTACCAAAATATGACACAAAGCCAATTGTTTCCCTTTGATAAAAGAGTTGCTCAAAAGTTCCAAAATATGACATCAGACCTAATCTACACATTCAAGATGCTAAGAGCTCCAGGTAAAAATGTACTAAAAAAAAAAACAAAAAAAAAAAACCTCATGCCATGACACCTCACAAACTTCTGAAAACCAAAGTTAAAGCACTGCCTAAAAGCAATCAGAGAATCATGATGCATTTCTTATAGAATACATACTGAATGACAGCAAACTTCTCATCTCAAATAATGAAGGGCAGAAACAGCAGCAAATCATTTTTCAAGTGCCTACTGGAACAAACTGTCATTCCCAAATCCTATATCAATGAAGACGTCCTTCAAGAATGAAGGGAAGTAAAGTTATTCTTGGGTGAATAAAAGCTAAGAGAATTTATTTTTAGTAGGCTTACTCCAAAATCATGACTAACGGACAATTTCTCTACAAACAGAGAAAAATAAAAGAAGCCTAGGCCCTTCATAATGGAAAGAAAAATAATGGAGTATGTGAAAACGGAAATAAACATGATATATGATACTTCTCCTTATGAGTCTCCTTAAAATATTGTATGGCTATATCAAAAATGATACAATCTTATGTGGTAGTCAATGTCTAAAAAAAACTAAGGCAATTTTATTTAGAAACTGAAGAAGGAACAGAAATGGAAGCCAGGTTTCTGGACTTCAGACAAAGTGGCAAGACATTGATATCAAAACCAGCAGGCTGTGGTTATGTATATATATGAATGTTAATAAATAAAACCACACCTAAAACCACATGAACATCAGAATCACTGTGAAAAAATAAAAATGATACTCTCACAATTATTCAAGTAACAGAAGCCAAATAAAAAGCCAAGATATAAAAACAAAAGGCTGAAATAAAAATAATAAAATGAAAGATGTAAATTTATATTAGTAATTATATCAATTGTAAGTGGTCTAAATCTACTAAAATAAACAGATTAGCAAATAAGGTAAAATAAACAAGACCCAAATATACTATAAGCAAGAAATTCAAGAATTAAACATAATATCACAAGAGAGTAGAAGTATGGGAAATGCATATAATTTCAACATTCATCAAAGAAATATAGATGTGATTGTACTAATGTCAGCTAAATATTTCAGATAAAAGTAGGAGGGATATAAACATGTGTTTTGCACAATGCTAATATGAACCAATGTTTCGAGTATTTAGAAATCCCAAGTGTGTATGCCTCAAACATCAAGCTTCATCAAACACATGCTGGAGAGATAATTCAGAGGTTAAAGATGCTTGCTTGTAAAACCTGATGGCTTGGGTTCAACAACTTAGTACCCAGGTAAAGCCAGATGCACAAAGTGGCACATAGATCTGGAGTTTGTTTGCAGTGGCTGGAGACCCTGGTGCACCAACCCATTCTCTCCCCCCCCCAACTCTGTCTCTGTTTATAAATAAAAAATAAAACTTTAAAGGAAATACTATGAATAAGTACAAGTTTATGAATAACAGAATAGATAGATCAATTAATTAAAGAGTCTACAAATTACTCAAATTCAGCCAATGTAAGAAGATAACTTTTACTCCCATATGCACAAACTAAGTAGAATTCATAATTACATAATTCTCCCCAAGTGTTTAGGGCCATGTGATTTCACTGCAAAAATTAAAAACAAAAATTGACATCATATGCCAGAAAATGGAAGAGAAGGGAAGCCTTGCCAAATCTTTTGTGGTCAGAATTGTTATTAATACCAAACACAAACATACACACTCCTAAAAAGCAATATTTATCCGGAAAACAGATGCAAAATTTGTTAATAAAAGTTTTCCATTCCAACAGTATATTTATAGCCCTCCACCAAGCAGGATATATTCTAGGTATGCAAAAGTCGGTGAGTATTAAAAGAAATCAATTTAATATACCATAGTAATGTACAGAAAAAAAATCATAGCAGTTGACATACTTCAAAAAGGCATTTGACTTGAAGTTTATTAGGAGCAGAGGAGTTTTGCTCAAATGCAGGCCACTTAACAACATCTACAGCTAACACCGTACCTGGGAGAAAAAGACTGAATACTTGAATTGGTGGAGGCATGGAAGCTAGAAGGGAACCATGGAGAGGATGAGGGAAAAGCCTGATGGAAGAGGAGAGGAGATATGCAAGTTGAGGGTGGAATACTGGGCATGGAGAAGTTTAACTAGGGCCAGGGGAGGGGATGGCAGGGAGGAGGGACCTGGGGAGGGTTAGCCAAACTAAAAATGATGTGAATAAACCGAAGAGACACCCCTACTTCTTTGTTAGCTAATTAAAAATTATCATTAAAATTTGAGAGAGAGAGAGAGAGAGAGAGAGAGAGAGAGAGAGCGAGCCTAACCTTAAAGCATTTTGGCTCAGACCTGGAACTCCTGCCTGAGGTAAAAGGTAAGATCCTATTGCTGAGGACAACATATGCTGCTGACAAAGAGCATGGAGAGACTTGGCTGAAACCCAGAAGAGAGCCAGTCCCCAGACAGTCAGCCCATCCAGTGCAGGAAGCAAAACATGAGCTATGGGGGGAAAGTGACCGACAACGTTATGAGCAACCGGGGGTCTAAGCTAGTCAGAAGCAAACAGTCTGATAAGAAGTACACACCGGTGTGATGGTGACACACAGCATTGGTGAGGAACCAGTGGCTTTCTGATTGGCTAAGAGATCTGCTCAGTGGAAAGGAACCTACGTCTGGAACTGAGAACCAGGTTTGAATCCTATGGAAACAGATTATCTCCTCCATTGTCAAGCTCCCACTAGTCTTCGGCTAAAAGAGAGGCTACATCCATCAAACCCTCCCTAAATTAATAACGCTTACCCTGTTTAACCCATGCTGACTCCACTCTCCATTGGAGAATCTGTTTTTCTTTTGCAGAAGGTATCAAGACCTGAGGAGATAAACCACCCTTGTATCTCAGCCAAGGCCCAGGAGAAACCACAGAGGAAGTGAGGAGACGAGCAAGTGTGTGGCTTCCATGGTGAGCCTGATGACCGGGCCCCAGGGTGAAGGAGACAGACGCTGAGGACACTCAGTACCTACCAAAGCAGAAATCCAGAGGCTCCTAATAGCTCATTGCTGAAGTAGTCTTAAAACTCACCCACCATGGCTCAGGGAATTTTGCAGAAGAGGGGAAAGAAAGACAGTAAGAGCCACAGGTTGGGACATCATGCCCAGGGGCATTCCCTCCCTCCAAAAATAACTGACTGCTGCTCCCACAATGCATAACTCACGACCCCATGGGGAATACCAGTAACCCAACTGATGAAGGATCCCTGAGGAATGGGGACAGGGAGGAGGAAAAGATGGCACCAACGCATGATATAGCCATACAAAACATGTTCTTAATAATAATAAAGAATCCTGTGGGGGTGCGTAATGCTGCTCTCTGAAGCTATAGGTTGTCAGCTCCGTAAGTGGGAAATACTCCAGTGAGTGATTGGTCACGGAGGCTCCCAAGGCCGCTGAACCCATACAGGCTGTTGCCAATGCTCTTGGTTGCCCACCAGAAGTAGATGCTAAGACCCTGTTTCTGAAGACACCACATGTTTTGGTAGCAGGACACTGGGAAATCAAGCTGGACTGAGCTGGACACCTTCTCCTTGGTGGTAAGCTGTCACAGTGCTGGAAAGTGCTATGCAGCCTGCTTGGGGAGAAAAGTCACCACAGTCTTACCCAGTACTAAAATCCATTATGAATACTACACAACTGACTAAAAGACGAGTCCATGGGTGCAATAATGACTTGACTGTTGGTGGGGGGCAGTAACCAACTGCTCCCTGATTGGATCTGAGACTGACTCCATAGGAGGGAATTCATGCCTTGTTATGAAAACCTAGTCAAAAGCCTATGGCTGGGAAGGTCATAGACCACATGGAAGACGCCATTACTGTTGTTTGAATAAATGGGTATGTTGTGCCCATCACGCTGGCCTTGAAATATGTGGAATGTGTTCCTGCCCACAGATTAGTGCTGCCCCCACCTTTGCTTAGAGAAGCTTCTTTCTGCAGATGGTAATTGCTACTGGGGAGACTCCAAGCTTGTCACAGTGTGGAGAAAAGTGACTATAAATGCTTAGTGCTAAATGGGGCATTTCTATCACATCTTCTAAGCCTCAAGAAGTGTTGCTGAAGAGGGAGCAGAAAGAATGTCAGAGGAAGAGGAAGGAGAGGAGCACTTTGGGACACTATCTTCTGGACGTGAAATGGCCATTAGATTCATGACCTCACAGTGGCTGTTGCTACCTGCACAAGACCTGCTCCATATTGAGCCCATCAACATTTTTGACATAAGTGGTAGAATGAGGAAACACACACACAAATATCACATAGTAGGGACTAGTTGGAAAGAAGAAAGGGTTCAGTGGAGGGGGGACACGCGAAGGTAATGGGAGGGGAATACGATTAAAATATTTTGAACTCATGTAGGAAAATTGTTAAAAAGGTCAAAAATTATAAAATACTATACCACATTTACATTTTCCAAAGGCATAGTTACTTACATCATAAAATGTTATGCCACCAGGTTGGAGAGATGGCTCAGTAGTGAAGGCACTTGCCCGAGAAGCCCAAGGACCTGAGTTCAATTCCCTAGTACTCACATAAAGCCAGGTGTAAAAGGTGGCAAATGAATCTGGAGATTGTTTGAAGTGGCGATAGGTCCTTGCCTGCCTATGCTCCCTCTCTCAAATAAATAAAGAAAATCAGAAGTTAAGGATGGAGTCCTCAATAACTTCTGTTTGTAAAGTTTTGATTTTTCTTACATATAACTACCTTATGATTTTTGTTAGTTTTAAGTTTTTTTTATTAGTGGCAAATATTATTTTCTTTCTTGAAAAGAAGGCTGAGTTCTTGAGCTGAGAATGGTGGGTCATGGCTATAATTCCAGCACTTGGGAGGCAAAGGCAGGAGGATTGCAAGTTTGAGGTCAGCCAGGGCAAAAAAGGGAAACCCTGCCTTAAAACAAATACTGAACACTTTTCCTTCATATGAGGAAGAAAGAAAGCATGTCATTTCTCATCACATAGACTGAGCATGTTTCTGCAAGTTCTTGCCACTAGAACAAGGCATGGAAAATAAATAAACGGCACACACCATGGCAAATTGTTTCCATTCGTAGATGTAATTTTCTACACAGGAGATACCAATAACTTACAACAACAGCCACAGAGCAAATCCTGCTAGAACTAATGAGTTAATTCAGTAAAGTCAAGACAAATGCATAGAAATCAATAGTAAGTCTATGCACGGACAGGGAACAAGCAAAAGCCCACATAAAATGCAATGCTTGCTCAAAATTGAACTACTGAGGTATAATTAGAATAAAATGTATAGAGTCTATATGGTAGAAATTTAAAAATGCTGATAAAAGCATCAAAGATCTAAGTGCTTCATGAAATACATACATGGTGTCCCCAAATTAGAAAATTTAGCAGAATAAAAGATGTAATTTCCCCATATTTATAGGTAGGCTTATTATAATTCCTGCCACAATTTCCACAGAGTGTTTTGGTAGATACAGAGAAGACTTCTCAAATTTGTATGAAGAGATAAGTACTCTGAACAGCCAGAGGAGAGATGAAAGCAATATAAGGAAGGAGTCACTCTCCCCAGTGTAAAATTTTGAAACCTATTTCTCTTTAAAAAATCACAAATTACTATCTGGGAGAGAATATCATCTGCTTATAACTTATTTTGTGGAGAACTGGTATCTAGAATTTATATAAAACAGCTGAAAACTTAATAGGAAAACACAAATAATCCAAAAGCCAATGGAAAAAATATGGATAGAAATTTCACCGAAGGCATTATATGAATGGTACGTAGACACACAAAAAGATGCTCAGTGTCATTAGCCGGGAGCTCAGTGCAAACTGACACCACGATAAAGACCCTAAGCACCTGTGAGAACGGCTAAGAAGCGCACGCCGTTAAGACTGAACAGCGTTGCCTGCGGGGCGACTGGCTCCGCACACACCCATTGCTGCGGGTCCTGTGAAATAACAGAGACAGAACCTGGAAAACAGTTCATCAATTCCTTTTAAAACCAACCATTGGGCTGGGGAGATGGCTCAGCAGAAAAGAGTACTTGCCTCTTAAGCAAGAGGCCCTTTCTGACTGGAGATTGCAAAGTTTGACTCCCCGAACCCACATAAAAGCCCTGGGATGACCACTCATGTCTGTAGCCCTAGTTTGTGGCGATGGAAACCAGTGAGTTGCAGGAGGTTGCTGACAGACAGCAGCTCCCGATTGAGCAGCAACCCATTTTCAAGGGGAAACGTATTCATGGATGCGCGAGAAGAGAAGGACGTTTGACCTTTGCTGGCTTCTGCCTGCACATGCATGGGGTAAGCACATGTGGGCATGCTCTTGTGAACACTTATACACACACACACATGCATACACTACATTCCACTGTACTCTACACACACACATGCATACACTACGTATCACTATACTGCACACACATGCATACACTACATATCACTATACTGTACACACACATGTATACACTATGTATCACTATACTGTACACACATGCATACACTACGTATCACTATACTGTACACACATGCACACACTACATATCACTATACTGTACACACATGCCCATACTACATATCACTATACTATGCACACACAGGCATACACTATGTATCACTATACTGCACACACATGCATACACTATGTATCGCTATACTGCACACACATGCATACACTACATATCTCTATACTGCACACACATGCATACACAACGTATCACTATACTGTGCACACACATACACTTCATATCAATATACTGTACACACACATGCATACACTACATATCACTATACCACACACACATGCATATGCATACACTACATATCTCTATACTGCACACACATGCATACACAACGTATCACTATGCCACACACACATGCATACACAACGTATCACTATGCCACACACACATGCATACACAACATATCACTATACTGCACACACATGCATACACTACATATCAATATACTGTACACATATGCACACACTACATATCACTATACTGTGCACACACATGCATACACTTCATATCAATATACTGTACACACACATGCATACACTACACATCACTATACTGCACACACATGCACACACTACATATCACTATACTGCACACACATGCACACACTACATATCAATATACTGTACACATATGCACACACTACATATCACTATACTGTGCACACACATGCATACACTTCATATCAATATACTGTACACACACATGCATACACTACATATCACTATACCACACACACATGCATACACTACATATCTCTATACTGCACACACATGCATACACAGTGTATCACTATACTGTGCACACACATGCATACACAATGTATCACTATACTGTGCACACACATGCATACACTTCATATCACTATACTGTACACACACATGCATACACTACATATCACTATACTGCACACACAGGCATACACTACATATCAATATACTGTACACACACATGCATATACTACATATCACTATACTGCACACACAGGCATACACTACATTTCACTATACTGTACACACATGCATACTCTACATATCACTGTACTGCACACACACATGTATACACTATGTATCACTATACTGCACACACTACATATCAATATACTGTACACACATGCACACACTACATATCACTATACTGTACACACATGCATACTCTACATATCACTATACTGTGCACACACATGCACACACTTCATATCAATATACTGTACACACACAGGCATACACTACATATCACTATACTGTACACACACATGTATACACTATGTATCACTATACTGTACACACATGCCCACACTACATATCACTGTACTGTACACACATGTATACACTACATATCATTATACTGTACACACTTGCACACACTACATATCACTATTCTGTACACATTTGCGTACACTACATATCACTATATATTACACACATATGCATACACTACATATTACTAAACTGTGCACACACATGCATATACTACATATCACTATACTGAACACACTTGTATACACTACTTATCACTACACTGTACACACACATGGTCACACTACATATCCCTATAATGTACACACATGTGCATACAGAACATATCATTGCAATGTGTACACAAAACACACAGAGACACACACCGACACACTAAAAATTGTAAAGAAACAAATGAATTTTCTATGAGACTTACCAATTACCCTGTTGGTTGCATATCCTAGAGGAATAGAAAGTGGTCTCCAGGCACAACTTTGTGCATACTTACTGTCTCAGCAGCTCCCTTTGTTAATAGCTCATCCTGGAAGCTCTCTGAACATACTCTATGGGGGAGTAGTTAAACATGTGGTGCAATCAAATGTCATAGACTATTGACACATACAGCTACATGGGTAAATCTCAGAGAAGTTCTGCCAAGGAAAAAGGCCATCCCAAAATAGCAAGCATTGCTTGATTACTCATATTGGTCAGTCATGAAATAACAAACAGACATGAACCACAGGGTGATGCTGGCTGGGTTAGGAAGGGCAAGCATGTGGGGTGTGGCTGATTAGGGGAGCTGAGGAGACTAAGCTGTGGTGATTAAGCAAAGACTCAAAGCACACACGTGTCCTCTACAGCTCTCGCTGTAGCTCCTTCAGTTTCCTGGTTTTAATGCTGTTCTATCATTTTCCAAGACACTGACCTTGGGGGAGGGGCGAAGGATGAAATCTACCTGGAAATATTTGTCCGGTTCTCTGTGAAATTATTTTCATTTCAAAATTAAAGTTCATTTTCACTGCCAAAATGTAATAGTATAGATGGTTTTTAGACTCCTTTGCCATTTTATGATTCAGATTATTTCACATGAGGGGAAACTACTTTTATTTACAAGAAAGCTCTATGCATTTTGTTCTTTATTACAATGTTAGTTTCTCTCCTCATTGCTGTAATAGAACACTCTGAAAAGGAAGGTTTGTCTGGCTCACAGTTTGGTTGGCTCACAATCCATCATGGTGGAATGGGTATGGTGGCAGGTGTGTGTGAGGCAGCTGGTCACATTGCCTCCACAGTCAGGAAGCAGGGAGGAAGGATTCTGGTGCTCAGTTACCTTTCTCTTTTTTAAATTAAAAATATTATTTGAAAGCAGAGAGAAATAGAAGAGAGACAGAGAGAATGGACACACCAAACTCCAGGTGCATGAACCACTTTGTGCATCTGGCTTTATGTGGGTACTGGGGAATCGATCACGGGTTGTTAGGCTTTGTAGGCAAGTGCCTTACCTGCTGAGTGATCTCAGCAACTCCTAGCTTTCTCCTTTTTATTCAGTTCAGGATCCCATGGAATAGCATTGCCCAAAGCTAGTCTTCTTACCTCAATTAACCAGTCTAGAAACGCTCTCACAGACCTGATTTGTCTCCAAGGTGATTCGAGACTCCAGGTTGACACAGTAACCATCACAGTGTAAGAAGAGGAGAAAGGTTCCAGTACTGGTCCATGGCAGCCTTTTTAACTTACTAAGCCTCTTCCATCGTGGCCCACGGATTCTGAACTGGAAGACACCTATGCTCATCTATTTGTTCCCCATAAATTTTCAATGAATTGATTCTCCAAGGACATGTTAATATCTGAGCTCTTGCCTTCATATCAATTGCATTGGTTCCTCTGATCAGCCTTTTAGTAAGTATTCTCCAAGTGGTAAATGCTGATATCAGGAGGATTGCTCACGTTGACTGACTAACGCTTGCTTTGTTGTTCTCAGACCTTTGGCTGGCATCCCAAACACTACCCTCCTCAGTGTTACCAGACCTAGTCCTCCTATTGAGAAGTTACTGGGCCAAGCATGGTGGTGCACCCCTTTAATCCCAGCACTGAGGAGGCCGAGGTAGGAGGATCGCTGTGAATTTGAGGCCAGTTTGAGACTACAAAGTGAATTTTAGGTCAGTTTGGGCTAGAGTGAGACCCTACATCAAAAAAAAAAAAAAAAAAAAGAAAGAAGTTAATGGAAATAATTGAGAATTTCCAGCTTCAGCCATGCAATTATGTGCAGAAATTATAGTCTTGCTGCAAATTCAACCTGCAACTTTGGAAACAAGATTGTTAATTTTGCAAAGCCTCAATATGCTTTCATCTGCAGCAGGATGTGATCACCCAGAAGGAAGAATCAAATGAAATCACATTTGTAACTCATCCAGGTCCAGACTTGGGAGGCAGCGCTGTGCGTGCTCAAGGGCCATGCGCACTCGGCTAGTTGCCTCTCCTTCAGTTGTCACCGTCTGAGCGAAGCTGTCTGTGGAAGTTGAGAAAGTGAATCACGGGAATAGACATGGATAATCTTTTGAATAGGACACTAGTAACTTTGCATTTTATCAGATAGGAAAGGAAGAACTATTTTGCATAGGACAAAGATAAGAGAGGGCCATCTGTGTGTATAGATGTAGGGCAATAAGTGATATGACTCCTAATTTTTGATCTACTCAATGCCAAGAACATTACCTGAGTATTCATAGCAGCCCCAAAATTTGAGCTTGTGTGTGTGTGTGTGTGTGTGTGTGTGTGTGTGTGTGTACACGGATGAGCTTACAGCTACTCCGATCTTTGCTCATGTTCCCAGTGTTCTATAACTGGCCATAACTGCTTAATGAACCACCCCCAAACCAGAGGGTGACCCATTGGTCCCTTCAGCTACAGACTGGCTGGGGCCTAGGCTCAGGGGTAAGTTGCACAATGCCTCTTCTGCCCTTGCCTCTTATTCTCTCACAAGTATATGGGGTGGGGCTGAGAGTTGGTCTACTATAACCTCATGGGCAAGGGGAGAACCCTGGGCTGTATTCTTTGAGTCTTCCCCTTGTACATGGCACTCATCTTCCCTCAGTAGACTGGCCCTGGGTGGCCTTCTGCTGTTCTGTGTTTGTTTTCAATAGGAGTGGCAGAGGAGCATAAAGCAAAACACAAAGTACTTTTTGAAGGCCTTCCTCCTGCCCATCTCTCCATTGCCAAGGCAGGTCACATGGCTTCAATCATAGACTAAGGGGCCTTTAAAGCCAAAGGAACAAATATGCTGATCTGTGAGGCCACTAATGTGATCAACTTTTCACAGGAGTGAAGAGAAATTAGCATCTCCAGGACCCCCAATACAAAGGTTAGCACTCCATGCCTTGAATATATTTGGAACAGACAGCTGTGCTCTTAGGAAAGAAAGTGATCAGTGACCATTGTCTTTGACCAGAACTCTGTCTTGCCCAGACCTAAACCCAACCTCTGCCCATCATAACATGGAGGGTTGGAAACTGGGCTCCAGAAAGCCCAGAAGTCAAGAGCCACAACTCCCACTCTCCCCTAGGTCTCAACTTGCAATGCCACAGCAGAATTCTATCTGTAATTTAACTTCTTGACTCCCACCTCTGAGATGCATTGTGAAAATTTCACACATCTCAAAACACCCAAGTACCAGAAACATGGGTCAGGAAGAAGACCACTCTTAGAATTCACTGAAGGTAGCTGAGAAGCAAATGGCATTAACTGAATTCCTTCAGACATGTCAAAGGAAATCTTGTCTCTCAGGTAGATAAAAATTAATGAGACATCCAGGATACTCTTATCTAATTTAGTCTATGTAGAAATGGTAAGATCTCTCCAGAGGCTGTAATATTTAAAGTTACATTTCATTACTAACCTTGTGGAGGATCCACAAATTACATTTGTTTAATTCCACAGCTATGAAATGCCAGCCACTGAGACCTTTGGATATGAGCTCAAATGACTTTGAACACTTGGAAGATCTTGTTTCATTTTCTTCGGTGTTTAACTGTTCTTCCAGTAAGTGTTGGCAGAACAAGGACCCCTGATAATACCAGCCAGTGTGTTGGAGAAGCCCTTCTGCCCGGAATTTGAATCCACAAGGCCCAGTTTCCGGGCAGTCTTTCCTCAGAACTGTTTGAATTGTATGAGGATGGGGGCACTTTTGCTCCTAAAAAGTGTGTGTATGTGTGCATGCCCGTGAGCACATACACATGGGTGCAGGTATCTTCCTCAACTCTCCATCTTATTTAAGATGAGGTCTCTCACCCAGGCTCAGAGCTCACTGCTTTGATTTGCCTAGCTAGCCCGCTTGCCCTGGGGAACCCTGTCTCTGCTTCCCAAGGGCTGGGTTTATAGATGGGTTTCATGCCCACCTGGCATTCATGTGGGTTCTGGGAATCTGAAATCAGGCCTTCATGCTTGTGTGACAAGTGTTTTACCCACTGAGCCATCTCTCAGCCCCTGAAATGTATTTCTTCCCTTTGATTGACTTAGTACTTAACCTAAGCTCTAATCCTTAGTGAGAATGAAATATTGTCCAGTGCTCAGTTCATGGTTAACTGACTTTTCCACAGCTTGGAGTGTGAGGCCCGTGTTGTGGCAAAGCTGAGAGCTGCAGATGTGCAGATGCCTAAGCTGTGTTTCTTTCAACTCATCACTGAATGCAAGAGGCTCGGTCATTAGACCTGCCACAAAATTACAGACTCATCAGGCATGTTCCCATGCCTCCTCTCCTATGCTCTTAGAAGAAAGTTCTTTAAAAATTTTGTTTATTTATTGGTGTTGTGTTTCTCTGTATATGTGTGTGGTGGGGGTGGGGTGGGTGCTGGGGCCTCTCATTACTGTAGAGGAACCCCAGATTCTTGTGCCACATTTTCAGTTTGACTTTATGTGGGTGGCTTTGGAATTGCATCTTGGCCAGTAGGCTTTACAAATGAATGCCTTCAACCACTGAGCAATCTTCCCAGCTCCTCCAGGATGAAATTCTATCAGGGTGGAGGGCTCAGAGTTGGGGACTCAGGAATGAGACCAACCCTTGGGACATCTAAGGTGGAGATCTCAGGTTCAACGTGTCAGGGTCAGGGTTTTAGGGTTTATATTTCAGGCATTTAACTAGACCCTCTGTGGACTCTTGAGGTTGGGGTCTCCAGTGTCAGGTATGGGGACTCAGGGACATGACCTGGACTGTCAGGACCCCCAGGGACAGCTGCAGTGAGTGCATGCACCAGTGACTCTCAGGTGCCCGGCAGCTTCCCCATCCGTCTTTCTGCACTTTGGGGCCTTTGCACAGATAATTCCTCTGAACATTCTCCCTGACCTTTGGCCACTCTGTAAATTCCCATTCTCCTTTAGAAATCTGGCCCAGGTGACAGCTCCTTTGACAGGCTGAGCCCATTGTAGAGTTGACAATCCCCTCAAAAGTTCTCAGAGCCCCCTGGACCCATCCACTTTCATCAGAGTTGAGTACTGGAAAAAACAGACACCGGCCCTTCTATGTGCAGCCAAGGGCCTGGTGTAGATCCTGGCTGTGGTGCTGAAAAGCAGATGTAAAAGCCTGTCACGCCCAGGCTCCATTTATGCTGTCACACTCCTCACTCGGTTCTAAACAGAGGCCACTTCTGGTCTCTCATCCCTTCCTGTGTCTGATAGAGGACCTGGCTCGGAATAGAGGCCTGGCAAAAACAGGTCTCTGCGTTTATATGAATAAATGAATATGTAGGGCTGTCAGTAGAAGAGTTTGTGTTTAGCATGCAGGAGGCCCTGGATTCTGTCTCTAGCGTTAAAATTTTAATCAACTGGTTACTGGTGAAAAAGTGCTCCCAGGCTCCAGACCCATTCCAGTGGTACAATGTTCGCTGTGTAAGCATAAGGATCTGAGTTTTATCTCCAGAATACAGTTTGTTTTTAACATTTTATTTTTATTTATTTATTAGAGAAACAAAGAGAGGGAAAGAGGCAGGTAGAGAGAAAGAGAGCATTCGGCCACTGCAAGCAAATTCTAAACGCATGGGCTACCTTGTGCATCTGGTTTACGTGGTTTCTGGGGAATCGAACCTAAGTCTTTTGGGTTTGTAGGCAAGTGCCTTAATCTCTAAACCATCTCTTCAGCCTCACAGTATTTTTTTTTATCTTTTCACAATTTTTATTAACATTTTCTATGATTATAAAAAATATCCCATGGTAATACCCTCCCCGTACACTTTCCCCTTTGAAATTCTAGTCTCCATCATATTACCTCCCCATCTCACTCATTCTACTGACATATATACAATATCAACCTATTAAATACCCTCCTCCCTTCCTTTTTCTTCCCTTTATATCTCCTTTTAAACTAAATGGCCTCTGCTACTAAGTATTTTCCTTCTCAAGCAGAAGCCCAATCATCTGTAGCTAGGATCCACATATGAGAGAGAACATGTGGTGCTTGGCTTTCTGGGCCTGGGTTACCTCACTTAGTATAATCCTTTCCAGATTCATCCATTTTTCTGCAAATTTCATAACTTCATTTTTCTTTACTGCTGAGTAGAACTCCATTGTATAAATGTGCCACATCTTCATTATCCACTCATCAGTTGAGAGACATCTAGGCTGGTTCCATTTCCCAGCTATTATAAATTGAGCAACAATAAGCATGGTTGAGCACGTACTTCTAAGGAAATGAGATGAGTCCTTAGGATATATCCCTAGGAGTGCTATAGCTGGGTCATATGGTAGATCAATCTTTAGCTGTTTTAGGAACCTCCACACTGATTTCCACAATGGCTGCAACAGATTGCATTCCCACCAGCAGTGTAGAAGGATTCCTCTTTTTCCACATCCCCGCCAACATTTATGATCATTTGTTTTCATGATGGTGGCCAATCTGACAGGAGTGAGATGGAATCTCAATGTAGTTTTAATCTGCATTTCCCTGATGACTAGTGACGTAGAACATTTTTTTTAGTTGCTTATATGCCATTCGTATTTCTTCCTTTGAGAATGCTCTATTTAGCTCCATAGCCTATTTTTTTGATTGGCATATTTGATTCCTTATTATTTAACTTTTTGAGTTCTTTGTATATCCTAGATATTAATCCTTTATCAGATATATAGCTGGCGAAGATTTTTTCCCATTCTGTAGGTTGCCTCTTTGCTTTTTTCACTGTGTCCTTTGCAGTGCAAAATCTTTGTAATTTCATGATGTCCCAGTGATTAATCTGTGGTTTTATTGCCTGAGCAATTGGGGTGGTATTAAGAAAGTCTTTGGCAAGACCAATATGCTGAAGAGTTTCCCCTACTTTTTCCTCTAGCAGTTTCAGAGTTTCAGGTCTGATGTTAAGGTCTTTAATCCATTTGGACTTAATTCTTGTGCATGGAGAGAGAGAAGAATCTATTTTCATCCTTCTACAGATACATATCCAGTTTTCCCAACACCATTTGCTGAAGAGGCTGTCTTTTCTCCAATGAGTATTTTTGGAATTTTTATCGAATATCAGGGGGCTATAGCTACCTGGACTTACATCTGGATCCTCTATTCTGTTCCACTGATCTACATGTCTGTTTTTGTGCCAGTACCATGCTGTTTTTGTTACTATGGCTCTGTAGTACAGGTTAAAATCAGGTATAGTGATACCACCAGCCTTATTTTTGTTGCTTATTTTAGATATTCGATGTTTTTTGAGATTCCAAATGAATTTTTGGATTGTTTTTTCTATTTCCATGAAGAATGTCCTTGGAATTTTGATAGGGATTGCATTAAATGTGTAGATTGCTTTGGTAAGATTGCCATTTTCACAATATTGATTCTTCCAATCCAAGAACAAGGGATGTTTTTCCACTTTCTAGTGTCTTCTGCAATTTCTCGCTTGAGAGTTTTAAAGTTCTCATTGTAGAGATTCTTTACTTTCTTGGTTAGGTTTATTCCAAGGTACTTTATTATTATTATTTTTTTGATGCAATTGTGAATGGAAGTGATTCTCTGATTTCATCTTCTGTGTGCTTGTTGTTAGCATATATGAAGGCTACTGATTTTGTATCCTGCTACATGGCTATAGGTTTTTATCAGCTCTAACAGTTTTCTAGTAGAGTCTTTAGGCTCCTTTATGTATAGAATCATGTCATCTGCAAATAATGATAACTTGATCTCTTCCTTTCCAATTTGTATCCCTTTTATGTGTGACTTTTGCTTTATTGCTATGGCTAAGACTTCCAGAACTATATTAAATAAAAATGGGGACAGTGGACACCCTTGTCTTGTTCCTGATTTTAGTGGAAAAGCTTCCAGTTTTTCCCCATTTAGTAATATGTTGGCTGTAGGCTTGTCATAAATAGCCTTTATTATATTGAGATATGTTCCTTCTTTTCCCAGCCTCTGTAGGACTTTTATAATGAAGGCATGTTGGATTTTGTCAAATGGTTTCTCTGCATCTAATGAGATGATCATGTGATTTTTATCCTGCAGTCCATTTATATAATGTATTACATTTATAGATTTGCATATATTGAACTTTCCCTGTATCTCTGGGATAAAGCCTACTTGGTTAGGGTGAATGATCTTTCTGATATATTCGTGTATTCTGTTTGTCAATATTTTGTTGAGAATTTTTGCATGTGTAGATTGGCCTGTAATTTTCTTTTTTTGTTCTATCTTTGCCTGGTTTTGGTATCAAGGTGATGCTGGCTTCATAGAAGGAGTTTGGTAGAATTCCTTCTTTTCCTATTTCCTGGAAAACCTTAGGAAACAATGGTGTTAGCTCTTCCTTGAAGGTCTGGTAAAATTCAGCAGTAAATCCATCTGGGCCTCACAGTATTTTTTTTAATCCATGGAGCTAGAGAGGTGGCTCAGCAGTTAAAGGTGCTTGCTTGTAAAGTCTGCTTCCCCATTGCCCATGTAAAGTCCAATGCAAAACATGAAAGATGCATCTGGAGATCATTAGCAGTGGCAAAGAGGCCCTGGTACACACACACACACTTGCTCTCAGAATTTTAATAGCTGGGCATGGTGGTACATGCCTTTAATCCCAGCCCTTGGGAGGCAGAGGTAAGAAGATTGCTGTGAGTTCAAGGCCATCCTGAGACCAGAGACTATGTAGTGAATTCCAGGTTAGCCTGAGCTAGATTGAGACCCTACCTTGAAAAAAACAAAAAACCAAAACAAAACAGGAGTTTTAAAACCAGGTGTGATGGTACACACCTATAATCCCAGAGCTGGGGAGGCAGAGACAGGCAGATTCCTGGGTGTGGTGGCCAACCAATCTAGTCTTGTTGGCAATCTCTAAGCCAATGATAGACTCTGCATCCAAAAAGACAAATAAAGCCTAAGAAATGATACTTGAGGGTTTTCTCTGGCCTTTTCACAAAAGTGCACACATGGGTGCACACTCATACATACACACCTGCACTCTCAGGAACACACATGCACGTATGCTAATCATGCTGCTCACCACACACACACACATTCAATAAGAAAATGAGGAAGAGAGCAGTTTTCTAAGGATGACATTCAAGGTTGACCCCTGGCCTCCATACACATATGCACCTATACACATGCATAAAAATTAACACGGGCTGGAGAGATGGCTTAGTGGTTAAGCGCTTGCCTGTGAAGTCTAAGGACCCCGGTTCAAGGCTCGATTCCCCAGGACCCACGTTAGCCAGATGCACAAGGGGGCGCACGTGTCTGGAGTTCGTTTGCAGTGGCTGGAAGCCCTGGTGCGCCCATTCTCTCTCTCTCTCTCTGCCTCTTTCTCTCTCTGTCACTCTCAAGTAAATAAATAAAAAAAATGAACAAAAAAATTTTTTTAAAAATTAACACAGACAAATAAACATACATGTATAAAAAATAAAAGTTAAGCTGGATGTGGTGGCATATGTCTTTAATCCCAGCACTCAGTAGGCAGAGTTAGGAGGATTGCCATGAGTTTGAGGCCAGCCTGAGATTACATAGTGAATTCTAGGTCAGCCTGGGCCAGAGTGAGACCTTACCTCATAAAAATAATTAATAAAAATGAAATTCTAATGTATATCAAGCACCCCTAATCTGAAAACAAAAATCCCAAAGTGCTCCACATCTAAACATTCTGAACTCCTGTATGATGGTGAATGCATAGGATATGCAAGATGCATATGAAACAAATGATTTGTGTCCCATCCCCATTTACCTTATTATTTATGTGTCATTATTCCCAAGTCTGAAGAATATCCAAGTCACTCTCAGTTCTAAGCATTTCTGATAAGTGACTCAACCTGCATTGACAAACATCATTTTCCTGAGAATCATATTCTCTTCTTTAGTCTTTACCACCTGTGGTGGTTTGAATGTAAAGTGTCCACAATATCCTCATGTATTTGTGATTAAGCCTTATACTCACATTCTAGCTGGTAGAGCCTATGGATGATGCAGCTTTGCTGGAGGAAGTGTGCTCCTTGGGCAGTTCTTGAGGTTGATTAGTCCAGTTCTAGTTCTAGTACTTGGTCTATTTCCATCCAGATATGTGATAGCTTCCTGCTCATACCATACTTTTCCTGCCATGAAGAAACTTCACCTCAAAACTGTAAGTTGGCTGGGCATGGTGGTGCTTGCCTTTAATCCCAGCATTCGGAAGGCAGAGGTAGGAGAATTGTGAGTTTGAGGCCAGTCTGAGACTATATAGTGAATCCCAGGCCAGCTTGGGCTAGAGTGTGACCCTACCTCAAGATAAAAATAACTATATAATATATATCTGTAAGCTGAAATAAATCTTTCCCCTCATATATGCTGCTTTTGTTCAGGTGTTTTGCCCCAGTAATGAGAAGGAAAATTGGTAGTGAGGAGTAGAGCTGTTTCTCATATAAACCTGAATGTGTGACTTTCTGTATTTTGGAACTTTTGTGTAGAGGGGAAGTGGAAGGATTTGAAACTTTGGATAAGAGAAGACTTGTGGTGCTGTAAGAAGCTTGATGGAGCATTTGGTGAGAGTTTAAAAGAGCTTAATGCAGACAGAACTGTGGACTGTGGAGGCTTGGCTTATCATGTTTTGGAGGGGAAGCATGTCTGGACTGGGCTCTAGGCAGCTCATGTGATGTTCTGACCACATTCTTCCCATGTCCTGAAAACTAAGGTTGAATTTAGA
The DNA here is from genome assembly GCF_020740685.1 of Jaculus jaculus. Classification (NCBI taxonomy): domain Eukaryota; kingdom Metazoa; phylum Chordata; class Mammalia; order Rodentia; family Dipodidae; genus Jaculus; species Jaculus jaculus. Next base: position 7,298,286 of record NC_059106.1, on the reverse strand, counting down.
AGTAATGGAGGGCTGGGGAGGTGGATCAGTGGTTAAGGGCACTTGTCTGCATTCAGTTCCCCAACACCCATGTAAAGCCAGGAGCACAAAGGAGCACAGGCAGCTTGAGTTTTTTTCAGCAGCAAAGCATCTTGGTGTGCCTGTACTCTCTGTCCCTATCTCAAGGAAATAAGAAGAAATATTTTTTAAAAATAATAGGTCAGCCCTGGACTAGAGTGAGACCCAACCTTGAAAAAGATAAAAGTAATGGACTGATATGTTTGGCAGGGACAGCATAAAGGTACAAAAGATATAAAGGTAGCACAGAAAGAAATGGGAGTTTTGGGTTGCAGACTGCAGCCTGGTTGATTTGCAGTTGCTTGACAGATTACCACCATTGAGATCAGGCCAGCTGTTTTGCCCTGGAGTGCCGATTCTCTAGATAAGAGAGGGCCCGAAGTACAAATGCTGAAGGAGTTTTTCTGATTCTCAAAGTTGGCTTTGGTCCCCCATGGATTCACAACTTTGGTAACTCACCTAGCACTAGTTTTGGAAGTATAATAAATGGAGATAAGCAAAGATCATTGGATTGGATTCTCAGCTTTTTTTTTTTTTTTTTTTTTTGAGTTAGACACTGGGCAATGTGGGGCTTGAAATCTCTACATAGAGGCCCTGTGAAGCTATGGTATGATCCATAGATTGCAGTGGAGAGCCCAGGATTTTGGAGATGCCTGGACATTATAACAGTATCTAAAGAAAGCTGTTTTCTCTGGCTCACATGGATCTGACTAGAAAGCAAGAAGCTAAGGCTGGAGGGGTAAAATTTGCAACCTGCTGATTTCATTTTGGGTCCCAGATGCCAGAAATGAAGCTACAGGATTTGATTTTTCCCTACTTGTTTTCTATCCTGCATTGGTTCATTTTTTCCTTATTATGCCTTATTTTTGCACTGGGAATGTTTGCTCTGTGCTATTTTGTGTTGGAAGTATTTAACTTGTGTTTTGTTTTTACAGGTTCACAGTTAAGAGACTGACTTGAGTCTCAGATGAGATTTTGGACTTTTGAACAATGTCAGGGTTGGTAAAAACTATGGAGACTTTTAAAGTTGGACAGAATGCATTTTGTATCATAAGTCTGTAAGAGTCAGGGGTGGAATGTGGTAGTTTGAATGTAAAGTGTCCTCTATAGCCTCGTGTTAGTGATTAATGCTCGTTCTTAATTCCTAGCTTGTAGAGCCTTTGGGAGGTTGGGCCTTGCTGGAGGAGGTGCGTCTCTGGGAGCAGACCTTCAAGATTATTAGTTCAGCTCCAATCTCAGTACTAAAACTACTTCCATCCAGATATGTAACAGCTTCCTGCAGGCGCCACCCTTTCCCTGATATGAGGAAACTTCCCCCTTTAAACTGTAATTTGAAGCAAACCCTTTCCTCCCATCAATTGCTGTTTATCAAATGTTTTATCCAAGCAACATGAAGGTAAGTGCAACACCACCTCACACTTCTTATTGAACCAAAACACAGAACTTGGGCCACTGATTTGGCTAGTCTAAGATAGTCAGCAAGCCCAGTGGATCGTCCTGTCTCCACCTCCCCAGCTGGGATTACAGGTACACACCATCACACCTGGATTTTACTTTTTCCTCATGCTTGCATAGTAAGCACTTTGTTGATTGAACCATCTCCCCAAATTTGTGCATTCCCACAAATTTTGATTGGCCATTGTTCTATTCCACTCTTCTGCCATTTGGGTATAGCAGAGTCCACATTTTCTTCTGTTGTGGGCATGTTTACTCAACCAGGATTGCAGTGAGGACCCCATTACCTTTTTGGCTTGTCAATCACTGTCTTCCCTCCACACTATCAAGTACTCTGAGAAAGGTGCATAGGTACCTACCATATAAAAAAGGCAAAATTCAAAACTGAAGGTATGCTTTACACTGAATGTGCATCATTTTTGTGCCACGATAAAGTAGTATATGTATGTATACTATGTGTATATCACCTGCATCTATCTATGTACATGTGTGTGTATGCATACATGTAGACACGTCAGCTGGAGAAAAGTCGTAGTTCCACTTGTAAAAGTGCCATGAAGATTGAAATGCTATGTGGACCATTTGGAAGAGCTCTGCTGTCTGTATTAGTGACTACTATGACCCTTCATAACTGCATGCTATAAAATCATTAACAGCATATTTACTCATCTTTTATGGAACATTCATACTGCTTATCCTCCTGGGAAGTGTGCCTGGGACAGGGAAGGTGACTACTATAGGCTCCTCAGGACACAGTACTATTTATATAGCCATGGCACCGCTCAACCTGTACAGTGCCCCAGGCCCCATTACTAACCTCACGTGACAGGCAAAAGCGATTGAATTACTCAGCTGAAAAGGGAGAGAGTCTTGGGGCTGGAGATGTAGCTCACTTGGTAGAGTGCTCACCTGGTTGTGTCTCAGCATGGCAGAAACCAGGTGTGGTGGCACATGCTGTCTTTTTCACACTTTCAATCTCAGTTGGCAGGAGGTGGAGATGGGAGGGTCAAATGTTCAAGGTCATCCTCAGCTATGTAAGTGAGTTCAAGGCCAGCCTGTGGTACATAAGACTCTGTCTGAAAAAAGGGGGATTACACAGATTTCCTCAAATCCCATGCTCTTTACTAGCATATTATGTCACCTCTAGTTTCAAGGTCCGGTTTCTGCCAATAATTATGTAACAGTTACCTTCTCGTTGCTGGCACAAAGCACCTGACCAAAAGCAGCCAATGGGAGGAAAGTGTTTATTTTGGCTTACAGTTTAAAGAGGAAGCTTCATGATGGCAGGGTTAGATGGCATGAGCAGAGGCTGGAAATCAACTCTTTGCCAACATCTGGTGGACAATAGCAGCAGGAGAATGAGCCCGGTTCTACAAGGGAAACCTGGCTTATCAAAGCCATAAGCCTTCCCCCAACAACACACCTCCTCCAATAAGCCTGCACCTCTCAAACTGTCATCAACTAGGAACCAAGCCTTCAAAACACATGAGTTTATAGGGAACACATGGTTTGAACCACAAGTTGTTTTCTGTACCTTCCAGTAAAGTGTCCAGTGTGCAACTGCCCAGTCCTGTGGACATGCACAAGCCAGCTGCGTTCCAGGGAGAGCCTGCGAAGACCCAGAATTAGAGGCAACTGAGCTCTATATGGAAGTGAGGGCTTGGAGCATGTGCAGTCATAGGAAATGAAGAAACACTGACAGTCAGAGGGAGACATAGAGGTGAGAGGGATTGCAGAGCCTTCAGCCATGTCCCCTGGACCAGTTCTCAAATTCCCTCAGTGTGTAAGTAAGTTAGCCTCATGGGCATGCAGGGCACCTGCCAGGTGGGGTAGGGGGAAGGTCAGGTAAGCTGCAGAGCAAAGTGCAGGTGGGCACATGTGGGCAGAGCACTTTGCGACCGCCAGGCCGACTGTGGTATAGAGAAGGGAAGCGAGATGGGGGGCCACAGGAGGGCGTCCCCGGGGAGGGCCGGGACGAGGCATCAGCTGACATCCGGGGGTGTGTGCGCCTGCCCTGGCCTTGAGGAAGGTGGCTGAGAGGTGATGCTTCCTGGGTCACAGGAGTCTGGGAAGCTGCCAGAGGTACCACCACAAACACCTTCCCACAGGCACAGGCGAAGCTGACACCCTCAGAATCCCCACTGTGAAGCTGTCTGGGAGCCTGCGCTTGGCGGCCCTAGCGTTTCCTGGTTTAACTAGTGCATCTGCGCTGGACCACATGCCTTGGAGCAGGTTTTGTTTTATCACATGCCAGTAAGCCAAAGTCACATTTAAATTAAAAAAAATAGAGAGTTGGGGCAGGACAGAGAGTTGGTGCGCCAGGGTCTCAGCCACTATAACCGAACTCCAGATGCTTGCGCCACCTAGTGGGCCTGGGCGACCTTGTGCTTGCCTCACTTTTGTGCGTCTGGCTTAGGTGGGATCTGGAGAGAGATCGAACATGGGTCCTTAGGCTTCTCAGGCAAGCGCCTCAACCACTGAGCCATCTCTCCAGCCCCAAGGTCACATTTTGGAAAATATAGCCCTCACCCTACTGAAACTGCTGATTGCTCCAAACAGGCCTTCTGCTGGGGGTGGGGGTAGGGTATCCTTCAGGCTCTTTGGCCTTCTTGTTGAAGCTGCTTTGGAGATGTGAGGAAAAATCTCCCATTTTGGGCTCAATTTGGTTTTATTTAAGTCATCTCTTCATTATTTTCATAAATACATATCAAACCATGGTTGTATGTAGGTTCATGGGTGTTGCTAGCACACCAGTCTGCCTACACGGTCACCAGCTCACCAGCAAATATCAGTGGCTTAAAGTCTCTTCTTGACTTAGGCAAAGTCCCAGATATGTATATTGGTCTGGTTTCATTTTTGTGTTTTGTTTTTTGAGATTGGGTCTTGTTCTAGCCCTGGCTGGCTTGGAATTTACTATGTACTCTCAGGCTGGCCTTGAACTCACAACAATCCTCCTACCTCTGCCTCCTGAGTGCTTGAATTAAAGGTTTGCACCACCACTCCTGATATAGTCTGGAATTAACAAAAAAACATTTTATTTTTTATTTTTATTTATTTAAGAGGGAGGAATGGGGTGGGGGAGAGAGGAGAGAGAATGGGTGTGCCATGGCTTCCAGCTGCAAAGGAACTCCAGATTTATGTGCCACCTTCTGCATCTGGTTATGTGAGTCCTGGGTAGTTGAACTTAGGTTGTTTGGCTTTGCAGGCAAGTACCTTACCCACTAAGCCATGTCTCCATCCCAAGTCTGGATTTTTTGAAGGAACAGAACTCCTAGAATGAAATTTTATTATAAAGGGGATGTGTTATTAGTTTACAGGATAAGTCCAACAATAGTGGTCTGCAGGTCTGGTCATTGGGGTATCTGATCACTGATCAGTCCAAGAGGCTGGATATCTCAGCAGTCCAAGGCTGGCACGGAAGGCCTGAAGGATTCCTGGAGAGCCGCTGGTCTTAAGTCCACATTGAAAGGCTGATGAAAGCCTGGCATGGTGGCATGTGCTTGCAGCCCTGGTGAGGTGAGGACAGGTAAAATGAGGAGCATGGGGAGACAGGTGACAGGGGACTGGGTTCTCTCTGAGCTTCTTTGTATATAGCCTACCATCAGGAAAGCCACCGACACTGGATGAAGGACATCCTTTCCTACCTAGTCCTTCCTGGAAACAACCTCACAGACCAGACCAAAAGATGTTTCCTTGATTCCCAATCTGAGAGAGTGGACGACAGGAGTTAAGCATCATAGCAGGTACCTGTTGACATTTGGTTATAATGTGAAGAGAGAAGAGCCACCCCCCCCCCTCCTCAGGACACCATTGGCATCTCATAAGCATCAGATGCTCTTTTACCTTCATTTCTCTGCAAACTTTTGTTTCTGTGCTTGGTGGTTCATCCATCCTTCTCCATCCTCCAGGTGGAGGACAGGTAGGGGACAGTGCCTGTGGTGATCAGTCATGGGAAGAAGCAACAAGAAGGTAACGTGAGGAGAGGCAATTGCCCTGGAATCTCGGGGCCGCACACTGGGGATGGGGTACAGACTTTGCCCTCCCTATGTCACACGGAGAAGCATGGATGTGTCAGAGGCTGTTCTTTCTATTTCTGACTTGTTGGCCCTGGTGATGCCACAACCTAAAGATGTCAGAAGCCTGCTGTGACCCGCTTAGAGTACTCTAGAAGTATACTGGGAGCATTGGTGGCAGGCCCAAATTGGGCATGGCCTTCCAAGGTGGGTTGAAAGGGAGTCACATAACCTTTAAGAAAACCTCCCAAGATCTGTCGTCTGCTCTCTCATAGCCATTCATGAACTCCTGTGCATGTGGAGACATGTACACACACACACACACACACACACACACACACACACACACACACACGCATGAACAAACTCTGCCTGCTGTCATGCCTGTGTCGATGGAACCCTCTGGCCTACTTGTGTTGCCAACGTGAACCTCAGTATGTGTGCACACGGGTCTGAGGAGATAGCTCCGTCAATAAAGCCATTGCTATGCCGGTACCTGAGTCCCATGCCAGACCCCACTTGAAAGCCGAGCACAGAGGCACGTGCTTGCCATCCCAGCCCTGGGGAGGCGAGAACCCACAGACCCCAGCATCTCACTGGCCAGCTGGTCTAGGCCTACTTGAGGAGCTCCAGACCAGCGAGAGTCTCTCAGAAAACACAGTGAGTAGGCTGGAGCGACGGCTTAGCAGTTTAGGCACTTTATTGCAATGCCAAAAGACCCAGGTTTGATTGCCCAGGACCCATGTAAGCCAGATGCACAAGGTGGCGCATGCATGGGGAGTTCATTTGCAATGGATAGAGGCCCTGGTGTGCCCATTGTCTCTCTCTATGTGCCTCTTTCCCTCTCAGATAAATAAACAATTTAGAAAATATTTAAAAACGACAGTGAGTGGTACCTGAGGAGCACTGCTTGATACCTGTGGTTGATGCCTGGCTCCATATGCACATATGTTCCTGCACACACGTCCACACACATACACAGAACATGTGCACGTGAAATCAGTGTGAAAAGCTCTTCCTGAAAGGTTTTCCTTTTCTATGCACTTGGGGAGGGAGTCTCTGAGAAAGTTCTTTACCTTGAAATCACACAAAGTTGCTATTTTCTAAGCACCTCAGGGTAGAAAAGCTGTTTGCAATATAATTAGCCTGGTAATCAAAGCCAGCCAGTGAGACATCAAAACAATTAATTCTGATTTTAAGTCTGGTGTCATTAAATAATAAAACTTTAGAAATAAATGGCAAATCCCATTTTCCCAGTAAACTCTCAAGCAGCTATCTTTAGTGAGGCCGTAAAGTAAAAAAGAAATAATCAATTCATCTCTGTCTGAGACCTTAGCTTATAAACATCTGCTGGTGGCAAAATGCCAAAACTGCTCTTACAAGGTTTCCACTAAAGAAAAAACATTTTTCATGCTGTTCCCAAGGAGGGAAGGTTGATTTATTTACCTCTGGGGTTAAAGATTTATAAAAATATATGTATATATTTTTCCTTCAGCCAGAATTTCCCTTCTGAAGTGCTCATAAAAATAACTGACTGTGCTCAGCCACGAGCTGGGGCATCCCATCTCCACACATCTCTTAGGGGCTCGCTCTGGAGACTTCCCTGAGCAGTGACCCCGTGAACGGTGATGGGTGGGCACGGGGGCCAGAGCTCCCTGCTTCAACATGAAGCCGTTCCTGCACCGGGTCATGGGGGGTCGGACAGACAAGCTTCAGGGCCTTTTTGTGGTCTTCTTAGGTAAGGAAGGTCCACAGGAGAAGCCTCAGCAGTGGCGCTGGTTTTGAACCCTGGTTTAATACAGGCCTGTGATGGTTAATATTTCTTAACCTGACAGGATTAGAATCATCATGGAAATGAATCTTCCAGTTTATCTGTGAGGTCACTTGTAGATTAGGCTAACTGAGGTGGGAAATCTGCCCCAACTGTGAGTGGCATCATCCCCTGGGCTGGGGTCCTAGTCTGAATAAAAAGGAGAAAGCGAGCTGAGTGCCAGCGTCCATCCCTCGGTCTGCTCCCCGACTGTGCACGCAGTGTGAGCAGCTGCCTCCTGCTCCTGCCTCCTTCTGTTGGGTATTTTATCAAAGCAAAGAAAAAGTAATTCATTCATGAGTCCAGTCTGGCAAGACTGGAAAGTAGGTTCCAGCTTTCACGTGAGCAGATGCACCTGGAGTGCAGCCTCTGCACTAGAAGAAGGGCCTTCGCTGCATGTCCCATGACTCCCCCATATCCAGCACCTCAGCGAGTCCTGAGCGAGCTCCTCTCTTGGCTTCTGCCAGCCAGCCACAGAGGGCATCCTGGCCCGAAGACCGCAGCATGTGCACACGCCCGAAGACCTCTTTTCCCTGGGTTAGGAATCAGCTGGTGGCCTGGCTTTAGCTGTGGTGCGTCTACAGTTCTATAGTTTCCCACCCTTTGCTCTGCTCATGGAAGCCTGGCTTCCAGCTAAGGGCCGCTTTCCACTCCCATTTTCTAGTTGCTTCAACTTGAAGGACACATCCGCTCTCTGAGGAGAGCGTCATCACTCTGGCATCAGCCTTGGTTGTAAACGTGTTCCTTTTAAACGGCAACAACCAGAGTGACCGCTTTCCTCCACACCATGGAGCTCCAGTGCAGCTGTGTATTTCCAAACAGACATTTGTAATGACTTACTCAATCTATATATTTAGCCACGGCAAACTAGGGTAGAATAGTTCATGTCCTCTTTAACAGAACTCGCCCTTGAAAACAAAAACAAACCGAAATAGAAATTGCAATAGTACCAGAAACTTCTCATTAGAATTTATTTGACCAGTACCTAGTTCACTTACCATGTGAGTTGGTTTGATTGCCTAATAACCACTGTCTTGAAGATAGCCGTTTGGTATATTTGTGTGTGTGGTGTGCATGTGTGTGTTTGTATATGTACCGGCACATGAGTATGCATGTAGTGTGTATGCAGTGTGTGTACGTGTGGGCACATGTGTTTGGTGTATGGTGTGCATGTGTGTGTGTATGTGTGCAGGCACACATGCGGGTGGTGTGCCTACGTGTGAGTTTGGGTGGAGGTAGAGGTTAATGTCAAGTGTCTTCCTCTATCATTCTCCATCTTACTTGTTGGAACAGGCTCTTGTAACAGATGGACGCACTGATTTGGCTAATATAGCTCCCCAGCTTGTCCTGTGTATCTGCCCGACTCCACCTTCCAAACCCCGAGCTTACAGGCACGAGCCGCCACACTCAGCCTTTACGTGGATACAGGGACCTGACCCCCGTCTTCATGCTTGTATGACAAGCCCTTTCTTCCAGTGAGCCACCTTCTCAGCCCCTCACATCTTTTTCAGACAAGGCCTCACATTGTGTGGTCCAAGCTGGGCTGATCTGTGACTGAATATCTAGTCCAAGCTGGCCTTAAGCTTGCAGCAATACCCCTGCCTCCGGAGTGCGAGGATTACAGGTGTGTGTCACCTGCCTGGCTCATTTATATATTTTTTTCTGATAAGAGCTAATAGATGAATAAACAACTACTCGTGCAGTATGAGGGAAATGGTACAAGGTTGGGGGGTCAAATGATCTGGGTCAGAAGTATTCTTTGTCACTTCCTACATTAGGGAAATAAGAAAATGTTTTGGGGTCTGTTGATTCCTTTATGAAATGGGGACATGGAAGGGCTGACGCCTCTTGTCAAATGCTGTAGTGTGAGATGCCAAGCATGGCAGGCCTTCAGCAAACAGCGCATCATGTAGTATGTGGTAACATTTTCATTATAATTAGATGTCAATATAATTGTCTTCATTACTTTCTCACTGCTGTGATCAAATACATGACAAGGAGCAAGTTCAGGGGAAAGGGCTGATGTTGGCTTGCGGTGTGGGGCCCATCACGATGGGAAAGTCGTAGCGACAGGCGCGTGAAGCAGCTGGTCACATTGTGTCCACTGCCAGCAAGGCGAGCGCAGTGCCCGCTGGGGCTCAACTTGCTTTCTCCTTTTCGATCATCAGCCCACGGGACGGGACCACCCAACCCACAGCCCGTCTATGCCCTCTCATCTTGATTAATCTAATCAAACAGCTCCCTCATAGACATGCCCAGGGGTTTGTTTCCATGGTTATACAAAGTCTTGTCAAGTTGACAATCAAGATGAACCATCAAAAGAATATAACATGAATCATTTTCTTCTACTTTCCCATCACATTTCTGCAGTGGATCTATTTCCCACTGCCATTGGGAAAGCCCATGACTTATCAGTCATTCTTTATTAATAAGATTCCTTAAAGTCATGCTAAGTTACCCAACACTGTCTATTTCAGTGATTAAAAATTTATTGTCTCATGCATTAGTGAAGATGTTTGAGTACATTTAACACAAGGCATCCCAGCTTCCTCCCCAGGCCTTTTGCAGATGTATACACGCTGTCTGAGGGAGAGGAGGCTTTCATTCATGCCATCCCCACTCCCCTCCCATGCACCCCCAGTGCACTGACAAGAAGGAAAGGATTGAGTAATGCTCTTATAAGATTGTCCTCATCATAAAAGGACTTTCTGCCCTAGACCTGGAAGTTATTTAAGCTGCTTTCCAGTGTGCCTTAAGGTCTCCTCTCCTGACACCAGCTTCTGTGCGCATTGAGGCGTCTCATGAGCGTGATTTCCCGCAGTGATGGGGTGCAGTGTTTGAGCCCCCATCAAGTCTATTCTGTCCATTCAGCTCATCCTCAGTTCTACAAACCCAGGGTCTTCTCTACTGACATCTGCTTGCTTGCGCCTCCCTACCACCCAAGCCCTGGCAGATAGGGTCAAGGAAAACTGATCTCTTCTTTTTCACTTTTTCACCTGGGCAGGGATGGGCTCACAAGCCCCAGCAGCTCTCTCCAAAAGATCCTTTCAGTTGTGCCCAACCTCCAGCCTGGGTCGCGTGTCCCACGATGGCTCAGAGCAGGCCTACACATGCGCAGATGACAAGGGCGGAACACCCCTGCTGCACTTCCATCTCATCCCCACCCACCAAACCTGCGACATTCCTCAGCTCTCAAGAACAGGGGCATGGGGGCTGGAGAAATGGCTTAGCGATTAAGGAGTTTGCCTGCAAAGCCAAAGGACCTCGGTTCGACTCCCCAGGACCCACATAAGCCAGATGCACAAGGTGGCTCATGTGTCTGGAGTTCGTTTGCAGTGGTTGGAGGCCCTGGCGCACCCATTCTCTCTCTCTCTCTCAAATAAATAAATAAATAAATTAAAAGAAAAGAGTAGGAGGATGAGAGCGCTTCTCAAATCCTGCCTGAGCTCTCAGGCTCCTTGGGGATGTCCACATCTTCCTAGTCACAGCTCTCAGTAGAAACTGACACACATGTGGAACCTTGCTCTGGAGGAACACCCAGAGCTCAAGCCTGCTGCCTGACCTCAGTGAGTGTGCTGTCTAAGGAGACACAGGTAAGACCTACGGATCACTGTATGGAGTGAGGAATGTAGAGCGGCCACTGGTCCAAATAGCATGGGTCCTCCATCAGAGTATAAATCCCAGAGGTAATGGTCTGTATGCACCCTGTGTTGGTCAGCTCCTATGCCCTCAAGCTTCCCCACAACCTCACATATTAACAAACTGCCCACCCCAGCAAATACATACCAACAATGGATCCATAACTCTCAGCACGTCTTTAGCCGTGATGTTAGGTTGGCTGTGCACGCACCCTTATCTCTGTCCTTCTCTTTCTACTGAGTCCCTGACTTATCTGGGGAGATGAAAAAGGTCCTTCTCTTCTCTATGAGAGGTTAGGAAGAAACCAAAGAGCTCTCTTGTATTTTTTCAAAGCTTATTAATTTGAAAGGTTAGTTTTTAGTATTAGTGAGGATAAAATAAAGATGTGTAAAAATAGTATCTGTAGGTTCTAGGATAAGAGTTCTTTTCTTCTGTTTCTTCCCTGTGAAACCTATCAAAACCCTGAGAAATAATTTAACAGATGATCACAACATAAATCTTAATGGTACAAAGGAAGGAGCTGAAGACACCTGAATATTTGAGACAAACTAGCAGCAGCAGGTGGGTTCTTTGAGTTTCCCTTTTGTTTCCTGTCTGCGCCCAGCTCAACACTAGCGTCTCACCAGCTCGAACTGCTAGCATCTGTCCATGACAGAGCAAACCCATAAACAGATTCTCTCCGGAGCAAGCACCAGGAGAGGGGCGGAACCGAGGAAACAATGACTATGTGTCTGAAGTAAAGACCCTTGACAGAAACTCTGACAACTGCAGGGATGGAGAGGTGGCTTAGTAGTTTAGGCTCTTGCCTGCAAAGCCCAATGACCCGAGTTCGATTGCCCAGTACCCATGTAATGCCAGATGCACAAAGTGGTGCATGCATCTGGAGTTTGTCTGAAGTGGCTAGACACCCTGGTGTGTCCATCTTTCTTTCTCTTTCTCGCTGTTTGCAAACAAATAAATAAATAGAATATAAAAAATTAAAATAAGAAACTATGACAAATATTGCAGAGGATTTATTCAGAGTTGCTTACGTCTTAATGAGTGCATCAGAAGGTATCAACACATTTTACTAGACACATGCTAGGCCATCAGGAACTATTTTAGGAATTGAAGGTCAAAAGTAAATTAAAAGGATCCATGATTCCGAGAGGCTCCCATCTTGCTTTAGTGGAAGAAGTGGGCGTGGCACAGTGCAAAGGGGCTGGGCATGTGCCCACTGGTCAAGCGCTTGCCGCACAAGCACGAGGCCCTGAGCTCGGATCCCAGCACCCAGGGAAAAGCCAGTTGCTGGGTCTGTGCCTATTGTTCTAGTGCTTGGGGATGTGAATACAAGAGAGATCTCTATCTACCACCACTTGTTTGCTAAACATGAATGCTCGCACATTCATTTTTCAGTAAAATTCAGTCATTTGTGCACAGGAAGGACATCCCCCTCCTCCCTGATATTGCAAGGCACACAGGACAGGGTGGATGACATTTCCTTGTTTGGTAACACTGACTTCATCCCTGGTATTAAACCATGCCAGCCCCGAAGCCCACATCTCCCATGCTGTCTTAGGGTAAGGTAAAACAAGCTAATTTAGTGGGTGATCAGTCTTCAAGGCTCACAAGTGTACCATGGCGCACAGAGCCTTTGGACAGGCATACACAGTTCTTTTAATATATATAATTTATTTGAGAGAAAGAGGGAGAGAGAGAGAGAGACTGAATGGGCACGTCAGGGCCTCCAGTCACTGCAAACGACCTCCAGGTGCTTGAGTCCCCCTGTGCTGTCCACCTTAGTTTTTAAGACAGCATCTCTCCCTACACCTAGTACTCACTCATCTGGCTAGACTAGCTGGCCAGAGAGTCCAGGGGTTTCCTGTCTCCATCTCCCCAGTGCCGCCATCACACCCAGCATTTAACTTGGATGCTGGGGAACCAGACTCAGGTCATGCTTTTATGGCAAGCACTTTACCTACGGAGCCGTCTCCTCAGGCCTTCAATGTCCCTTTTGCAAATACAGGGCTATTTAACTTGTCAAGAACCCTAGTCATGACCTAGTGACAGAAATGACGAGAATTTCCCAGTATTCACTTCTTCCTCCCATGGCCACTGCAACTGCCTGCTGTGTGAGGACTGATAGAGATCTGTGCACAGTGAGCTAGTATAAGTATAAATGCATGCAGACTTGTAAGTACAGTTCCAAACAAGCACCCTTGTATAAGACCAGGGCTCCATTTCCAAATCCGGATAGTCTCTTAGCATAGGGATTCAACTTCCACCTAGAGATTCCATCCCAGAAAAGCCCGACCCAGGGTCTAGTGGTTATATTCTGCCTGCATTTTCATTTTGGTAATATAGTCTATGGCTTTTTATCTTTTCTGTCCTGAACTAACAGAGAGTAAATGAGAAATCACAAGACCCTTTTCTCCAAGTCAACCCCCACTCCATATTTAGTTCCTTTTTATTATCCTGCCAGGGACTCCAGCTTGGTCTGATCTCATGCTAGGGCAAAGTCCTTCCTGACAGGGAGCCTTGATAGCTGCGGCATGAGAGCCCTGAACCTTTGGAGCACAGCAGAACAATGAATGCGTGTCAGAAGAGATGGCGCTGGGGAAGAGGAGGTCTGCACAATGTCTCTGTAATCAGTGCCAGTCGTGTTTGTGAGTTTGAATCCCCTGGCTCATGCTTTTAGACCACAATCTCCACACCAGGACATACTGGCTGAAATGTAATGACTTCTTTAGAAAAATCACTTGATGTAAAGCAAGATCACCAAGCACTTTATCCTCCAAATAGAACAGCAAGCCACCTACCAGCCTGAGTCACGCATGATAAAAAGTTTTCCAGTGGCTTCTATTAAATATTTAAGCAAATACCATAAACATGTCAGAGACACTTAACATGGCTTCTTAGATAGATTTTGCAGAGTCGTTAAGATCGCCAACCCCAACCAAGCTGCAGAAGCCACATTATTTATTGCAGGGCTTCACTGCTGCTGGAAATAGCAAAATGTGCAAGCATGTGTGTATGTGTGCCCGTGCTTCATGAATGCATGTGTGGGCATGCGTTTCCATTTGTGACAGAGCTCTCCGAGGCAGTTGTGTCACGGACTATCATACGCAACAATCCCTCCCCCACCCCCATGGCAATACCATCCAGCCAGCAAAGAACCCCCAGGTCACACAAGCAAGCTTATCTCGGCACATGAGACACATGGCCAGCTGCTCTCATAGAGACGTGCGCCGTACCTGGCGGGGGAGAGTCTAAGACACAGAGGTCCAGAAAAGCTACGGGGCGAGCCCAGTCCCCCGACCCCAGCCCTGCTTTCCCAGATCTCAGGCCACACCTTCCCTTCCTGATACTTCTCAACCCAGAACCTCCCTGCATCGCTTCCCGTGGGACACCTCCTCGCTTGGGCCTGTAGCTTCATGTCCAGCCCGTGGAACAGCCTGTTCCCTGTCCTCCTCTCCCCTGAGAGGCCTTGGTCCCCCAGATTTCCTGAGCGGGCTCTCACCTGCCCTTCCTGCCAGGCAGCTGGCCCAGTGGCTATGGCCTTTCATGCCGCTAGCCACCTGCCCTGCTGCAGAGAGCCAAAGATGCCACAGCCATGCCCACGGGAGTCTATAAACAGAGTGAACCCCATGTGCCTATGCAATGCCTTGTCAACTGTGGGAGGTGGCCACCATATAAGGTAGGGTAGAGCCACTGTGAAACATGAGGGTACGCAGAAACTCCTGGCCAAGGGAGGCCACCTCACTGTACTGCCTGGAGCTCTATAAAGCATTATGTATTCTCTGCCCATGAAGGAAAATATGAAGATTTGTTTAGGGCTTCTAAACCAGGCCATTCAATCCTTTTCCCCTTACAGTGTGGGGTGGAGGTAGACCTGAATGTCTCTGTCTCTTGGCAGCATAAACATAATATGGATGGGGTACCCAGCAGCAGAAACGGACAAAGGGGAATTTATTTTCACAGTTACATGGGTTGGGGAGATGGTTTAGCAGTTGAAGACACTGGCTTGCAAAGCCTGGAGGCCTCGGTTCAGTTCCCTAGTATCCACATAAAACCAGATGCACAAAGCGAGGCACGCATCTGGAGTTCATTTGCAGTGGTAAGAGTCCCTGGTGTGCCCATTATTTCTTTCTCTCTCAAATAAATAAATAGACTGACTTCCAGTTAAGATGGCGGCGTAGGTACCACGCCAAAGCAGCCTAGGGGGGAAAAAGACCAAAAAAACTTAGCAAAATGCACACTTTTACTAAAAAGTGAGGTGTATAGGAAATTGAAGCGGCAGCGGAGAAGTAGAAGAGTTATAGAGCATCCAGAGCCTGCACAGGCGGGAAAAGCGGCTCAGGCAGCTCGGCCAACCGCCGCGGCAGTGGCGCAGCAGAAAGCCGCCAGACTCGGCTCGAGCCGCAGGACAAGCCAGGTGCGGGATTTTCCCCTCACACCGCGCTCTCCGCAACTCGGGAACCGTGAGGGGAGAGCGGCAGCGAGCAGCGGAGGAGCAGACCGCGAGGTAGAAGAACACGTGGAGCAGCGAGACAACCAGAGCAGCCGCGGCTCCCTCCCCTCCCCCACCGCCTGAACCCAGCTCCAGCGAACACAGCAGCGGCCCGGGACCCGGCCACGCCAACTTGGGCTGACAGTGGGACCCAAGCAGGAGCAGAGCTCGGCAGCAACTTCAGCGGCTCCAGCACCGGTACCAGCGGCCCCAGCAGCAGCGGACCCAGGAGCGGCAGTGGCAGCAGATCCCGCAGCAGCGGCTTCGGGGGGAGCAGCGGCGGTGGTCACGGCAGCGGCAGCTTCAGCAGTGGTGGTGGCTCCGGTGGTGGCAGCTATAGGAGCAGCAGAGGCAGCAGCAGTGGCTCAGTTTGCCCCGTAGGAAAAGCAAGTGCCCAGCTCCAGAAATCAGAACAGCAGCCCGACGACCCAGGCAGCAACTTGACTGAGACCAAAATCACCCAAGGTAGCTGGGATTGCACCAGGGAAGGGTCTCACTTGGTCACAAGCTGACTTGGATCCCTCAACAGACCAGAAATCTAAACCTCTTTGTTGATAGAAGATCTGGTCATTATAATAACTACTCTTGCATACATACTGGGGGCTGTTTTTGATTGAATGTGTACAGTGTTTAGTTAAATTTTAGAATCTACCAGTATATTATTCCACTCAGCCTGCTTGAATACTCCTATAGCAGGGAAACTCAACCCCTAAGAACATCTTTGTAGATACTCTGAGAGTCTTAAGAGCCACACCTAACACCTTAAGGTCCTACCCTGAAAATATATTACATCAAATCAATTGATACAGCTAAGAATACACAGCTAGCTAGAAAATCAAATAAATAAATAAAAGTAAACATAAATATTTTCACAGCAACTGAGGAGCTTCCTAGAGAAGGAAGAAACGGAGGAGGGCTGGTTAGGGTGCTCTAGTGACAGCAGAGTATGGGAACCAATATTTCCTGTGCATGCTCCTTGTGAGCTTGTGTTTGGGGCTGTCTATAAATGGAACGTGTCTCTTCTAAATCCATTCACTTAAATACCTATCCCCCAAAGGCGATGAACAGGGTTTGGAGATAAGACTTTTGGGACGTGATTGGGGGCAGAGTCCTCATGGAGGAGAGCAGTGCACAAATAATAGAGGCCCAGAGAGTCCCTTCTTCACTCTCCCTTTGCTAAGTGAGGACACAGGGAAAAGGAGCCGGGGGGGGGGGGGGCACAGGGGAGGGGCGGGTGGGGCACAGGGGAGGGGCGGGTGGGTGGACTGGGGACATGGCTTAGTGGTTAAAGGCACTTCCTTGCAAACTCTGACAGCCCAAGTTCATTTCCCCAGTACCCCTGTAAAACCAGATGCACAAAGTGTTACATGTGTCTGGAGTTTGTTTATAGTGGCAGGAAGCTCTGGAGCGCCCATGTTTTCTTTCTCTGTCTCTCTCTGTGTGTCTGCCTCTTTCTCTCTTTCTCTCTGTCCAAATGAATGAAAATATTTTTTTTAAAGAAAAGGAGCCAGGGTGCTAAGGCTGATGTGTCCATACTCTGAAATGCAGATAAACATGAAGGCAGGGCCAGGAGGTGGAACCTCCCAAACAGGACCTTGGCATTCACAGCTGGAAAAACAGTGAGAAATGAAGCTAGGTCGTTCTAAGTTGCGACTGTTGTTTGGTTACAGTGTGGGTGTGTCTCCCAACAATCCCTGCACTGGGACCTTAGTGGTGCATGTAGTCATGGTGAGTGGACCGGGTCAGTGACAGCCTTACAGAACGGGAGAGTATTTGTCAGCTGCACCCCAGAGTGGAGGGGATCCGGGGTGCAGGTGGGGGCTTGCTAGGTCACGGAGGCAGGCCTGTGAGGTTTCAGAACATGACTCGGGCTTTGCCTACAGGTACTCTCCAAGGCACCTCTATGCAGGGTTGCTGAGTTTGTGCCTCTGGGAACCTAGATCTGCAGCGAACACCGGGCTCAGCTGCCAGGCTGGGCTGGGTTAACTGCATCTCAGTTACTCGGTACTGAACCCAGGTAGAGAACTTAATGGAAAGTGGGGATGATCTGGAGAGCAAGCGTTGGCCTTGCACTTTATTTTATTATTATTATACTCCTTTTCATTTTTAGTGTGTGCGATGCACATGAGTGCATGTCTGTGCATGTGTCCGTTTCTGTCGTGTGTGTGTGTGTGTGTGTGTGTGTGTGTGTGTGTGTGTGTGTGTGTATGTGGAGGCCAGAGGTCCACTTCAGGTGTCTTTCCCAACCACTGTCCACATTATTGAAAGAGAGCTCACTGACTGCGCCAGACAAGCTAGCCTGGGGACCCCTCTCTCTGCTTCCCCAGGGCTGGTATGAGGGGCACGCACCTCCCAGCCTAGCATTTTACACGGGGGCTGCAGATCCAAACTCAGGTGCTCGTGTTTGCACGGCCAGTACTTTACCCTGACTCGTCTCCTCAGCATCCCACACCCATGCTTGATGTCAATGGTAGAAAAACGATGATTACGGCACAGAGAGCTGGCTGCACTGACCGAGGGAGCCCTGGGTGCCCCGTAGCCTGGGTCACAGGGGACTCCATGAGGAAGGTGAGAGCAGAGCTGAGGGCCGGAAGGTGAGTCGGAGGGATGAAGGGAGAGGGGCTGAGGAAGGCTACCGTTCAGCAAAGCTAAGCTCGGTTGTCCGGGAGGAGGCTGCAGGCGTAGCTCAGTAGGTAAAGTGCGTGTGAGCAGGAGGAGGACCTAACTTTGATTCCCAGAACCTTTTATTTATTTTTTTTTAAATCAGGAGCACTTATAATTCCAGTGCTGAGGAGCTGTAGCTGCGTGGATCCTGGAGCTTGCTAACCAGCCAGTCTTGTTGCTTCCAGACCAACGAGAGACCCTGTATCATTAAAAAAAAAGAAGAAGGTGATGGCATTCTTAAGGAATGACACCCAGGTGTTCACTGGCCCATCACATGAATGCATGTATGTGCACCTACAAATATATGAACATGCACATACACACAATTTTAATATTTTATTTATTTATTTGAAAGAGGAAAAGTGAGTGAGAGAGAATGAGCACTCCAGGGCCTCTAGCTGTTGCAAATGAACGCCAGATTCATGCACCCCCTTGTGCATCTGGCTTACGTGGGTACTGAAGAGTCAAACCTGGGTCCTTAGGCTTCATGGGCAAGCACCTTAACTGCTCAGCCATCTCTCCAGCCTCCCCCTTTAAAAAATTTTTTTGTTCATTTTTATTTATTTGAAAGTGACAGACAGAGAGAGAAAGAGGCAGATAGAGAGATAATGGGCGCACAGGTCCTCCAGCCACTGCAAATGAACTCCAGACGTGTATCCCCCTTGTGCATCTGGCTAATGTGGGTCCTGGGGAACTGAACCTTGAACCGGCGTCCTTAGGCTTCATAGCCTCCCCTTTTTAAATCAGAAGCTTTATTCTGGAAAACAGAACCATGTGGATGGGGCTGACAGCCCACGGTGACACTGAGCTGGGTAATCTGGTTCTCCAGTGACACCATTTCTTTCTTCCAAGAGCTGACCTTTCATTTCCTCCATCTAGTTCTTTTTTCCTCTTATGATAAGAATTAAGAACAGAATAATTTATTTTCTTTATCACTGAAGATATAAATTCAATATTCTAAGTGAGAAATTCTTGAGAATCTATGCTTTACTGAGAACTAGACTCTCACCGACTGTGTGCCCTTTCCTTCACATGTCAGTGCTCATCTGTCCCAGCACCAATGCCTCATGGGGATGCCAGGCATGGAAACACGGGCTGGCCCTGTGCCCGCATGTCCTTTTCAATACCTACATAAGATGAGGCTTAAAAAATCTCTCTCTCCCTCTCTCCCTCTCTCTCCCCCATCTCTCTCTCTCTCTCTGAGTGTGTGTATGTGTGTCCACGTGTGTGGGAGCAGCCCTGGGTACAACAGTGCCCATGCGGAGGGCAGAGGACAATGCTGGGTTGGTCCTCACTTCCTGCCTTGTTTGCGGCAGGCTCTCTTGTTCACCGCTGCATTCTCTAGGCTAGCTGGCCTGCGAGCGTCTTGGGATTCTCTTGTCTTTGCCTCCCATCTTGCGGTAGGCACACAGGGTTATAAACTGGCCTTGTCATGTCTGGTTTTGCGTGGGTTCTGCGAATTTGAACACAGGTAGTTATGCTTGTGCCACAAGTGCCCTTACCCACTGAGCAGTACCTCCTAGCTCTGAAGACAATTCTTTCTTTTCTTAAAAAAAAATATTTATTTATTTGCAAGCAGAGAGCCAGAGAGATACAGAGAAGATAGAGAGAGAGAGAGAGAATGGGCACACCAGGGCCTATAGCTATTGCATAGGAACCCCAGACACATGTGCCCCTAGAGCATCTGGCTTATGTTGGCCCTGGGGAATCAAGCCTGGGTCCTTTGGCTTTGCAGGCAAGTGCCTTAACCACTAAGCCATCTCTCCAGCCCTGACGATAATCCTTGATCTCTGTCTTCAGGCTGGCCTTGGGTAGCATCGCACTCTAAATGCCTGCTCATCTTCTGGCACCTTCCCTCAGCCCTGTGATACTGTGTCTGTGTGTCATTGGAGACTCTGCAAGACCAGGTGTGTCTTTTCTGACTGTTACCCTAAATGACTGCCGGCCGATATCAATGATTATCTCACACTAGGTCACAGGCAGCTTCAATATGCTTATTAATCAGCTTTTCTTTACATAAACACATGATGTCAATTAAAACAATGGAGCATAAAATTAAATTGCCAAGGGGCTGGAGATGGCTCAGCAGTTAAAGGTGCTTGCTGGCAACGCCTGCTGCTCCAGGTTCAATTCCCTAGTAGCCTCATAAAGCCAGATATGAAAAGTAACACAAGTGTCTTGTTTTCATTTGTAGGAGCAAGACACCCTAACTCCTCCCCCCTCAAGTAAATAAATAAAAGAATAAAATTTACAAAATTAAATTGCCCAAATAGTACAGTAACTTGTGTATTTTGCAACATTTATGCTGTGGACCTGTACTGTGCTGAGTGTGTGGTAGGATTGTGATGAATATTTATTGAATAAATTGTATGGTCACAACTATGGCTTACTCAGAGGAGTGTATCAGTATCCATGAGTGCGATAAGTGGAAACATAAGATAGAAAGTTCCAAATTTTAAATATTTTTTTAAATTTATTTATTTGAGAGCAACAGACACAGAGAGAAAGACAGAGGGAGAGAGAGAGAATGGGCATGCCAGGGCTTCCAGCCACTGCAAATGAACTCCAGACGCGTGCGCCCCCTTGTGCATCTGGCTAACGTGGGACCTGGGGAACCGAGCCTCGAACCGGGGTCCATAGGCTTCATAGGCGAGCGCTTAACCGCTAAGCCATCTCTCCAGCCCGAAAGTTCCAAATTTTACAGTGAGAAAGAAAACAGAATGGGCGAAAAATTGATTGACCAGGTCGTCTTTAAGGACCTTAAAAGCTCAAGGTTTATGATTCTCAGGCAATGAGGGTGGGCGGCATGGCAATCAGAGGGAATGCTGTTTGGATCCCATGGGTTGTTTGGGAATGTCCTTCACAGGCAGGTGCAGGTGGCCTTGCTGAAGCCCTGGGCCCCCTAATAATCCTGTGGGTCCTCCTCCTCATAGCCAGGTCCACACTTCCTGGTGCTGTCTCCAGCTATGTGGATGAGGAGGAGAAGTGCATTACGACCAGCATCTACAGGCAAGAGTCCCATTGTCTGGTCTCCTGGCTCGGTCACTCAGCATGGGAGGGTGAACTTGGGACCCAATGGTACACTCCTTGCTGGAGGATGTAAGCAACACAAGTTTCCGGGTCTCTGATTAGGAACCTTTAGGAGGCTGGATCTGCAGCAAGCACACACACCAACCACACGAGGTCCTGGGTCCCTGAGTTCGCGCCTCTGGGAGTCTCGGTCTGCGGCAAGCACCAGACAACCCCGCTGCGCGCTTGTGTTCGGCTCATGCAGCTCGACTGGCTTCCAGCTTGACGTCCTAGGGGACAAGCGGGTTGGGATGCGTCACCTGATTTCACTGAAACTCCTTTTCTGCGGATGTCCATCAGCGATGCTGTGACCTCCAGGAGTCTTTGAAAGTCCCAGGGAGATGGAGGGCGGGGTAGCGCTGGGATGGAGGATGATGGTGGAAGTCCTCAGGTTAGGAGTAAACCTTGGCCCACGATTAGGGGGCGGGTCTCTGACTAGACTGTGAGGGAGATCTTCTATGGGCACTGGGGCAATGAACATCCAACTAACTGTGGCGATAATGAGGTAAATCCCTTTACATGTGTTTATTTGTACATGTGGATGAACGTATGTGTGTGTGAGTGCACGTGAACTCCTGTGTGTGTGACATAGGTGTCTTCTTCAGTAGCTCTCCACCTGATTTTTTTAAACTTTATTTATTGTTTTGCTAGGAAAGAGAGAGACACTAGGGGAGAGAGAGAGAGAGAGAGGACAGAGAGAGAATGGGTGCACCAGGGCCTCCAGCCACTGCAAATGAACTCCAGACACATGTGCCCCCTTGTGCATCTGGCTTAAGTGGATACTGGGGAATTGAACCTGGGTCCTTTGGCTTCACAGGCAAACGCCTTAACTGCTAAACCATCTCTCCAGCCTTTTCCACCTGAGTATTGAGACAGAAACTCACACTTGAACATGAAGCTCATTCTTTTGGCAAGACCAGCTAGCCAGCAGGCCCTGGGAATAGCTGCTGTCTCTGCTTCGCCAGTGCTGGGATTACAGGCTCAAACACACATGGGTTCTGTGGACCTAACCTCAGGTCTTCATACTTGCATGATCAGCACTTTACCCGCCGAGCCATCTCCAGCCCTCAAGTGAGCTCTGTCACTGCAGATTAGTGTCAGGATTTCAGAGGAAGCAGGTTCATTTCTGGATGGCCACGCAGCATTGTGACAGATGAGAGGACTCCAGGGTGGACAGAGCTTCACCTGACCTGTGAAGCCAGAGGAGAATCACCTGAGGAGATGGGCAGACAGTGCGGACTCTCCTCAAGAAAGCTTAGAGGATGCCTGCTCAGCCTTGAAAGTCAGGCCGGTGACCTCCAAGTTCCCCTTCAATTTTATACTTCATTGTTTTATGATCCTATAACAAACTTAACTAGGCACAGAGTGAGGCTGTTATGTTATATTATAATTTGCCATAAATATTTCCATGATAACCTCTGTATGTTAAAGAGCTCTTTAAAAACTATTTAAAATCTAAATACATATCCCTCCAGGAATCAGTAGGTTATAAGGTACCTTGTATTTTTATAGAGTTAAAAGGGGGGAAAAGATGTTAGGTATTAACCTAATACCATAGTCCTTTTCTAAAAATTATTATAAAATCTTTTTAAAAAAGTTAATGTATCATTTCAAATGAGAGCCTGTACCCTCAGGACAATTCACGTGGCCTGCTCTGGGGACAAGGACAGCAGTAATGGAAACACACATTTCCATCAGAGACCAGAGGGGCCAATCCAGCTTTACAGGTGTGAGACGTTGGAAATTGCTGATCCTCTCACAGATAGAAGAACCAAGGTCCAGAAAAGAGCAGGGTTGGGTTTCTGTAGGTGATCCTGTCTACATGGTCTCCTGTCATGAGGCTCCCTCTCTCTCATGAGTGGACTCAGGAGTTCCCAAAGCTGGCCACAGAATAATTTCACCATTGGCCGACGTTGCTGCTGACTAAAGTTACCATTCACTGAACTGATGTCACCTGTCACTAACATCACGACTTGGCTGACCTCACCATTGATTGATGAAGTCACAATTGGATAATGTCACCATTCATTGACCTCACCATCCACTGACATCACTATTTACTGACCTCACCATTGGATGATGTCATCATTTGCTGACATCACCACTGGCTGACGTCACTATTGGTCAACATCACCATTCACTGGCACCAACTAAATGTTCAACTTCACCTTGTGTTAGAAACACACAAGACTCTAAATACAGAAAAGCAGTTGGAAAGGCAGGCAGGATTGGCCTCACATGTATTTCTGAAGGTGGACTTAGAAGAGGAAGGCAGTGTTTGTCCCTGAGTATCTCCTGATCTAGACAGAGCCATTAGAAGTGTTACTCAAGGGCTGGAAAGATGGCTTAGTGGTTAAGGCACTTGCCTGAAAAGCCAAAGGACACATGTTTGATTCCCCAGTACCCATGTAAGCCAGACTCATAAGGTGGTCCACGGGTCTAGAGTTGGTTTGCAGTGGCTAGAGGCTCTGACACACCCCTTTCCTCTTTCTTGCTCTCTCTCTCTGCTTTTTTCTCTCTCAAATAAATAAATAAAAATAATTATTTTTTAAAACATTTTTTAGGCAAGTACAAGAGACTGGCCTTTTTTATGAGAGAGAGAGAGAGAAAGAGAGAGAGAGAGAGAGAATTGGTGCATCAGGGCCTCCAGCCACTATAGTTGAACTCCAGATGAGGTGTGCCATTTGTGTGCATATGTGACCCTGTGTGCATGTGTCCCCTTGTGCACATGGCTTATGTGGGACCTGAAGAGTCAAACATGAGTCCTTAGGTTTCACACACAAGCGCCTTAACCACTAATCCATCTCTCCATCCCTAAAAGTATTTTTTTTCTTTTAAAAAAGAAGTGTTACTCGAGGTATGTTCTGTGGCTCACTAAGTCTGCAGATTGCCTGTGGCTGAGATGTAGAAAACTCATTTCATAGTTAGGTGCATTCATCGGTCACTCAGTCCATAGTCTTTGCTGCTGAGTTTCATGCAGGGCAGTGTGAGGACAAAGGGTTGAGCTTTCCAAGAGGGAGAGGGGACTTGTCTCCTGTCCATGGTGGCACCTTTCGTGGAATTAGTGTTCTTCAGAAACCTGCTTCGGGAAACGCTAGGCAGAGAGAGTTCAGGTGAAGAAAA
Source organism: Jaculus jaculus (assembly GCF_020740685.1). NCBI lineage: Eukaryota > Metazoa > Chordata > Mammalia > Rodentia > Dipodidae > Jaculus > Jaculus jaculus. The sequence goes on along the minus strand of NC_059106.1, from coordinate 7,273,967 downwards.
ACAAAAAGAGCAAAAATAATCCTGGGGATTCCCAAAAATACAGCAGTGAGTAAACAGAAAGACTTCATAGACTTAAGAGGAAAAGAAAATGAGCAATAAATTTAATCACTAAGAAGATTTCACTAAACCCTAAGGCTTGTGGAATAATGGAATTAAAGATCATTTGGGTATAAATGGATCTAGCACTTCTTAGCATATCATTTCTATTGAAAAAGAAAACAAGATTAACTTCTGTGGTAACTTAGTAAAAGAAGGAAACTTTTGACTCGATAAAAATACCCATACTGATGGGAAAAGAGATGAAGGAAACAAATGAGTGAAGTGGAAAAGTGAAAAGTCTGCATGCCATGCGATTCCAAGTAATGGTGTTCTGAAAAAGGCCAAAGCAGGGATTAGGTGGAAGGAGAGAGAGATCAAATACAGAAGCTCTGGTTTTAGTGTAGGAACACTGCATGGTCCTGTGGTGCCTTATTCATTTGTAGAAATACATGCGATTCCCATGGGGCAAATCTCAGTGTAAATGATGGACTTTGGTTAACAATGAGTCACAGTAGTTTATCACAATCACACAGAATTTAAGAATAAGGGAAACAAGTTAAAGGAGTCGGAGAGTGCTGTGGGAAGTCTTTGAATTACTGTTCATTCTTTTTTTCCTGGAAAATTAAAACTGCTCTAAAACTAAATGAACAAAACTAAGAATGAAAAACCAAAAAAAAAAAAAAAATTAATAAAATAAAGAAGAGCTGGGTGTGGTGGGGCACGTCTTTAATCCCAGCACTCGAGAGGCAGAAGTAGGAGGATTGCCATGAGTTTGAGGCTACTCTGAGACTCCATAGTGAATTCCAGGTCAGCCTGGTCCAAAGTGACATCCTATCTCAAAAACCCAAAAAATAAAAATAAATAAAATGAATAAATAAAAATTTAAAAATAAAAATACACAAAGAAATATAAATCACTGAAATTCATTGATATGGCAGTAAACCAAACCTTTGGCATATTTAATGGAACTGTATTCTTACTACTTTTATCAAAGGCAAAAAAGAAAGAAAGGAAGGGAGAAAGGGAGGGAGGAAGGGAAAACAGCAATTCAATAGACACCTAAATTTGTGTAATGCAATCTAAGGATATAGGGGACATTTTCTTAAATTTATTTCATTAGCATATATTAATTGTACAAAATAATGAGTTTCATTGTGACATTTTCATATGTGCTTATGACATACCTGGATCATATTGACTCCCCATTATTATTTATTTGTTTTGCATTTCTATATGTGTGAATATATATATATATTCATATGTGTGTGAGTGCACATGGGTCTGATGCACATATGTGTGGAGGGACAATCTCGGATGTCGTCCTCAGATATGCCATCTACCTCTTTTAAGATAAGGTCTCTTATTGGCCCAGAGCTCACAGTTAGGCTAGATTGTGAGGCCAGGGAGCCTCCTGCCTCTGCCTCCCACCCCCTGTATTCTAGGTGTGTGCCACCTCCCCAGCATTAACGTGCGTGCTGTGGATGGAGCTCAGGTCTTCATCCTCTGAGATAAGCTCTTTACAGAGTGAGCTATTGCCCATCTATCTCTCCAGGATTCTTCCTTATCAGTTTTTAAAATTTATTTTTATTTATTTATTAATTAGAGACACAGAAAGAACGAGAGATAGAGGGAGAATGGGTGTGCCAGGGCCTCTCGCCACTGCAAACGAACTCCAGATTCATGTGCCACCTTATGCATCTGGCTTTTGTGATACTGGAGAATCAAGCCTGGGTCCTTAGGCTTTGCAGGCATGTACCTTAATCACTAAGCCATCTCTCCAGCCCCGCCCTTATTTTGATACCCATAGAATCCTGGAAATTAACGAAAGTTCCTGGCTCCCTGTTGGTGCAGTAAACAGGACGCATTCACATGACTCAAGACGCTGGCACACAGAAAGGACGGTGCTTGGCACACTGCACACGCTCTGTAAAGCAAAGCCAGCGTCGGGCACTTTGTGGTTGGTGCTAATATGTGGCATCCACAAAGCGTGTGATTAAAAATGGAGGGCTGCCAACCTGGCATAAACTAAACAAAGACAGCGCTATCGTAGAACTGTTTGAGCTCATATTAAAACTAGCAGAATATCTGATAAGTAAATAAAAGAAATGCAAACTAAAACAGGGAGGAGAAAGGCAGGAAGAACTGTGACATGAGGGAAGTAGGTCTCACACTTAGTCCTTGACCAGAAATATTGACTCTCTGGGTGGTCTTGTCTATGCAAGACAGGTTCTAGGGAGCCATCAGCATGAGGTTCCCTTAGGAGTCAAACAAGACCACTGCTGGGCACTGCCAGGAACAGGCTGGAGCCTTCAGGAGACCACCTGAGCTGCCAGGCACGGCTAAGGACCCCCGGGCTATGGGCTACAGGAGACCACCCCTCTCTAAGCCCCGCACACCTGAACTTGGGCTTCGCCCATAGCCCTGTGACCTTTGTCCAGTTGCCTAGGAAACTCCTTATCAGCCAGCAGCCTTCACACAGCTCATCAGCCTGAGACCCTCTTCTGGCCACTATGTAGATCAGCTGACTCTCTCCCTACGTGCTGGAATGAACGTCCCTAGGCATCGGCGGGAACCTTTGAACCCACCAGTCCTCTCAGGACCCTCTTCCCGCTCTCAACTGCTTATAAACCCATTTCCCTATTGAATGCTCTCTGAGGTCAGTACACCCCTTCTGGCGTTACAGGTATGACTATCATACCTAGCTCATTATTTGTGGTGTGCATGTGGGTGGGTGTGCACGCATGTGGAGGCCATAGATGGACATCAGGTGTCTGCTGTAGTCACTCTTCACCTTTTTCTTAGAGAGAGGGTTGTGCACTGAGTCAGAGTTCATGGATTTGGTCAGACTAGCTAGCCACCAATCTGTGTGGATGCCTGTTTCTTCCTCCCCAGTACTGGGTTACAGGGACACACCACTACGCCAGCTTTTATTTGCGTGGTGGGGACACCAATTCAGGCCTGCATGTTTCCATGACAAGCACTATGGTCAAGATGCTACATGGGGTGATGGCTGCCTTGCTGATGGAGTCCTGATGTGGTATAGGGCCTCATATGAAAGACAGGGTGTATGTGTCTGTGTGTGTGCACACACACATGTGCATGAATGCATGTGGATGTTCTGAATTCCCTTCCTCTTCTTACAGAGCTAACAAGAGTCCATCATAGGAGCTTTGTGCTCATCATTTAAAAAAAATTTAAGGTCTGGAGAGATGGCTTAGTGGTTAAGCGCTTGCCTGTGAAGCCTAAGGACCTGGTTCAATTCCCCAGGACCCACGTTAGCCAGATGCACAAGGGGGCGTTTGCATCTGGAGTTTGTTTGCAGTTGCTGGAGGCCCTGGCGAACCCATTCTCTCTCTCTTTTGCTCTCAAGTTAATAAATAAAAAATTAAAAATATTTTTAAAAAAATTTATTTATTTGAGAAAAAGAGAGAGAGAATGAGCATGGTATGCCCTCCAGCCACTGCAGACAAACTCCAGATACATGAGCTACCTTGTGCATCTGGCTTATGTGAGTCCTGGAGAATCAAACTGAGATCCTTTGGCTTTGCAGGCAAATGCCTTAACTGGTAAGCCATCCCTCCAGCCCTTAAATTTTCTTTTTAAGCTGAATTTCATAATTGTATTTATTTACAAATTTTGCATGTATATACAACGTATTTTGATCATGCTTCCCCCTTACCTTCTTTAGACACCCCTCTTTATTCTCTGTCCATTGAACTTCTTTCCCCAATAATCCCAGTCACATTGGCCAGTTTTTTTGAGTTAATGGTCATTGAAACTTTAAATATTTATTGTGTTCTCAAAGTGGCCATTGCATTCATGACTTACAGTGGCTAAGGCTATCTACACAAGACCTAACATATGGGCAAAAAGAAATGACATCAAAACAGGAGAGGGACTAGCAAGAAAGAAGGGGTTCAGTAGAAGGGGACACAGGATGGGAGGCAAGGTGGTAAGAGGGGATTATGATTAAGGTACATTGTGTGTATGTATGGAGGTTGTCAATAATAAGCTTAAAAACTCTTTCTCTTTATTTTCCCTTTCTTTTTATGTTTTGTCCCATGTTTTATATCACCTCTCACAACCCTCTCACTGTGTTTGAGGTTGGCAAGTTTCTCCTGATTTATCTTCAAATTCATGGTTCTCCTGTGACTGCGTCATGTGTGCTCAATGAACCCACGGAAGGCATTTTAGTATTCATTGTGATGGTTTTGGTTGCTAGTATTTTCTTCAGTTTTCTTTTCTTTGTGCTTCCTTCTCCTTGAAGATACTGTTCTTACTGATGTGAGCCATTCATTAGACCCTTACTGTATTTGTCACTGCTGTTCTAGAATTTCTATTTGACCGTACCAAGAGCTGTGTCCCATAGGAACCTCGTGTTAATAGGTTTGTCATAGGTCTGTCTCTTCAAACCATTTTATCTTGCTTATCAAGTGTGCTTGCGACTTTTTTGTTGAGAGCTGAGTATGTCAGATTATAGAAGGCAAAATAAAGGCCCTTTGTGTGAGGAGAGGTGTGGATCTGGTTGACATGGGGGCACATGAAATGCTGGCATTTACAAATTCCTGTATTCCCTCTGTGCACGTCACAGACTCAGTAGAGCAGTACAGATCCTCGGGGTTTGTGCGCAGCAGTTCTTCTTTTTAAAAATTATTCATTTATTTATTTGACAGAGAAAGAGGGAGAGGGAGAGGGGGAATAGAGAGAGAGAGAGAGAGAGAGAGAGAATGGGCGTGCCAGGGCATCCAGCCACTGCAAACAAACTTGAGACGTGTGTGCTCCCTTGTGCATTTGGGTAACGTGTGTCCTGGGGAATCGAACCTGGGTCCTTTGGCTTTTCAGGCAAACGCCTTAACCAGTAAGCCATCCCTCCAGCCCACAGCAGTTCTTTTGGTCATAACAATGTCACTGTGAGACACTATAGAAGCTACATAGTTTCTTGGCTTGGTAGACAGAAATGGAGAAGGGCCCTTGGCAGTCGGCTACATTCTAGGTTACCCCAAGATGGCAATCTAAGATGGCAGGGAGGGTGGCTCACTTCGTACCTCCTCCCCGTATAAGGGAAGTTTCTGCTGCTGGGCTTTCTGGGGACCTGCGCAGTGCTGGCTGTATCATGGACCGGCCATGGTACATCCTTTGTCTTTGTTTGAGCCCACAGTCACAGACCGGGTGGGAGGACTTTCCTCAGTCCATGAAACCCCAGCTCCCACTGGGGCGGGAAATCTGCCACTCTGAAGCCTCTTCCCATAAGGAGTCTGTGTTTTCTTGTTTAACTTTGAAATAAACTTTGCTCTTTTAAACCTCTTCTTGCCTTTTAAATATTTAAATAGCAGAGAAAATGAATCTGAAACACTGGACGTAACAATTTTAACAGGCAAGCTGGCAGATGATGTTTCCGACCCCATGCAAGAGGGTCCCATTGATTCTGCCACCTAATGACATTGTAGCCACTTTTATTTGCGTAACCACAAAATAACCTAAGGGCACATTTCTCAGAGTGTGTCCCTGTTGTGAACAGCACAGGACTGGGAGGCTTGTGTCAGGCAGTGGCCGTGAGAGGGGAGGCAGCTGGGCATGCTGTCCACTGCAAGAGTGTTTGCCACTTATCTCTGAATAGCCTTCTTCTCAGGGGTGTAGTCTTTACAAGCGTCCCTGTTCCTGTCTTTCCAATGCATGTCCCTGAACTCCATGCTCTATGATTTAATTTTTTATTAAATTTCCTTAGATGAGGCACTTTTTAAAAATCTAGGTGGGATGGAGGGAGACAAGATCTCCTGGCTCCTTGGGACACATCTTCATTTTTGCTTTTGGGGGACTCCTAGCTGCTGCTAGGGAGCAGAGTCTGGAAGGCTCAGACCACAGCCATTTAGGCCTGCAGGACCATGAGAGCATTTTCCTGAGTGCTTTGCTTTAAGAATCATATGGAGAGGCTGGGGAGATGCTCCGTGGCTAAAGATGCTTGCTTGCAAGGACTGAAGGCCAGGGTTTGACTCTTCAGTATCCAGGTAGAGGCAGATGCCCAAAGTGATGCATGCATCTTGGCACACCCATATACTCTTTCTTTCTCTCTTTTTAAAATATTTTATTTATTTATTTGAGAGAGAAAGAGAGAGAGAGGAAGAGACAGAAAGAAAGACAGAATGGGCACTCCAGGGCCTCCAGCCACTGCAAGCAAACTCCAGACGCATGTGCCCCCTTGCGCATCTGGCTTACGTGGGTCCTGAGGAATTGAACCAAGGTCCTTAGGCTTCACAGGCAAATGCCTTCACTGCTAAGCCATTTCCCCAGCCCCTATTTCTTTCTTTTTATCCCCAGCCTGCTCATAAATAAATAAAATTTTTTTTTTCAAGAATCAGATAGAGGTCAAGTTCCCAGCCCACTTTCTTCGTTTTTAAGCAGAGCACAGGGCAGAGCACTTTCCAGCTCACTGTGAGAATGAAATCCCCTCCCGCATGGGACTGCACTGGCTCCAGACCTGCCACCCAGCCCGGAACCACCGACTGTAGCCAATTGACACCCTCTTTCTCCTCCCCTGCCTCAGAGCTTCAGTTTCCTCTTGCCTTTCTGGCATTGGAGGGACTGGTCACCTGACTGGCACTTGGGCTCTGCTGCCCTGTCCATGACCTGACTCTCTGCCAAAGAAGCAGGGGGCAAGGAGCAAGAAGCGAGGCGGGGGGCAAAGAGGCCGTGCAGGAAGCTCCAGCGACAGGCAGCGTTTCCCTTCTTAACAAAGCCACAACTTGTGTCACATGACTGCAGACCAATGTCTCAGCACCTTTTATTTATTCCTGGCTCCTAATTATTCTAAATTGCTTCTTAATTAAATTCTACCCACTGGTAAATGGATATACAGAGAACTAGATCCAGAACAGGGCTGAGGGGAAGCAAATGGGGGAGGGTGCCTTACAGGAGATAGCCTTTGACAATGGAAGGGAGGTTTCATGGCAACCTTCTGTTCTCTGCCAGACCCCACCCAGGCTCTCTTTTCCATTCCGTGAGGAAAATGCTATCTTCCCAGGGCTATCTGAGAGGACGAGCCATTGGCTATCAGGAGATGCCCTTAGCAAGCTTTCAATCTGAGCAGAGGGCTTCTCTAGGTTCAGGATAAACACGTCACAGGAGCAGTCTGTGGTGTCGCTCACCACCATCTTCTCTTTGCTGTTGTTGCTTTTGCCACCCTTGTTTTGGTGGTTGTCTCTCCACCATTTGTAACCCAGAGGCCTGCTCCCCGCTCCCATTCCACGGGGGGGGGGGGGCTCCTCAGTGAGGGAGGGTTACTGGTCTTCACGGGGGTGACGGGTTGTTATGAGAGCAGCAGTCCGTCTTGAGGGGGGCAATGCCTCTCAACACTCTTTTGCACCTGGTGCGTCTTACAATATTTCCACCTCCATTTTCCAACACGTTCCCTGAGCCTTGGTGGGGCGGGTGCGGCGTAAGTCTGCGTCAGCGTTAAGCCCTCAGCAGCTTCTGGGTGTCTGTGGTGATGGGTTCCGAGTGTCCTCGGCATCTGTCGCCGTCTCCCTGGTGCAGGTGGTCAGGCTTGCCGTGAGAGCAGCGCTCATGCTTGACGGCCAATTCCTCTGTGGTGTCGCCTGGATCCTATTACATGTGAGAGATGTCAGCTGTCTTTTCTTGTCATGTTGATGGAATTTGGTTCTCCCTTGATTTATTTGAGAGAGAGGAAGAGACAGAGAGAAAGAAAGAGAGAAGGGCACACCAGGGCCTCTACCCACTGCAAATGAACTCCAGATGCATGCGCCCACCCTGTGCATGTGGCTTACTTGGATCCTGGAGAGTCGAACTGGGAGCCTTTAGCTTTGCAGGCAAACACCTAACCGCTAAACCATCTCTCCAGCCCTCTCCCCTGTTTTTGATGCCTTCTGTAAAAGAGAAAACAGATTCTCCAGCAGAGAGTGAGAGCAGCATGGGTTTAAAGGGATAGGCATAGTTAATCAAGAGGGATTTTGATGGGTGTAGCCTCTCTTTTGGCCAAAGACTAGTGGGAGCTTCTCACTGAAGTCCATGACTCTGGTCTCCATAGGATTCTGATTTGGTTTCCAATACCAGCTGTGGGTTCCTTCTCACTGAGCCGGTCTCTTAGTCAATCAGAGAGCCATTGGTTACATACCCATGCTGGGTGCCACTATTGTACAGGTGTGTACATCTTGTTTGGCTGGTTGATTTTGTGTCTAGCAGGATCTGCTTGTCTACCATACTGGTGGGCATTTTCCCCTGGCAGCTGATGTAACACTTTCTAGCAACATGAGGGCCAGCCATCAGGGATCTGGCTTCCTTCCAATTTTCAGCATGGTCTCTCCATGTTCTGTGTTGGCAGCTTGTGGTGTCTTAAGCGGTAGGGTCTTATCTTTTATCTCGGATGGTGATCAAGTGCTTTAACGGGGGCCTGTCTTGTTTTGGGGAACTCATAGGTCTCTCTGACCAACAGCGCACTGTGGGATGGGACCCACCTCTGGCAGTTACAACCCAGTGCCAGTGGTTTGAGGTTTAGGTTTTCTCCAGCCCTCTCTGGGGCCCATCTTCCCAGCCAATCCCCCTTACACTCCTATTGAGGCTTATGTTTTCAATTTGCTATCCAGGAAAAGGGTTTCTGTGGCACTAATATATGTTGCCATGTTGCCTTTAGTTTCATGTAGATCTTCCCCCACCCTCTCCTACCCCTCCCTCCATGCCCTTCCCCTCCCACAATGATCTGCCCCTCAAGTTACCTGTAGTTGTGCCTGCAACTGAAGCTGTTCAGGTTAAAAATGACATGTGAGGGGACATATGACATTTATCTGAAACTTAATATTTTAAAACATAGTGCATTTTTAAATGGCCAGGATATTTATTTATTTACTTATTATTGTTATTATTATTATTACTGGGGGGACAGGTTCTCATCGTATGCCTTAGGTAGCATTGAACTGCTTTTCTCCTGCTTCTGCCTACCAATGCTGGGATTCCAGGCGTGCGCCATCACACCAGGCCAAGTCTTTAATATTAATGAAGCCCAGTGGTGTGATGTTTTTGTTTTGTGGCTGCTGTCCTGAAACTAATTCATGCTTGTTAGTTGAGATTATGCATAATTTTCATTTCATTTTATTTTAAAAGTATCTTTTCCTCATACATATCAGTATTATTGCATAGGCAGAAACTGTGCATGGACACATGTGCATTCCTAGTTTAGATGGACCAAAACTGCAGATCTCCTTACGGTACAACATTGTCCTCTTTTTTTTATTAGGTATGGACATACTCAGTATGTACACAGCACGTGTTGGTACCATCCTTACCCTCATCCCTGCCTCCCCATGCCGAAGGGGCCCTCCTCGCTGGGGACTGTTGGTTGTGCATTGTGGGGGTGGCCGTTAGCAATGTCTCTGTGTGTAATGTCCCAACTTGAGGCTCTAACAATCTTTCTGCACCTTCTCCTGTGAATTTCCCTGAGCCATGTTGGATTCATTTTAGGCCTACTTCAGTGATGGGCTCTTGGGAACTTCTGTGTCTCTGGATCTCCGGTTTGGTAGGAGTTGAGTGTCCTCAGTGTCTATCTCTTTCACCCTGTGAAAGCAACATTCTTTCTCATTTCCCCAGTTACTTTATGGTTTAGCTGTCTTCTTTTGGTCGGAGCTGAAGTGTCAGCATCCCTTAAGCAGATGGCTCTGTGGCTCCATGCAGAGCCTTAATAAACATTCGTGTTGAATATTCTTTGGTAGAAGTTGTTGTCTTCCAGGAGGTATGCTGAGTGTGTGACCTTTCCCCTTCTCATGAGACTGGGCAAGGCTACAAGGGCTCCAGGAAAGCTAGGCCTCCCATCCATTCATTCATCTGGGGTGTGTGCATGTTTATGTGTGTGTAAGCACACACTTGTGGTGGACGTGTGTGGAGGCCAGAAGGCAACCTCTGATGCCATCCTGAGGAACATCACCCACCTTTTCAGGAGTCAGGGTGTCTGGCTGGTTATGAGCTCACCCACTGGGTTAGACTGGCTGGCCAGTGAGCTCTAGGGATCCTCCTGTCTCCACCTCTCCAGCACTGGAATTGCAAGTGCATGCCACCTTCATGCCTGGCTTTCTTGTATGGTTTCTGGGGATCCAACACATATCTTTGTGTTTGCAAGGCAAGCATGTTACCAACCGAGTAATCTTCCCAACCCAAGCACCCTATTTGGACCTCTCCAAGTGGACCTAAACAACAGGCATTGGATCTGCATTTCCAACAGGTGTGGCGCTTTTGCCATGCAGAATGCTGGCTAGCAGAGCAGCCAAGTCTTGTTCACAGGCACCGTTCTTTAGAACCAAGTGAAGCTTTAGAGTCGCAGTGTTGTGGTTTGGACGGGTGTCCTGAAAGTATGTGTTGGGAACTTAATTCCCAGTAGCGGGGCTCCATGCTCCGGAACACGTGAGTGTTCATTTTCACAGGGCCTGAGGCTGACTTCCGTCTCCTGTGCCCTGCACTACCATAGCAAGGAGGCTGGCACGGGAGGCCAGGCCCCTAGTTGTGTTCTGTGTGCCTTGTAACTTAGTCTCGAGTACTCTGTTAAGCAGCATAAAATGGTCTGAAATACAAAGTCAATATATACATATTTTTTTTTCTAGTCAAAACTAGCCCATTTTGCTGCGCACTGCTCCCTGTGCTTACGCCGTGGGCCACCACCTTGTCCTGCCTCAGTGAGCCACCTCCGCGCTTCCCTCCGCGGACCAGGTCACACTCCAGGTAGAGGAGCTTAGCGCCTCTCCCTATTTAGATCCATTGTGGAGTCTGTCCGTAAATGAATCACCAGAGAAAAATTTCAGAGCAACATAAGCCTCATTCCTCCAAAATGAGAGTCTATTCTCAGAGGGCCTCTAGCATCAGCAAGACATTCAGAAAGACAATGAGATTGGGGATAAATGAAAGTAATTTACTTCCAAGAGATTCTCATCAATTGTAGTTGGGTTAGAAGAAAGTTTACCCAAGTTATTTCTTTCAGCCCAAGGCGTAGAGATTTTTATCATCTTGTTTACCTAGTGAATGAGGCCGCTGTGCAGCTGGAGTAAAATATATAAACAGAAGTCACTCAGAACACAAGCTGAAATATGAATTTCATCTCAGGCAAAGTGTACAGGGAGCACAGGGTCATCCAACAGACACACATACACACACACACACACACACACACACACACACACAGAGAGAGAGAGAGAGGGAGAGAGAGAGGGAGAGGGAGAGGGAGAGGGAGAGGGAGAGGGAGAGGGAGAGGGAGAGGGAGAGGGAGAGGGAGGGAGAGAGAGACTGGAGGTATTCTCTATTGTTCACTTGTGTTTAGTACTTGCCACTTGGTTAGTTTTCATCATTTAACATTATTTGAAATAATTTTAGATTTGCAGAAAGGTTAAGAGTCTACAGAATGTGTGTGTGCATGTGCGTGTGATATACGCTCATATGTGTATCCCTTGGGCACATGTGTGGAGGCTAGAGGAAGATGTTGTGTGTCCACTTCTATTGCTGTCCACCTCATTCCCTTGGGACAGAACCTCTCATTGACTCTGGAGCCTGTTGGATTGTTGTCCAGGCTAGATGACTAGGGAGTGCTCCTCCTGTCTGCCCCCCTCAGTACTGGGGTGACAGGCAGCCATGCCTATGCCCAGCTCTGGGGATGGCACTTGGGTCCTCAGACTTGTGTAGTGAGCTGTCTTACCCACTGAGCACCTCCCTAGCCTTGAGAGGTCTTCGTCCCTTCACCGCCTTCCTCTTTCATTAGCACCCTAAGAAACCGTGTATCACCCACCAAGTCTCAAAGCACCGGGGTGACGTTGCGCGTGAAACCACAGCCATGCTCAGATTTTGCCTGTTTGTGCACGAGCGTGTCTGCTGCTGTTCTGTAACGTGGCCGTCTTAGACCCTGGGAACTGCTTGGGCTACACACCCCCACCCCGCAGCCGTCTCTCTGCCACCCAAAGATGACAGGCAGACCACCTGTCGTGTGGCTCTGTACTCTCACAAAGTCTCTCCAGGCAACTGAAGGGGGCCCAGCCTGCGACATAGGGTACACATTCACTAAGTCTGACCTCCTTCCTCAGTGAGTCCTTTCACCTAGCTCCCAGCCACATTTGCTTCTCCACTCCCTCACGTCCTCTGAGCCACACATTCGCTAAGCCTGCTTTGTGGCATGGGCTCTTCTCCCTCTACAGGAAACCTTTAAGAAGGAACCCCACTTGTCTCTTTAGAACCCCACCACATGGTCTGTGTCATTAATAAAACTTTTGACCTACAGGACAATCTGACACAGTGTCCCTCTGTCAAACCCAACCTGACAGAGCCAGCCGGTGCCATGCTGCGTTCCCTCCTTGGGCCTCCTTGGGTTCCTCTTCCCTGTGTCTGTTGTGACTCTGCCTTCCTGGCTTGTCTTGGTCAGGCTGTGTCTGAAGAGGGTGGCTCAGGTTTGCTTGCAGAATGTTCCTGGGTGTGGCTTTGCCTGGGGTTGTTTGCATCACCATGCCAGTGTCCATGATGCCAATGTGTGTTTCCACTGTGGGTGTGAGTGTGGATCCCTTGGTTTAGATGGTTGCATCATGATGTTTTTTTCTACTACCAAGTCACTCTGGGGGCTGGAGAGATGGCTCAGCAGTTAAGGCACTTGCCTGCAAAGCCTAATGACCTGGGTTCGATTCCCCAAGACCCATGTGAATCCAGATGCACAAAATGGTGCATGCATCTGGAGTTCATTTTCAGTGACTGGAGGCCCTGACATGCCCATTCCTCCTCTCTGTGTCTTTTCTCTCTCCGTCTCTCTGCATGCAAATAAATAAAAATTTTTTAAAAGTCCCTCTGTCTGTCTTTCCTCACTGTTCCGCTGCATCTCTGCCAGGGTGTGCGCAGCACTGTCTTGAGACATACTCGCAACAGATGGAGGTGGGGGGCTCTTTCCTTTAGCAGGCAGATGCACAGGGCACCCCAGAACAAAAACAATAGTGCTGAGGCCAAGAAAGCCTGTCCTTGGTCAGTAGCGATGCACTGTTGCCAGCCCACACTCCCTGGGAAGGCAAGTCAGCCCCGTCTTCCAACACATCTGGACAGATGTTAAAGCCAGCATGGCAGTTAAACACTTTTTAGGACATACTTTGAGGCTATGCAAATTCATGTTTCTCTCTAAAGTTCCACCCATTAATTTTAGCACCCATCAGTTGCCTGGAGCAGTCATGCCGCGCGGTATACTAATGGCCGTTTTCTGTCTCCCTCATTGCTTTTCATTTATTAAGCCTGTCTTGCATTTTTAATTAGCTTTCTGTGTAGCCATAATTTGAGCATAAGGAGGTGGATTTATTCCCTGTTTCACTAGCTGAATTGGCCTGAAAAAAAATGTATCATTCTGTCTTATGCCCTCACCTGCTCATTCATTTGCTGTCCATCTACTTATTCAGCAACTGTTTGTGGGAGGTCTCTCATGTACTGAGCATTGCAGCTTTAGGTCCTAGAGATACAGTAGGGAATGAAGCAAACACCTTTGAGTGAGAGAAAAGAGGCGTTGAAAGGGGGGTGGCGCTGGGTCCCCTTGGTCTTGCTGGGACAGGACATCTGGCTTGGCGCTGTCTCCAGGGGAAGTTTCTTCAGGCACAGAAAGAACAAGAGCTGAAGCTGAGCATCACTTCTGGCCACAGAAGCTGTCAGAAAGCAGCACGAGGTAAACTGAGCTCTGACAAGGGGACCCTAAGTCAGCTGCTCGCAACACACCTTCGCCCGCAAGGCTCCACTTCCCAAACTGCCACCATCCAGGGACAGAGCGCTCCCAGCGCACGAGGCTACGAGGGGAACTCGCCTAATTCAAACCACCACCGGCAGAGTCAGGACAATGCTTTTATGGGGCATGATGCTCTCATGTTGATGGCAGAAAGGGCGAAACATGAGCAACTCAAATTCCTGTTGTATTTCTGCTTTCAGTGGTGTGTGTCTGACCCATTTTCAAGCAGGAAGAAAATCTATTATCACCAAGTGAGACAGTAGAAACTAGAGGAGGCAGGAGAGAAGTGGTTTGCTATCCCAGTGGTCTTTCTGAGGCCTGAGACGATGGCAGATATGTGTTCACACATGTCATGGACCAAGGGGACTCTGGTCACATGGCATGCAGGGGCTGAGTTGGCTGGGACATGGCATCCGGTGAACATTTTTGAAGGATCAGCACTGTATCCAGTAGAGTCCTACAAGAAACACAGTTCAACTTTTGATGGCCTAAGTCACTGGAGTGTAGCAAAGAGATTTCTACAGAGTGTGGGTAGGTTAAAGGAATAACACCTTCACAAAGTAACAGGTTTCCTTAGGAGATTTTCATCCTTACTTAATTTCAGTTGATTCTTCTCTCCTCCATCTTTCTTAAAACTTCCTTTCCCTCTGTCCTGGTTCCCTTTCTAGTTTTGTCACCTATACCCACACTCACTCCCACATAACTATACCTATATAAAAATTAGAAGCTAGGCTCACCATATAAGACAGAAATGCTGCCGGGCATGGTGGCGCATGCCTTTAATCCCAGAACTCGGGAGGCAGAGATAGGAGGATCACTGAGAGTTCGAGGCCACTCTGAGACTACATAGTGAATTCCAGGTCAGCCTGAGCCAGAGTGACACCCTACCTCGAAAAAAACAAAAAAAAAAAGACAGAAATGCACTATTTATCTTTCTAAGCTTAAGTGACTTAATATAATATTTCCAGTTCAATATGTCATTTTCCAACTAGATTATAAAATAGACACAATTTTGTGTCCTACCTTATTTACTTAACATGGAACCAGCAGTTCCTATGCCACGAGAAAGCCATGAATATTTAATTTATAATAGCTGTGCCATTTACTTTTGTTGCTAAAGCAATGCTGTGTTAGGAAAAGGGTTATTTTGGTCTAAGTTTACATTGGACTATGTTGAGTTAATGTTTCCCGAGGAGACGTGAAGAAATGTCTATTCCATCCCAGGTAGGGCACCAACAACTGAACAAAGAAATGATTTCACCCGAGTGACCCTTCGTGAAGCAATGAGCTGACTGGGGTTACTTACACAGCAGCCTGAGGGTGTGCCTACAGGAGCTCGGGTGACACAGGACAGCCACATCCCCCAGCGTAGATGAAGACTGCCTCATGGCTTTCAGGCAGCTCTGCGGGTCAAGGAGTTAGTTTCTCCTGCCTAGCAGTTCTCACTCCACACATAACCACTATTTGGGAGGGCCCTGTGAATCCTGCAAGTTTCAGGAGCTTGCTGAGGCCTGTGAGGTAGTTACATCCCGAGTCTTAAGAAGCCTAAGTTTCAATTTGGAACTTCCATTTTATAGCTTCCATACCGAGGGGAGGGTGAGTGAACCACCAAGGAGTGGCAAGTTGCCTGTCAGTCATTTCTGTGCTCAGGCCGCTAACAATGAACTCCTTTTGACTTTGCTTTAGCCTAAACGGTCTTTCCTTCTTATCGTCCCTCTGGGTCCTTTCTGGACAATTTTCTCTTTGGGATTTTTCCATCTGCTGACAACGGTAAGTTTAGCTCCTCAGCAATTAACTATTACAGTAAATGTAATCCCTTCAACTTTTCCCTTCTTTTTTGTGCTTCAACCTATTTCCCATGAGCAGGTAAAGTGCAGCTGATTTCATATGTTCATCCTGTACCCTATGAGTTCTGTCAAACTCTCTTATTTTGTAAGGATTTCTAGACTAGCTGAAACTTTCTCCATAAACTGCCATTGCCATCTGCTAGAGTAGTTACAAATATCCACTGCTCTTAACAGATTCTGAGCAGAGAAAGTGAGGCAGTCTATTGTCAATCTTGCAAAGTCAGATTCTGGCTGGAAAAAAAAAAAAAAAAAAGAGCAGGGTACCATGTGAGCACAGCAAGTAACCACAGCTTTTCTGCTTGCTCTTGTCAGAACTCTTTGTCACCTTTGTTTTATGTTGTTTCTGCTTTTGACAAAGTTTCGTGATCCTTTTGTTTCTGCGTCCTGTCTTCTGTGGTTAGAGATGTGGATCTCCTTGGCAAGCTGTCTTTATTACTTGTGTTTTGGTGGTGTTATTGACATACCAACATTTATTTAATAAATTTTTATTACTTTTGTACCAATATTTTCCTTCCTCTCTGCTTTGTTTTGTCCTCGCTGCATTGCACGTGCATGGGCGTGAGTGTGTGCACGTATGTGTGTGTGCCACAGCGTGGGTGTGGAGGTCAGAGACAATTTCAAGTACCCTCATCTTCCACCTTACTTGTGGCCGAGACTCTTGCCCCACTTGCTCCCCAGGCTACCTGGACCCTGTCTCTGCCTCCCCACACGCCATAGGTGTGCTGGGTTAAAGCTGCCCACGATGGGTTCTAGCTTTTGATGAGGGCTGAGGGTCCCAGCTCAGGTCCTGAAGCTTGCGTGGCAAGTGCCTCATTGACTGAGCCATCTCTCCCGACATCTCACCGCATGCATCTTGTTGACTTTGGCAATTCAACCCAAGTTCCTGCGTCTTTTTAAAGACATTTAGATCAAGTGATTTTAGTTCAAAATTGATATAATTTAGATTAATGGTATATGGGCTGGAGAGATGGCTTAGCGGTTAAGCGCTTGCCTGTGAAACCTAAGGACCCCGGTTCGAGGCTCAGTTCCCCAGGTCCCACGTTAGCCAGATGCACAAGGGGGCGCACGCATCTGGAGTTCGTTTGCAGAGGCTGGAAGCCCTGGCGCACCCATTCTCTCTCTCCCTCTATCTGTCTTTCTCTCTGTGTCTGTCGCTCTCAAATAAATAAATAAATAAATAATTTAAAAAAAATAGATTAATGGTATATATTCCCTTAATTCATTTTATCAAATTAATCATTTGATTGTTGCAATTTGTAATAATTCTAGTTTATTTCCCCCTCCCTTCTTTTCTCACTTTTGTTAAATTGACCTTTAAAATGACTCCTGGTTAATTTCTTTTATAGTTGGTGCATTCGTGTCTTATTATGCTGACGGCTATCTTATTGTTTTGTTTTAAACATTATTGTTCAGATGAGAACTGCAACATTTAAAAGTTAAAAAAAAAGACAACTTAAGGCATCAGTACAAGTGCTATGATCCAACACTAATATTAGCTGGTGTTTGCTAAGCATCACTCCAGTTACCACTCAGTGAGAAAATTAGATGGATAATATGCACCAAAATGAATTCTTATGAGCATGTCATTTTAAATTTCGACTGTGTTAGATCAAAAATTAAAGGGAGGAGCAATTAACAATTTGCTAATCATTTCTCTACCACAGAAGATAAGACTTCTAATTATTCTTCTGAAGTTAAGGAGTGGAAAATTTCATGACCAAAAAAATGGTATAACTATGTGTTGCATTGTTATTTGAAAGGCACTTTATCTTTAGACAAGTCTGGCGGAAGACACCAGCTCGTTCCTACTTCCTCCTCCCAATAGCCCTTTGCTGTGGGGTCTCTGGGGTCTCAGCCCCCTTCCTGTCTATGCCACACCAGTCTTCTGCAGGGGGTATATCCTCATGCCGCACCAAAGCTCCTGTGGCCTCTGCTTCAGGAATGAAGGGCTCTCTGGGAAAGAAGTAGAGAGAAAAGATGTTCAGTGGTGTCCTCAGCATAACAGAGAACATGCGTGAAACAAACAAACAAACAAACACACACACAAAAGCAGAAAACCTCAGGAAAGAAATGGACGATCTTAGCAAAACAGTAGATGTATCTGCGCATATCGGATGAGCAGTTCCAGCACCAAGCAGCCCTGAAGTCTAGGAGAAGTTCCCTCAGCGTCATGTGCCTAAATTCTCTCCACATTTATCTCACGAGCAAGTTGCAAGGGGGCAATAAAGATGCCTGCAACCCATTTGAAGACAGCACAGTTGTGTGCATATATTTAAAGTGATCCACTCTTTTCAGTCAGCTCTTCCTCTGTTATTCTGTTTTTAAATAGTAGAAGGCTGAGCTTTCTCTTCTTCCTGAGGCCCCTCTAATCACCCACGTTGACTCCATTCACTTAAACTTTTGCTGTCCTACTTTTAATCATTATATAATCAGGGACGTTCAAGCTTTGCCCTGTTCTTTCTCCAGCCCACAGTTCCTCAGCATCTCCTCTTTGCAGCAGCCTGGAGACCTTCAGCCCACAGTCCTTGTGACAGCCTAATTTCCCAAGAGAAATCCTTTCGTGCTCACGCAGGCAATGGCAGTATATGCATCCTTGGGTCTTTTGAGAGCAGGAGCAGTCATCCTTTCCAGCAGACTCCTGGGTTGGGGTGGATGCTTTCGTTTGGGGAGCAATAACATGGAGGTGGTGAGCTCCAATCACTCACTGAAGGCCGTGTCTTGGCTCAATGGCTCGCATGGAAATAGAAAAAGTAAGTTCCTAAGGCTTGGTAAGCCTTCAGAAAACAAAGATGTGGGAGAAACTGAGAGACGTTGTTGATCACTGCTGCTCCCTGTCTGTGCTTTTTGTACTATGTGAGAGAAAGGACCTGTCAGTCATCCTTGTTGTTATTGTCCACATTCTGCAACCATGTGCAAGAGTAGCTGGGTGAGATTTTGTGGCAAAGTAGCTGTGTAGGAATTACCCACAACCCTATAAATAGCCCCAATAAACTCACTGGTTCACGAAACCAGACGAGGGTGGACTCTGTGGTCTGGCACCAGAACCCAACCTGGGGTGGACAGGTCTTTGTCCCTGTCTGCCCAGGGGAAGTTAGAGCAACAAGTATCGATCCATGGGCCTTGCCGCAACATCATCCTCACCAGACGCCACCACACAGCAACCCGTGCACTGCCGCCAATGCCAGGACCACCCACCACTGCAGCTGCCACGACTGCTGCCCACGGCGGCACTGCCTTTGCCAAGACTCCAACCCCTCGCCCTCTGGTGACCACCACTGTCACTACCACCACCTTCATCACTGTCACCACCATGTCACCACCTCTGACGCCACATCCCTTTCCTTTGTGAGCTTCCCCATGGAAGTCATGCCTCTCACATTCAACTCTCCTTTGTTGGCAGAGAGCATTTCTAAGTCACCTGCATGATGAAGCTCAGTGTTGCCCAGGGAGACCCATGAGGTCCCCAAAACAAGGTAGGATGTTGACAAAACACTTGATTCCCTGCCGGAGCTGAAAGGTAAGACCCTGTGGCTGAAGACGCCACAGGCTGAGGTCACGTATCAGTGGAATACCATGCTGAAACCAAAATGGAAATGAGCTCCCTCCTAGGCAGCCCTCATCCTGCTGGAAAGCCCCGTGGGAGCTGCAAGAGGGCAACAGTCACCAACAGGGTGAGTACGCAGGGGACCCTGCAGACTACAGGGTCAGCCATCCAAGCAAGAAGAGCACACTTGTGCAATCGTGGCAGTCAGCCTCTGCAGGCAACCAGCTGTCCTCTGACTGGACACGAGACCTGCTCAGTGGGAGATCACTTCAGAGTCCCATTGTCAGGAAACTCAAAGACTTCAGAAAGAAGCCCTCACTGTAACTTTGCACATCCCCTTTAACCCAAGATGCTCTCTCACTCTTGGTTGAAGAATCTGTTTTATTTTGTAGAAGTCAGAGAAAATGGAGGAGAACCAAGATCCATCTATAAGACGAAATGATAGCTGCCTGCCTGCCATGAGACTTTCTACTTCTACCACATCTACTGGGACCCAGGAGAAATTTCGGGAAGTGGCAACATGAACACTGCTCTTACTGCTAGCCTGACAGCCAGCTCCAGGGTGGTGAAAGCTATCAAAACATAAATGCAGAGGCTGCAGTGAGCTCAACACTAAATCATACTGCCAACGGGCCTGCCATGGCTCAGGGAACATTGCAGAAGAAGAGGTGGAAAGATTGTGAGAAGCACATGGTGGTTAGGAGTACCTTGAGACGTGGTTTCCCCTGCTACCCCACAGGGACTGAGTGAGCCCTTCACGACCCCACAGCGCATACCATGACCCTGCTGAGGTGGGCCCCAGGGAAACAGGATCAGAGGTGAAGGGATAAAGGAGTGTAACCTGGTATAATGCATTTAAAATAAAATAAAAAATTGCAGCTCAAATAGGTTTTCTTTACCAATCCCTTCCTACATACTCAGAAGACTGATCATCTCTTTCCTGTGGCTTTTGTCTCTCATAGGAGAATCTCTGCTAGACAGCTCCTCTCTCACCACAATGGTGCATCCTGAATGTGCTGAACATGTGCCTATTTACATTAGGTCATGAATTCTTGGCAATGAGTAGACAATCAACAAATGCTTTGTAAATTGTTCTAGATCCATCTAACATTTACACAGAAAGTCTGATTTATGTAAAACCTTAATTACTTGAGTGAGCTTTGGGCTAACAAACAGTTTTTCCAAAATGTGTATTCATTTTTGGACTTGTTTAGTCAAAAAGCAAACTTAATTCATCTCTTAGGGTAAGAATACGAGACAATATGGTCCTCAGTTTGGTTCCATCTGTGTAATACACATATATCCAAAGAGCAATAAGCTGCTTTTTTCCCATTAGACACTGAGAAAATAATAGCAATTAAAAAACTATATTTTGGGCCTGGAGAGAAGGCTCAGCTGTCAAATGTGCTTCCTGTGTAAGCATGAGAGAGCCTTAGAGAGCCTAAGACCTACCAAGCTGGAGCCCACTAAACTAAACTTTTGGGCTTGGCCACGCGTACCTGTAACACCAGTGCCACCGCACAGCAGAGACCCAAGAATCACCTAAGCTATGGAGGTGGGGGGAGCAAGCTCTGGAATAAGTAAGAGACTTAGGCTCAAGTAAGACGGTGAAGGAGAGATGGAGTAGGAGACCCAGTGTCCTGCTCTGATCATGCATAGGATGCTCTAGGAGCACATACATGTGTAAACACCCCCCACAGTCACCACAAACAAAAGTGAAAAGGAACATGGTTTCATATTTATCTTGATTTAATCATATCCTATTGCATGTATGTATCAAACATCACCCTGTACCCATATGCATTAAATGATCTGAATTGCAATTAAAATATATTTTCAGCTTGTCTAGATCTGGTCTTCTTGAGATTTTTTTTTTCCACTTGTGAGCCCCCTGATAATTAGTCATAAAGAAATTGATCTTAAAAGAATCAGTTTCTATAGATAGAATTTACCATTTATTAAAGACAGAAGGCAACTGGCCTGCTATATTGAGATGAGTGCGCTTGCTTATATTTATATAAAGAATTGCATCTTTGCTGAATGGTGATGCTGCAGAGCACAGTGTCTCCATTGGTTTTCGAGTTGACACTATTTTGATTATATAATAGTTTGAGAACACCACTTTGCATAACTACATTGTACAAAATGGCGGAAGTCTATTTAGAGCCATTTCAGAAATTCTTTGATATTCTGTCCCAATTCCAAACCCAAATTAATTTAATGCTTTAATGTAACTCAAGTCAGGAACTCAAACAACAATTTGTAAAACCAAACATTTTAGCAAAATATACTCCAAAAATACACTAATTTGATACATGCTGAGGAATGATGGTAGGATAATATTTGTTTTCCATAATTAGCCCATTATGTTTCCAAAAGAGAAAAAACTTTTATGACAGTAAAAACACTGCAATTCACCACACAGAGCAGTCTCAGTGGTGAGCTGAAGTGTGTTCTTGGGTGCTGCTCGGCACAGAGTGATGACCATGTTGTATGTTCAGACCTAAGGCTATGGTGAAGGCATAAGGTTCAACACGGAGCCCTGCCAGAGGCATCATAGGTTCACTGTGTATTTACTTTTGGATTAATTTCTGCTTGTTGCATGTTCAACAACCTTTTCCTGTCGCCACACTTCTTGGGAGCCCCACATGGGGTCAGCACACGCAGTTTGAGACTCTGTAGTCAGGATCATAAAAGTGTGCACAAAGGGACAGGTGTGGATCCTTTCTTTTTCAAAAAAACTTAAATTTATTTATTCATTTGACAGAGAAAGAGGGAGGGAGGGAAAGAGAGAGAGAGAGAATGAAAGGGTACGCCAGGGCCTCCAGCCACTGCAAACAAACTCCACATGCATGCACCCCCTTGTGCATCTGGCTAATGCAGGTCCTGGGGAATTGAACTTAGGTTCTTTGGCTTGACAGGCAAACACCTTAACCACTAAGCCATTCCTCTAGCCCCTGTCTTTATTTTTTTTATTAAGCTATTATTTGAAGTAATTGTCATACATGGTTATAATAAACAATGAAGAAATGCTTTTATATCCTTTATCCAGATTAATAATAAAGGTATGCAAAACTATAGTAAAAGATCACAACCAGGATATTGTCACTGATATGGTAGAGACATAAAATAGTGCATCCCCATGAAGATAATGAAGTGACTGGGGAGTCTGAGGTAGGAGAATCACTTGAGCCCAGGAGTTTAAGCCCAGCCTGGATGACTTTCCAGGACTCTGTCTCTTAAAAAACAAAATCCTTTGGAAGCTGAGTGTGGTGGCACATGCTTTTAATCTCAGCACTTGGGAGGCAGAGGTAGGAGGATTGCTGTGAGTTAGAGGCCACCCTGAGAATTCAGAGTGAATTCCAGGTCAGCCTGAGCTACAGTGAGACCCTGCCTCAAAAAACAACAACAACAAAAAACCCAAAAAACAAAACAACAACAACAACAACAATCCTTCGGGGCTGGAGAGATGGCTTAGCAGTGAAGGCGCATACCTGCAAAGCCTAAGGACCCAGGTTTCATTCTCCAGGTCCCACGTAAGCCATATGCATGTGGTGGTGCATGCGTCTGGAGTTTGTTTGCAGTGGCTGGAGGCCCTGGTGTGCCCATTTTTTCCTTGCCTCTCTCTTCCTCTCCATCTCTAATAAATAAATAAATAAATAAATCTTTAAAAAAATCCTTCATGCTCCCTTTAATAGTTCTACATTACTCCTGCCAACCCCCTCCTTAAACCTGCATCTCTTATCCATTTCTATAAATTGTCGTTACAGCGGTGTAAATGGAATCATACAGTATTTATGATATACGTACAAAGACATAATTGAACCAAAGATCGAGTCAGCTATATAAATGAAAATATAAACGGAAACATATACTTAGTAGGTTCTGAGGTTGGGCTTTCTTCACTCAGCATAATTCTTTGGGGACTCACAATATCTTAAGAGATTGGTTAATCTATCCCTTTCCATTTGTAAGGGGTATATATCACTGCACAGGCATACCAGCATACCACAGTTTAACTATTCACAAATGAAGGACATTTATTGCCTGCATTTGAGAGTTGTGGCAAATAAATATGCTATTGGGGGCGAAGAGATGGCTCAGTGGTTAAAGTCACTTGCTTTCAAAAAACCTGGTGGTTCAACTCAGCAGCCACGTGAAAGCCTGACACAAAATGTGGCACAAGCATCTGGTGCACATCTGCAGTGACAAGAGACTGACACGCCCCGGACACATGTGTAAATAAAGTAGCTGAAAATAAACTTGGAAGCACATGTGTGGGTCATCATGAAAACGTAAAGTCTTCATTTCTCTAGAATAAATGCTCCAGTCCATTTCTTGTGCCCCATGATAGTTGTGTGTAGTCATTTAGGAGACTGCCCGTCATGTTTACAGTGACCACGCCACTCTGCAATCTACTCTGAGTGTGCCCATGATCCACGTTCTTTTCACTCTGCCCGTATTTGACAATCTCCTTGTTTTATACTTGAGACATTTGATGGGCCTGCAGTGGCACCTCATTGTGGTTTAAATCATTTTCTTGATGGCAATGGTTGGTAACAACTATTTTTCATGCACACATGTGTCATCTGTATCTCCACATGTTTTGCTCATCTTTCTAATTGGATTATTTCTCTCTTGTTTGCATGTGTTTTTGTGTCCACGTTTGTGTGTATTTGTGTGTGTGTGTGCACGCAAGCAGAGACCAGAGATCAACATTGGGTGTCTTCCTCCTAATTTTTAAAAATTATTTTATTTTTATTCATTTATTTATTTGACAGAGAGGGAGAAAGAGAGAGAGAGAGAGGGAGAGAGAGAATGGGTGTGCCAGGGCCTCCAGCCACTGAAAATGAACTCCAGATATATGCGTCCCCTTGTGCATCTGGCTAACATGGGTCCTGGGGAATTGAATCTTGGTCCTTTGGCTTTGTAGGCAAATACCTTAACAGCTAAGCCATCCCTCCAGTCCTTCCTCCTTATTTTTGGAGGTAAGACGTCATTGAGCACGGAGCTTACCTGGCTAGACTAGCTGGCCAGTGACCCACAGGATCCTCCTGTCTCTACCTCCTGAGCACTGGGATTACAGGTACCCACTGTCGAACTGGCTTTCATATGGGTGCTGGAGATCCAAACTCTACTGAGCCATCTCCCCAGCCCCCATTTATTTCCTTAAAGTGGAGTTTGGTGAGCTTTGTTATAGTTTTTGGACAATAGTCTTTCCGTTAGACATGTGGTCTTTAGTTTACCCCAGTCTATGTCTTACCTTTTCTTTTTCTTAACAAGGTCTTCCAAGATTCAGAATATTATGCCAGGATCTAATTTATTAGTTATTTTTCCTTTTGTAGATTGTTTTTGGACATCAAGTGAAAGACCTTTTTGCTTAGTTATAGATTCTAAGACAGCCTCCATTTTTTCCCTAAAGTTTTCATGGTTTGAATTCTTATCTTTAAGCGTGTGGTATGTTCTGATATCTTGTGCCAGTGTAGGGTTAGGCTGAGGCTCATTTTCTCTGCCATGACAGCCCATTGTTCTCACTGCCTTAGCTGGAAAGACTACTTTTCTCTTTCTTTTAACCTATGTAAAAACAGGTGGGAATGGGAACAACATTATTAATGAACATTATATAACAGACATTTATAAAGTACTTCATGCAATAGGAAAACACGCATTCTTTCTGAGCTTCTGTGAAATACACCCGAAGATCAGTGTCATTCTCAATCCTACATACCTCTGAAGGGAATGCAGTCAAGTTGCTCTACTCACTGATACTCATGAGATTCCCCTACTAACTTGACAGGGATCAGAGCCCAGGGGACAACTGCTGGGATGTCCAGGTTCTTGGTTCCAGGTCACAGAATTGTACCAGGGATGCATGGTAAGAGATAGAATAGACACAGTTCACTGGGAAAGAGAAAGGCACTCCTGAGAGTGGGACTGGGCTAGTGAGCTGGGAAAAAAACATACCCTCCAAAGGATCAGAGTCTCATGACCCCTTAGAGGTCATTTACCTAGCACCCCATCTGCATTTGTGTATCACGTGGTCTGCGGAAACACATGATCTGCTGTGTGTGGTCCAGGTGGGGAGGGTTTCCAGTCTTTCTCTGTTAACTGGTTTCTTTCTTTTTCTTTGTTCATCTAGACGCCTCTCTCTCTCCATTTCCACATTCTTCCTGGAGGTACATTTCCAAAGGTGGAAGGAAGGAGGGTGTAACACTGAGAAGTTTCCACCACCTTCCTCAGCTGAGTGGCATTCTTATGCTACGGGCCATATAGCCCACTGTTCTGCTTAGCAAAAATCAGAGCAAGGTTAAACAAAGAGGAAGCTTAATCATGGCTGACTCCCTTAGAAAGTCGCTCTGTTCCTGATGCCAGTGCAGACCAAGATTCTGCTTGCCAGCCA
Organism: Jaculus jaculus; assembly: GCF_020740685.1. NCBI lineage: Eukaryota > Metazoa > Chordata > Mammalia > Rodentia > Dipodidae > Jaculus > Jaculus jaculus. The sequence continues at coordinate 7,248,417 of NC_059106.1, read as the reverse complement.
TATGGCCACAGTCTGAATTCCAATCACAGCCCGAGGCAAGGAAGATGTCCTGGTTACTCATGAGGCAATACCATCCTAGGAAAACTAATTTGCGATTCCGTGCTTGTCCCTCAAGTTCACACCTTTGCTTTGGCCTCTGGGTGCCTGCATGCTTCCTGACAGCGAATGCGATGGGAGCGGCCGGGCACCTCCTGCTCCCTGCATGCCTTCCCAGCGGTGATGGACCGCGTGCCGCACAACTGCAAGCCCGGACAAGCCCTTCCTTCCTTACGCTGCTTCCCGTGATGCATTTGCTTATAGCAATGAGTAAAGGCAGCGACCCAGGATCTGACTATCTGTCTCTTTGCAGGGTGTAAGCTGCATTGCAGGTTTGGAGGGGCTGGGGTGTGGGGAGGGAAATAACTCCCATAGAGGGCACATGCTGCCTATTCTAAGCCTAGAATAGTCAAGAAGGCCTGTTGACATGTCCAGGCTGAAGTCTGCGGAAGGAAACCTTGCCTATGCGTGGAGACCTGGGACTGCCGCTTCCCCCTCCCCCCTCCTCCGCCTGCAGGGGTGTGTGCGGGAACCAGGCCCGCAGGCCCCGATACATTATACTCATATGGAGGTCAAGGACACTGCTATGGGGGGTGGACAGGTGCTGCAAGATAAAGATCACGAGTGGATTAGAGCCTACACTTGCTGCCGCATTTGTTATTACAGTAAGAGTGGAGTTTGGATGAAACTCGGATCTCTCCTCAGGGCACATGGGTGGTATCTGGCCACACAAGTGTCTGTCTATATTCTTCCAGCTTGTTTCTGAAGAAATAACTAAGGTTTCATTGCAGGGCTTGGAGGCAGCAATATTTGCTGGTGTGTGAAGCATACGGAAGGAGGTCACCTTGGCACTCTACTTATGTCCTCTAGCAGGAGATGGCAGTCGGCATTTAGTTTTCTACATTTGATAAAAGCCCAGCATGGTTGAACTGAGTCTAGAATGCCTCAAATCATCCATAATAACTCTTGATTTATGCACAGTATGTGATTACTGTTGAAGTATCTATTCATAAACAAGTAATAGAATGAATATGGCTCAATGTCATTTATTATGAAACATTCAATTAAATTGATTGTGTGAATTTGAGTCCTCAAGAATAGACATATCAGGGGCTGAGGAGTGGGTTAAAGTGCTTGCACTGAAAACGTGAAGACCTGAGTTTGAACTGCAGAACCCACTTAAGAAGAGGCTGGGAACCATGGCTCGGTGGTTAAAGGGGCTTTCTTGCAAAGCTTGCCTGTCTGAGTTCCATTCCCTGTGTAAAACAGGGCACAGAGTGGCACAGGTACCTGTGATGCAAAAATGCCTATGACCATGGGAGTTGGAGCCAGGAAAGTTTGAAGTTCGCAGACCAGCTAAACTGGCATCCATTTGTAGAAGCAAGAGATCCCGTCTAAAAGGAAGTAGAAAGAGAGCAAAGACACCTGGAGGTTGTCCTCTGACCTCCACATATGCACTATTGCATGGACACACACACACACACCCCAATAGATAAATAAAGCTGCTTGCATAGTGATATATGCTTATAGTCTCCATACTGGAGAGGTGAAGACAGATGGGCTCATGGGGTCGCTGTCAGTCTGTCTAGCTTCTTGACAAGTTCCAGGCAGTGACAGACCCTATCTCAACAAAGGTTCATAGCAATTTAAGAAGTACACACAAGGTTGTCCTTTGGCCTCCTAACACACATGCACATGCGTGTGCACACATACACACACCCAGGGGAACGATGAATAACTATTTCCAAACAAATGGTCTACGAAGCACGTAAGTAATTCAGCTGCAAAAGTAATTCTGGAGGGACTCGTGACAACTATGCTATTCCTCTCTACAAGTACGCAGCCCTCGCTGTTCTCTTGGATAGAATAATTGGCATCAATTAAAGTATCAGATAATTCATGGCAATCATCTGGAATGTTGAGTGAGTTAATGCTGTCCTCAGCTCTGGGGGCTGGCCAGCTGTGATGCAGAGGCCAAGGCTCTGTCCATTCTTTGTGTGAAATCTTGTGGTTACAACACTGACAAATCTTTTCAGCTAAGGACATGATGCCCTTACTTAGAACAAAGTTCCTTTACGACTCCAAGAAAGGAACCAGTAGGCATCTTGTTGATCCAGGAAATCAAAGCTGGCAGAAAGGTGCAACAGGTGCAGCCAGGCACAACGTAGATGAGCCCATCTTCCAGCTGATTCTTGGGCCCCTGTGGAAAAAGCACACAGACTCATGGTTAATGAATCCGTAAAGATATTTATGGAGTCAATGAAGGAATCACAAATCCTGTCACTCATCATTTTCATACCTTTCTTATTTAGGCTTTACTGATGTGTTTTAGCTTTTTAACTACTTTCAAATTTTATTTTAGAGACAGTGAGAGCGAGAGAGAAAGGCAAAGGGAGAGAGAAAGAATTGGCATGCTAGGGCCTCAGACCCTGTAATCGAACTCCAGATGCTTGCGCCGCCTTGTGGGCATGTGCTCTCTTATGCTTGCCTTGCCTTTGTACATCTGGCTAATGTGGGATCTGGAGATTCAAACATGGGTCCTTAGGCTTCACAGGCAAGTGTCTTCGTGGCTAAGCCATCTCTCCAACCCTACTGATGTGTTTTGTTACAAGTAGCAATGAAGTAAACATGTATGTGAGCTAATGTTTCCCCAAAATACATGTCAGTTAAGTTCCCCAAAGCAGCCGCCCTCCAGGGTTAGGGGGTCCCCCCCACCTCAGTCCACTCTGGCTGAGATGAGGGAGGAGGCTTCCTGGAGCAGGGACCTGGAAACTCAGGAGAGGAGTCAAGCCAAAAGAGAGGGCTTGCCCACCTGGTAAAGATCTCCTTACAGCCTTATTGTAGTGGGCTTTACCTTCAGGCTCAGGTGAGCCTCAGAGAGCTGACTGGTGTGTGGAGTCAGGGGCCTGACTCAGGAAGAGGCCTGCCAGCCTGCCATGATGCCAGGTTTGGGGGGCTGAGCCTAACCAACCATAATGGCAGGATCAGATTTAAATTCTAGGAAAGGGGAACTCCTTCCCTGGCAGGGCTTAGGTTGTCTTGGGAGAACAAGTCTAAATAACTGCCTTTAGTCAAGAGATACAGAGAGCAGAGAGCCTTCTCTGATCTCTAGTAAGCGGGGATTCCAAGGGCAGACTTAAGGACATTTCTGCTTTTTACTTTTAGGGTCCAGTTACCATAAAATACCTGACAAAGCTACCTGACTGCCTGTCATGGGAACATGCTTGTTAGGAATCTCCCTCGGCTGAAGAGGACTTCCTCTAATGCCAAAATGATGGGCTGAGAGATGGCGGGCCTGTGGCGATGCCTCCACGTGAGATGGCTGTGGAGGGCCCCCGGCTCCAGAGCCCCTGCAGGCCTGGATAAGGCACCAGTTGCAGCCACATGACACTTTAGCCTTCCCTCAGCTCAGGTCTGCGTTCCTCACCTCCCCTACCTGGCCTATGTCCTGAAAGCTCGGCTTAGGATACCCTGGTCTCCGTGTCTTCTCCAGGGAACTCAACCTCCAACTCAGCATCCGTACACACAGCATGAATGTTGAGAAGGTCCACGTCCTGTCGGTACCCCAAAGATGGACTTGGGTGGGGATGTCACTTGATTTCTTCCTCTTCCCAATGTGACCACATTGACAACCTCTCTTTCCCCTGCTTTTCACTATTCTGCCTCTTTAATTGGTCTAGTCAGGACAGGTGGCCGGGCCTTGCTTGTTGGGCTCCCGGATCCAGGCTCTGACTCTGACAATTCCAACGACAGGCCCCAGGAACCCAGGGGTGTCAGGAGTTTCCAGCACCTCATGAGCTGACAGAGATGGAAGGGTGGTGAAATGGCTGTCCGGCCCTCAGCCTGCCCTGCTCCCAGCCCTGCAGTCCTGCCGGTCTTCTGCTCCAGCAACACCATCTTTCCCGTTCTGGCAAATGCTTTCGTTTGAGCTGAGAAGCTTGCTGTGACGTTTGGACACACCGGCATCACCCCCCACAACCCAGTTCTGGCTCCGGGCTGCCACCCCTCCTTGGCACCCACCCGTCCTTGCCTGCCCAGGGCCTGCTATTCCCGCCACCCTGACACTGTGGTTTTCAACTAGATCAGCTTAGCTACATCATAACCGCTTGTTTTCAAATACCTCTCTGTGAGGTTTGGGTAAGAGCTGGCTGAAGAAATACATAAGGCCTGGACAGCCGAGGCGGAATGGCATGTGTCGTGCTCCGAGGTTCCATCTGCGCACCAGCTGCTGCGTGTGTGGGAGCGGTCTGCCTCGCTGGCTGGTTCATGGCTCCTGACCTCCTAACAGACTGCCTCCTGAAGTTGCTCATGGCCGGGGCCGGGGTGAGGGGAGTGGGCGGGTCACTCCTTGGCAGCAGAGTCAGCCTTTCCTGCAGGTCACCCTCGTCATTAAGGTTGGAGTCAGAGAGGAACAGGTGTGGGCTCCAGGTTATCCTCATACATTTGCAGGCTGTTTCCTGAGATCCAGTCACATGCACGGGTCACACTGTGCCCTTGCCACTCCCCATGCCACATCTAGCTTTCCTTTCTAGCTGATGGCCAGACTGACTTCAGCTTTGGCCTAATATAGACGTGAAGTCACAGCCCTACATAGATTTCATGAGTGTATGTGTTGTGCGTTCATATGTGTGCGGGAGGAACACATGCATAAAAATGTGTGGACACGTGTACACACGCATGTGGAAGCTAAAGGTCGGCCTCAGGTGTCATTCCTCATGTGTGCACCATCTGCCTCTGCTTTAAAAAATTTCTCTGCAAGCACAGAGAGACAGACAGAATGGGCATGCCAGGGCCTCCAGCCGCTGTAAACAAACTCCAGATTCCAGATGCATGTGCCACTTTGTGCATCTGGCTTTAAGTGGGTACTGGGGAATTGAACCTTGGTTGTTAGGCTTTATAGGCAAGTATTTTAACCACTGAGCAATCTCTCCAGCCCCTCGCTTTTTTTGTTAAACTTTGCCTTAACATAAAGTTGCTCTCTCACCTCTTAATCAATCTGTATAGTAATTTCCCCAATTGCCTGCCACTTGGATCAGCCTCTTTTCAGACGTGGCTTCTCACTGAGCCGTTGCTCACCACTTAGGTTACACTGGCAGGTCAGCAAGCCCCGCTCATCCTATTTCTGCCTCCCCAGTGCTGAGATTACAGACACGCACTACCATGCCTGAAATAGGTTTTAGATATTTTATTTTTATTTATTCATTTGTGGGGGGGCAGTGAGCAAGTGCACACCAAGGCCTCTAGCCACTGCAAACGAAATCCAGATGTATGCACCATCATGTGCATCTGGTTTATGTGGGTACTGCTGAATCGAACCTGGGTCCTCAGGCTTCCAAGGCAAGTGCCTTAACTGGTCAGCCATCTCTCCCTTACCCATGCCTGGAATTTTTACATGGCACCTGGTGATCAAATTCTGTTCTTCATGCTTGCAAGGCAAGTCCTTTAAAAACTGAGATGTCTCCTCAGCTGAGACATATTAATCATTTATAATAGCGAGTAGCCTAATACTCTTAACCAATTCCTCACTCTGTGTATCTCACAGTGCTTCTCTCTCTGAGACTGAGTAGAAGAGACAGTAATGACTCTGCTCTACCTGGAGTGTCACTGTGCTGGACAAAGAAGCCCGTATTTACCTATTACTCTGATAAGGCTTCTGGGAAGTCCACTGGAGTGTCCTCCCTCCTTCCTCTTCTTTCTCCCTGGGATTTGGACAGAAGCACAGCTCCAGTGGCCATCATGTAACCTTGAGGAAGGAAGAGTAATCTCAGAGTAGTGAAGCAGAAAGAAGACGGAGGTGACGGAGCATGGTGGTCACCCATGCCTGCACCTGAGCTCTGGACGGCCAGCAGGTGGTCACCTATGCCTGCACCTCCGCTCTGGATGGCCAGTTCTGAACTTCTCTGTGGAGAAGAAACTCACAATTTAATAAAACCCTCAGAATGGAGAGCCTGCAATCAAGCACCACTTTTTTTTTTTAATTATTAATTGTTGCTTCCTTGTGAAATTGCCTGTACTGTAAAGTTTCTTTGTGTGCATGCCAGTGGACAAAGTGTTGGCTGGGCCCCACGAGAGCTTCACAGCACAGGCACATCCTGTGCACCTTGTACGATACTTGGCACATAGTAGGAGTGCACATGGTGTCTTTTTTAACTTTATTTTTATTTATTTATTTGAGAGAGAGAGAGGGAAAGAGGCAGAGAGAGGGAGAGAGAGAATGGGTGCGCCAGGGTCTCTAGCCACTGCAAAATAACTTCAGATGCATGTGCCACCTTGTGCCTCTGGCTTACATGGGTCCTGGGGAATCAACAGAGGTCCTTTGGCTTTGCAGGCAAATCGCATCTCTCCAGCCCCAGTATGTTTTGAGCATGGTTGAACTGAAGGTTGGCATGGTTATTAGTTCCTCCTGAAGAAAGTAGAGGCTGCTGGAAAAGAACCCAGTTTGTGAACCTCACACCGGGCAGTCTGTCAGGACTCTACTTCTCATCCACCTCTGTTCCTGGCCACTTCAGCAGAAGTCTGAGGCTTACAATGGGCTTTCCCCTTGGGTCCCATCTGTACTCACTCCTCAGTGGCTTTTGTGGGGGGTTACAAAGATCAGGGACACCTCAGAAGGAAGGGCAGGGCATGTGGGCTGCTGGGATCTGTCAGAAAGCACCCTGGCTGTTTGCAGAGTGGAGGTCCCTGGCTAAGCAGGTCAATATATAATGCTTACAGTAAATGGATACTATACCGAATAAGCACTTCATGCAAGAGCATGATCCTGGGCCATGCATGTGTGATCAAGTTGATATGACAGTGATCACGACTGAAGCATTTGCAATAATAAGGGACTTGGACACCCAGCACCCTTCTCCATGGGTTTTCATTTGCGATGCAGACACCCAAAACATGTAAGACTGTTGTTACAGCTCAACTCCTAAAAAAATGAAAAGCAGGACTGGAGAGATTGCTTAGTGGTTAAGATGCTTGCATGTAAAGCCTAAAGAACCAGGCTTGAAAGCCATGCATGGTGGCACGCCTTTAATCCCAGCACTTGGGAGGCAGAGGTAGGAGGATCACCATGAGTTCGAGGCCATCCTCAAACTACATAGTGAATTCCAGGTCAGCATGGGTTAGAGTAAGACCCTAGCTCGAAAAACCAAAATAAATAAAGAACCAGGTTTGATTTCCCAGTACCCATGTAAGCCATCTGCACAAGGGGGCACATGTATCTGGAGTTCATTTGCAGGGGCCAGAGGCCCTGATGTACCCATTCTTTTTCTCTCTACCTGCTATTTTTTCTCTCTCTTTTTCAAAGAAATGAAATTTATTTTTAAAATTTTATTTATTTATTTAAGAGTGACAGAGAGGGCTGGAGAGATGGCTTAGCAGTTAAGCGCTTGCCTGTGAAGCCTAAGGACCCTGGTTCGAGGCTCGGTTCCCCAGGTCCCACATTAGCCAGATGCACAAGAGGACACATGCATCTAGAGTTCGTTTGCAGAGGCTGGAAGCCCTGGCGCGCCCATTCTCTCTCTCTCCCTCTACCTGTCTTTCTCTCTGTGTCTGTTGCTCTCAAATAAATAAATAAAAATAAAAAATTAAAAAAAATTTAAAAAAGAGTGACAGAGAGAGAGATGGGGGGGGGGGGGAGAATGGGCGCTCCAGGGCCTCCAGCCACTGCAAACGAACTCCAGATGCATGTGTCCCCTTGTGCATCTGGCTGATGTGGGTCCTGGGGAATTGAGCCTCGAACCAGGGTTCTTAGGCTTCACTGGCAAGTGCATAACCTCTAAGCCATCACTCCAGCCCCCATAAATAAAATATTTAAGAAATTGAAAACCATAAGCAGCTCAAATATGCATTTCAGATCCTTGAGCAAATGAATAAATTATGGTGTGTCCTATATTACATAGCCATGAGAACCCATAAACTGCAATTATCCACAACTGCTCAGATCCTTGTCCCAAACACAGTGCTGAGGAAGATTTCAGACAGAGACATATATTGCATGACTGAACTTAAATTTTTAAATGAACAAAAAACTGGTGGTATTAAAAACAGGAACAGTAGTTAAACACCATAGAGGGGTGAGAAGTGCCACAAGGAAGCTTTGGTGTGTTGCTAACATTTTATTTCTTCATCTGACAGTTCACCAAACAGTGTGCTTATGGTGGACACATTTTTTGTGGCTATATGTCACAATTCAGTACAATTCATCAAATTATAAAGCCCAGAGTGTATAGGAATACATTCTCCAGACAAATGCCAGTGGCAGATAGTAGAAAAGATATTGTTTAAAATTGTTTAAGGCTGGAGAGATGGCTCAGCGGTTAAGGCCACGTGACTCTGGTTTCTGCTCCCCTTTGCAAGACTATGTGGCAGGTGTGTGTGGCCACACCTACTTGCTTAATACTCATTTGCCTGGGATCTGGAGATGTTAACTTCGGTGGCTTCAGGTCCCCTCAGGCCCTCGTGCTTGCTCAGGAAGCACACTTAATTTGCTGAGCCGTCTCTCCAGCCAGATTTCTAGAATTATCTTTTTAAAGAGAATTTTATTTTTAAAAAATTGTTTTGAATAGAAGCAACTTTTTGGCTGAAGCCATAACCCAAGTCATTTGATTACAATGGCAAAGTTATCACAGTTTAATGTTTTGTCATGCTTCTCATTCTCAGAAATTTCCCAGTTAGACAGAAAATTATGTGGTCGCCCATCTGTCATGCTCCAGCTGCTACCGCACGCGATGCTAGTTGAGGTTTTATTTCTGTTTGCCGATGGCTTTTCCAGGTGCACGCTTCGTTCATGCACTCGCCGTGAGTATTTCTTCTTCTGACGTAGCGTCAGCGCTCTGGCTTCTGTCAAAGACTCTTTGCTTGGCCAACTTTATGCAGGCTCCAGATCCTCTCCTTGGTCCATCGGGGAACGCCGAACCTCCTCATCCTTGGTCTCGGCCTTTCCTCTTCTCCCCTAGGTAGCGTCTTGGCCCTGCCGTGCCTGTCTGCCTCACCTGTCTGTCTTTGGCAAGGATCCTGTTAGGAAAGTTTAGCCAGTGCTGCCCTCCCCGTGATACTTCGCCATGGTCACTTTCCCTCCGCTGGCCCTCATCTTGCTTGGCTGTTAAGCTCCCCCTTGGCCATGACCAGCTTGCAATTGTGTCCAATCTTTTCTCACCACTCCCCTCCCCCAAACTCCCCACGGCAGTGCTCCCCAAATCTATTGTCATAATACTAAACACGCGGTAAGTTTTCTTTTAATCACACTTGGCATTGAGCAACTTGCCAGGCTGGCTTTGAACTCACCATGTGGTTAAGGGTGACTTTGAACGTCTGCTCATCCTGCCCTCACCTCCTGAGTGTTGGAATCACTAGCTTGTCCCACCACACAGACTTTATATGATGCTGGCAATAGCACCAAGGGCCTTGTGGCTGCTACGCAGGCGTTCTGCTTACTGAGCTACACCCCCAGGATAACTTTCTTCCTTGTTGGATTTTCTAAAGCAAGGATGGTATGTGTGTGTGTGTGGGGGGGGTGTTGGGTGCATGGCTTGCTGCTCCCTAGAAGTTGGTATTTCATCTGGTTTCTGGTTTCTTGACATGAAAGCTCTCAAGTTGTCCAGCTTGGCCTATGATGCCCAGACTCAAGGGCCCTCCTGCCTCAGCCTCTCCAGTAATTGGGACCCTGAGTCGCTAGGCCTTTTGACTATTTCTTTGACATTTCAGAATTCCAGAATCCTAAAAAAATCTCTGGATGACTCAGGCTGCCCCTGGGGAAGAGAAGGAGTCCACTGTGAATTTTCCTGTAGCATTCAGCGTCCTCTGGGGGCCTGCAACAGAAATGCTTGGGCACTATCTCTGCATGGGTAGGGGTTGCCACTCCCCTGGGTGGTGACAGCTGCTTCCAGAGCAGAGTCCTGAGGAAAAGAGGGAGACTCAGGGGCGGCCAGCAGGGCCACTGCACCGGGAAGCACTGTGCAGATCCGCCACTGGCTTTCCCTGTCTGATGTGGCACTCCCCAGAGCAGGGACGCCGTCTTTGCAAATGTTCCCGTGGCTGAAGTGGGCACTCTCTCCCACATTCCCTTCTTCCCAGGAAGAGGTTTCCTATGCCATCTTCACCTTGGCATGCCTTCTCTACAGATTTCACTACTTCTTTTTTTCTTTGAGACAGGGTCACATACAGCTCAGGCTGGTCTCAAGCTTCCCATGAGGCGGAGAACGACCTTGCTCTCCACCCATCGAGCCGCGTCCCCAGCAGACTCTGAGCACCTGAAGTACATGTTCCGAATCTATCCCTTGTGCCCTGCCTCGGCCTGTCAAATGGACTCTGGCCCCAGCTCTGAGTCTTTCACTGTGTAGTCAGGGGTCAGAGCCAGTAGCAGGGGCCCATTCATGGCAAACACTTAATGCCAGGTCTTTGGCATGGTGTCCTGAAGTGGCATCGTTCTGACAAAGCAAAAAACCGCTACTGGCCCAGTAGCTGCTCTCCTGTCTGGGATTTTCAATATTTTGCTTTCTCATGTGCCCCCGGGAGTGTAGTCTACCAGGAAGAGCAGCTGCCAGGCAAAGACTCTGAGGAACATGAGGCTTTGCTTCCTTCCCACCTCCAAGGATAGAACTTGCAGCGCAAAGTGTCGGCCTTGAGGAGAGGCACCGCCAGCATTCTGAGCTTCGTTTTATTTCTTTGTCTCTGGCAGAAGCTCTGCGAGGTTGTACCAGTAAGCAACACAGAACCCAGAAAGCACTAATAAACGAAGTGAGTTATGGAGAGTCTCAAAAAGGTTCCACCGAAGCAGACCTAAAACGAACCCAACATGGCTCAGGGACATTCGCAGAAGAGGGGTCAGAAAGATTGTTAGAGTCACACGTTGGGACATTATGCACAGAGACATTGCCTCTCCCCCATTACTGATGGCTTACCCCAGAATGCATGATCCACAACCCCCAACAAGGAGGGTCCCCGAAGAGAGGGGAGGACAGGAAGGAGGCTAACGATGGTACCAACAAAACTGTGTACACACTGTGTACATAACTAATAAAAAAAACAAAAGGTTTCTTAGTTTCCGGGACGTGGGGAGGCTCGGAGCTCAGGGTGGAAGGGAGATGCAGCTCTGCTGGGGCAGCAGAAGGGGTGGCTCAGAGCTCATACGCAGCAAGAGGGCGGCAGCCCCAGAGATCTGCTCACCTGGGGAGGGTGAGTAGGGCAGGGACTAAGCAGATAGCGGGCAGCAGAGGGAAATGGGTGCTGGGCGCTGGCCACCTGCATCTCGGACAGGACACAGCATAGCTCCTGTCACTGCTCCCGGCGAAGGGTGAAGATGCACAGAACATTCGCTCCAAGTCAGGGATGGAGTGTGGCTAAATGTACAGATTCCGTAAGTGGAAAGACTTTCAGGCTGTGTGATCATGTCTCATCACAGGGCTTCTCTCAGCCTCTGGCTCCTTACCTGTAACTCGAGGTATTAAGGGTGCTTTGCCCATTCAGGTAGGCAGATAAACATTAGCAGGCTTGGGGGCCGTTGAGGATGGATGCCTCCCTCGTGATCAGGTTTGGATCCCACCTCCCCTTTCTCTGGTAAAGGGAAGAGGGCAAAGGCATCACAGCTTTGTCCAGAGAAAGCTACTTCCTCCTGGCCAGAAGAAGAGTTTGATTTTACCTTTGGCCCTGGGTGGAGATGTGGCATTCTAAGATTCCCAAAAGATTATTTAGTCCCTTCCCTAAGAATTAATCCAACTGATCTGTTGATCACCCGGCCAAGAAGCCATCCCCTCACCTACAGACCTGCTAAGGAGGAGGGGGGCACTCCCCAACGGGAAGTAATTCAGCCGCTGCGGCCCTCCCTCCGTGCACTAGCTTGTGGGTTCGGTTCTCCTGCCCTCCTTGCTCTCTTTTTGGAGTTCTAACTCAAAAACTGTAACCCTTTCTCTCTCTTCTTTGCATCCTGGTGAAAATCTTCAGTGCGCTGCCTAGACACTCTGTGTTTTCTCGCTGTTTCTCTGAGGACTCCCTGCTGACCTCCTTTGCTGAACCTGCCGGCTTTCTGGACCCCACTCAAAAGGCTCCACTTCCTCTCTTCCCACAAGCTACCCCCTCCCCTCATAGCTGCTGGATTTACAACTTGTCTTCCCTTTGGTCTTTCTTTCAAACGCTAATAAAATTGCCCTTGGGAGGGAGGGAATTACCATGGGATATTGTTTACAGTTAAGGAAGCTGTCAATTAAAGAAAAGGAAAAAATTTTTGTCCTTGAGCTTTCTTCTGAATCTGTTTCCAATTCTTTTAAATTAACAAGACTATGAACTCACAAAAGGAACTCCAGTTCCCTGGTAACAGCACGGGGTGTTAGGAGGATGTTGTAAGTACAACCTCACCTCAGTCTACCAGTGCTCACAGGGCATGGTCAGTGTCCAGTCATTAATAATGATCACAGTGAAACTGTTTGGGCATAGCAGAATAAAGTCATTTATACCTGTAAAAGCATGAGGATCTGAGTTTTATCCCCAGCACCCACGTTAAAAAGCTGCGTGTGGTCACACATACCTATACCACAGTCCTAAATGCAAAGGGCTGGGACTCACTTGTCAGCCATTGCAAGTGAAAAATAGCTCCAGGTTCAGTGGGGGACTCCATCTCAAGCAAATAAAGGCAAGGAGCAATCGAGGTCACCAGATGGCCTCAGCACATGTGCATTGGGCATTGACACACACGTGCATACATGTACACACACACACACACACACACACACACACACACACGCACGCACGCACGCACCAGGCAGAAAGGTGGGGAGGGGCTCACTGCTCTGTTACTCCAGAGGCTTCACGGCTCCAACAAAAGGCCTACAGCCCAAGATCCAAAGTTCAGCTGTCAGCATGGGATACTGTGCAGAGGGTGACCCCTCAGTTTAGCACTGTGAGCCATGGAAGGTCATGCCCCCCCACATTTACAATGGCATTACAAAATTGCACATTGTTCCTCATGACCTGGCAATTTAAATTTTAATCTTCACCATGAAAAACAATAAAAAAAAATAAGCTGTAGACCTTGCTTTCTCTGGAAGGTTACAACTAATTAAGACATTGAAAGCAATTTTAACACCATTTCTCACCACCATGACAAATGTGACAGGTCTACAAATTAGCATTTGGGGACTCTCAGAGTGGAGTCTATGTTTTGTCAGGTTCGCGGAAGGCTTGGTATCTGCCACAGCCGGAATAGTATGTCCCTGGCGCTGGGGTACACTGTTGGGTGATGCCAGGAAACTGGCCTTTTGGGCAGAGGAAAATGCTCTCCACTGAGCCCTCACCACTGACCCCTATTGAGAACAGAGGGCATATCCAGCATTTGAAAAACACCACTGGTGTTCCAGAGACTCACTGTGACTCTGTTCCCAATGCCTGGGCATCTTCTATATGCGAAGGGGGTACCTATGGGCATTTTCTATAGGCAGAGGGGTACCTATGGGCATCTTCTATACGTGGAGTGGGTACCTATTGGCATCTCCTATATGTGGAGGGGGTACCTATGGGCATCTCCTATACACAGAAGCATACCTATGGGCATCTTCTATTTGCAGAGGGGGTACCTATGGGCAACTTCTATACGTGGAGGGGGTACCTGTGGGCAGCTTCTTTATAGCACCTTGTTTCCCACTCCATAGACGTCTGAGTCCCCTAAGGCACTTGTGGCTGACAATGCTGTTGTCACACTGCACTGGGGTGACATCTTTTAGTTCTTCATTCCTTCCTGATCATGGCTTCTGGAGGATAACAGACATTCCCTAGACATAACCACTGGCCTCCTGGATGGGGGCAGGATCTGCCAAGAGATGTGTGGTTAGGAAATACTCGGCACAGTAGAAACCCTGAAGCATTTCCCACACTGTCTCGTGTCAAAATAATAGCAAGTTGAAATCCTGTTCCAGTTTAAGACAGGTTCATGCCATTGAAAAGGATTACATGAGAGAGAGAGGAAAAAAAAGGGTGGGGGGGGCAAGGGACCAATTCCCCAGCCTCTATGTTAGAGGTCTAAGCTCTGTAGTCCCTTTTTAGGGTCTTTCTAGAATATTTGGAATGTCATAGCATGTGATGCCATAACTATGTACTTCCCGGTAAATAAGCTAGTCAGGGCTCATTGTATCATGCCTGAATCTGCTGCTGGGCTGGCGGAGTCCCTGAATCCCACAGGACAGGAGACGGGCTGTCCTGAAAGGCCACTCCCACCAGGAATTTCTTTTGTAAATTCCTAGGTATAACTCAATATCAGATGATAATATTTCTCTCCCTGTAGTTCTCTTCCTTATCATCATCTGTCTTCCATCTTTTTTTTTTTTTCCACTTAAAGTCAGCTCACACTGGTAAATGAGTATGTGGCCATCAGCTGAATAGGGAGACTCAGACTGAATATCAACAGCCTTGAGGATGTTATTGGTCCTGAAAGTTCGGGGTAAGTTTAGAACACAGAACCAGAAGTAAACACAAGCATACCTTTTCTAGCCATTGTCCCTGTACCAGTTACTTCCTGGTGGCTGGAACGATGCACCCAACCAGAAGAACTCAGGGAAGGAAACAGCTCATTTTGCTCATAGGTCTGTCATGGTGGTGAAAACTCTGCAGGAGGAGGCAGGAAGTTATCACCTCCGCGGGGAGGCCACAGAGAGGAGAAGGCTGGGCTGGGCTCTGAGGACTCTAGACCCGCCCCCAGTGACACAGTCCAGCCAGGAAGGATCCCAAACCTTTCAGAACAACGCCACCAGCTGAGCACTAAGCATTCAAACGTCTGGTGGTCATTTTACATTTACACCACCACGTTCCCTTTTCCATAGCTCCGTCATTATTCTCTTTTCAATCCAAGGCAAGGATTTTTAATTCTCTCTCGTATTGTCACCCAGAAGGCTCATTAGCTCATTTTGCACTATTAATTACCCTATAAGTATCCAATTTCTGTATTTTAAAGGAATGTACAGATACACAGAGAAGTATCTATTCAGGGTGACATTGGCAATAGTCAGCTAGTGTTAATCCCTGATCTGTCTTCTATCATATTATGTTTTAAGTTTCATATCTTTTATTTATTTGAGAGAGAGAAAGAGGAAGAGAGAGAGAGAGAGAGAGAGAGAGAGAGAGAGAGAGAGAGAGAGAGAATTGGGCATGCCAGGGCCTCTAACTACTGCAAATGAACTCCAGATGGATGTGCCACATTGTGGGTAATGGGGCACTGAATGTGGGTCCTCAGGCTTTGTAGGCAAGTGCTTTAACCACTAAGCTATCTCTCCATCCTACTTTATTATTTTTGAGACAGGGTCTCATATATCCTAGGCTGGCATCCAAGTTAATATGTAGCCAAGGATGATCTTACTGTGTGTGTGTGTGTATGTGTGTGTATGTTGAGTACACATGTGTATGTGCATGTGTGTGGAGACAGATGTTGATGTCAGGTCTCTTCCTCAATTGCTCTCTGACTTATTTCCTGAGGCAGGGCCTTTCATTAAACCTAGAGCTCACTGGACAAGCTGGCCAGTAAGCCCCAGGGTTCCTCCTGTCTCCTCTTTCCTGCAGTGGGATTACAGGTCCATGCCACCACACCCAGCTTTGGCATGGGTACTGGGATTTGAGCACAGGTCCCCATGCTTGTATGGAAAGTACTTTAATCACTAAGCTATCTCCCCAGCCTGACCTTGAACTTCGAGTCTTCTGCCTCCACCTTCCGAGTGCTGGGATGACTGATGTCTTCTGATGTCTGGACGTCAGTCTTGTTTCTCCATAGCACAGTTGTCTGTCTCTGTCTATCATAGACCTAGTCATAGCTTTGCTCTGCTTCATGAAGGCTTGCATAGCCTGCCTACCACAGATGTTCCACCAGGGTTTATGGAAAGGGAAGAGAAACGGTTAAAAAAATTCAAGAGCAGCCGCTATCCTTCCCATCACTCATTCACTCACCCCCACGCACTAGCCCAGTGTTCCCAGAGGCAGAGCCTACAGCAAGGATTCACATGCCCTCTATTTATCCAGCCAATGATCTCGGAAGAGGGTAAGAAAGAAAGGATGGATAGCCAGGGTAGACAGCTAAGCAGAAATGCGGGTCTCAGCTGGAGTCTGGCTTGTGTCGGATCCCTTGGAGGACTCTGGAGTGTACCATCGGGTGCAATTAGGCATAAAGCCAGACTTTCATCAATTAGTCATCAGCTATGACCTGCCCTGGATGAGGGGCCCAGGTCCCAGCTGGACAGTTTCTATTAGCCAAAGGCAGTTCTCTGGAGGATGAGGCAGATGTATGCCTTGAGTAGCTCACTGCAAATGAGCTGAGAGAGTCAAGGAAACCCTGCAGACACCCACCAGCATCTCCCGAGGCAGCCATCATCAGAGCTCTGCTGCCACGTCGACAGGGGTTCTCAATTACTGTGCACTTTCAATATCTTACTGCTCACTCCAGCCCTGCCTCAGGCCTATCTTGCTCCAGTGTTCCCCGGGAAGTCTCCCTGGGCCCTCTGAGCCACTCAGTGCTCTCTTGTTCAGAAATCCTGCAGTATTTCTAGGCACCCATGCTTACATAGTTAATCATTGCCTTTAAATGCCTTCGGATTACTATACAGTCGTGTAATTGTTTCCTTATTAAATCTGAAAGCCCTACTAAGGCATGGTTCACGGCATCAAATGGGAATCCTTTATCCTGTGGCCCTGGAGTGCTCAGCCCGGTGCTGGAGGCTGTCAGAGATGCAACAGACATGGATCCAGTGTATTCATCAGTAGGAATGATAGATCAAAGAGGAGCTGATCCGAACATCACTTTTGAAACGCGTTTGGTTTGCCAGGCAATGTGCTACTTACACAACACCCCTTGTCTCATAGCATCTCTATCACATTTCTGTCAAATAGCCTGTAGATTTCTTTCAGACAAGAGAATAATAATATACACAGAGCGGCTTAAGCAACTTAGGAAGGCGTTCACCCAGTGTACCGGACAGAAAGTACTCACCCTGGAGACGCTTCTCCCTGGCCCAGGCTTCATAGCTGCCATTTCTATGGCCTTTTACCCTGGGTCACGGAATAGCTGCCACCCCCTCTCCCCCCCCCCACCCCCCGTTTAAAAGCTGTGGCGTGAAGCAGAGTATTCCCATAACAGGAGCAAATAGAGCCAGTAGCTTTCTTCTGAGTTAGTTTCTAAATTATTTTATTAAGGTGATTAAGAATGCACAAAAAGAAACCCCAGTTCCCTGGTAACATTTCATAATGCCATTTCTACAACTCAGACTTTGCTGGCATAGTCAAGGTATTTACATTTTTTAAAAGTAATTATGAACTTTACTGTATCCTCTCCTATTATCCTTTTCCATCTCCTCTGCCCTTCCCACTCCACTAAGGGCCTCCTTCACGGGGTTGTTGCTATTCACTATGGGATTATGAATGCATCAATTCATCTCTATGGGAAGCAATGTCCCAGGATACTCCTTCCCATCCTGTAGCTCATATAACTTTCTGTCCCCTCTCCAGCAATGTTCCCTGAGCCTTGGTGGGTATGCTATAAGTCTACTTGAATGTTGAGCTATCTTTAACCTCTGGATTTCTGTCTTAATGAGTTCTGAGTGTCTTCAGTGTATATGGGCATCTTCTTGGAGAAGGTTGTCATGTTAGCAGTTAGAGCAGCACTCATGTTTAAATTGCATTTATTCTGTGATGTCCCCTGGGCAGATGTGCTAAAGGTGGCTCATCTCATGCTAGGCAGTTGAATATCTTTTCACAACATTTTTACAGATCTTGGTTCTCCTTGGTTTGCACTGCCATCTGTACAAAAACAAAAACAAACCAACGGATTCTCCAACCAAGAGTGAGCTCAGCATGGATTTAGCGGAAATAAACATAGTTAATTGAGATGCTTTTGTGCATGTAGCCACCCTTAAAGCTATGGGAGGGCTGGAGAGATGGCTTAGTAGTTAAGGCACTTGCCTGAAGCCTAAGGGCTCATGTTCAACTCTCCAGATCCCATGTAAGCCAGATGTGCAGTGATGCAAGCCCACAGGTTGCATATGTGCACAAGAGGGTGCACGTTTCTGGAGTACAATTGCGTTGACTGGAGGCTCCCAATACTCTCTCACTCTTTCTTGCTCTCTCACATAAAAAAAAAGGCAGTCTATTGCTTACCTCAAAAAAAAAAAAAAAAAGAAAGAAAGAAAGAAAGGAAAGGAAAGAAAAGAAAAACTAGTGGGAGCTTTTGAAGTCTATGACCATCATATATCTAGAATTCTAACTTTGTTCTCAGTATCTGATATGAGTTCTCTCCCACCGAGCAGGCCTCTTATCTAATCAGAGACCCATTGGTTATCCACACAGACTATGTGCCACTATTACATAGGTGTGTACATCTTGTCTGGCTAGTTGATTTTGCAACTTGCAGGATCTTCTGATTGTTCATGCTGTTGGTGCCCATTATTCCCCAGCAGCTTAAATAACACTTTCCAGGACTATGAGGGCTCGCGGGCAGGTTGCTGGCCATCTTCCAAGTTCCGGCGCTATCCCTCAAAGTCCTGTGTCTGTAGCCTCTGGTGTCTTCAGCAATAAGATCTACCATTTAGTTCTGGCAGTAACCAGCTACTTTGGTGATAGGCTGCATTGTTTTAGGGACCTCATGGGTCTCCCTGACTGGCAGTTTTTGGCCTTGGGAATTACAGGCCCATGGTTTTGGGACCTGGTATTTTCCTTGGACCTGTTCCAAACCCTTGTTCTGAGTCAAGACCCCTGGAAGAAGGTCTGGCAGCCGGTATGCCTGGTGTGGAGCTGCTTTAAGAACAGCGTTGGAGTCACCACCCTGCGCAGGACACAGGCACAGGGGAGCCCAGGCAGAGCACTGGTGGGGTGTGTGTCCGCTAGCGGGGTGCGGGCAGGGGAGAGAGAGAGGGCAGGGGAGAGAGGATAACCTGACGGGATACCACCTATTTACATGTACATGTTTTATTTTCTGATTTACTTTACTGACAACTTCCATAATTGTAGACAATAAACCATGATAATTCCCTCCCCCCACTTTCCCTTCTGAAATTCCATTCTCCATCATATCGCCTCCCCATCTCAATCAGGCTCTCTTTTATTTTGATGTCATGATCTTTTCCTCCTACTATGATGGTCTTGTGTAGGTAGTGTCAGGCACTGTGAAGTCATGGATATCCAGGCCATTTTGTGTCTGGGGGAGCACGTTGTAAGGAGTCTTACCCTTCATTTGGCTCTTACATTCTTTCTGCCACCTCTTCCGCAATGGACCCTGAGCCTTGGAAGGTGTGATAGAGATATTGCAGTGCTGAGCACTCCTCTGTCACTTCTTCTCAGCACCATGATGCCTTCTGAGTCATCCCAAGGTCACTGCTTCTCTATCCAAAAGTAAGAGTAGCATTAATATGAGGGTATGAACATCAAGAGAAGTGCCTACTGGTCAATTTGGTGAGCATAGTGTATACATTTATACATGCTCATATTTTAAAGTTATTAAGTTGTTTTCAGAAAAGGACACTTGGTAGGTGAGAAAGAAAAAGTAAATCTTTCAGAGTGGAGATCTTGCCAAGCCAAGGGCCAATGGCTGATGGCTGCCTTGGCAATCTGCACTTATAAGCCTTGCTCTACCATTTCTCCTTCTGTCTGGTTCTGGGGTGGTCCAAGCTGGTGTTTTCCTGTAATAGGAAGAGGTTTTCTTGAAGCCCTTTATCGTGCAATTTGCTCTGCAGTTAGATGCAGTAGATTCGGGTTCATGGGGTAAAATGTAAGTATTCATAAGGTGAGGGTTTCCTTGGCAGAGCAAGGGCGCCTTGCATGTGCTCCTCAAGGAGGGGCTTCGCGGGGGCTGCCTGTGGTCTGATTGTTGTTTTGTCATCTGGCCAGCTTGGCTGTCTCAGACCCCACGGCAAGCTCGCTTATTTCTCTCCCCCAGTGGTTATGATCTTGAATTTTAATCCTAAACATTCATTCTATATTCATTCAAACTATAACATGGTCATCTCATAAGAGCCCATTACCAGCACTTCCTCCCACCTCTGTGCTTGGTGGCCAGACAGTTGGGGTCATCTGCAGAGACGGCATCTGTATACAGACGCTGGCAGATGCTATCAAGGGCTTCTGTCCCCAAAAGCCACTTGCTACACCCTTCCTTATGCACCACATGCTGATCAGCTGAGCCGCCTGGTCACACAGTACCATCATGGCTCCAGGAGCAAAAAGAAGAAAGGGAATTTGGACAGAGTGGATGCCAGCTGCACTAGGGTTGGGGAAGATGTCAATTGGGAGCCTTCAGTATTACTCTTGCCTCCATGCTATTGGCAGACCAGGAAGTCACTGTTTTCAGCAGGTCTTGGAGCTCTGGGGGACACTTGTGAGGCTGTAGGCTTTGTTTCCTCACATCCATCAGTTTTAGTCTATTTCTTGTTTGTTGCACCAACTCTTGGTAATCAGAACTTCAATGGCATGTAGTGACATGCATTGTAAGTTCCTTGGTGTGAGGCGACAACCTCAAATGCTATCGAGTTCCCCCGGCAAAGTTATACCCTCACTTTACCTTGCAAATCAGAGCTCAGCACACCCATTCATTAACTCTCTGCTCCAGTGGCCTTTCATGGATAATCAATAGCTAAATGGATAACTGGGAGGGCTCCTTGAAAAAAAAAAAAATCCATTGCTTGATTGCTGAGAGGGAATGTTTTATTCATTGGCAGGTCTGATTTATCATTTAGGATGAAGAGGAGCATTTGTTCCAGCTGTTATCACTCACATTGCAGGGCACTGGAGGCTTTGATTGTTTCCTCAAAGCAGATCCAACGTATGCTATATTTAGCATATTAGGCCATCAGCTGTCGGTAAACAATCTGGATGTATTATTCTTCTCATTGTTCATAATTAAAGTCCTCATCAAGGGAATTACAATGTCGAGTCTTTAATCTTGCATTCACTTTCCAAAACTATGTAAGTTTTGTATGGAAACCCCTAGCAGGGCTCCAGCTAGCTTCCTGATGAAACCGTTAGTGACAACTGTCACGATGGAGGGCCTGGTATGTGCATATGCAGTATGTGTGGCATTTGCAGCAATGATGACAGTTGTTTACTTCAGATGTCCCTATGATTGTCTCAATGCAAAAAGAGCCGATCAGAGGTGAACCCAAGAGGCAGATGTACCAGGGTGATATAGAAGGACTTGTGGTACCCCATTGTGGACACGGGTTGAAGTGTCTGCGTGTTAATCTGTGTTGCCTAGAAGAACAGAACCAATGGAAAGAATGTATGTTACAAAGGGGATTTATTATTATCTACATGATACAGGTTGGGTAGTCCAGTGGTGATTATCTGAACACTGGAGAGACTGAGGACCCTCTAGCATCACAGTCCATGAGGTTAGATGCCTCCGCAGTTCCAGCTCAGCACTGAAGCATGGAGGATTCCTGAAGAGCCACTGGTCTTCAGTCCGTGATGGAAGGCTGAAGAAGGTGGGTTCTGATGTCAGCAAAGGATGCAAGCACTCAACAGCCAGGAGAAAAGATGGGCAGGCAAAAGCCTTGCTTTCCCCACAAACTTCTTATCTACACCACTGCTGGAAAGGGCTTCCCACTGTGGGAGAGGGTATTCACCCTTCAGCTGATTTACTTCTAGGAAATACCTTCACAGTTTTGTCTAGAGGTGGGCCACTTAGTTAATCCCTGACCCAACTAGGTTGATAATTGAGATTGATCATCTGAGTGTGGTGGCTTATTTCTGATGATATGAAATGTAGAGACAACAAGGAAGGAAAGATGGAGGTAAAGTGGGAAAGCAAGAACCAACAGGATACCACAGGGATCAGCCAGAACCTGCAAGGATGAACCGTGTGCCATGCTGACCTCTCAGAAACTCTAGTCTCTAGACTCCGGAAGACATATGCTCATTCACAGAGCTCTTCTGGGTCTAGCCAGGAGTCTCTCAAGATGAATGAGAGGATTCACTAGGGGATAAAGGGGGTGCAGATCCAGGAATGGGAGCAGAGGAAAATGCACCTAGGGGAGCTAGCAGCTCCCCAGTTCTAAGAAGATGAAGCAGTAGGTCAGGGTTGATTCACAAGCTTCCCCATGGACTCTGCTCAGGTGACTCTCCTGGGCTGGCTTCTCCTAGTCCTTATCTGCATGTCAGTTTTCTCAGCTGAGATGAGGAATCTACCTAACTCCCTCCACCCCGGCTCTTCTATCAGAGGGCTGCAGAACCCACCCAGCTTGCAGCAGCGGGGACTTCACGAACACAGGCTGATGGGCACGAACGTCAGCATCACACAAGTATTTGCACTCATTCAATGCCCGAGGATGGACTAGGTTCATGTCACCTTCCTGAGCCCAGCGGCATCAAGTAGGTTGTGAATGTGTGAGGTCTCCATGGGAAGCCTCCAAACACATTAATCCCTTACTTTTAAATTCAACTTCATTCAAGTTCTCAGGATATAGGCATAATGCATCCAGATTCATTGTCAGAATCTAACACAGACTGCCTCTAGCATAGTTCTCATAGAGCCCTTGTTTCCTTCTGAAACCTCACAAGTGGGGCCTCCACAGCCCACATTTCTCTTAGCATTACGGTCTCCTAAACCAGAATGACCCAATAACCTCCTATTAAAGCATTGTAAGGTTTCTCTGCTCAGAGATCCAAACTCTTCCTCATTCCTCCTGCAAACCAGTTCCAAAGGCCTATGAAGGATGCGGCTTCTCACAGCAATGGACCGGATTCTTGACAGTGTGTTTTCTGCTTGTCACGGTGACCAAATATCTGACAAGAAGAAGGCAGGGTACAACTTGGCTTACATTTCTAGGGGAGATGGCCCACTGGGCATGGCAGTAAGAGGGAATTACAATGCATTGATAGTCAGAAAGCACACAACAAACAGGAAGGGGGGAAAGGCTATAAAACCTTGAAGCCCACCTCTAGTCACTCATTTTCTTCAGTAAGTTTCTACCTCCTAAAGATTCCAGAACATTTCCAACCGTCTCCACTAGCTGAGTGCCAAGTGTTCAGGAACATGAGCCTATGGGTAGAGGAGACATTTTACAGTCAAACCACAACACATATATATCCAACTTTACCAACATTGTTTATGGAAGAGGCTATGTATTTACAGTGTATCATTTTGGTGCCCTCTCAAAATTTATCTGATTGTATTTTCTTGAGTTGATTGACATTTTATTCAGCTTCATTGGTCAATGGGTCTGTTTTTATGCCCATATCATGGTATTTTCATGTCAATCTCGTATGAAATCAGGAAATGTGATACTTTTAGCTATCCTTTTATGGGATATTTGTGACTATCTAGAATTTTCCTGTGGTTTCATTTTCAATTTAGAATTTTTTCTTATTTATGCAAAAATGTTATTAGATTTTTGTGGTGAATATAACTAGGTAGAATGAATATTTGAACAGTTTTGAGCCATCCTATGCATACTTTATACTTTTTTAGTGAATAAATAAATAAAGGTTTAACTACCTTGATTAAATATATTTGTAAGTAATTTGTTCTTTTTGATGCTATCACAAATGAGTCATTTCTTTTTCAGATAACTCATATTGGGTAGAAAGAAACACATTTTTTTCTTTAGTTTAAACACAAATGTATTTTGAATTTTAATTTTGCCTCCTGTAAGTTTATTGAATTCATTAATCCTAACATTTATTCTTGTAGAACTTTGAAGGTTTTTTACATATAGAATCATGAAAATGCAAATAAGGATAATTTTGAAGGATGCTTTCTGATTTGGATGCCTTTTATTTTATTTTCTTGTCTGTTTTTCCTAGCAATCTCAGTACTTTCAATACAAGGAGGAAGAGTAGTAATATTCATCTTTTCCCTCATTTGTAGAAGGAAATCATTAATCATGAGCTCTTTACATAGGGTGTTAAGGAATATTCCTTTCATGTGTTAGAGTTGAAAATGCTTACAAGAGGATGTGGCTTCACCTCTTGAGGTGATCTTATGACTCACCCTTATCTCTGTTCATGTGATGAACCACATTCTTTGCCTGGTGTATGAAGGACCATGGAGCATGGTGGCAGATTGTTTTAACATGTTGGTTAAACAATTTGCAAGTATTTTGTTGTTCAGCAGAAAGACCAACCTAGACCTACCATTTTCTTTCTTTCTTTTCGTTTGTTTTTGAAGTGTCAGTATCTGACCTTAGCACCAAGGTAATGCTGGACTTAAAAATTCAGTTGAAAGCATTACCTTCCCCCTTCAAGTTTTGTAAGAGTTTGATTATGATTAATAATAGTCATTAGTATAGAATTCACTAATGAAGATACTGGGACTTGGGATCTGTTAGCAGATTTCTTTCTTTCTCAGTTTTTATTAACGTTTTACATGATTATAAAAAATATCCCATGGTAATACCCTCCCCCCCACCCGCTTTCCCCTTTGAAATTCCATTCTCCAGCATATCCCCTCCCCATCTCAATCATTCTACTTACATATATACAATACCAACTTATTAAGTACCCTCCTCCCTTCCTTTCTCTTCCCTTTATATTTCTTTTTTAACTTAATGGCCTTTGCTACTGAGTTTTTTCCTTCTCATGCAGAAGCCCAATCATCGGTAGCTAGGATCCACATATGAGAGAGAACATTTGGTGCTTGGCTTTCTGGGCCTGGGTTACCTCACTTAGTGTAAGCCTTTCCAGATCCATCCATTTTTCTGCAAATTTCATAACTTCATTTTTCTTTACTGCTGAGTAGAACTCCATTGTATAAATGTGACACATCTTCATTATCCACTCAGCAATTGAGGGACATCTAGGCTGGTTCCATTTCCCAGCTAGTATAAATTGAGCAGCAATAAACATGGTTGAGCATGTACTTCTAAGGAAATGAGATGAGTCCTTCGGATATATGCCTAGGAGTGCTATAGCTGGGTCATATGGAAGATCAATCTCTAGCTGTTTTAGGAACCTCCACACTGATTTCCACAATGGCTGGACCAGATTGCATTCCCACCAGCAGTGTAGAAGGGTTCCCCTTTTTCCACATCCCCGCCAACATTTATGATCATTTGTTTTCATGATGGTGGGCAATCTGACAGGAGTGAGATGGAATCTCAATGTAGTTTTAATCTGCATTTCCCTGATGACTAGTGATGTAGAACACTTTTTTAGATTCCTATATGCCATTCATTTTTCTTCCTTTGAGAATGCTGTATTTAGCTCCATAGCCCATTTTTTGATTGGCTTGTTTGATTCTTTATTATTTAACCTTTTGAGTTCTTCGTATATCCTAGATATTAATCCTCTATCAGATATATAGCTGGTGAAGATTTTTTCCCATTCTGTAGGTTGCCTCTTTGCTTTATTCACAGTGTCCTTTGCAGTGCAAAATCTTTGTAATTTCATGAGGTCCCAGTGATTAATCTGTGGTTTTATTGCCTGAGCAATTGGGGTTGTATTCAGAAAGTCTTTTGCAAGACCAATATGTTGAAGGGTTTCCCCTACTTTTTCCTCTAGCAATTTTAGAGTTTCTGGACTGATGTTAAGGTCTATAATCCATTTGGACTTAATTCTTGTGCATGGAGAGATAGAAGGATCTATTTTCATCCTTCTGCAAATACATATCCAGCTTTCCCAACACCATTTGCTGAAGAGGCTATCTTTTCTCCAATGAGTATTTTTGGCATTCTTACTGAATATCAGGTGGCTATAGCTACCTGGACTTACATCTGGGTCCTCTATTCTGTTCCATTGATCTACATGTCTGCTTTTGTGCCAGTACCACACTGTTTTTGTTACTATGGCTCTGTATTATAGGTTAAAATCAGGTATGATGATACCACCAGCCTTATTTTTGTTGCTCAGTATATTATTTTAAATATATGAGGTTTTTTTGTGATTCCAAATGAAATTTTGGATTATTTTTTCTATTTCCATAAAGAATGCCTTTAGAACTTTGATGGGGATTGCATTAAATGTGTAGATTGCTTTTGGTAAGATTGCCATTTTCACAATATTGATTCTTCCAATGCAGGAACAAGGGATGTTTCTCCACTTCCTAGTGTCTTCTGCACTTTCTCATTTGAGTGTTTTAAAGTTCTCATTGTAGATATTCTTTACTTCGTTGGTTAGGTTTATTCCAAGGTATTTATTATTTTTTTGATGCCCTTGTGAATGGAGTGATTCTCTGATTTCATCCTCTGTGTGCTTGTTGTTAGCATATATGAAGTCTACTAATTTCTGTGCATTTATTTTGTATCCTGCTATGTGGATATAGGTTTTTATCAGCTCTAACAGTTTTCTAGTAGAGTCTTTAGGGTCCATTATGTATAGAATCATGTCATCTGCAAATAATGATAACTTGATCTCTTCCTTTCCAATTTGTTTCCCTTTTATGTGTGACTCTTGCCTTATTGCTATGGCTGACTTCCAGAACTATATTAAATAAAAGTGCATATAGTGGACACCCTTGTCTTGTTCCTGATTTTAGTGGAAAAGCTTCCAGTTTTTCCCCATTTAGTAATATGTTGACTGTAGGCTTGTCATAAATAGCCTTTATTATATTGAGATATGTTCCTTCTATTCCCAGTCTCTGTAGGACTTTTATCATGAAGGGATGTTGGATTTTGTCAAACACTTTCTCTGCGTCTAATGAGATGATCATGTGATTTTTGTCCTTCAATCCATTTATATGATGTATTACATTTATAGATTTGCGTATATTGAACCATCCCTGCATCTCTGGGATAAAGCCTACTTGGTCGGGGTGAATGATCTTTCTGATATCCTCTTGTATTCTGTTTGCCAATATTTTGTTGAGAATTTTTGCATATAGTTTGATTATAATATGGTGAGGAGAGGTTCTTTCCATGTTTTGTCTGGCTGGGGTTCTAAAGGCTTCCTGTATCTGCATTGGTATCTCTTTCCCAATTTGGGGGAAGTTTTCTTCTGTGATTTTGTTGAAGACGCCTACTATGCCTTTGGAGTGAAATTCTTCTCCTTCTACTATGCCCTGAATTCTTATGTTTGATCTTTTCATAGTGTCCTGAATATCTTGAAATTCCCATTCATACTTTTCTATTAATTTGTCTTTCTCTTTGTTGGACTGTATTAGATCTGCCACCTGGTCTTCTAGCTTAGATATTCTGTCCTCTCCTTCATCCATTCTACTGGTGAGATTTTCTACAGAGTTTTTTATTTAATTAACTGTGTTCTTCATTGCTAGTAATTCTGACTGGTTTTTCTTTATTATTTCTCTTTCCTTATCTATGTCTTGTATTGCCTTCTTTATTTCATTAAGTTGGTGTCCTGCATCTTCTTTGATTCCTTTGATTTCCTCTTTGATTCCTTTAATTTGTTCTTTGACTTCTTTGAACATATTTACAATCATTCTTTTGAAATTTTTCTCAGGCATTTCCTCCAACTGGTTCTCACTGGAGGTCATCTCTGATGCAGTAATACTTTTTGGTGAATTTATATTTTCTTGATTTTTGGTGTTTCTTGTGTTGTAATATATATATCTTTGCATCTTTGATTAAGTTAATGCTTGGATTTTATAGTTTTCTGGGTATTTTTAGCTGTATCAATTGATCTGATGTTATATATCTACAGTGTAGGAGATTAAGATGCTAGGTATGACTCTTAAAACTCTCACAGTATCTAGAAAAGTGTTCCTAGGGGTTGAATTTGCCTGCTATGGGTGTATTCAAGTAGGCTGAGTGGAACAAAATACAGGTAGATTCTAAAATTTAAATAAACATATTCAATCAACAATAGCACCGAGTATTTATGCAAGAGTAGGTGTTATTACAACCCGATCCTCTATCAACAAAGAGGTTAAGATTTCTGGTCTGTTGAGGGTTCCAAGTGCTTGTGACCAAGTGAGACCCTTCACTGGTGCAATCCCAATTGCCTTTTTGGATGATTTTGTTCTCAGTCAAGTAGGCTGGCTTGGTTGCTGGACCGTTGTTCTGTTTTCTGGAGCTGGGCACTGGCTTTTCCTGCGGGGCAAACTGTGGCCCTGCAGATGGGCACCTCTGGTGCTGGAACCGCTGCTGCTGTTGCTAAATCTGCCGCTGCTGGGTCCTCCGCCACTGCTGCTGGACCCACCACTGCTGCTGCTGGCCGAAGCCGCCGTTGCTGGTGCTGCTGCTGCTGCTGCTGCCAGTGCCGAAGCCACTGCTGTTGCTGCCGGAGCTGGAGCCCACAGCTTCCACCCCTGCTTCTGCTGCCATAGCCAGGGTGCCACTGCCGGAGCTGCTTCGGCCCATCTGTGTGGGCTCTGGATGCTCTGCGACTCTCCTGCTTCTCTGCTGCCATTTTAATTCCTCATACACCTCACTTTTTAGTAAAAGTGTGCATTTTGCTGGGTTTTCTTTGGTTTTTTCTCCCCTAAGCTTCTTTGGTGTGGTTCCTATGCCACCATCTTAACCGGAAGTCCAGAGTTCTGATTATTTATTAAATCTCAGTCATTATTAGCATGTTAAGATTTTATATTTCCTGATGTTTCAGTGTTGGTAGATTGCATGGGAGAGGTGCTAGGACATTATTCATTTCTTCTTGGATATATGGCTTTGTTTGCTTCTGTGCTAATCTGTACTATTTATTTTTTTCCATTAATTTGGGCTTATTACATCTTCTTTCTTTGTCCAATTCTTTGAGGTTTAAAGCAGGTTATTTATTGGAGATCTTTTATTATTTAATGTAGGTATTTATCATAATAAATTTCCTTTTAGTATTGATTTTCTGCATGTTGTCTTTTGTATAAAGGTATTTTTACTTCTCTTAAAGTTGTTTTATCTGGCTTACTGATTATTTTGGAATGACTTTTCCATCTTTTTTTTTTTTTTTTTTTTCGAGGTAGGGTTCTCACTCTAGCTCAGGCTGACCTGGAATTCACTATGGAGTCTCAGGGTGGCCTCTAACTCATGGCAATCCTCCTACTCTGCCTCCTGAGTGTTGGGATTAAAGGCATGCACCACCACGCCCGGCTCCCAATTTTGCTTCTGTTATTGATATCTGGTTTTGTGCTATTGTGATTGGAAAAGACATTTGATAAGACTTCAATCCTC
Organism: Jaculus jaculus; assembly: GCF_020740685.1. Lineage (NCBI taxonomy): Eukaryota > Metazoa > Chordata > Mammalia > Rodentia > Dipodidae > Jaculus > Jaculus jaculus. The sequence continues at coordinate 7,219,387 of NC_059106.1, read as the reverse complement.
GCAAATTTGTTAACACTTGTTTTATGGAATAACATATGACCTACTTTGAAAAATGCCCCATATGTGCTTTGGGAGAATATTTATTCTGCTCTTTTTGATGAAATGCCCTGCATAAGTCTGTTTCATCAATTTGATTTATAGTATTATTAAAAATATGGTTTCTTCATTATTTTTGTCTGCATTATCTTCCCAGTACTGAAGTCACCTGTAGTCTTAAGTCCAATTCAGAAGTGCTGAACGGAATACCTTAGACTGGGGAATCTATGAATAATAGAAGTGTCTACCACAGTTTGGCGGCTGGGAAGTCCAAGGTCAAGGTGGCAACAGGGCCAGTGTCTCGTGAAGTTTCACTGTTCCCTGGTTGTCTCCCTTGCTGCATAAGGAGGGGAACACCAAGCCTATTCAGGAGGGGGTGGTCCTCACTACATGACCTCTGCCCAGTGCCTAGTCTAATAATATTGGCATAGTGTGGATTTAGTTCACATATAAGAATTTTGGGAAGAGACCAACATTTACACCATAGTACCCATGATGATATGCTGCTAAGTATTTCTCTTTTCCGTTGTTAATATTTGTTTTACATGTCACAGGAAACTTTCTCTGGGGTGATGTGAACACGTGTCTATTCACCCCACATAGGACACAGAGGACAGACCAGTATGATCAGGCCAAAATCAGTTTTGGTGAACCAATTAGCTTATTGGGGTTGCTTACAGAGCAGGGAGAGGGGTTGTGTATGGGAGCATGGGTAACCCAAAGCAGCTGCATTGTTGAAAAGCCACCTCAGCCCAGGCGAAGGCTCAGGGACACTACGTATCTGGAGCTCACTGCTCAGCCGCTAGGAGCTCCATCCATGGTCTCAACACAAGTAGTTGCTCCCCCTTATATAGGCTTAGGGAGGGTCATACAACCTTTCCCAGACTTCCTGACTTCCTAAGCCTTCTAAGCCTCCTTCCCACCTTCCAGGAGGACATGTTTTAATTTCTAATTAACAGTGGTCCAAGTCTGTCCTTCAGCCTATAACCTTGAGGAATGGTCATGTGAGTTTTAAGTTTCAGGTCTTCCAGACTTCCTGAAAACTCAGAGCCTCCTTCCTCTCTTCAGGAAGGAAGGAATACTTCAATTCGGAAGGATCTGCTGCACAATACGTGTCTAGATGCTCTGATTTGGTCCATCTGATTAATAATTATTACATTGCACTTAAAGATCGACTCCTGTGGTGACTTGAATGAAATGTCCCCTCAATGTTCATGTGCTTTAAACAGTCAGTCCCTAACTGGTGGAGCCTTGTTGGGGGAGATGGGTCATCGGGGATGAAGCTTGAGGTTGGTTTGTCCGGTCTACTAGTTCAAGCTAGATCACTTGGGCTACTTCCTTCTGCTGCTGATGAGATATGATACCCTGTTGTCTTCTCAGACATTCTTTCCCTGCCCTAATGAAGCTTTCCCTTGAAACCGTGAAGTGAAATAAACCTGTTCCTGCCACTTTGGTTGGGTGTTTTCCCCAGCAACGAGAAGTAGGGCTGTTGCTGCAGTGAACCTGACCTCGTGGTTTTCAGTCTTTTGTGACTGGTTTGTAAGAGAAATATGGAAGGTTTGGTATTGTGGATTTTCAAAGTCTTACAGTGCTCTTAACAGATCATGGTGGGCCAATCTGGTCAGAGTTTGAAAGACTTAAATCCAGAGAAAGGTGCGGATTGTGAAATATCAGCTTATGAGGGTTCTGAGGGGAAAGATGTCTTCTCTGGGAGCTGGGCTAGAGACTGTGTCCTGCCCATGTGCTGAGCATGTGACCAGAATTGGATTTGAAAGTGATGTCCTGATGTGATTAGTAGAGGAAACTGTAGAACAGAAAGATGCAAAATTGTAAAGTTTGGTATGGGAAAAATGTGAGCAGGTTTGGATCCTGGGAACAGAGATTGCAGTCAGATCAACTGTGGTTGTTTTAGAGACAACAACTATGAGAATAGGCCAACTGCTCTGCATTGGGATAAATTATATTTTTGATTCTTTTGAAAGGATGGAACTTGAAAGAATGATGAAGGAGTTTTCTGCTCCTGAAAATCAGGTTTCTTCCCGAATTTATAAATTTCGTGATCTATCTAGTACTGGTTTTGCAAGTATGACAAACACTTAAAGTACAGAGTCTTTGAGTCTGATCACAGTTCCAGGACAGTGTGAAATAGGGTAAAGATCCCTGCAAGGAGGCCCTGTGAGGCTATTTCATGGATCTGTGAAGATTAGTTGTGGGGTGCAGTGGAGGTCCCAGAGTGTTAGACATGTCAGGTCTATATGGGACAACCTCCAAGCTGGAGAGGAAATATAGCAGTTACCTTCTCATTTCTGGGACAAAAAATGTGACTAGAAGCAAAATATGAAAGGACAGGTTTATTCCAGCTTACTGTCAAGAGGGAAGTTTCTTCATGGCAATGGAGGTATAGTAGAGCAGAGTCTGGGCATCCCATCTTGTCATATCAGCTGGGAGAGAACAGCGAGACTAAACAGAGCTAGCTAGCGAAGGGCAGGACTAATAAACTTCAAGGTCCATCCTCAGTGACAAACCTCCTTCCACAAGACTCTACGTGAGGCTTAATCACAAACATACGAGGCTCTGGGGAACAGTTCACAATCACACCACAACATTCTGCCCCTGGACCCCATAGATTCATGGCCATGCCATGGTGCAAAATGCATTTGGTCCTACTTTAAAAGTATCCATAGGCTTTACCAATCCCAAAACCATCCAAAAGTTCAAAGTTTAATCTGAGATTCACTATGTCTCCTAATTCAAACACAAGTTATATACTTCGGACACATAATGACACAGAGTAAATATTCCCATTGCAAGAAGGAGGCATAGCAATGAAACCAGGACCAATGCATGATAGAAAGCCAGCAGTGAAAACATCAAATCCTGTATCTCTTTGTCTAGTATTTGGAATCTGTGAAGAGATCTCCTATGTTCCAAATGATTCAGGCAATTCCTGTCTCCAGCTCTGCTGCTTGCTTCTGGGGTAGACCCACCCAAGACAGAGTGAGAACCTTTCCCTGGAGGATGTCCCATAGTCCTGACATCTCCAAAATCTTTGGGTCTCCACTGCAACCCACAGTTCATCTGCACCACTCCTTAGAATGGCCTCACAGGGTCCCCTTTCAGGGACCTCTACACTGTTTCACATCACCACATTCATAACCATGTGCACTGCATGACACTCATTTCACATCTTAATTTACAAAACCAGTACCAGATGGGTACAGCATGAAATGTGTAAATCCTGGGGCAATTCCTTCTTTAGGCACTGTTCCTATGGTTCCAAAGCAGGGCAGCTGGCCCATCCTTAAGAATGTAGCATGCAAGGCTCAGGGATTTTCATATCCCTGCCTCCTCCACTGTGGGGATTACAAGAGTCATACCACTACACTCAAACATCATGTGTGTGCTCTGTACTCAGGTCTTCATGCTACTTCTAGCCCATAGGCTTACACTTTAGTGCACATGCCTCACACTGGGCTCTGGCTCCTGTGCCACTCACTGGTATGGTTCTCACCTACAGTGAGAATGGAGCTACATTTGGTGACAGAAGTTCTGGAATGCAAGTCTCTGGATGCCTACAATGGAACTTTAAAATTTTATTTATTTACTTCACAGAGTAAGAGGGAGAGAGGGAGAGAGAGAGAGAGAGAGAGAATATGAATGAATGAATCTGGGTGGGCCTCTTGCCACTGCAAATGAACTCCAGATACATGAGTTACTTTGTTCCTCTGTTTTTACATGGGTACTGGGGGATTGAGCCCAGGGCTTTCCAACTTTGCAAACGTGTGCCTTTAACCGCTGAACCCTAGAATGGTGCTTTTAATGAGATTACTATCCCATGGCCTCATAAGACGCTGCTCCGTGAAGAGCTCATTGCAAACTCCCCGTTGTAGTTATTATCATGCTGCAAGGACAAAACACTCAAACAAAAAACAGCAGCTAATGGGAGGAAAGGGCTCATTCTGGATTATAGTCCCAAGGGGAGGTTTCAAAGAAAGGATGGTAGAGCAGAGGCTGGACATCATGTCTTTCTACAGCAGCTGGCAGAAGGCAGCAAGAGTGAGCTGAGCTCTGGCAAGGGGGAGCTGGGCTCTACCACACCTCAGCCTGCCCCCAGAAACCCACCTCTTACAGAAAGATTCCACCACCCGAGTTGCCACCAGCTGGACACCAAGCATTAAAGCACACGAGGCTATGGGGGATATTTCATATTCCAACCACCCTACTCTCTCCTCTCACACCACTGATTCCTTCACAGCCTTGCCTGACTATGAAGCCACACATTTTGATCTAAAGACAGTTGGACAAGCCTCACACTTTATGAGGAAAGCAAGGGTATGCTCAGTGTGGAATCTACAAATGGAGAGCAGATGGGGTGGGGGTTGGAGGTGTCTGTAACACCCTGCTCTGCCTGCGACAGTCACAAGCAGAATAAACAATCAACATATGAAAAGCCTCCAGGGCCACTGGTGAGGGGCTGTAGAGTCTCTAAACTCTAGTCATTTCTTCTGTTAGCTTCTCATTTATTGTGTATGTCTAATTTAATTAGGTCACATTTTATGCTCTGTCTGTACATGAAATAAACTAGTGCAGGCTTGGGAAGCAGAGAGCTTCAAAACATGCTGATGATGAAGTGACAGGATGAAGGGGCTTGAGGGATTGTTGACTGTGAGCAGCTCCTGACTGTATGTCCTCAGAGCTCCAGGACCCTTTCAGCCTGTACTGCACTGCGTGTGTGTGTGTGTGTGTGTGTGTGTGTGTGTGTGTGTGTGTGTAAATAAATATAAAAGCAGGTGGGTACTGGCATAGAAACATGCACTTAAGCTTTGGTGTTAGACTATTGATCAGGAAGCAAAGTATCTGGGCTGGGGAGACTTCTCAGTGGTTAAAGGCACTTGCTCTGCAAGCCTGCCAGTCAGTTTGTTTCCCCAGCAGCCACAAAAAGTCAAGTAAAAGGTGAGTGGCACGTGTGTCTATAATCCCAGTGTGCCTATTGCAGATGGAGGTACAATCAGGAAAATCCAGAAGTATGTGGGTCAGCTAGCCCAGCCATCCCAGTGGTAAACAGCAAGACAGCCCCACTTCAAAACCAAGGCAGAACAAGGAGACCAATACTCAGAGGTTGTCCTCTGACGTCCACATGTGCACCAGTGCATGCATATGATGCACCCCTACAGGAACACACACACACACACACACTCTCTCTCTCTCTCTCTCTCTCTCTCCACACCATCTCTACAAAGTAATTCATCTAGATGGCCCCACGAATAGCCTTATGACAGTTAAACTTGAGATTTATCTCGAATCATCATGAAAGTAAAACTCTGGGCATATCTGTGAGTTTCTACATTGGGTTAATTGATTTGGGAAGACCCACCTTCAATGCTAGGGGTGCAATTCCATGGTCTGTGGATCCTGGAAGGAGGATGACTTAGCTAGCAAAGGCAGGCATGTGTGTCTAGGTGGGGGGGAGGGGGGTGTGAGTAGACACCCAGGCGAGTTAGCAGGTGGCTGGTGAGAATGCCTGGGCATGACAGATGACTGAGAGGAGGGAGGACGTGGACAGCTGAGGCTGACTGGGGAAGGGCACATGCAGCTGAGGGAACGAAGCGGAGGAGAGAAGAACGGGACAAAGGGCAGCTTCCTCCCTGCCAGCTGCTCTTCCCAGCACCTTCTGCTCTCTCTCCTTTCTCCTGAAGTCCTGTTTCTGCCATTTAACACACCCATTGCTGCTTAATTCCTTCCATTATGGGCCATTTGGAAACAGATGGTCTAAAAAGCAAGCCAAAGCCAAATGGAGGCTCCCTCAGCCCTCACGGCCCAAAGGTTGGTGTGGAGAACTGCTGGTGGACCATTCCACATCCCCAGGAAGGGAAGGGAGGAAAGGAGTAGGAAGGGAAGGGAGGAGAAGGGGGAACGGACCCGCTGTGGGCGTCTCTTCTCAGATGGGTATGGCACCACAGGAGACCTGTAGATGGGAGTCACTCATGAACACACCTGGGTGCTGGCACACAGGAGTCTTTTTAAAATCATAGAGCTGAATCTCTGCATCAGTTTATCTTTCCATCCCCTGCAAGCACCCCAGGGCTTCAGAGTCAGGCTGTGAGAATGAAGTGAGGGGCTGAGGAAGGTGCCACCGGAGTCCACTGGGGAGAGCCATCTCCTCTCCTCCCAGCTTAGAGGTCTCACCTACGTGCTGGACACCCCGCCAGCCTCACTGTCCATCTCCTTCGGAAAGTAACCAGTAACTGAAAAGCTAAGGGCATTAAGGAGAATTACAACCAACTATGGGTGCTTGGAATATGAGTTTAGAATAAGATGGAGTTCACGGGCAGTGACTGAAGTAATGATGGCTATACTCCCAAAGGTCGTAATGGGATCTCTGGGGCTTGCTGCCTTGTTAACTTAGCTGAATTGGTGAGAGATCTGACTTCAAAGAATAAGGTGGAGAGTAACTGAAGAAGATATTTAGCATAGACCTCTGGTCTCTGCATGTGCACACACACACACACACACACGCACGCACACACACGCCATGGAGAAGAACACAGCAGATTCACAGCATCGCCAGTCTCCTGTCACGCTAGTATCTGGGAGGCGGGAACAGATCACTGACCATGTAGCCTTGTCCTACTTTTATGAAATCACTTTCATGGGCCATTTCCAGTTTCACTGCTTTTATGAACTACTTGTGATGTTGTTTACTTAATCAATTACAGCTCTGGCCATTAACGCTTTGGAGTGGCATCCTGGATAATTAAAAGAGAAATCACTGGCAGTGGCCATCATCCTTAGGAGGACCACACCTGCCTCGGGTGGGTGGTGAGCACTCTGGGATGGAGCAGTGAGGAGATGTGTTCATGGGTTGCAGAGTAAAGCTGCGGGGGCCTCCCCCCATCCATCCCCCCTTAATGGCTGATGAGACTTCTGTCAGGTGCTCAGTGCTGCTTCGTTTGACGGAAGGAGGAGCAGCCCAGTGTCCCATGCACGCCTGATGGGCGCCAGTGGTTTAGAGACACAATCGTCTCTAATGGGGAGCAAGAGGCCCACGCTCCCAGCCTCATTTCTAAAGAGCAGCTGCAAAGAGGAGCCAACCTGTCCATGCGTTCCCCTCATCAGCTGCTGCTCTGACTCCCGGGACCCGCAGCCATCCATGTGGTGATGCCTTCTGTGGGAAGTGAAGGGATCTGAGGCGAGGGAGATCTGTTTTCCATTTCCACAAGGTGCCTGCCTTTGTGCCCTGAGCCGAGCCATCTCGGTGTCTGTGGGCACACTGCAAAGGACCAGAGTCCTCACAAGAGAACTTCCCTCAAGAGCACAGCCATGTGCCGGCTGCCTGCAACAAGCCTCTGCTTCAGTCACTGCCACAGTTTTTTTTCTTTTCTTTTCTTTTTTTATTCTGCTTTCTCAAGAAAAGCACAGCCAGTGTGGTAACCATTTGGCCCCTTCGTCTCACAGAGCAGCTGTGTGTTCTCAGGGTCAACCTTGCTGTCTTTGAATTTGGCTGGAAGCAATCTTCTTATTAAGTCAGGGACCGAGGAGGACCCATGCTCCTTGCCTGTGACCCCAACCTGAGCCTGAGGCTGGCCTCTCCTGACCTCGGCAGCCTGTCTGGCATTTAAATGCCAGCCTCCCTCCAGAGAGCCGTGCTGTGGGCGGTGGGCTAATGCACAACTTTTCATACTTCATTTCCCGTTTATAGGGAGGAAAGAACAGCAAGAATGTCATAGGAAATTGGGTGTTAACCCCCCAGGGCAGCTGGACAGGCGGGCAGAAAGGCAACTGCTGTGCACTGAGACTTCAGGCCTCCCGGGGAAGGTCAGGACCTCTCCCGGGGGCTCCAGGGCCCCCGCAGCCGCTGCCGGTCACCTCTCCATGAGGTGCAATGATTTGTCCATGGCTGTAAAACCTGATCTGAGTGCAGAGAATGAAGAACTGACTGCAGCATCCAAGTGTGGGGGGTGGGTGACCAGTGCCTTATCACCTATCGCTGTAGTGTGCAGAGTGGCGTGAGAAACTGCCCGGCTGGGGTTTGAATTGTGAGGTCGGGACAGGAGTCATGTGTCCACAGCAGCGTCCAGAGGAAAAGGCCCTGCTTCTCCTGACACACGTGGAGAAGCGAGGCTTCCTCTGGGCTGCCCTGCCATAAGGGCCCCATCTTCACTCTCCCCTGCACCCCCCTCCACTTTTTGGTTCCTTCACATGGATAGCCCTCTGACGAATGATGAACTCTTCCTGTAGAAAATTCCTCTTTGGGGCTAGGGAGATGGCTCAGTGGTCAAGTGCACTGGCTTGCAAAGCCTGCTGGCCCTGGTTCAATTCCCCAGCCACCCAAGCCAAATGCAAAAAGTGATGCAAACATCTGGTATTTGTTTGCAGAGGCAAGAGACTCTGGTGCATGCGTGCGAATGAACATGTGTACACATACACACACACACACACACACACACACACACACACACAAGATCATTTATGTTCACTTAATCAGGCAGGGGCCTAGAACGGGAGCATGCCTGCAGTTGGATTATTTGAGACCTGAGTGTGAGAATCAGGGGTGGGGAGCGAAGAGAGAGGAGGGTGTCCCAGAGCAGGGACAAGCAGGCAATGGCCCAGGAGCATCAGCAGCTTTCTCGGCTCTTTGGGAAGAAGGGTAACCTATGTGTTAACTTTCTGGCATCATGGCTCATCGAGGCCGGGGTTCCCAATGGCGGAAAACGACAGCTCACAGGCAGGGCGCTGTCAGGCGGCTTCTGTCCCCCATCGCCTCAAGCGGCTTTGAGTAGATCTGTTCAGCCCCATCTCTGTGGTGGTGGCTGATGTGTCTGGGCTGAGAGGATGCAGGTGGTGACATTCCAAGTAAAACCCTTCCTGTGTGGGTCATGATGTTGACTTGGGATTTAACCAGTGTCCTGTTTTAAGGACTTATTCATTGAGTATTTTTGCCTACAAGTTGTTTAAATTTCTTTTTAAAAATCAACTTCTCTCTCGCTTTCACGCACGCACACGTGCACCACACAGCGAGTAGTTGGTTCCTTGTGGGTCAATCAGAGCCCGCATAAGACATGTAACATTACACACCGTAAATACAGCGAGCCTCGGCATCGTAACGTGCTCTACGTCAGTTTGTGGAGACGGTAGATCTGAGGGCCCAAGCCGCTTTTGTTCATTGTCTCCTAGGTGTCACTCTTGGCTTTGCATTGATCTGTTTCTGCACTTGAGCAGTGTGTGCGGCGTGGCAAGGTGTGTGCAGCCCCTGTGCACCTGCAGACCACGGGAGAACGTCGGTTGTCCCCCACTCTCTCATCTTGAGATGGAGTCTCTTGCTGATGCCAGAGCTTGCCCTTTGTTATGAGTCCCAGAAACCCTCCAGGCTCTGCTCCTCATGGGATGGGATTACAGGTCTTCATGGTACACCCAGCTGTTTACATGGGCACTAGGGGAATTGAACTCCATGGTCTCAGGCCCTCTCTACACAAACACATGTAAACACATGCACGCCACATATATACAAAACTGAAATTACTTCACTGACATGTGATATTTTTTTTTTAATTTTTTGTTTATTTATTATTTATTTGAAAGTGACAGACAGAGGAAGAGGAAGAGAGAGAGAGAATGGGCGCGCCAGGGCCTCCAGCCATTGCAAACGAACTCCAGACGCATGCGTCCCCTTGTGCATCTGGCTAATGTGGGTCGTGGGGAATCAAGCCTTGAAACGCGGTCCACAGGCTTCACAGGCAAGTGCTTAACCACTGAGCAATGTCTCCAGCCCTTTTAAAATTTTTTTTTAAAAAAATGTTTTGTTTATTTATTACATGTGATATTCTTGTTAGAATTTAGAACTAGAAGTATTATTAGAATTTTTCAAAACACCCCTACTTTGTTGTCCCTGCTGTTTCTGGTACCTGATATTCTTTGTAATGCTATACACCCTAAAATGATGGCAGAAGATTTTTTGTTGGTTTGTTTGTTTGAGGTAAGGTCTCACTCTAGCCCAGGCTGACCCGAAAGTCACTCTGTATTCTCAGGCTGGCCTCGAACTCACGGCGATCCTCCTACCTCTGCCTCCCAAGTGCTGGGATTAAAGGCGTGCACCACCATGCCTGGCTTGGCAGAAGCTTTTTAATCAGGCAGTAGGCAAAAGCTGGAAAAACCTACAAACTCCTAGGTTATTCTGCAAAGGCTATTAAGTATGGGCAGTGCTGAAGTAAATGGTAATTTTCAAAAAATTCTAAATCACCTTAAAAAAGCCCAAATTTCAGAGAACGAAATAAGAGTTGATATTTGTACATTGGGGACATCCCTAGTGAGTCCAGAACTAAGGGACAAGTCACTGAAAAGTGGAGTCAGTGGTGTCCTGTGATTAATGGAGTGGCAGACAGCATAGCAAAATTGTCCCTATATAATCATACATTTGAAGCATGAGGACCACTAGGTGAGCCATTATTGGACTGAAGATAAAGGGTTCAAGAGAAAAGGTTTGCAAGTAGTCTTACTAAATTGAAATATATACTACTTACTGTGGTTTGATTCAGGTGTTCCCCATAAACTCAGGTGTTCTGAATGCCAGGTTCCCAGCTGATGGAGATTTGGGAATTAACGCCTCCTGGAGGCGGTGTATTGTTTAACACCTCCTGGAGGCGGTGTATTGTTGGGGGCGGGCTTATGGGTGTTACCGCCTTGCCAGTGTTTGGCACACTCTCCTGTTGCTCTAGTCCACCTTGTGTTGGCCAGGCAGTGATATCCACCCTCTTCTTGTGGCACAGTTTTCCCCTGCCATCATGGAGCTTACCCTTGAGTTTGTAAGCCAAAATAACCCCCCCTTTCCCCCAGAGCTGCTCTTGGTCATCGGGTGATTTCTGCCAGCAATGTGAACCTGACTGCAACACTTACTTTCCTCGTTACTGTGACAAAATACCTGACAAATGTGACTTAAGGAATGCAGGGTTTGTTTCACTTTACAGTTGAGGAGGACACAGTCCTTGGTGGAGAGAAGGCATGGTGGCAGGAGAGGCTGCAGGGTTGGTACATTCCACCCAAGGTCAGGAAGCAGAGAGAAATGAAGGCCGCTGCTCTCCGCTCACCGTTAGGGTGGGTCTTCCCACCTCAATTAACCCAGTCCAGAAACTCACAGGCTTGCCCTGAGGTTTGTATCCTAGGTGGGCTTAGATCCTGTCAAGTTGACATTAACTGTCACAAAAGGGCATCACATCCATCATATCTGAGAGCCACAGGAAACAGAGACCTCAACACTGCAGCTGCCTGGAACTGCTCTCTGCCAGCCACCTACCTATAACAGGCTAGATCTCACTCCTACCTCAGAGCCGTTAGCTAACAGCCTGGCTCTGACCTGTGGGAAGATGAGATAATAGATGTGTGTTCTTTCAAGGCACAAATCTTGTGATTTATGGCAGCAGAAGGAGGAAACTGGAACACTGAGAATCACAGTTGATATGTTGGACTTAAATCTGTCACAACTTTTCTCTACTGGGGCAAACTCTCACCTAGTTCTTCTGACTCATTCCTCCCATCTGGACCTCTGTGTAGATGAATGTTAGGTGCTCCCGTCATTGTCCTTAGACGCTTCTGCTTTGTTTAAATATATTTTATTTATTTACTTATGAGAGAGAGAATGGGCGTGTCAGGGCCTCCAACCACTGCAAACTTCAGATGCATGCACCCCCTTGTACAACTGGCTTACTTGGGTTTTGGAGAGTTGAACTGAGGTCCTTTGGCTTTACAGGCAAGTGCCTTAACCGCTAAGCCATCTCTCCAGCCCTGACTCTTCTGTTTTAAAACTGTTTTATGTATATTATTCAGCTGTGGACATGCCGAGTTTACTCTGTTGTCTTCCCGTTCTCTGATCTCTCCATTTTTGTTGACTCTTGTGCAAACCTACTGATTCATGTTTGCAATTTTTTGTCCTCAGTTTTAGAAATTCTATTTGGTTCTCCTTGACGCATTCCAGTTCTCTTGTGAATTTCTCCACTTGTCATCTATTTTCTTGACCATATTACAAACTATTATTTGGGCAGGAGAGATGGCATAGCAGTAAGGCACTTGGTTGTGAACCTAAGGACCCAGGTGCTACACTCCAGGTCCCACATAAGCCAGATGCACAAGGTGGCTCATGTGTCTGGAGTTCATGTGCAGTGACTGGAGGCCCTGGTGCGCCCATTCATTCTCTGTATCTCTCTTCTTTCTTTATCTGCCTCTCTCTATCTCAAATAAATAAATAAATTTAAAACTTAAAAATGATTATTTCTTAAATGAAATTATGCAGTTCACAGGAAATTGGGTGAATCTGACAAATATTATACTGAGTGAGGTGACCCAGTCTCAGAAAGACAATTGCCACATGTTCTCTCCTATGTAGGGATCCTAGCTTTGAACTTTCAGATTTGTGTGTTTAACATAGAGTGTATATTTATAGAGGCTGGGAAGCTATAAAGGACCCATGAAAGGAGCGAGGGCACAAAGAGTCGGTAGGAATAGAGCCCATGCGATTGGAAGGTAGAGGAGAGGAACAAGTCAATAGGATAAATATATGTTAGAAAGAGGATTTCTGTTTGTTTTGTCTTCTGAGGGAGGGTCTCACTCTAGCTCAGGCTGACCTAGAATTCACTCTGTACTCTCAGGGTGGCCTCGAACTCATGGTGATCCTCCTACCTCTGCCTCCTGAGTGCTGGGATTAAAGACGTGCACCACCATACCTGTCTTATTTTTTATTTTTTATAATTAACCACTTCCATGATTGTAAATAATATCTCATGTTAATTCCCTCCCTCCCCCCACTTTCCCCTTTGAAACTTCACTCTCCATCATATCCCCTCCCCCTCTCAATCAGTCTCTCTTTTATTTTGATGTCATGATCTTTTCCTCCTATTATAATGGTCTTGTGTAAGTAGTGTCAGGCACTGTGAGGTCATGGTTATCCAGGCCATGCTGTGTCTGGAGGAGCATGTTATAAGGAGTCCTACCCTTCCTTTGGCTCTTATGTTCTTTCCACCACCTCTTTGGCAGTGGACCCTGAGCCTTGGAAGGTGTGATAGAGATGTTGCAGTGCTGAGCACTCCTCTGTCACTTCTCAGCACCGTGATACCTTCTGAGTCATCCCAAAGTCACTGCCATCTGAAAAGATAAAGTTCTCTAACAAAAAAGTGAGAGTAGCATTAATATATGGGTATGAGCCTAGATTGGCTCACAGGATATGTGCTGGGCAGTTCAACAATAGCTGCCTTCAGGCCAGTGGCCACTCAGCCCACAAGGCTGGGTGCTTCAGTGGTCCCAGCCTGGCACTGAAGGCTTGGAGGATTCCCGGAGAGCTGCTGGTCCTCAGTGCACATTGGCAGGCTGATGAAGCTGGATTGCAATGCCCATCAAGGATGGCGGCAACAGGGTAGATGGGCACAGTGGTGGGTGGCACAGGCAGCCAGGCAAAGGGCTCTGTGTTCCCCTGGTGCTTCCTTCACATAATTCACCACCAGAGGGTTGTCCACTCTGAGAGAAGGTCTTCCTCCTTCCATCAATCCTTTCTGGGAACATTCACACAGGTCACCCCAAGAGGCATCTCTTACTTGATTTCCTAATCTGATCAAGCTGTCAATAGAATTTCATCATCACAAAATCACAATGAAAACTATAATAAAAAAAATGAATCTTTCCTGGTAAGTTTTCTATTGCTGTACTCTCATTGTTGGCTGTTTCTTATGCATGACAGTGTGAGATTAGAAGACAGTCACTATACCTCAGTCACCCAAACAGCCTGGGGATAAAGTCATCTTTTCTCCACTGTGGCTCCATCTTCCATGAGGCCAGTGGCTACAGTGGAGGCAGATCAATCCAGCCAGAGGTCTGGTCTATGGGATTCACCCTCACTGTATGAGCAAAGTCCACCCAGTACCCTATTGAGACCATTTCCTGCTCTCTCCTATTTCAAAGTCTCTCCTGTCTGCCAACTTCCCTGGGTACCTGGGCTGCATCTGGAGAACCTGCACCCCCCTTGGAGTGGGCTCTTTCTTTGCATTCCTCCATCTTGGTCCTTTCTTGACTCTAACCCTCTTTTTTGGCATGTGTGAGTATATGTTCATGTTTGCAGGCACATGTGCTTATCACTTCATGTGTTCATGAGTATGTGGAGGCCAGAGAATAACCTCTGGTGGTGTTCCTTGGGAAAGCCATCCTCCTCGTTTAGACAGGGTCTCTCACTGGCCCGAAGTTCACCGATTAAGAGAGACTAGCTGGCCCATGAGCTCCAGGCACTCTCCTGTCTCTGCCTCCCTAGTGCTACAATTATAGGTTCATGCCACCACGTCTGGCATTTTATGTGGCATGTGGGTACCGAGGAGTGAACTCAGAGCCTTGTGGTTGGGAGGCAAGCACTTAAAGAGCTTTTTCTCTCCCCAGCTTCTTTGCTGGTGGGTTACATGATTTTGGGGTATAAACAGAAAATTCCTTAGAGATAAGCTAGTGATAAGCAAGTATGAAAAAAAGCAGAGTAGAAAGCAGCTTCCTCAGGGGAGTTTTGCCCACAGTCTGGTTTTTGAGAGGAGCCTGGTCGCTGGCCAGCACACAGCTTTGCCAAGGCACGTGAAAAGCAGGACGTCACGTTCCTTTCAGCTTGGACTCTGTGGTCTTTGCACAGCATCATTTCTCACAGAACGGGGTTTTCTAGGAGAGATGGGCTTTAGAACATCACGAAGCCTCCACCACAGCCATGTCAACTCTGGGTCTTTGCAGGACTCTTCTTGTTCTTTCGAACTACAGAAATGAGCTGGGTGCTAGGAGGCTGACCCCAGAGGGAACACAAAGAGCGTTTGCTCATGACCCAGCGGCCAGACTTGAGCCACCTGTCGAGTGACTGATGAATCCCAGCGAAGGGTGATAGTGGTCTTTTTCTGAGGACCAGGCTTGAGAGCACATGGAAGACTATGCAAGAGCTTGGCTTAGGACAAGAGGTTTAATAAGGTTAGAGATTTAACTCGAGTTTAATAACATTGGAAATGTGGACCATGAACTGAAAGCCTCTGAACAGGCCTTGTGATTTGAGCCTATTCCTGAATATAGTTTCTTAAAGAATTACCTCTGGCAACTAGCACACACAAACATGAGACAAAAGCCTCATACTGCTTTAGGAAGAAAATGCTGAATTCCTTGTCTGAAGTGTCCTATCCTTCACGTTTGCAATGGATGCTCTTAAAAATACAATTCCTACACACACAAATGCCGCAATTTCTCTGAATGTTTAGTTCAATGAGCTGCAAAATATGCTCACTGCATAGTGGATAGTACGAGAATTCCATGTAGCATGCAGCTAACACGCCTTTGTATCCAAGGAGCCGATGAGCTGATGTCAAATTTCCATAGTTGTTAAATTACAGTTGAAGTCCTAACCATGCATTTACCACTGTAAGACTTAGTTATTTGGGTATGCAAGCGATGCAAAATCAAATATCTTTTCTTAAAGAGGCTGTGCCTTAGCTAATGAGACTCACACCAAGAAAATGAGGTTAAAGTAAAATAGCTAGAAGATACCACAGTTGAATCTGGAAATAAGAATCAGTCTTTGTGGGCTATTATGAGCTTTTGATGGTTTTGTAAATTAATAGATATTTTAGACCAGCTTTCTATTTGTAGCAAAACCAACAGATAGTAGACAACTCCCATACATCAGTCATTCATCCCTATGTCTGCTATTATCTTGAACGAATAGGGTATATTTATGATATTTAATGAAAAGATACATCTTATGAAAATCTATGCTTACATCAGCATCAGGGGTCATTCATTGTGCTTTTCAGTTGATACACACACACATATATATCATGTATATGCATATATATATATATGTGTGTGTGTGTGTGTATTAAGTATTGATAACCTCCATACACATAGACAATACACCATGATCATAATCCTCTCGCACCACCATCTTTTCTTTCCCTCCTTCTGAGCCCACCTCCATGGAAGCGTTCCTCCTTTCCCACTAGTCTCTCTTCTATTTGCATGTCATCATTTTTTCCCCTCTCACTATATGCAGGTCTTGTGTAGGCAGCGTCAGCCACCGTGAGGCCATGAATGCCGCAGCCGCTTTGTGTCTGGAAGACAGTGTTGTGTGCACACCTCCTCTTCTTCTGACACTTGTATTCTCTCCATCACCTCCTCCTCCATGGTCCTTGGCCCTTGGAGGGTGTGATAGAGAGATATCTCACCCTTGTGCTCAATCCACACTGCACTGGGGTGAGTTTTGAGTCTCCCCAGTTATCACCACCCCCTGAAAGGTGATGTATTCTGGCAAATGCATAATGTCCTATATTCACCATCACAATGCTGGACAGAGTTGTTTTATCACCATTATTTTAACTTATAACTTCCTGATAACATATACTGTTGAATAGCCTACGTGATTCAATGCCATCTGCAAGATCTTTTCTGGTGTAGCGTCTGTTCACAGACATTGTCCATGTTTTGATTGGCTCATGCGTTTCCATGTTGGTAGTTGTTAAGGGTTCTTTGTGAGTTTGGTTTCCAGGTCTTCATCAGCTGGATGCTTTCACACATCTCCTCCACTCTGTGGTTTGTGTTTTCATTCTCGTAGCCACTGGTCATGGGTCAGAAGTCTTTCATTTTATTGAAATCTAGCTTACCAATTTCTTTCTTCCACGGATAATGTCTTTGTTGTTGTACCAAAAAGTTAAACTCAAGGTCACCTGCATTTTCTCCTAAGTTATCCTCTGGCAGTTTTATAGCAGAGCATTTTATATTTAGGTGCATAATTCATTTGGAATTAATTTTTGTGAGAAGTGGAAAGTCTATGTCTGGCTTGATTGTTTTCCTGAGGATTTCAAGCTGTCCAAAGACTGGTGAAAAGCCTTTCCTTTCCCCAGTAAACTGGCTTCACTCCTTTGCCAAACATCACTCGATGCTGGGACTGCCTTCCATGCTCTGGTCTGTTCTGTTCTATCAACGGGTCTTTCCGTCCTTCCCGCAGGACCACACACTGCTACTTTAAAGGAAGCTTGAGGGCAGGTGATGAGAACAGTCCTCTGGTTTTGCGCTTTCCTTTTAGCTTTTCTTTTGGAGGGAATGTAGGGGGTAGAGATTAATTTAGTCTTGAGTTTTCAGAGCCCCTATACATTCTTTGGATACGCAGCTGAAGCCCAGACCTCTGCTTGGGTGTGCAGGGGCTCTTTCCCTTCACAGCAGCATATCTGCCCTGCCCCCTCCCTGCTCCTCATCTCCCCACATGGGCGCTCACACCCCTTCCTTGTGCGGGTTGCTCTGTCTTCTGGAGAGCCCTTCTGCCTCAAAGTCACCTGGACGCGTTGTCGGCTGAATCCAAGAACAGGCAGGTGTTTGTTGAGTTTATCTCCTTGAAAGCGATTTGTGACCCTCGGTTCTCAAGGTCTTCAGGCTCAGGCACAAGAAACCCGGTGGTAACATTAGTCATCAAAAAATCAGGAATTGGGGTTGGGGCAGCTGGAAAGAGTGAAGGGAGTAAGCAAGCGCCCGTGGGAGCTACTGGAATGTGCTTGTTTCCTGATGGGAGTCCTCCTTCATGCGTGTGCATGCTCGTGTGTTTTGTGGGTGCACGTGTGTGTATGTGCCTGTGCATATTCATTTCTGCGTGTGTTTGTGTGTGTGCATGCACTTGTGTGTGAGTGCATGTGGAGGCCCAAGGATCTCCTTGGGTATCATCACTCAGCGACAGCATCTGTGTCTTTTAAGACAGGGTCTCACTGGCCTGGAGATTGCCAAGTGTGGCTCAACTGACCTGGCCCACGAGCCTCCAAGATCCTCCTGCCTCTGCCTCCTTCAGCAAGGGGATTACAATATGCACAATCAAGCCAGTTTTATGTGGGCTCTGGGGATCAAACTCAGGTCTTCATGCTTGCAAGTCAAGTATGTTACCAACCGAGTCATTTCTCCAGCTCCGAGTCTGCCTTTCAAGTACACTCGGCCACCCACATACTTGGCTGTACCCCCTGCTTTCATTTTGAGGCAGTCCTCAGAAGGCCTCCGGCTCTGGCAAAGAGCCTTTCAGTAGGTGCTGCTGCATGGGCGGTGGGGAGGCCTGTGGAAACTGAGGCTGAGCTGTCCAAAGCTCTGAGGCCATAGAGTGCAGGGAGGGGCTTTTCAAGCGCAGCGGCACAAGGCGTATGGTCGTGCTGGGAAGTGGGCATCCGAGCACTCTTCCCCGCTCCGCATCTGCTCCTCCCTTGGCTCTGGGGGTGGTGGAGGAAGTTTCAGTGTTCAGAGGAAGCGGTACGGCTGTGGCATGGACGAGATCCTCCAAAACCCGTTTCCAGAGGCTGGGAAGATGTTCCGGGGGTTAAAGACACTTGATTACAAAGCTGAGAGCCTCGATTCAATTTCCAAGCCCCCTATAAAAGTAAGCTGGACACAAAAAGTGGCCCAACATCTGGTGTTTTTTGCAATAGAAGAAACCCTGGGCATGTGCTTGCACACATGCAAAAAACTGAATTCATTTTTTAAAAGTCATTCTTCTGCTTTCTACTTGAAAATTCCCAGTTTCATTTGGAGCAGAGAATGTCCAGTTTCAGGACCTCACTAGCGGCCTTCATTCTCAGCCTTCCTTTCTGCTAAGGCTGGTCATGTGACCGAGCACCGGCTGATGGGGGATAAGGAGGAACCTACACTGAGGCTTCTGGGAAAGTTATTTTCTGAGGAAAGAGGTGAAATCTCTTTTTACATAGAGAGGTTTGTGGGAGAGGGATGTTAATCCGAGCCAAACACATCATGCACATGTGTGAAAATGTGTTCTGGATCCCGGAATGGAATGGTTCCTGGAGCTGGGAGAGCCAGGTGGAGATGGAGAAGTGACCGGCAGGAGGGCAAGAGGCCAGTGCGCCTGCAGGGGACCGAGTCCCCGGAAACGGCTCATCACGCAAGTGGCGAAGGAGCAAATGAGTGATATCCTAGGACTGGAGACAGTTTTGGCTTCCGTTCTTGCAGGTGGACACATTCTAACTCCTCCCCCAAATTTCTTGCCCTTGTTTTTGTATTAGCATATAATTAATTATAAATGGTTTCCTTAAAACATTTGTATGTAATATGCTTTGCCCATCCTCCTTCCCCCCACTACGCTCTCTTATCCCCCCGACCCCTTCTCCCCAACTTCTTGTAGTGTGTGTGTGTGTGTGTAAACCATTGAGTTTAATTAGAGTTACTTGTAGGACCATGGGAGGCTTACCAATGGCTACACCACTGGAGAAAACTTTCTCTTTCCCAGCAGCCCTTAACTCCCTAAGGACAGATCCTTGGGGAGCAGATGTGCCCCTTGAGCCTCCTTCCTCTATGAGGGAACGTTGAAGTCATGATTTTTTCCTGTTTCAACACTTTCTGCTCTTCCCAGAATGAGCATGAAGTGAGACATCTGGAGGGAAAGCAGAAATTGGGTTGAAACATTGCTAGTTGGGACCCCTGGGGGGAAAAAAAAGCAAAATTCAGATGTTCCCATAATTTAAGCCAATTTCAATTTTCCATTAACAATATCTGAACAAATGGGGATTTCAAGATGGATAGATGTACTCATTGAAATTTACTTATGCTGCTGGATTCGGCTCTAAAATGCAGTGCAGGTGTCCTGGGTAGTGGAGCAGGTGGGCGTGACTGAGGGGCGCAGGCTGCTCAGTGGGGCCACAGCTTCCTCATCATGAAGGGGTTCAGGTCAGAAGCTGGGCAGTCACTACCAGCCAGAGCAGAGCACCCTCTTGATCACAGACAGCTGACATCTGTGGTGTGTCTTGATTAAACCTGAGCACAAGCTTCTCTCAAGCACCTTTCCCATAAACAGGAAGCTGAGGATCCAGATTGGCTGAGCTCAGGACTCGCTGCTGCTCTCACTGACCAGAGTGAAGGGCGCCGGTCTGTGAAAAGCAGATGAGCAGTCAGTTTTAGATGACAGGGGGAGAAGGGGCCTCAGAATACAAGTAATAAATTTTATCAGATATGAAATGGAGTCACTTGGAGCTGGAGGGATGGCTTAGCGGTTAAGGCATTTGCCTGCAAAGCCAAAGGACCCACGTTCAATTCCCCAGGACCCACATTAGCCAGATGCACAATGGGGCGCATGTGTGGAGTTTGTTTGCAGTGTCTAGAGGGCTTGGAGTGCCCATTCTCTTGCTTTCCCTCTTTCTCTGTCAAGTAAATAAATAAATAAAAATAAAATGTTTTAAAAAATAGTTTAAAAATGGAGTCACTGTGTCAAAACCTGGCAAAGTGGAGCTATGAAAGGTGGCAGTACCACCTTTATTTTATTTTATTTTATTTTTATTTATCTTATTTTAATAAAATAATTTATTTTATTTTAATTGTGAGTGGGAATGAGAGAGAGAGAATTGGCATGCCAGGGCCTTAGCCACTGCAAACAAAGTCCAGATGCATGGGCCACCTTGTGTGTATTAGCCACTTGTGCATATGTGTCCCTTGTGCACCTGGCTTATGTGGACTCTAGGGACTTGAACCTGGGTCCTTAGGTTTCATGGGCAAGTGTCTTAACTAGTAGGCCATCCGTCCAGCCCTGAAGTGTTTACATTCTTCCCAAGTAAAACCCTTTGCTAGGAGATTCAATCATTCTGTGTATTTATTTTTTCTTTCTTTTTTTTTTTTTATTAGTTTTCTATTCTGCAAGTGCAGGAAGTCTGGTACCATTATTAGGCTCATCCATGACCTACCCACTCCCCATTGGCCCCTCCTTTTTGAGGTATATGGGTCATGCATTGTGGGGTTAGCCCACAGTTATTGGTATGATAAATGTCTCTGTATATCATGACCCAGCATGTGGCTCTGACATTCTTTCCACCCCCTCTTCTGCAAAATTTCCCTGAGCATGTTGGGTTCATTTTTGGTCTGCTTCAGTGATGAGGTGTTGGGGGCCTCTGAGGCTCTGGCTCTCTGGTTTGGTAGGAGTTGATTTTTCTCTGTGTTGGTCTCCTTCCCCTTTGTGCTGGTATCCAGTTCATCAGGAAAGCAGCACTCTTGCTTGTTTCACCAATTTTCCTTAGTTTCAGTCAGGGCCCTTTTGAGGTATGATGGGGTGGTTCTCTCCTTAGGATCTGCAACTATCTTTTCTTCCCCAGGATTTGCAGGGCAGCTAGGTGGTCGCCATCTTGGCCGGAAGTCCCCTTGTGTATTTATTTAATACCGACAGTCAAAGTGGCAAAGCACCCCTGGACTATGGTCTGTCTCCCAGATTTGTGGGTGCCACAGAGCCAGCCTTAGCTCTTATTTAAATGTACTGTTCTCTTAAGCTTACAAGGCAGCTTATTTTTTGTGGCCAGAATGAAAGACCTCCATGTTAACTCTTTGAGAATGTAAATTTTTTTTTGTCTTGTGTGTGTATGATGTGTGTGTGTGTGTGTGTGTAAGTGTGCATGTGTGAGTATAGACACATGCATGCCACAGTGCATGTTTGAAGGGTAAAGGACAACTTCAAGGTTATGTCCTTGCCTTCTAGCACGTTCAAGGCAGGGTCTCTTTTTGTTGTTTTCTGCTGCTTATGCCACGCTCTGGCTTGTCTGTGATCTTCTAGGGATTCTCCTTCTCCACCTCCCATCTCACCACAGGAGTACTGGGGTTCCACACACCCACACCACAGCCCTGAGTTTTACTAGGGTGCTGGGATCTGAACTCAGGTCCTCACACTTGTGTGGCAAGTGCTTTGCCCATTGGGCAATCTCTTCTCACCAGGCTGAGAGTAGGTTATGAAGCAGAAAAGGAGTCACAGATAGTAACTGGGGCGCAGGGTGGGACCTGAGAGCAGAGGCGCAGACCGTTACATGGCCCGGGGCGGCTGGGGAAGCTCCATCCTCCTGCTCCACCTCTGAATGCTGGGATTATAAGTGTGGCCACCACACCTGGCTCAGAACTTGGTTCCAATCACAGTGGCTGCTCTTCAGACAGGCCACTTCTAGTCTGCTGCAAGCAGATGGATGAAAATAAATTTGGATCAAGACACAGTGTCATGAAACTGAACACACAGGAGCAAAGAGGGCACGGTGCCTATGAAAGAATGGGATGGAGATCCAAGAGGCTTCTCTTCAGCTTGAGGAAACCAGCGGTTAGGACCAACAAGGTGATCGACTATGGATCACCCAAGATCACCAAAACAAAGATGTTTTCCAACAAAGGCTAAATTAGCTGGGAGTGGTGGCTCATACCTTTAATGTCAGCACTCTGGAGGCTGCAATAGGAGGATCATTGTGAGTTCAAGACCAGCCTTGGCTATATAGGTCAGCCTGAGCTAGAGTGAGACTCTGCAAAAATAAATAAATAAATAAAAATACAAAAATTAAAAAACCCAGTCAAAACCCAACCAAACCAAAGTCAATAAAACATGCTTCCCCATCAAAGAAATGATACTGAAGTAAGATTAGAACTCTGTGCAGAGCAAGGGGCAGTGGAGAGGGCACAGCTGGTGAAGTGCTTGCTGCCCTAACTCGAAGGCCTTGAGTCTGGATCCTGTGCTTTGGAATTGGGAGCCCTGCCATGCCCAGTGCTGGGGGAGGGCAGGGACAGGAGATTCCCTGGAGTTTGCTGGCTAGTTATCTAGCCAAATCAGTGAACACCAGCTTTTGTGAGAGAGCCTGTCTAAAAACTAAGGTGGAGAGACCCAATATCAACCTCTGCACCCACACATGCACCCACATACATGTGAATATGGACATATGCATGCAAACACACTGCACACATGTAAATATGATAAAGGGGAAAATAGGAGAAAATCTTGGAATAGAGGATGAGGGCTGAAAGGATGGCTTAGCAGTTAAGGCACTTGCCTGTGAAGCCTAAGAACCCAGGTTCAATTCCCCAGGACCCATGTAAGCCAGACACACAAGGTAGTGCATACGTCTGGAGTTTGCAGTGGCTAGAGGCCCTGGCATATTCATTCTCTCTCTTTCTCTCTCTCTCTCTCATAAACAAATAAAACAAATAATATATATAAAGAGGATGAAATGGGATAATCAATGCAGTTGCCTTAGGATGGTGATTGGCACCTAGAAAGGATTTGGGGATGACAGGGATTGCCACCGTATTCTTTATGTTATTTGCATTTTGACCTCAACACTGTACTCATTATCTGCAGAGGCTAGGAACTGTGCTGGGTGATCTGCATTTATTTCCCCCTCAATAGCATGAGAAGGACTTCTTTCCCCATGGTAGAGACCACAGCCTCCCAGCGCCAGGCTGAGCCTTCCAACTCAGCAAGAGCTCTTCCAGTGAACGGGCTACTTGCTGGAAACCCCATTTACATGCTCCATGGTGCCCCTGGTCTAGGATGGGTTGAGGGTGGGTGTGCAGGAAAGAAGGCCATGGCAATGGGTGCAGATACCACGCCCGTGCCAAGCCCAGGCCTGTCCAGCCACAGTAGAATGGATTTGGCCACTGGCCACTGGGAGTGGGAGTGTCCCCGTGAACAGCAATCATGGATGACCTTGTGCCCTGTGAGTGGGAGACAGGAAAAGACAGAGAGGGAAGGAGGCGCTGAGGAGCAGGGTCCCGTGCCAGCCCGTCTGGAGACAGATCGGCCAGGGGCAGGAAATTTGAGTGGATAGCCTCCACCCTCTTCCCAAACGTCAGGTGTTCTGGTGGAGTGACTGTGCCCATGGCCCAAAATAATTTATCACGCAATGAGTCTGTTGAATGAGCGCAGACACTTGGCTTCGAGCGCAATGAAAATGAATCTCAGGAAAGCATTTCCAGCTGGGTCCCCACTTAGGGTCTGTCACATGGGTGGGACTTTCTGGCTTGCAAAGTAAGGCTTGTACTAGACATACTTGGAACCCTGAGGAAGAAAAGAAATCACTTCCCGTTCCCTTGTTGATTTCAAAATATGGCATGCCCTCATTCCTCTCCGGTCCCTGGCTCATGGCTCCACGGGACTGTGATGTTTACTCATCCCTTGGAGGATGACCAGAAGTGAAATCATGATCCTGGCAGGGTGCAGGGCACCCACAAGGCAGTTCTGGCGAGAGGCCCAGCTCTGTGGGTCTGAGCAGTGTCTGCAAGCAGATGAAGATGCCTCTTGCCTCTCATCCTTTTGGCGTAAGGGTTGATGCTGATTCAGGGTACACAGAGAACGCACACTCCCTCCCCATAGCCTCACTGGTACAAACCTGCCACAGACACATAGGGGATATAGAGATGTGTGACGTTGGCCACAGACCCTCATACCCTATGCACCTTTTATTTTCTTTGTGCTTTCTTTTTTAATGTATTTATGTGTGCGTGTCTGTGTGTGTGTGTGAGAGAGAGAGAGAGGCTAAGAATGGGCACACCAGGGCCTCTAGCCACTGCAAATGAACTCCAGATGCATGTGCTACCATATGCTTCTGGCTTATGTGAGTTCTGGGGAATCAAACCTGGGTCCTTAGGCTTCACAGGCAAGTAACTTAACCATTAAGCTATCTCTAATCTTTCTTTCTATACAAAAGAGAGAAGAAAAGGGAGAGAGAGTGGCATATGGATACCTCAGGTCCTCTTGCCCCTGCAAATGCACTCCAGATGCATGCATCATTTTGTACCTCTGGCTTTACATGGATACTGGGAAATTGAAACCTGAGCTGTCCAGCTTTGCAAGCAAGTGCTTTGAAAAACATTTTATTTTTATTTATTTATTTGAGAGAGGAAGAGAGACAGAGAGAGAGAGAGAGAGAGAGAGAGAGAGAGAGAGAGAGGGAGAGGGAGGGAGGGAGAATATGTGCATGTCAGGGCTTCCAGCCACTGCAAACAAACTCCAGATGCACCTTGTGCATGTGGCTTAGGTGGGTACTGGGGAATAGAACTGAGGTACCTTGGCTTTGCAGGCAAGCACTTTAACTGCTAAGCCATCTATCCAGCCCAGCACGTGCTTTTAATCGCGGAGCAATCTCTCCAACCCCCAAGCCTTCTTTTACAGGGAAATCAATCACTTACTTATTTCTACAAATGATGACAGGGGCGGGGCATGCTGGGTCTGTTGGCTCCTTTTCCAGCCTTCTATTCCAATGGCTTCAAAGAGACAATCTGGATGAGGTTGGCACTAAGACCTGCACTTTCTGTTCCCAAACCCGCTGTCAGTACTGCGCTCTTTCAGTCCTTTGCTAAGCATCTAGAGTCGTTACTTTACTCAGCGCCGTGTTAAGTATCTGGCAAGTTGTGTCAAGGAAGGAAGGGTTGATTCTGACTTATAGCTGGGTGGCGGAGGGTGGGGGGGAATGCTCTGCCCATGGTGATGGGAAAGCAGGAGCAGAAGCTGCTCACACTTGGTTCCAAGTTGGGAAGCAGAGAGCAGCACGCGCAGGCAGTCAGCTCACTTCTCCCTTGTACTCAGTCCAATCCTGCCCCATGGTTAGGGTGGGTCTTCCCACCTCCGTTAACCTAACCTGAAATCTCCTTCATAGACAAGCCACAGATTTGTCTCTTGTGTGGCCCTAGAGCCGATCAAGTTGTCAATTGAGATTAACCATCACACCAAACCCTTTTATTTTTCCAACATTTTCAAAGTAAGTTGCAGACATCCCCAGGGCACACTAGCACAGCAGCTACTCCTTTAACCCTACGTGTACTGGATCCTTTTCACATGGTGAGGTTTTTCACACAGTACGGTGCACAGGCCTGAAAGGTACTACTGCCCTAGCCTTGGCATATGCATGTGCCCTGCATAATGCCAGCCCTCCTTGAGGCATAGATGGTGATCCACCTCAGACAGCACACTCTGCTCTCCACCTCATTCCTATAAAGGCTGTCCTCCACAGCTCTGATTATTCACAGAGGAGCAAAAAGTATTTTGAGTACTCTAGAACTTCCATGTTATAAAAATCACACATTCTGTATTCATCTGGGTAAGGCCTCTTTCTTAAAACTGTTTTTATTTATTTACAAGAGAGAGAGAGAGAGGGAGGGAGGGAGAGGAGTATAGGGGTTCCAGAGTCTCTTGATGCTACAAACAAACTCCAGAAGCTTGTACTACTTTGTGTGTTTCCTTTATGTGGGAACTGGGGAGCTGAACCCCAGGCTGGCAGACGTTTAACCATTTAAGCATTTAATCACTGAGCCATCTCCTCAGCCCCAAGGCCTCTTTTATCCAGCATTAGATTCAGTCGCATTACTACCTGCTTCCCTCGGGGTATAGTTCTCACCTGGCCTGTCATCTGGACTCATAACCGCCAGGGCCACCTGAGGAATCCTGGTCTATGTCCTATGCAGTCTCCTCCGAGTGCCTTAGAAACAGACAAAGCTAAGGCCAGGCATGGTGGCGCACGCCTTTAGTTCTAGGAAGCTGAGGTAGGAGGATCACTGTGAGTTTGAGGCCAGCCTGGACTAAAGAGTGGGTTCCTTGTCAGCCTGGGCTGGTGTAAGATCCTGCTTCAAACAGACAAACAGCAACAAAGAAACCATGAGATTTGCATGTGGAGATTTATAGCTGAGCACTGGCACTGTCTCTGAACACAGCCCCTGGAATGGGCCTGATGTCCCTGATATTAACATGTGATAAATGTGCCAAATCTTAAGTGTCTACTGGTCCTCCAGGCCCACACTTTTATAACAAAATCCCTCCAAAATGCACCCTTTGTGACCCAGGCCCTCTTTGACCTCATGGTACATCACAATTGGTTTTTCTCACTGGACTATCCTAGAAAGTTCCTTCTTTTTAATTTCTGAGCAGTGCTTCATTAAATACATGTATTAGAGGTTGACATGCACTTTCCTACACACCAATGCTATTTCTGGGGTTTTACTTATTTATTTTTGCCTATTTTGAATAATGCTAATGTAAGAATTCTTATACAAGTATTTTTTCTTGTGGGCATGTTTTAAGTTTTCTTAAATCAAATCAGGGCCACCAGACACAGCACATCAAAACACAAGAGAGATTTTAATTAAAGATAAGAATGATTTTTTTTTAAGTGTAGAATATGTCTCATATGATATTTTACTGGAACATATACAAAAATATTTCTGACTTTTCTGCAACTCAAAATGAGCTCCCCATCCTGCACTTGGCTGGCAGCCGCATGGGAAGTGCTGCCTCTGCCGCTGGGCCATCGTGTGAGTAAACATCTCATGATGGGATATTGCCTCATCCTCTTTTTGACCCAAAGTGGCTGCGTCATTTTATACTTTCACCGAACTTGCAGGTGAACTCTCACTTATATTTATGCATTTATTTATGAGAAAGAGAGAGAGAGGGAGAGAGAGAGGGAATGGGCATGCCCATTCCAGATGCATGTGCTACTCTATGTTCCTGGCTGCACATGGGTACTGGGAGACTCCAACCGTGGCTAGCAGGCTCTGCAAGGAAGTGCCTGGAACTGCTGATCCATCTCCCCAACCCCAACTCTTGCTTCGGTATCTCTCACTCTTTGGGGATATAATGTTTCCATACTACCAAAAGGATTGAGACCAGGTCCAGAATCCCAAGGCACTTGGGGAGTCAGAGAGGCCACTGGAGGGATTGGGGTTTGGATGTGTGGCCCCATAGGCTCATGCTGGCCTTATAACCTGAGTCTCCAGCAGCCTGACTGAAGGATATATCACTGCGGTCAGATCTTGAGTCCTGTGCTAAGGCGTGAGAGGTCGGTTTGAGCCCTGGCAGCTTTGGGGTGCTGGTGGTGTTTCTCTGCTTGCACCCATGGAAGTGAGACTGCTTCTTCCACCATTGATGGTGTCCCCTGGAGTTTGTAAGGCGGAAATCAATCCCTTTCCTCTCATAAGCTGGTTCTGATCGGGTGTTTGTCCCAGCAACAAGAAGCTGATTGCAACAGAGAGATAGTCCAAAGGACTTGCTGCTTAAGCACAAGGACTTGAATTCAGACTCCCAGCACCCGCATTGAAGCTGGGCATGGTGCCATGTGCCTGCAATCCCAGGGCTAGAGAAGCAGAGACATGGGGATGCTTAGGGTTTACTGGCTAGCTGGTTTTAGCCAGACTGGTGAACATTAAGTTCAGTTCAAAACTTTATATCAGGGCTGGAGAGATTGCTCAGCAGTTATGGCACTTTCCTGCAAATCCTAAGGACCAGAGTTTGATTCCCCAGGACCCATGTAATGCCAGATGTACAAGGAAGCACACGTGTCTGGAGTTCATTTCTAGTGCCTGGAGGTCCTGGTGTGCCCATTCTCTCTTTCTATATGCCCCCTCTCTCTAAATCTCTCTCAAACAAATAAATAAGATAAATAAATAAAGACAAATAAAAACGGAACCTTATATCAAAAAAGATGGAAAGCTATTAAGGAAGATCCCCAGTGTGATGTTTGGACTTCGCTTGCATGTATATACATGTATATGTACATCTGCACACACATGTGCATCCACCCCTTCCACATACAAATATGCATGCATATGCATGCACATCACACATATTACACACACATACACACACACACACACACACACACACACACACACACACACACAAATAAAGACTGTTGTAAAGATCAGAATTCATTGCCCTGCCAAGAATGGAAGTAGAAAAAACGAGACACTGGAAATGAAAAGGCCAAGGCTGTTGAAGATATTACTCACTCAAGGAAAGCCGAGAGATAATCAGACAATGAGACCATTCAACCACTCAGTATTCCAGGAGGCATTGAGGAAGAGGCGGGCAGAAAGCGAGGGTAGGCTGAGGCGCCTCACCAGAAGCAGCACTGGGGAAGGGACGGAGGGCTGGGATGGATCAGGACTATGGAGAGGAAATGCCTTCAGTTGTCCTCAGAGCTCAGCCCTTGGCTCAGCACCAGCAGCATCACCTTGGAACTTATTAACAATGCACGTTTCCAGGCCCTGCCCAGACCTATTGGGAATGTGTTTTCTAGCAGGTCTTTTAAGTGGTTCTGATACAGGCTCAAGGTAGAGAACCACTGCTTCAAGCAAAGACTCCTTCTGTGGTGGTTTGAACCAGATGTGCCCCGAGATTCATGTGTTCTGAATGCTCGGATGTCAGGTCGTGGCAATTTGGGAAGTGGAGCCTTGCTGGAGGAGGCGTGTTGTTGGGGGCGGGCTTATAGGTGTTACAGCCAGCTTCCCCTTGCCAGAGTTGGCACACTCTCCTGCTGTTTTCCACCTGCTGTGGCAGAGGTGATGTCCAGCTTCTCTTCATGCCCTGCCATCATGAAGCTTCCCCTTGAGACTATAGGCCAAGACAAAAACCTTTCCTCCCATCAACTGGTTTTGGTGGGGTGTTTTGTCCCAGCAATGAGGAGGTGACTGCAGAGCCTCCTAACAGAGACAATGTGGTCTTGTGTGTCTTCACTGTATCAAACGCCATAAAAGGCCCTGAACATGAGAGGCATCTCTCGTTTGGAGCACGGGGTAGCGGAGCGTTGTCCTAGCGCCAGGTTCATTAACATTTCCTGCAGCTACCTTCCTGTTGCCGGCACAAATGCTCCTGTCGTGCCAGGACGGGGGCATCAGGGTACCAGAGGGGAACGTTTCCTGCCAGGCTGCAGGAAGGAAGGAATCGCAAAGCAGGGGGCTCTGGTTCTTACAGCTGCTTCACTGTTCGTGGCAAAACACCGAACCCAAAGCAGCTGATGGAAGGAAAGTGCCTATTTTGCCTTAGTCTTGAGGCAAAGCTCCATGGCGACAGGGGCAATCATGGCACGAGCAGAGGCTGGGCATCACCTCTGCCACAGCAGGAGGAAAACAGCAGCAGGAGGGGGAGCCGAGCTCTGTCAAAGGGGAGCTGGTACTAAGCCCAACCCCCCCCAACAACACACCTCCTCCAACAAGGCCGCACCTCCCAACCACCAGCTAGGGACCAAGCACTCAAAATACCTGAGTTTGTGGGGCACATTTAATTCAAACCACCACAACATCTTGCTCAGGACGTCTGTGGTTATCAGTAAGAGATTCTGGAGAAGAGGCCTGTGGGCCTTCCCTCAAAGAAGGAGGGGTGGGAGGGTCACTACAGCCTCATTGGAGATTTCAGCCACTCCTTCTGCATCTCCCGCCATGCCAGCTGCCCACGGCCGTGGGAGATACTGATGCTGGAGTGTGTAGAGCTGGGTAGGGCAACCGAGGAGGGACTCCTGTGCAGCTTGTGCTATTATGTATATGTGTTTCTGTGCATACATATGTAGTTGTGGGGTCTGTGTGTGTGTGTACAGAGAGATTTTACTTATGTGTTTGTGTATATGACTGTATGTATTTGTATGTGTGCATATATGTGGCATCTGTAGGTCTGTGTATCTTCATTGTGTTTGTGTGTGACTGAGTAAATTTGCGTGTACATTTGTCTATGCATGCACGAGTGTGTGTTGCTGTGCAGTTTTGAGAGTGCCTGCGCATGGATGTCTTGTGTGTTTATGTGTCAGTGGTGTGTGGGGGGATCAGGTGATGGATAGGCCACTCCATAGGGAAAGACAGCAGCTGCTCTGTGGAGTGGACACCTTTCCTGTTCCCATCCCACTTTAATTCCCTGTAGGAGACATAGAGGCTGGCCAAGGACTTCTCATGGGGCTCAAAGGCACGGCTAGGGATGTCTAAGGCAGAAGTTGCTGCTGCTGTCATGGGGACCAGCACCCCGTCCCTGGGGCCGCTAAGGAATCCCCATAGGATCTCTGTGAGGAGAGCTGCAGTGTGGCAGCTACCTCTGTGTGCTGAGGGGCTCAGACCCAGGGAACTCATGCAAACTGAACTGCCAGCGCTCTTAACTCCTCATCTGAATGAACACCTGTGTGGTTTTAATGACCTCTCTGGGGGCTCAGCCGGCTGGTTTGCAAGTTATAGGGTGAAAAATGATTTAAAATGGGGGTTTTAGTATGAAAGCATCCAGACTTCAGGCAACCTCTTCTCATAATGACAAGAGCTCGCTCTCCCCCCCCCCCTCCTTCCCCAGTCTTATTAATAACTCCTGCTCATGTCTTACTCTTCTTACAATCATTCTGGGTGTTTTGTTGAGAAACCTTTCCCTCACATGTAGAATTAAGGCAGGCTAGAAATACAGGGAGACTTCTGGGGACGTGAGAAGAGAAAGGAAGCCCCTGGCCAGGTGGTCTTATGAAGCCTTTTACCAGGAAGAAGGGAGAACAAGGCATTCTCCCTTCCCATCTAGCAGCCTGAAATTTTCTAGGATTCTCACTCGAGATACCATTTACAAGGAAATATATATATATATATATATATATATATATATATATATATATATATATATATATATTTTATAAATATATATATATTAAACCCCTTATTCAGTGTAAGGGGCAGAATTGTTTCAATAGTGGGTACAAAGTCTGAACTCCATCCCAAACCATGCCAACACTCAAGTCATGATAATAGCTGATTTTACTGATACCTCCTGTGGGACCCTCTGTGTATCCCAGCCCCCAGCAAGGCTTTATATAAGCCCAATGGCATTTATCTTTTACAAGTGACAAATGGAAACTCCAGCATGAATTCCAGAGCCTCCTTCCTTTTACTTCCAGTGTTTCTGAAGGCAGAGTGCCCTGGAGAGGCCAGAGTCCATTTTTATTCAGCTGTCATTCTTTCCTGGTCCCTTGTGGAGCCTGCAACACTGAGAGATGAGAAAGGGAGGGTCCCAATATCTCTTTTCCCAGGCCAAGCCCTACAGCACTTCAGGCCCGAGCTGAAAATGCCAGGGCTCCCTGGAGCTCTCCGCTTCTGACTACAAATTTTCAGATTTCTACCACCACTTAAGGGTTAACAATATGGTGGCACAGCTCCTAGAACTCACAAAAGTGCCACTTCCCAGTGGTGCCACAGGCTGGTGACAAAACTTTTTTTTTCTTTTTATAGTTTGACATAATTTATTTCACTGCTGCTTGCAAATGCTTACTATTATGTTTTGTGCATTGACATTCACATGAAATCCAAATACAATTCAGGACAAGAACTCTAGGCTTTAGTTAAAATACTGAAGTATTTCAAGTTGATGCAATTAAAACTGAAGGCAGGGCTGGGGAGATGGATGGCTCTTTGCTTTCAAAGTCTACTGGCCCACATTCAATTCCCTAGTACCCACGTAATGCTATGAGCAAAAAGTGGTGCGTGCTTCTGGAGTTCATTTACAATGTCCAGAGGTCCTGGTAAACCCATACACACATGTGCAAATAAAATACACATATAAAAAATATTGAAAACAAGGGCTGGAGAGATGGCTTAGCAGTTAAGGAGCTCGCCTACAAAGCCTAAGGACCCAGGTTCAACTCCCCATAACCTATGTAAGCCAGAGTCATTGAACTCTATATATATTCCAACTATATATATATATATATATATATATATATATACACACACACACACACATATGTTCCATATATTCTAAACTTCTGTTTGCCAGAGACTTTCTTCTGTCCCCATGCTTCCCTAGGGCCCTGAAGGGGCCAGTTCATTAGAGGGAGAAATCAGGGAGCTGCTGGGGAGATGGATTATAAATCAGTGGGTCCCCCATGGCACAAAGGCCAAGGAAAGGTAGGAGGCAGAAGGTGTGAGTTGATGAAGGATGAAGCCACAGCACTGTGTCACTTGGCTGAAAAGAGTACCAGTGAGGCCCTGGAACAGGACAGAAAGATATTCAGCTGTGTGCTCAACTATTTTCAACTCAGAGCGACTGGACCCTACTCTACTCAAAAGATTTCCATAAATAAGACTTTAGTAATTCCTCATATTTCTTTGCAATAAGGAGGTTCAATCCCAGCCTTATTGAAGGACTTTTACCTGTATTAGGGTTCTCTAGAGGATCAGAACTGAAAGCATGAGTCTCTATTATAATGGGGGGTTGTTAGACTGCCTTACATATATGGGCTGGGCAGTCCAGCAGTGGCTGTCTGCATGCAGGAGAGGCTGAGAACCCAACAGCTGCTCAGTCCACAAGGCCGGATCTGATCTGATGCTGAAGGCCTCAGAGACTCCTGGAGAGCGCTTGGTCTTCAGTTCACATTGCAAGGCTAAGGACGCTGGGTTCTGATATCAGCCAAGGATGACAGCAATAGGGCAGATGTACCCACCAGCAAGGAGCAATGGCAGGACAACCAAACAACGGCTGTTTATCCCCAAAACTTCCTTAGTTCTAGGCTGACACTGAAAGGGGTGTCCACTCTGAGGGAGGGTCCTGTCCCCTTTGTGAATCCTTGATAAAAATGTCCTCATAGACCTGCCCAAGACATGCGGCTCTTACTCACTTACTGATCCAATCAAGTTGACAATAGAAATTAGCCATCCCAATACCTAAGCTTCTGTTTCGATCCCAAGGAAGGAGCAGAAAGTAGAAGGTATTGGTCACCTATTCCATGCCAGACATCTCATAGGCTTCATGCCCTTAGGTTAGTACTATCATTCTTTGGGACAGGAAGTGCTTGCTCCATTTTAAATATGGTAACCTTGAGGTTTAGCCTTCTCTCTCTTTAAAAGCAAATTTAACCATCGACTGATAGAATTTTATCATATAATTACATTTGTACATAACACATACTTGTTCTTGTTTCACAGGAAATTCTTTTTTTGTTTTATTGGTGACCTCCACATATCTAGACTATGCACGATAATAACCCCCCAACCCTAGCTTTTCCCTCTCCTGAATACCCCTCCGCTGAATCCCTTCTTTCCAACTAGTCTGTCTTCTGTATTTTTTTTTTTCAAGTTAGGATCTCATCTAGCTCTAGCTCAGGCTGACCTGGAATTCACTATGTATTATCAGGGTGGCCTTGAATTCATGGCAGTCCTCCTCCCTCTGTCTCCTGAGTGCTGGGATTAAAGGAATGTGCCACCACAGAACTTTGACGAGCTTTGAACCTTTCTAGTCGTCACTACTGTCTGAAAACAGAAGCTTAGCATGTCTTTCTTATACATTGCTCCCAGTCACACAGGAAGTTGATGGACAAATCTATTGTCCATTTAATCTTTTTACTATTCCACAATCCTTCTATAGGGTTGGCAGAAGCAGATGTGGGGACCTAAGCCAAGAATCCAGATTCTTCTCTCTTTTTTTTTTTTTTTAAATGAAGAAGGTGAAAAGAGTCTTAATCTTTGTCCCAAAACTTAGCATCTATGGTAGCTCCCAAACCACCAACAAGACAAAAGCCAAAGCTAGAAACCACTAAGGATTTGAAAAAAATACACATCAGCATCATCAGCAGAAAGAAACTGCCCGTGTTTGCTGTGGATCTCTGCACTGTCACAGACACAACGTGGGCATCCGTGAGGCCCTTGAGAGCCTTTCAGACCCACCGCTCAGGTGGGGTTTCTAATGACAGAGCTGTTACATCGCACATATGGAAAATCCAAGAGCTATTCTCAAATGGCAGCTAGAACGGCATGGTGCCAACATTCAAACCTAGAGAGATTTAAACAGGGGGATGAATGTTTAACGGTTTTCACATTGAATGCTAGCTTTCCACAAAGCACTCTTTTCCTGTCCAGCTTTTAGCATTCTTGGCTGAGGTATTCCATTCGAATCATCTCCAAACTGTCCAAATACGGGACTTGGTTCCAGCACGAAGTAAGAGGAGACTGAAACTTGAGGCTGAAGAAGCCAGCAGCTGTACTCGAAGAGGCAGGGCCATCCACTGCCAGGCAGGACACCCAGCCTAGGAGGAAGTAGCTCGTGGCCGGTGAGCAGGGGCGTACGAAGAAGGAGCTGGAAGGTCTCTTTCATAGCTGCTGAGACGCAGTAGTAATGTGGCTTTTTTTAACCTTCTTCTATCTGTTCTGACACCTTGCCTCCCCACCCTTTTTGTTTTATTTTCTTGAGGTAGGGTCTTACTCTAGCCCAGGCTGACCTATAACCCCAAACTGGCCTCCGACTCATGGGAATCCTCCTACTTCAGCCTCCTGAGTGCTGGGCTTAAAGGCATGTGCCACCCTGCCAAGCCTCTCCACCTTTATCCCCATCTTTTTAATATTTCTATATATTTTTCTTTTTGAAACAAGTTAGCATGTAACTCATGCTGGCTTCAAATTTACAATGTAGCTGAGGATGACCTTGAACTCCTGATCTTCCCAAGCGTGAGTGTTGCAAGTACGTGCCACCACACCCAGCTCGCACTCCCACATTTGAGGTTTGTGTTTGTGTGAATGTTTCTCAGGGCTGGAGCTTGAATCCAGGCCTTGTGCATGCTAGTCAAGGACTCTGCCACTGAGCTATACTCATGTGCAGTGAGGGCATGGTTTGTCTTAAGCATTCATAAAATAGGATCTGAATAATGGTTAGTGTCAATATTATCTCATTATACAAGAGATCTATATATTCCCTTTTATGTAAAATGGTGGAAAATGCCCTGCAGAGAATCTATGAAAGAACATAAATAAATAAGACAGCATTCATCAGATGGTACATATGCCAACAAAGAAAGACAGATAATAATACACCTCCAATGTTACAGCCATTGGAGTGACTGCAGTCAGTTTGCATCCTACCATGAAGGCAGCAGTATTGAGACAGTCTCTAATAATTTTACTGTTAACCTAAACTTATTCCTTTTCATCTTTGAAAAAGTCAATTATTAGCCAGGTGTGGTGGCGCACGCCTTTAATCCCAGCACTTGGGAGGCAGAGGTGGGAGGATCACGGTGAGCTGAGGCCACCCTGAGACTCCATAGTGAATTCTGGGTCAGCCTGGGCTAGAGTGAGACCCTACCTCAACAAACCAAAAAAGAAAAAAAAAAGTCAATTATCACTGGGTTGAAGATGTGGCCTCATGCTACGTCCACGGCGACCTCGCCTGTGTAGCAAGCAGAGATGCTTCTGCACTGGAAGAGAGCTGAGGGCAGAGGGCCAGCACTCCTCGGAGGGATGCCCCCGGTGACCCCTTGGCAGTCGGTTACTGTAATGGTTCCTGCTGCCCATGAAGTCACGACGACCTAATTGCTGGCGCCAATGAGCTGTGTTCTGCGCTCTGTTTCTTTCCTGCTTTCTTCTAGCTGTTTGTCTAAGAACAGCTAATTCAACACTTATTAGTAATCATGCACGCAATCAGAGTACAAGAAACAATCTGAGTATTGAATGTGCCCCTCCTATGATTAGGGCAATGGAGGAAATGTATAACTCTACTAGGAATAAAAAATTAACTCTAAAACAGTTTTTAGATGGTGTAGAGTAGAAACAGCTTATGATGTTTTAGAACAATACTAATCCTGAGAAAGTGAAAGTAGAAATGTTAATCGGTAATGTTCATTAGAAGCATGAAAGTTCTACAGATAAGGAGTTGTAAAACTTAGACATTCCCACCAGGAAACTTCCTGGGGGGTATGTTCAGTACTTGATCAAGGGCTGATAGTAGACTCCCAGAGCTGGGAACTACCTAGATCCACTCCCCTATGAGGGAGGATATGATAAATTCGGTAATAGATAAATAAATTATAAAGGAAAAAGGAGGCTATGGCATTCTCTTCCATTTATGAAATGCTTAACAAAGACACGTAAGCCTTGGTGCTTATACTCTAGACAAGTAAGAAAAGAATTCCTGGAAAACATTAAACCAGCCTTAAAATATTGGTGGTCTTTTGGATAGAAACACTTTTATAATAAATATGAGGATTATATAAATAATCTAATAAGTGAAAAGAGATGGCTCTCTGCTCGGTTTATAAAAAATAAATAACCTATTGTTCATCTTACACCCCTTACCCCAAGCTTCTATTCATGTAAAGCTGTGGTCAATGATGCAAGGCGTCCTTCTTAAAAAATGGGTACATTCCTGCCTGATAAACATTACATGTATGCTTACAATAGAACAATACTTAAGATTGTTTAGATTAATGATTTCTGAGATCACTTGTTGGCTTGCTAAGTTTCCCTGTTCAATCTGTATAAAACCTTCATAAAACCTTCAGTAAATTGCAGCAGCATATTCAACTTGAGTGTGTCTGTCTGTCATTTCCTCGCCGAATCCCGAGTTCTCCTTGAGCCTTCGCCCTTGTTCTCCCTCGGTCCTGATCTCCCCGAGAGTCAGTCCGCGGCAGCCTCAGTCTGGAGCGATGACTCAGTGGTCAGGTGTACTTCCTGCACAAGCACGTGGGCTTGAGGGGGCTGAGACCACCAGAGTTCTAACCTCCAAGTCCTACATAAACAGCCGGTGTGACCATGCACACTTCTAACCCCAAGGCAGCGCGACCCTCTGCAAGTTCTGTAGTTAATAAAAGACTTGGGCTTAAAACGAGACTGGGTGGGCATAGCTGGCATTCGCCCCTGGCCACCATAGGCGAGTGTCTCCTGCTGCAGGGGAGCATATGGAGTGCCACACCACACACACGCACACACACACACACACACACACACACACACACACAGGTGCACACAAGCAAAAAAAAGATGTGATCTCCATCCATCCATCTACTTGTCCATTCCATCCATCCATCCATCCATCCATCCATCCATCCATCATATGACCATCCATTCATCTTCCATTCATTCAGCAACTCACTTAATACTTGTTGAGTTTCCCTTTTCACTGCTTTTTCATATTTCACTTCTAACCATACTTCTGGGCCTGGATAAATTGCTCAGTGGTTAAGTCTCTTGCCTGCGAAGCCTAAGGATCCAGGTTCCATTCACCAGTACCCACATAAAGCCAGATGTACAAGGTGGCGCATACGGTAGAGTTTGTTGGCAGTGGCTTAGAGCCCCCAGCATTCTCTCTCTCTCCCTCTTCTCCCTCTCCCTTTACCAAATAAATAAATATTTTAGACATACTTCTGCACCTGCAGTCAATCTTCTTGAGTCCACTTCCGAATGAGAATCCAGAGCCCTTCCTGGCCTGCCTCGTTGGCCCTCACAGGCTGTTATTTTATTGCCCTTCTTTTCTCGTGCTTCTGTCTGAACACATTGAATGAAGCCTATTTCTTTCACCGTCTCTGAGAGGTCTTCTCTTACTGTCTATTTCTCATTTCTAGAAAATAAGCCCTTGGAGTAAAGGTGAACAGAAGTAATTTCAGCGGAGCTCCGTGTGGACAGAAGCACCACTTCTCTGGCCTGGCCCGCCCAAAGCCTCGGCTGCAGGGAAGCTCGGCAGGGGGGCTCATAGGTTAACTGCTGGGCTGCGGAGGAAAGGAAGCAGCTGGGTACCTCACCAGCAGAGCTATTACCTGGGGGAATGAAAGGAATTTAGACAGAGCCCCCTTTTACCTGACTGCCTGGGTTTTGGAAAGTGTTCAAGGCAGAGACTGTCCATGACTGGAAAATATCCGCAGGATGCACTTGACATTGCCAGGGAAGGGTTTTCTTCCTCCCTTTAAAGAAAATAGAGATTAAACCTTGCCTTCAGCATCCATTCCTGCATTCTAACTCATGCCTTCTGTTCCTCCCCTGGAAGGGTGGTAACACAGGGGACGAGGAGTCTTATACCAGCTGCTCCTGCGCTACCACGAAGAGCCCCTTTGCAATCACGCTGGCTGGCTCTGCAGTC
The DNA here is from genome assembly GCF_020740685.1 of Jaculus jaculus. Classification (NCBI taxonomy): domain Eukaryota; kingdom Metazoa; phylum Chordata; class Mammalia; order Rodentia; family Dipodidae; genus Jaculus; species Jaculus jaculus. Next base: position 7,180,992 of record NC_059106.1, on the reverse strand, counting down.
CACGGAAGCGTAGTGGGTCTGGCGAGCCTTGAAAGGGCCTGGTCGGGGATCCCCCAGCTGGCAGCAACTTCTCACATGGCTCTGCAAGTGGCTAGAGGCTCTCGACCCAAGTCAGTTGGGAGATGCTTGTGTGAGCGTATTTCAGGGGCATTTTACTGCAGTCGTTTCCAGAGTGGGCAATATGACCATGTCCGCAGGAAGGAAAAATAATTACAATATTCTTTGAACTTATATGAACCTTTCTGGAACTCTTTTATGCATGTATTAATTATTTATTTGCACTTCTCAGAAGCATCATGACAAGGACTTGTAAACTAATGATTTACTTTGATACACAACAAAGCTGGAGTCCGGCCAAGGTCACACAGGTGGATATGTCATAAAAACCTTTTCTTCTCATTCCCACATTTAGGCAGTGTAGCAACCCATTTTCTTCCATCATATACATTGTCAATATGCTACATTTTCCACATAGGAAAGTTACAGAGGAAAATGAACACATCGGTCTGTTTTCTGTGGCACTGCCAAGTGGTCTAGAGAATAAAGAGGAGGTGGCTGGGGTACAGCTCAACTGACGACATGCTTGCTTAATACGGCTGAGTCCCTGAGTTTGATCCCCAGCACAACATAAACTGGAAGCGGTGGTGCACACCTGTGGTTCCAGCACTCAGGACATAAAGGAGAAGCATCAGAGGTTCAAGGTCAGCTTCAGCTCTACAAAGAGTTTGAGGCCAGCTTGAGCCACGTAAGACTATGTCTCATAAACAACAGAAACGAAAGGAAGCAGCAAGACTAAAGAAAGAAAGAGGTTGGATAAATCAAAAAGAAGAGAGAACACTTTACTGACTGAGCTGTCTCCCCAGCCCCTTAAATCCCTTAAATATCTTTTCTTTTGTTATATATATATATATAATATATATATGTATGTATGTATATGTATATATATAATGAATTGTGACATCGTGACCAGTTTTGGGCATCCTATTTTGGGGCATTGTTATCTTGTGCCACCATCATCCATCTCCAGAATGCTCCCATCTTCCTTAATTGCCCCTGTGCTCCTGTGAGTCATTAACTTCCCATCCTCTCCCTCAAGCCAGCCACTGTTCTGCCTTCTGTCTCTGTTTCCCTTCTAAGGGCCTCAGATATGTGACTAAGCCATTTGTTCTCTCATTGCTCATGGGACGACGTCCACGAGGCTCTTCCTTGTGTCAGCCTCCTTCCTCCTCGGGGCTGGATAGCGTGTCATTGAGCGCGTCATGCCACGGTGTCTGCTGCTCTCCTGTAGCGGTCACCCGCGGTGCTCTGCTTTGTTTACTCTGAGTGGCGCCGCGATGAAACGGGGATTGACACCCTATCCCGGCTCCTGCTTTAACTTCTCTCCCATATCTAACTAGCAATAGGATTGTTGGATCATGTGGTGATGTCTATTATCTTGGGAAAAAGTCACCACATTTTTCTATGGAAACCGCAGCATTTGACACATACCCCTACTGCAGCAATGCACAAGGGCTCCAATTTCTCCATACCTAGCCAGCACTTGTTTTGCTTTCATTCTTGTTGTTTTAGTGACAGCAATGCTAGTAGATGTGAAGTGGTATCTCGGTGCGTGGTTTAGACCATTCTGAAGTGTTCATTACCACCTGGTTCTAAAACAGTCATTACTTCTAAAGGAATCCCAAGCCCGTTAGTAGTCACTCTCTCTTTCCCCGATAAACACTAATCTGCGTTCTGTCATCTGGACATTTCCTACAATCACCCAACGTGTGATCTGTGTGTCTGGTTCTTTTTACGCAACATGATATGTCGAAGGCTCATTGTCTTAGGCCACACATCACTACCTGTGAGGGTCAGCTTTGTGTGTCAGCTTTAGACACACACCCACGTTTCCCTGAAGGTGGTTTCTGATGAGCAGCGCTGAAATCGATAGACTCTGTGAAGCTGATTTCTCTCCATCATGAGAGTGGGCTGCATCCTACCTGTTGAGAGCCATCCTTGAGGGAGAAGATGCTCTGTTAGCATGAAGAACCAAGCGGTGACATCAGCTCTGCCCCTGGTCTCCAGTAACCTCCCCAATTGCCTGAGTGAATTCTTTAAAATGACTCTCTACACACACATCCTGGGGACTCGGCCTCACTGCAGGTAATAGCGACTCTCACACCAAGTTGCTCCGTATAGATGAGTGACATCTGGCTGCATGGACACACTTTTATCAGCTCCTCGCTGATGGACAATTTGATTGATGCTTTTCCCCCACTTTTGGCCATCATGAATAATGTTTTCGTAAATGTTTGTATGCAACCTTTCTTTGAGAGCTGTTTTCAATACTTTGAGGTATAAGCCAAGCAGTGAAATTGCTGGGTCATATTATTAATTCTACTTAATGGCGAACTGTCAAATCTTTTTGAGTAGCTGCCCAGTTTCACATTCCTACTAACAATGTATGGACATTCCAATTTTTCACATCTTTATTAATATTTCCTTCCTTCCCTTTCTTCTCCCTCCTTTTCTTTTTACCTCACTTTTTCCCTCCCTCCTTCTCCCCTTTCCCTTCTTCATTCCCTCTCTCCCTTTTTTACATCATTCTTATTTCCTTTCCTCTTTCTTTTGTCCTCACTTCCCTCCTTCCTTCCTCTCCTTTCTCCTCCACTCCCTTTATTCCTTCCTCCATACTTTTCTCCCTCTTCTCCCTCCTTACTTCCTTCTTCACCTCCCTCCTCCCCTTCCCTTCTTCTCTTTTTCCATCTTCTTTAACCTTTCTCCTTCCCTTCTTCTCTGCCCCCTTCCCTCTCTCTTTCTTTTTCTTCCTCTGAGCCTGCTTCTCTCCTTCCCTTTCTTCTCTTTTTAAATCGCAGCTAATCTAGCTGTGACATATTTCACCCTGGTTTCTATTTGGAACTGCTTAATGACTAACTGTGCCCATCTGCTTTTTGTGGGCTTCTTAGCCATTTGTATGCTGTTGTTGGTGAGATACACATTTCAAAAATGTCTATTTTGGGCTGGAGAGATGGCTTAGTGGTTAAGCGCTTGCCTGTGAAGCCTAAGGACCCCGGTTCGAGGCTCAATTCCCCAGGTCCCACGTTAGCCAGATGCACAAAGGGGCAAACGCGTCTGGAGTTCGTTTGCAGAGGCTGGAAGCCCTGGCGCACCCATTCTCTCTCTCTCCCTCTATCTGTCTTTCTCTCTGTGTCTGTCGCTCTCAAATAAATAAATAAATAAATAATTTTAAAAAATATCTGTTTTAAGTGAGGGTTTAGGAAAACAACCCTCGTTTCCATAGGACATCCAAAGGTGGCTCCCGGCTCTCGGTGAGAAGCTATGGCAGCTGGCCTTGCTTTTCCAGCTCTGCCGAGGTGGACGTGCCATCGCGGAAAGTCGTTTCACTCAGCATCCAGCGCGCAGTCTGCTTCGGAAGGGATTTACATTCCTCGGGTCCCTTAAGCCTGACCGCCCCTCTGCAGTGGTAGCGTCATCATTGCCAGTTACAGCGGAGAAAATCCGTCCAAAGACTGAAAAGGAAGAAAAACGCATCACTTCTTTCTAGAACAGTGATTTAAAAATTTATTTTACAAAAGGTTAAACTCTAAGTCCCCTCATCTCCTACACCCCATCTCCCCTTTCCCTGAGGACCCTCATCTGTGGGATTGCTGGTACTCACTGTGGGCTCAGCCTGAGCATGTTCCTGCCCACCCTGTGGCTTTTACCGTCGTTCTCTCCCCTCTTCCACGATGTTCCCTGAGCTACGGTAGGCCTGTAAGCAGTCTGATTTAGTGCTGGGGTCTCTGTGGCTCTCTGGTGTTCTGCTTTGATGAGCCATGCTGTCTGTTGCCATCTTACTGGCGCTGGCTGGGAGCTGGCAGCGAGAGCAGCATGCCCGTTGTCACTTCTGCCTCAGCGTCTCCTGAGCACCGGCTGATGTGGTGGATGTGGGGTGCAGTTGGCTACCTTTTCTTCCTGTGTTGATGGATCTTGGATCTCCCCAGTATTCTTTGCCATCTGCAAAAGAGAAAGATTCTCCAGACCAGTGAGAGTAGCTTGGATTAAAGGGGGCATGCGTAGTCACGGGAGAGACTCTTGGTGAGTAAGCTCACTCTTGATATCCAGAGAGCAGTGGAGCTTTTCTGAGCCTCTCAGTTTCCTGTCTGTGGGATACCGACTTGGTCCCCAGCACCAGGCATGAGTTTTCGCCCCCTGAGTGGGTCTCAACAGGTTGTGTGCCACTACTGCACAGTGTGTGCTCCTGGCCTGGGTGCTTGCTTTTTGGAGCTTGCTGAGTCTCCTGCTTCCCAGCGCCACGGGGCCAAGCCTGGAGGGAACTGCAACCTTCTCAGCTACAGCATGGCGACCTGGCATCCTGTGAGGGCAGCCGGTGGTGTCTTCAGCAGTAGGGTGTTGCCTTTTAAGTGCTTTGACAATGGCCTGCATTGTGTTGGGAACCTGGTAGGTCACTCTGACCAACAGCTCTCTTTGAGGGGTGACTCACTTCTGGGTTCAGCATTTACCAGCTAGAGACCATGATTTTAGCATTAAGTTTGTCCTATCTTCTACAGGGAGTTTCTTTCCAGACCATCCCCCACTCCATCTACTGGTGATTCCATCTTGTAGATTGCTAAGAGGAGAGTTTCTGTGGTTTTGATCCATGTTGTCTTACACCGTGTGTGATGCCCTTCCCCGCCCTCCGTGCCCCCGCCCCTCCACGACTTCTACCCGCTGTGCTCTGTCCCTCACCTGGCCTGTGTGTCCTATCTCTTCCTCTCCTCACCCCGGTTTCCTCTTTGTTCTGGTCCACATGAGATGCACCTCACTCATTGACGCATACTATTTAATGATTTTATGGTTTTCCTAGAGTTGGGCAAACATAACCATCATCAAGCTGAGATACATTGTCATCACTCCGAAAGTGTCACTCAGCCCCGTGACATTCATGCTTAGTTTGTGACCATATTCCTTAGGCCTTGGTGGAGAGCAACCCACTTTTCTATAGTTTCAACTACTTGAGATATCTCAGAGAAAGAGACTTATGCTCTATGCAGCCTTTTGTGACCGACTTCTTTCCACTTAAAAAAAAAATGTTTACAAGGGAACTTGGGAGAGCTATCGGTCACGAAAACTCCTGCCGTAGAAACCTAAGGACCTGAGTTTGGGTTCGCAGCAGCCACATCAATGCTGCACACAGTGGTGCGTCCTTTCAGGCCAGGGTGGGGGAGCATTGACAAGCAGATCCCCAGGGCTAGGCCAGCTGAATTGGTGAGCTCTGGGCGCAGTGAGAGACCATGTCTCGAAAACACGTGGGGACTGATGGACAAAGATACTCTAGGCTGACCTTTGGCCTGCACATGCTTGCACAGTGTGTGCCCACACAGGACAAATACCCATACACGTGCACACACCACATACACATGCACGCGCAAAAAGATGCTTCTAAGACTTGCCCATTTGTTGGCATGCAATAAAAAGAGAAAAAGACAGGGGTATGGGCACACCAGGGCCTCTTGCTACTGTAAAAAATTCCAGATGCATGTGCTACTGTATGCATCTGGCTTTATGTGGGTGCTGGGGAATTGAACCTGGGGCCAGAAGGCTTTGCAAGCAAGTGACTTTAACAGCTGAGTCATCTCCACAGCCCATGCTTATTTTAATTGCTAAGGAATGTGTAATTTTATAGCTATGCCCCACTCTATGTATTCACCCCTATGTTGGTAGATATTTGGGTTTCTTCCAATTTTTGACTATTACAACAAAGGCTTGGCACAAGGGTAATGTTGTATGAAGACATCTTTTCCATGCTAATTTGGGATAAACCTAGGAGAGGAATGGCCTGGTCATACTGTAAAGCTATGTGTAAAACTGACCAGCCAAGTGGTTGTACCATTTTACAGTCCCACCAGCAGTACATGAAGGCTCAGCATTCTCCATCTTTTGCCAACACGAAAGCGCATGCCATCTTTATTTTAGCTGTCCTGGGAGGCGTGACATGGTAGCTTATTGCAGATTTTATTTCCCAGAGGAAAGAAACTACTCAGCATATTTTCATATACTTACTGGTCACTTCTGTGTCTTCCTTAGAGACATGTTGGTTCATATTATTTTCCCATTTGAAACTGGGCTATTTGCTCTGCTTTTGAGTTATACATCCTTATATGTTTGGGATAAAGATACCATTTGATAATTTATTTTAGTATTACTATTTTTTTTCATTTTTAATCTGTGAAGTTATTTTAAACTTTTATTTATATTTTCTTGAATGGTATGTGTAGCACAAATAGTTTCGTTTTGTTTTCTCTCCTTTTTATTTATTTTTTTTGTATTTTGGCAGAGCCCAACAGATATATATAGTTTTTTTCTTAATTGTGATTTTATTTTCTTAACTAGGATAGTTTTGCCTAACTCATGGTATGAACATATTCATTCCTGATTTTTTTTAACTTAAGGTTTTATCATTTTAGCTCTTATTCCATTGACTATAAATTTGAAGATTTTCAGTAATCCATTCTTTCTATATCTGGCCTTTAAACTGTAGCACACTATCTTAATTATAAGAGCTTTGCATTCAGCTCTGATTTTGGGAAGTAGGAGTCCAATATTTTCTCAATAACTTTCTATTATTGTAAGTGTCATATATTTATAATATATAATATAAATAACATTTATTACTCTAACTCCTTTAAAGTACATGATTTAATGACAATCACAGTGTGGTATAACCATCACCACTGCCTGTTTGCAGGACATTGTTCAGTCCACACAGAAACAGGCACTCCCCTTTCCCCTTTCCTTCCCGCCCCTAGAGCCCCTGCCATGTCTTCTCTTTGTAGGAATTTTAGCATTCCAGGAATCTCCTATAGGTAGAACCCTATGGTAGTTGTTTTTTTCCCAGGCTATCCGATCACTGGCCCATGAATTTGATGTAAGCCCAGGGATTAGTCCCAGGTATAAAATTTAGACCACCCCAGGTCTTTTTTGAGTGAAAACCTTTGCACTGCAACACCTTCCCATGTATGTGGCTGAGTTTTCAGAATCCTGAATTCCAGTAGGTTTTCACCCCAGCCTCTATTCCAGATCTCAGCAGGCCTGTTTTGTAGTCTCCGCCCCCACTTGCTTGCCATAGACCCTGAGTTTGCAGTCCTGCTCAGCTGGAAGCATGTGCAATGACAGACACTTTTCCTGCTTGCATTCCGCACTCTCCAGGGGACTGAACTAGTGAGTGTCTCCTTCGGGGAGGCCTCTGAGTGGACCTGTCGGATGCACACAGCAACCTGCAAGTAAGGGCGGCTCCTTCCTCCTCGAATGTGGAGAGCCCAGCCCCTTCACAGAACCAGCACCTCCTCCAAAGGGACAGACCAGGATGAGGAAGGATGCCACAATAGGTACCTCTATGGGGCTCTTTCTTCACTGGGAGTTTTCTTTACTTTCAGGCTTTGTAATGATCATTTTCTCATAGGTTTCTATATATGGATAAGAACTTGGAATATCCTTTTTGTTTGTGCCAACATCCAGGCTCCATGTTTGTGCTTTTTTTTTTTTTTTTTTTGATGATCACGCTTTTCTCTAATTTATGTATAAATTTTAAGATCATGTCAATTTCTGCAAATAGAACAATGCCAGGTTGAATTTTTCTAGAAATTGTTTTGAATATGTAGATAAACTTAGAAAGCGTTGCTACCTAAATAACATTAAGTTCTCTATGAACATTGGGTAATTTTTCATTTATACATATTAAGACCTTTAATTTCTTTCAAAGATACTTAATAGTGTTTTTAGCATACCAACTCTGTAATTTGGGGTAAGTTTATCTTCAGGTGTTTAATTTTTCATGCTATTAAAATTAAATTGGTTTCTTAATTTTATTTTTGGCTTGTTCATTATTTGAATGTAGAAGTATAATTGATTTTGCATTAATTGCTGGATTTGCTACTCATTTTTCATTTCCTTCTTGAACGTTTTATTAATTCAAGTAATGGTTCTGTGTGCTATTTACAATTTCCAACCTACAAGACATTTTGTTGAGTTTACTACTTATTTACAACCCTTTCTTTTGAATGCTCTGGTACTTTCTATGTGCAAAACATGTCATATGCAATCAAAGACTCTACCTCATTTCAAATCTGGATGCATTTGTGTAATTATTTCCCAACTTAATCACAGTAGTTGGAACTTCTAGTAAAATGAACAGTAGAAAGAGCAAGACATCATTGCCTTGACCTTGACATTCAGGGAAACATTCGGTATTTCACCACGAGAGGTAATGAAAGCGCTGGGCTTTCTCTGGGTGCTTTTGTCAGATGAACTAAGTTCATTTCCTTGCCGAGTTTGTGGGTTTCTTTGAATGTGTTTTCTACATATATTGCGATGACCCCATGGCTTTTGTCTTTTATTCCATAGTGAATCGTAGTAACCGAGTTTTGGACATTAAGAGAACTTTGCATTCCTGGTTGGCACTGGACATAGTGGTGTATATCCATTATCTCAGCACTCAGAAGTCTGACTCTGGAGGATCTCAAGTATGAGACTAGCCTGAGCAGCGCAGAGAGATCCTGACTTTAAATTAAATAAATCACTGAGTAAATAAATAGTCCCACTTGGTAATGATACTAGCCCTCCTTTTCTGTTCCCTGAGTTGTTGTTTTGCTAGCTAAATATTCCAGACAGTCATATCCATAGGGTATAGTTACATTATAACGGTTTTGGCCTATAATCCCATCTTGTGATATCATGCTTGGTATCAGGATGTTACTGGTAAACCATATAAGTCACTTCAATGCATAATGAGGACTCCTAGCTGAGGAAAGTAAAACCGAGATTAAAAGTGACTACAGAGAGTAAAACTAGGGTTAAAAACGACTATTGATAATAAAAACGTACTGTATATCTCTAAAGCATAGAAGAAAAGGACTTAAACATTTTTACCACCAGGGCAGGATAAAGAGATTAAATTATCAAATGTTATTTTATATGATACATTAAATTATATATTAAAACATTGCATAATGGCACATATATGGAGCCATAGCATGGTTCTCTGTTAGTATATGTGTAGGTATGAGTTAAAGTGAAATAAATAATTTTTATTTATTGTATCTTATGTTTCCATGTATCCTTCCAGCATTTTTCTAGTAAAATTTACATTTTTCTGTGATTTAAACCCCAATGTTTTTATTTCATGCCTATTTTTTTTTCAAGTAAAAATATTAGGTCTTTGAAATACCAGATCTTGGATGTTAATCAGCTTCTTTTGTTTCTGAGCCCAGACAACTTCTACAACTCATCCACCAGTGCGCTAAACTTCCTGGTTAGGAGATATAACTATGATCAATATTTGTAAAATCATCTTTAAAATGATCTGTATTTGATATGTAAACAATGCCCTTTACTTTGTTTTTATTTCTTTGATAGAGTGTGAGAGTGAGAGAGAGAGAGAGAGAGAGGGAGAGAGAGGGAGAGAACTGGTGTGCCAGGGCCTCAGCCACTGAAATTGAACTCCTGACACTTGCACCACCTAGTGGACATGTACGACCTTGCACTTGCCTCACATTTGTGTATCTGGCTTTTGTGGCATCTGGAGAGCAGAATATGGGTCCTTAGGCTTCATAGGCAAGTACCTTAACTGCTAAGCCAGCTCTCCAGCTGAGCTCCCCGAACAATGAGCTGCTCCCTATCTGAACCATGTGAATGTATTTTTCTCATAGATATTTTGTTTGGATTCCAACAAGAGACTCACTGTGCTGAATAAGATGGTGATGCAGCAGTTAGCACTCTCAGCACGGCCTCAAGTTAAGTTTGCAGAGTGGGAAAACTGGAGCATCTTCCTTCTATGACCTCACTGTGTGTTGCCCTAGATCTCCATTGTTCTTCCAGGAGACTGAGCCTCAAGTGGTGTGATTGAGATCCTACCAGAGGTTTCTCTTGGCAGTTCACAGTAGCTTACTGGATCAGTGGATTTTAAAGACATATCTGTGACATCTTTTACCAACAACTATATCTCAACAAATATATATGCATGTATGTATTAGATGTGTACTTATTTATTCTGTATGTATATTTTCTCAGAGCCATGATACCATTATATTATACTTGAAAAAACAGAAACAGCTTTAAAATCATCAAATAGCTACTCAAGTGCTCATGTATTATATGGACTTTACTGAATTACTTCAGGAAACTCACTAAAAACCATCACTGCCATCAACAGTGTGCATAGCAAAGGATAGAGATTAGTAGTCTATTATTTATTTAAATTAACACACACACAAACACGTATTGTGTGTTCAATGTATTTTCAGCAGGATGCCAAAATAATTAATTTGGAAAAAAATCACCACATTCAATAACTTTAGAGAGGTACTTGGCTATGGAACAGTATTTTAATTTGAACCCCCCCACTTGACCATTTTTCTTTATTTCATCAGGGCACTCCTTTCTCCTGTAAATTATTCTATAGCAAGTCTGCCTAGTTTTTTTTTTTTCATAAAGAAAATTTCAGTATTTTTAAAATATAGGCATTCTTAAAAACTTAGCCATATTGCCATTATATTCTTTTTGAAAAAAACAGAAAGCTTTAAAAATTATTCAATAGTTGCTCTGTTGTGCCAAGACCCCTGACCAGGAGCCAAGACCCCCAGTCACCCAGGACCCAGAGGACCGCCACAGAAGCCAAGACACTAGAATGTAAAAGCAACAGGTTTCTTTTCTATTTTTAATTTTTTTTATTTTTATTTATATATTTGAGAGTGACAGGCAGAGAGAGAAAGAGGCAGAAAGAGAGAGAGGAGGTGGGCATGCAGGGCTTCTAGCCCTGCAAACGAACTCCAGACGCGTGCGCCCCCTCGTGCATCTGGCTAACGTGGGTCCTGGGGAATCGAGCCTTGAACCGGTGTCCTTAGGCTTCACAGGCAAGTGCTTAACTGCTAAGCCATCTCTCCAGCCCTAACAGGTTTCTTTTAATGTCAAGCTTAAGCAGGGACTCAATCCACACAGACTGATGCAGCGGGAGTGGGAGAGAGCCCCGACCTTCTAAAAGTAGGGGTTTATAAAGGAAAAGAGTGGGAAGGGGGCAAAGGGGTTACATCACATTGCATGGTTCCAAGAAGGCACGTGTGGGAACATTTCTAGTTGCTTATCTCTGGTCAGCAGACTGCTTGCAGAACCTATGTATTGCAAGAGGCCGGAGGCCCCCATAGTTAAGTATTTCTGGAATGTACTGTTGAGCAAGTGAGCATGAGGTAAAGGTCAACGCATTAGTCAGCTAATTCCTTATCTGAGCTGAGCCCGGGCTGCTCTTTATGTTCACAATGATTTGTCCTACAATGGCAGTGCCATTGTTTAATTATTTATGCATTTATTTCTTTTGGGTCGCTCAACTCAAGCGCTCAAGCTTCCTCTCTTACATTCACTTGCAATACAATTGTTTGAATTAGTTGTCTTGCATTTTGTCACTATGTTGATAGATTCTCTAACCCAGTTCTCTATTGTTTTCTTAAAATTTACTTATTGAAGACCATAGGGTGTTCATCATACGAAGTTCCTCACCTTTTGGTTGATTGTATCTCTGTGATACCGATACCCTTCAACAACTTATTTTATTTACCTATTATTACCTGGAAGTAGTCACGAGGGCTTGGTCGTGGGCACACTCAGCATTGCAGTAAGTTCCTGTGTGGATCTTTCCGAATCTCTGAATGTCACCCCAGTAGTTCTCAACAGCTCCCCTGCTCTCTTTTGTTGTACTGTGACCCATTTCTTTTTTTTTTTTTAATTTAATTTATTAGTTTTCTTTTCAGTAAATACAGGCAGTTTGGTACCATTATTTAGGCTCATCTGTGATCTACCCCTTCCCTTGTTAATGAAAATGGGTCGTGCATTGTGGAGTTAGCCTCCAGTTATTGGTATGATAAATATCTCTGCAAATCATGACCCAACATGTGACTCTGACATTCTTTCCGCCCCCTCTTCTGCAAAATTTCCCTGAGCCATGTTGGGTTCATTTTTGGTCTGCTTCAGTGCTGAGGTGTTGGGGGCCTCTGAGGCTCTGGCTCTCTGATTTGGTAGGAGTTGATTTTTCTCTGTGTTGGTCTCCTTCCCCTTTATGCTGGTATCCGGTTCACAGGAAAGCATCACCCTTGCTTATTTTGCCAGTTGTCCTTAGTTTCAGTTGGGCCCCTTTTGAGGTATTTTGGGGCAGCTCTCTTCTTAGGATCTGCATCTATCTGGAAAAGAGAAGCAGATTCTCCAACGGAGAGTAAGTTAGCACCCAGAAAATTGAGATAACACTTACTGTTTTGATGGACAGTTTGATAGGTGTAGGCCCTCTTATACCCCGTGATTGATGGTAGCTTGATATTGTAGAGTGGGCTTGTGTTTGGGTATGGTTCTGACTTGTTTCCCAGCTCCAGCTATGGGTCTAGTACCACTGAGTGGATCAGTTAGCCAAATCAAGAGCAATTGATTCCTCACCATGGCTGTGTACCACTATTGCACTTGTGTGGGCATCACAGACAGACCAAATGGCTGAACCTTCACTAGACCCTTACAGGAAACACCTGAACTACAAGACACTGGAGAGGGTAGGATCAAAACTGACCTAAATCTCCTACATCTTCCCTCCCTCCCTCTCCCCCTCTCCCCTTTATCTCTATCCTCTCTAACTCTTGTATATTAGTTATCTTTTTCCTCAATTTCTTAGTGGACACTGACCTGTAACCCCCACTTCCAGCTTGGGCCTACCATCCACAATGATCTTTTGATCAGAGAAACCTACAAGGTTTCCCAAAACAATGACAGACTTCTGTCAGAGTACTTGATGACCCACCAAAGGCCAGTGGTAAGACCCTATTGCTGAAGACTCCATATGCAGCTGACGCGTAAAATGGAATGACATGGCTGGAAGCCAGGAGAGAGTCAGTCCCCAGACAGTCAGCGTGTCTAGTGCCAGAAGGCGCTACATAGGCGACTGGGGGAAATGACCAAGATCTGTCCAAGCAACACATTGTTTAACCTAATTAGCAACAAATAACTGGATGTGACCCATTTCTTTTTCTCTCTTGCCTGGACTCCACTGCCGGCACTTAGATGTTTTTGTTTTATTAGTATATATTAGTTGTGCAAAGGGACTTTATTACGACATTTCCATACATGCATGCATTTCAATCAAATTCACCCCTTCTACTTCTCTTCCTCACTCCTTCTCTCTTTTCTCCTGTCATATCTCTTAATAGTCCTTTCTATTTTTGTGTCTTTTTATTGCACTGTTTTCCATATATGAGAGAAACTCTGCAGTAGTTGTTTTTGCGCAAGTTGCTTATATTAGTTCATGGTACAATTTGAAGGTTTGCTCCAGAGCTCCCCGAGTCTGTCCCTTCAGGCAAGAGCCTTTTCTTTCCCCTTCTCAGTTATCAATTGTACTGATCTAGCATCAAGATTCTTTCCTCTGTCCTCTCATTGTTCCACTGACCCTAGCCATCAGTCTCTTACTTCCGATAATTTGGTTCTCTTTCTGATTTCTTTTTTACGATTTCTATTTCTTTTCTGAGAATGCTTATTGTTCAGCTCATTTTAAGTTTTTTTCCCACAGGGAATGGGTTATAATAGCTGCTTTGTCAATTTTTCTGTGTGTTTATTTCAATATCCAGGGCATTTCAGAGTTTGCAGCTGTTAAGTGCCTTTCTTCATAAGAACTTTTCAAGGCAGTTTCTCGGTTGTCTGTTGCTTGTGTGCACTGTGATTTTTTTTTATTACATCTGGAGTATTATTGTTATGTTGTCTGAGCCTGTGTTCTGTTACAAGGCTTTGGAAGATTTTACCTTTGAAAGGTCTTGTACATACTCCAAGCATTTGGGTTAATCTAAAGTCAGTTTCAGGTGTTTTGCTGCGCTCCTTCCTGTAGGTCTGTCCTTAACATGTACCTTTCAGAGCTGCATCTGATCATTGCTCTGTGCTCTAATATCAGTTCATTTCCACAAACCTCCGCTGTGCTCACGTCATCTCTGCCATGTGTGTGGGGCTCAAGGATGACACTGGAACCAGCAGAATTTTTATTGTTTTTAAACCTTTAATTTAGGTATTTATTTGCAAGAAGACACACAGAGAGAATGGGCACACTAGGGCCTCCTGCCACTAAGAGCAAACTCCAGATGCATGTGCCACCCATTGCATTTGGCTCCATGTGGGCACTGGGGAATTGAACCTGGGCATTAGGCTTTACAAGCAAGTGCCTTAACCACTGAGTCATTTCTCCAGTCTTTTTTTTTTTTTTTATTTTTTGATACACGGTTGCTGTACTCCCAGCGTGACTACCGGGATTTGTCCCCTCTTTGTGGTGTCCCCTGTCCAGTGCCCTGCGCGCTATTTGGACTCCCCGAGGCCAGCTCCAATTCTTGACAAGCCGCAGACAGTCTCAGCTCTGGGCTCTGCTCCTGAGAATAAACCACCTTCACCAACTTGATTCTAAGTTTTGACTAACTACTGTGTTTTGTCTGCTTCTGTCTACTTTCCAATCCCTCTGGAAAACTATGTGGTTCGTCCTAATATTTTAGCTGTTGTGAGTATTATTAAAATTGGCCATGGTACCCAGTGTAGAATGGAAATTTTTGTTACTTGAATTTTCTCTTGGTGTTTGAGTTAGCTCCAGGTTGCTAGGATTGACACCCAATCAACCACAGTTTATGTGAGCAATGGGTTTATCTTCAGCTTACAAATCCAGGGGATATTCCATAGATGGCAGAAGCTGCTCTCTTTCATGGCTCCAAGTGGAGGATAGCCACCCCCCACCACCAGCAAGCAAGCAAGCAAGCAAGCAAGGACCACCAGAGCTCAAGCAGCCCTCTCCACACCCTTGGGCTGGAATCAGAACCCCACTGGTGACCCTCCCCCTCCAGCCGACTGCTGGAGACTAAGGCAGGAAGCTTCACCTTACTTAAAACTACCTGAGGTTCTGGGGACATGCATTAACACTCACACTACCATACACTGGATGTCAGCAGCTTCCCATTTAGTGTACCTAGGACTTCTTAAATGTGTGTCATCAGCCAGTTTGGGAGGCATTCCTTCAGGTTTCAATTATCCTGCCTTCTCTTGTCTCAAGGGAAGTGAGTAGTTCCCATGTTAGATTTTTATCACCATCACATCTGTATTTTACTCATTTACCCTTATTTTTCACTATTTCTATTGCATTCTAGTTATTTTTTAAAATTCTGCTCAAGTATGTCTAAATATTTGTGGAACTAATCCGCTGAGTGGAATATTTCAGTTCTTCTACCTTTTATTCTCCAAATCCAGTGTGGTCCTTTTTATACTTTCTAATTCTGTACTTAACTTTTCAGCCATTTCTATTTATTTGAGAAAGCAAAGTATAGTTTGAAATTTCTGTGTGAATTGTTCTTATTACTTGTTACCTCGGGTGCCTCCTTATTTATTATTGTGAAATATGTATTTTGTTTAATTAGTAATCATCTCAGGAATTATTAAATAATTATTAAATTACATCATATATTAGATTATTGATTTTATTTATTATATGTTAATTATTAAAATGATTAATTATTAAGACCTTAATAATTTAAGGTCTTCTATAATGATGTTCTTCTTGACAGTGTTTGCCTTTTTTATTTTTCTGGGTAAAAATGGGGTCCCTTGGGTGCAACTTTAAAGTTTGAGGTGATTTTACAATGTGCTGCTACCTCAACATAGTATTCTTCATCTTCGCTGCTGGAGGCCATGCCTTTGATATTTCAGCCCTAAGGAAGTGAAGTTATTCTGACCCCGCCTTAGCTGTGGGCACAAAGATCTTGTATGGAGCCATCAAGCAATCCTGGGGGAACAACAGGTCCAAATACTGAGCCCCTAAGGCTATGTTAGCCAAGGGTCACAGAGAGCTCAGACACAGCACAGCAGACTATCCCAAGCAAAGAGAAATTCTCTTCTGGTTAAAGGGGAGGAGAGACAGAGAATGTCACAAAGGAAAGGAGAGGCTGAAGGGGCTGGAGAAGCGAAGAGAGGTCAGAGAACCACACGCGTGGCTCGGGTCATTTATGTGACTCAGACATCCAATTACAGTGAGCCTTATCATCAAACTCAGGTGTATAACGGAGGGAGCTGATTGGTTGGCAGCCCTGAGGCTGACTTAGGAAGGGTTAGCCCCCAGGTTTTAAGCCTGGGAAACTGAGGAAGAAAAATGAAGCTGTTGTTCCTGAGTGGGGGTTAGGAGGTTGCTGCGTATAGTCATCTTGGATGAGACTGGGTCAGGTGTGAGTTCTAGTCCTGTTAGAGTAGGCAAAGAGATGTCCATGTTTCTGTGGGCTAGTCCCCAGTAACTGCCTACCCCCGCCAAATGCTACCTTGCTCCTAATCCGTATCAGTATCATAAACAAGAAACGAGGGGCTGGAGGGATGGCTTAGCAGTTAAGTCATTTGCCTGCAAAGTGAAAGGATCCATGTTCAATTACCCAGGACCCACGTTAGCCAAAGGCACAAGGGGGCACACACATCTGGAGTTCATTTGCAGTGGCTGGAGGCCCTGGCACCACTCCCATTCTTTCTTTCTCTCCCTCCCTCCCTCCCTCTCTCTCTCTCTCTCTCTCTCTCCCTCTCCTTTCCTCCTTCCTCCTCTTCTGTCAAATAAATAATAAAATAATAAATAAAGAATAAGAAAAGAGTAGGAATCTCCATGCCAACTTACCATTGCAGATGGCTTTGGGATGACCACCTTAGACCATTAGAGTTAGATGATATCCAGATGGAACACAGAACTGTAAACAAAGGCAGAAGTTTGAGGACAGAAATGATTAAACCACACTTGGAGAATCCTGTAGAATGGATATAGCATGTTTTAAGGAACTAACAACTTCTCCTCCTCCTTCTTCTTGTTCTTTTTTTTTTATTTTTGAGGTAGGGTCTCACTGTAGCCCAGATGATGTGAAATTCACTATGTAGTCTCAAGGTAGCTTCAAACTCACAGTGGTCCTCCTTCCTCTGCCTCCAGAGTGCTGGGATTAGAGGTGTGCCACCATGCCCAGTTTAAGGAACTAAGATCTGAGGAAATTCCTAGTGTGACTCAATCTCCAAGCTCTCAACCTTTATCAAGCTCCATAGGAAAGTCAGCAGTCTCTGAAGGAATGCTGTCTCCAATGTTCATTTAAAATCATGCCACATAATACAAAGGACAAGAACTCACAGAACAACACTGGGCGCTATGGGAACAATCTACAGTGTAACTGGTTCTGAAGACAGCACTTAGGGTGACCTTGTGGGCATTCTGTGGGGGACCTTTCACTGCAGGCAGTGAGCATCTGTCATCCCTGCATTCTGAAGCCCACAGGAACCATACGGGGCACTGAGTCCTGGTCATTGGAGAGGGGATGCTTATGGTACACAATTAGAGTAAGAGCCCTCATCCTTGCAGCTAGGCATGGCCACATACATGTCTGAGTTCTACCCAAGAGGCACACCTTTAGTGCTCCACCCTAGCTAGAATGTAGCTGAGAGGCCAAGCTACAGGGGCAAATGAGAGCATGTCAGTGGCCTAACAAGGCTCCTGGCATTCGACACCCCACTCATCCATCACAGTCCTCGTAGACAGAACATCCTGCCCATAACTTCATAGAAAAGTAGGTTTCTGGTCTGGGGAGATGTCTCACTGGGCAAAGTGCTTGTGTTGCCAACATGAGGCCTAAGCTTGTTCCCAAGCACAGTGTAAAAATGCTGGGCACGGCGGCCCATCCCTGTCACCCCAGTCCCGGGAACAGGAGCCTCCCCGAGCATGCTGGGTAGCCAGGCTCGCTGCGCAGGTGACGCTGGGTTCAGTGAGTGACCCTGTCTCAAAAGCTATCACTCAAGGTTGTCCTCTGGATGCCATATGTGCATGGTGCATGTCTATTCACATCCACCTGTGCTTACACCATGTGAACATGCATACATGCCACACCACACAAACACACACACAAGAGAGAGAGAGAGAGAGAGAGAGAGAGAGAAAAGTCAACTTCCAGCCCATCTGAGCAGATGTACTGCAGACCTGCTTCGTCACAATGACCTCACATCCAGTCCAGCGACAGCCACCAATCAACACGATGACTTCTGAACCAGTGAAGAAGACAGTTACCTTTGAAGACATAGAACGAAAGCGGCCAAGTAGATGTGTTTATATTCAGCATTCTCTTCCAAGAAATGGGCAGCAAGTGTAAAATTTTGCTCTTCCACATAAAAGTTCCCTGGCTAGCTGGCTGAGACCTGTTCATGTGAGTTCTTAGAATACGGACTGAAATGAAAAGATATCTCGTCCTGAGATTGAAAATGTCAGCCATTTACATGACTTCCTAGCATGTGCTCCGAGGCTCTCTCTCATGAGTTGACTGAATAATTTCAAAGGCCTCAAAAACCACTGTTAGAGCTACAGAATCATTAGACACAAGAACACCAGGTGTGTGTGTGTGTGTGTGTGCATGTATGTGTGAATGTTCATTGTGTGTGGGTACACATGTGGGTGTTGGTGCACATGTGTGGAGGGCTGGTCATGCTGGGCACCATCCTTAATCACTCACTACCTTATTTTTGTTTTATTTATTGCAGAGAGAAAAAGAGAGAGAGAGAGATAGACATATAGAATGAGTGTGCCAGGGCTCCAACCTCTGCAAATGAGCTCCAGACACACATATCACCTTGTGCATCTGGCTTATGTAGGTCCTGGGGAGTCAAATCTGGATCCTTAGGCTTTGCAGGCCAATACCTTAACCGCTAAGCCATCTCTACAGCCCAGCCATATCTCCAGGCCTCCTCCTTATTTGTGAGACAGGTCTCTCTGTTTGAACTTGGACCTCGCTGATTCAGCTCACACCACCCCAGCAGTGGGGTTCCAGGTTCCTGCTGCTGAAGATTCAAACTCACGCCCTCGTGTTTGTGTGGCAAGCACTTGACTCACTGAGCTATCTGTCTCCCCAGCACCCTAAACCAAGGTTTTGTAGGATGTCCATTCTGCTTCCTTATGGCACTGGCTCATTCTAAGAACTGAGCACCTTCTCTTCTGGTTAGGATACCAAGGAAGGTAACTTGCAAGAACTGTAATAGCCACTACATTTTTGCAGGTCATAAGAATGTGGAATATTTAAATTTTTTTTTGTTTTAATATCTCATTTATTCATTTGCAAGCAGAGGGAGATAGAAGAGAGATAGATAGAGAAGATGGGTGAGTCAGGGTCTCCACCCACAGCAAACTAATTCCAGAATGATGTGCCACCTTGTGCACGTGGCTTTACATGGGTACTGGGGAATCAAACTGGGGTTAGATTTGAATGCAAGTGCCTTAACCACTGAGCTATCTCACCAGTCCAGAATGTGGAATCTTGCTCCTTTATCTCCGCATTTTGACCTTGTAGGTTTTTTGTTTGTTTGTTTGTTTGTTTATTTTGAGGTAGGGTCTCACTCTAGCCCAGGCTGACCTGTGTACTCAGGATGGCCTCGAACTCATGGCTGTCCTCCTACCTCTGCCTCCTGAGTGCTGGGATTAAAGGCGTGTGCCACCACACCCAGATGACCTTGTAGTTTTGTGTGTGTGTGTGTGTGTGTGTGTGTGTGTGTGTGTGTGTGAGAAAGAAAGAGAGAGAGCCACTGCAAACAAACTCTAGACCTATAGCCACCTTGTATGCATACATCACCCTGTGCATCTGGCTTATATGGGTTCTGGGGAGTTGAACCTGGGTCTTTGGGCTCTGCAGGCAAGTGCCTTAAGGGTTACACCATCTCTCTAGTCCTGACTTTGTAGTTTTTGATATTTACTGTCTTTACTATGTAGCCCATATTGGCCTCAAACTCTTGATCCTCCTGCCTCAGCCTTCCAAGTACTGACCAAGAATGCTTTCCTCTTTCATTGCAAGGTCTGAACCCAGGGCCTGTCCATGGAAGGCAGGCATTGTGCTACTGAGCTACATCCCCATCCCCCAAGTTTTACTAAATGTTGAGAAAATGAACATTTTTTTGTTTGTGTGATTCACAAAGCACAGGGTTCATGGGTTAGAAAATGACCACAATAATTTTGACCTCCAAGCCATTGCATAACTTCCATGTCATGTGTGTGGGAACAGTGAGTGATCTACATCTCATTAAGCTAGAGAGACGTGACGGCGCTGCTATGCTTACGTCAAGAAATCAGCGACTTCCATGTTGCCAGCAAACTCCAACAGAATCACGTGAGGCAGAGACAGGACAATCCTTAGCACTTGCTGGCTAGCTAGTCTATAGAGTTCTGGATCCAGTGAGAAACTTTGTCTCAAAAACTAAGGTGGGGGTCTGGAGAGATGGCTTAGCAATTAAGGCATTTGCCTGCGAAGCCTGAGGAACCAGTTTTGATTCCTCAGATCCCATGAAAGCCAGATTCACAAGGTGGCACGTGCATCTGGAGTTCATTTGCAGTGGCTGGAGGCCCTGGTGTGCCCATTCTTTCTCTCCCTCCTTCCCTTTCTTTGTTTTTCTCTCTTCTCTCTAATAAATAAACAAAAATAGTGAAAAAAAATTAAAAATCCAAGGTGGAATGTGACTAAGACAAGCAGCCTCTGACCTCACAAACGCTTCTACACATGTGTAAGGCCCCCTCCCCCCCACATGTATAAGCCCCCCTCTGCCCGCCCAATGCAAATGAAAGAAACTCAAGACTTTTCTTTGAGATGGAATCTGCTTGGTCAGTCAGTTGTCTTTCTGTGTGGACATTCCATTCTTTAATTTTTATACTATTTGAACAGATCTTGATACCTGATAAGACAACTGACCCTGTATATACCTAGATTCCCTTTAGGTATTTTTTGCCTTTCCAAGTATATATATATATATATTAACTTTATTTATTTATTTTTATTTTTTTATTTTATTACTTTTCTATTCTGCAAGTACAGGCAGTTTGGTACCATAATTAGGCTCATCTGTGACCTATCCCCCTCCATTGGCCCCTCCTTATTGAGGTATATGGGTCGTGCATTGTGGAGTTAGCCCACAGTTATTGGTACAATAAATGTCTCTGCATATCATGACCCAACATGTGGCTCTGCCCTTCTTTCTGCCTCCTCTTCCGCAAAATTTCCCTGAGCCATGTTGGGTTTATTTTTGGTCTGCTTCAGTGATGAGGTGTTGGGAGCCTCTGGGGCTCTGGTTCTCTGATTTGGTAGGCATTGATTTTTCTCTGTGTTGGTCTCCTTCCCCCTTGTGCTGGTATCTGGTTCATCAGGAAAACAGCACCCTTGCTTGTTTCACCAATTTTCCTAGTTTCAGCTGGGAACCTTTTGAGGTATGATGGGGTGGCTCTCTCCTTAGGATCTGCATCTATCTGAAAAAGAGAAGCAGATTCTCCAACGGTGAGTAAGTTAGCACCAGGACAAATGAGATAGCCCTTACTTTTTTTAATAGAGAGTTTAATAGGTATAGGCCCTCTTGTAGCCCATGATTGATGGTAGCTTGCTATTGGAGAGTGGGCTTATGTTTGGATACGGTTCTGACTTGTTTCCCAGCTCCAGCTATGGGTCTCGTACCACTGAGGGGATCAGTTAGCTGAATCAAGAGCAGTTGGTTCCCCATCATGGCTGTGTGCCACTATTGCACTTGTGTGGGCATCACAACAGGTTATTTGCTGCTAAGTAGGTTGGACCATGAGTTGCTTGAAACATCAAACAATCAAATGAAAATAAATGCTGGCAAGGATGTGGAAAAACAGGAACACTCATCCACTGTTGGTGGGAATGTAGGATGGTACAACCACTTTGGAAAGCAATATGAAGACTCCTGAAAAAGCTGACTATAGAGATACCAACAGACCCAGTTATTTCCTTACTGGGCATCTACTCTAAAACCTTCAAACCACAGACCAGAGAGATTTGCTCAACCATGTTTGTAGTGGCTCAATTCGTAATAGCTAAGAGCTGGAACCAACCCAGATGTCCATCACTAGAAGAATGGATAACTAAGATGTGGTATATCTACACAATGGAATTCTATACAGCAGTAAGAAAAAATGACACAAATAAATTTGAGGAAAAATGGTTGAACCTAGAACAGATCATTCTCATAAACTTACCCAATCCAAGTATATTTTTAATCCCCCCATGCATATTTCTGAGCTAGATTTTTAAGGGACATGCACACATGATCACACACCACAAATAACTTCTGTGCATTGATTGGAGTTGCTTTGAATTTGGTCACTGATTTTGGAATAGTTATATTCATTTGAAATTCAAGGTTTTGTTTTTTACTTTTGAATATTTATTTATGTGTGTGTGTGTGTGTGTGTGTGTGTGTGTGTTTGCATGCGTGCATGTGCATGTGGATGTGCGCCAGGGCCTCTTGCCACTGCAAACGGACACCAGACACTTATGCCACCTTCTGCTTCTGGCTCACGTTGGTGGCTTGGGAATTGAACCCAGGCTGTCAGGCTTTGCGAACACATGCCTTTAACTGTTAAGCAATCTTCCCAGCTCACATCATTTTTGTTCACTTTTGAATGCAACATTAATTTCATTTAATCTTCACTTATCTTTCAATAAATGTGTGTGATTCTCTCCATGACATCACATACTTTTCAATATTTTATTTTCTTAAGGTTTTTATGCAAGTGTATCTTGCATGTGGCCAGTTTGATTTCTCGGTGACCTTTCAGTCTGAGCATGTGGAATCTTCAGCAATAGGGTCTTCTCATCTGTTCCTGGTGGGAAACCAAGAGCCTTGGCAATAGCCTGTAATATTTGGGGGGCATAAGGGACCTCCCTAGCCAACAACTCATTGGAAGGTATCCCATCCCTGGCACTGAAATTTTCTAGTAATAATCTATGGCTTCTGGATGTGCCATTATCCAAAAACAGTAGGTTATCATATGGTTTATTCACAATATCCTAAGTTTTGATTAACCCTCTCCCCACACTTCTTTTACTCAATCTCTTTCCCTGACCTTGCTTAGGACATTCCACCTACAGTAACTTGTTACTGTAACCCTTTCTTCCCTCCCTTATAGCCCTTTTCTAGCTTACTGGTCCCTGCTACTGATTTTTATTCGAACTCACACACAAGTCTGAACATTTAAAACTAGGATTGACATATGACAGAAAACAAGTGATGTTTGGCTTTCTAGGCCTGGGTTAACTTACTTAGTATAATCCTTTCCATATCCATCCATTTCCCTGCAAATTTCATAATTCCATTTTCTTTACCACTGAATAGAACTCTATTGGATAAATGTGCCACATCTTCATTATCCATTCATCAGTTGAGGGACATCTAGGCTGGCTCCATTTCCTAGCTATTGTGAATACAGTAGTGATAAACATGGTTGTGAAAGTATCTCTAAGGTAGTGAGAAGAGTCCCTGGGATATATGCCTAGGAGTGGTATAGCTGGGTCATATGGTAAATCTATTTTTAGCTCCACACTGATTTCCACAATGGCTGGACCAGATTGCATTCCCACCAACAGTGTAGAAGGGTTCTTTTTTTCCACATCCTCACCAACATTTATTGTCATTTGTTTTCTTAATGATAGCCATTCTGATAGGAGTGAGATGGAATCTCAAAGTAGCTTTACTATACATTCCCCTTATGGCTAAGGATGCAGAACTTTTTTTTTAGATGTTATATGCCATCTATATTTCTTTTTTCTTGGAGAACTCTCTGTTTAGTTCCTTAGCCCATTTTTAATTGGGTTATTTGATTTCTTATCATTTAGTTGTATGAATTCTTTGCATATCCCAGATATTAATCCTGTCAGATGTATAGCTGGCAATGATTTTTCTTCCATTCTGCAGTTGCATCTTTGCTCTATTCACAGTGTCCTTTGCTGTACAAAAGCTTTGCAATTTCATGAGGTCCCAGTCAGCAAACCATTTTTCTGTTTATATTTTGAAAGTGCAATAATGGGGTATTTTAAAGAATTTATTTTTTTATTTTATTTATTTATTTATTTATTTATTTATTTGAGAGCGACAGACACAGAGAGAAAGGCAGATAGAGGGAGAGAGAGAGAATGGGCGCGCCAGGGCTTCCAGCCTCTGCAAACGAACTCCAGACGCGTGCGCCCCCTTGTGCATCTGGCTAACGTGGGACCTGGGGAACCAAGCCTCGAACTGGGGTCCTTAGGCTTCACAGGCAAGCGCTTAACCTCTAAGCCATCTCTCCAGCCCAAGAATTTATATTTTTATATCTATTTTTGCCTGTGTAAAAAAGTAGTTCATTTTTTAAATTAATTTGTTACCTATAAAACTGATTTAACTGTCTTATGCTTTCTAATAACCATTTTAGGATATTTTGGGATTTTTCTGTAAGGACAATAATAAGACAAACATAGTTACAATTTTTGTTGTGTTCATAATCGTAAAACCTTGTGTACCTATTGGCACTTTGCCGAACAGGTTAGGAAATTTAGCACAACTTTCAAAAATAAAGCAGACATTTATTATAAAGAAAGCCTTTCACAATTATACTGCATAGGCTATCTTCTGTACATATGATAAATAATCATTTGGCTTAAAATAATTCTAGATATACAGGAGGGTTACAAAGTTAGTACAAAAAGTTCCTGTGCGCCCCAGCCTCATCTTCCCCTGTCCTTGTTTGTGTCTTGTGTTAGCGTGCCACATGTCCGTCACCTGAGCAGTTTGGGGTTTACTCAGATACTTGGTAGAACGTCCATCAGTTGAGATTTTTCTCCTATTCTCCCCGCCCCACAATTGGACAGAGGCCATGGAAATGTGGAAGGAAAACCACAGAGGCGAGGGGACATTCCCACCACAGCACAGAGAGACCTTGCCAGTGTGACTTAGCACTGCTGATGTTAGGCTTGGTCATCTGGTGGAGGCAAGAAAATACATGGTGTGCACTCACTCACACATATCAATATCTGCATGTTTCCACGTAGGCCCATCTATATCTACTTTAAGCCAAACACAATTTCATACTGCTTTCTCCAACTTCTACTCGTTGTTACATGAATTACTCTGTTATCCTAATTATCCCATCCCTCCTGTTCATGTAACCTCCCACTTAGACCATTAGGGAGCCCCCACCATCTGGCTTTAGTTTCCTCAACTGCTCAGTCCCAGCCTCCAGTGTCCAAACTGTTGATCTGCGTCCACCGAGAAGCTGCCATCCTCGGAGCTGACTGTGGCTCCCTCTGTGTCAGGGCTGCCAGCTCAGCACTTTGCTGCCAGGCTGCTTGGTCTCCAGCCATGTGTCACCTGGTTACCTGGTTTCATTGCATTCTGTTCTGCGATTCCTCCAACCTCTGTAATTGTTTCTTTTTTAAAAAATCTATTTTATTTATTTATTTGAGGGAGAGAGAGAGAGAGAGAGAGAGAGAGAGAGAATGAGAGTGCCAAATGAACTCCAGATGCATGCTCCCCCTTGTGTATCTGGCTTACGTGGGTCCTGGAGAATTGAACCGGGATCCTTTGGCTTTGCAGGCAAACGCCTTAACCGCTCAGCCATCTCTGCGGCACTGTAGTTGTTTCTTTATGCACACAAGAAGCACATGTGTGCCACAAAATGAAGAGCTTTGGCATGTTACGTATGTACTATTATAGTATTTTTCAGAATAGTTTTGTCTTCCTCCAAATCCCTTGGACTTCACTTTGTCAACCCTGATCGCTCAACACACACTGGGCCACGGATCTGTCTCCTGTCTCTGCCATTTTTTTTTTCTTCTGAATGTGATACAGATCATCTTACAGCATGTAGCCACTTTAGAATTACTTCTCCAGTAAGCATTATGCATTTAAGTTCAACTCCTTTTGCACACCTGTTTTTCGTTTCTGAATAATGCTCCATGGTATGAATATACCACTTAGTTAATTCACTTACCAACCAACAGACCTCTTAGGTTCTTCTAGTTTAGACACATTCAGTAAAATTCCTATTGGCTTTTTGGGAACAGTCATTTTTAAGTACTTTGGGTAATACCTAGCAATACAATTTCTGTGTCCTGAAGGAAGATAATATTTCGCTTTATGAATGTTTTCCAAACTTCTTTCCAAAGCAGCGGCCCTTGTCTGCATTTCCACCAGCAGTGGGCAAGAGAGTCACTGCTGGGCATCTTCCATATTTTTGTTTTCATTTTTTAAATTTATTTATTTTTAATTTTATTTTTTAGGACCATCAGTTGTGTTTTGTTTTTAAACTTTAGTCATTTTATATTTTTTTGCCATTTTTTATACATGAATATAATGTATTTTGGTCATATTCACTTCCATTAAGCTCTGTTGTCTCTCTCCTCTCTTGCTGAATATCTTCTCATTCCTAACTAGCTTCCCTTCCACCTCCTGGAACATGCCTGCAAGTACACATACATGTTCCAAAATGTCACCAGCCTTCAGTTGATGCTTCGGCCGGGACATGGGTGCGCAGGTCCTCCATCTGCTCCCTTCGCAGCGTTCCCCAGATACCTGAGTTACTCGACAGCATAAGCAGTTTTATATGCCTATGCATGTGTATAACGCATAACCACTAAATCAAGGTATTTAGCTTTCTCATTTTCTGAAATATTTATCATTTTCATATTTTGGTCAAACTTTAGGCTCTTCTAGTTGTTTAAAATGTATAATAAATCAGTGCAGCATATCCTTCCTACTATGTTGAAGAACAGTGAATCTAACTCCTCCTATCTTAGTGATTTGGTGCCTGTGATCCAGCCCCCAACACTCCCATTTCTGCTCCTGTCTTAGTGTTTTGGGACCTGTGACCCAGCTCCCAACACCCCCACTTCTGCTCCTGTCTTAATGTTTTGGGACCTGTGATCCAACCCCCTACACCCCCACTTCTTCTTTCCGTCTCCTGGTGCCCACCAATACACCATCCGCTTCAACAGGATTAACCCATTCAGCTTCCATAGGTAAGTGGTGTCTGACTTCCTGCTCCTGGATCGTTTCACTGAACACGAGGCCTCCAGTTCCATCCATGTTACTACACATGGTAACATTTTGTTTTTCTGTGTCTGAACAATATCTCACTGTATACATACACCACATTTTCTCTATCCACTCATCTATTGGTGAATACTTTAATATATTTTGTATGTTAGAAATTGTAAATGGTGCTGCAATGAACACGGGAACACAGACGTTTCTTATACGTTGATTCCACCTCCTTTGGTATACACTCAGTAAATCAAAACCACTGTGAGGTGTAACCTCAAGCCAGTTAGAGTGGCAAAAAAAATACCTAAAAACTGCTGGTGAAAATGTAGAGAAATGGATACTTTTGAACCCTATTGGTAGAAATATAAATCAATCTGTCCTTTATGAAGAACAGCCTGGAATTTTCTCAAGACATGGAAAATAAACCACTGTTTGGGGCTGGGGAGATGGCTCAGTGGTTAATGGTGCTTGCTTGCAATGCTTGCTGGCCAGGATTTGATTCCTCAGTACCCAGGTAAAGCCAGATGCACAAACTGGAATATGTGTTGGGAGCTCATTTGCAGTGACAAGAGGCCCTGGAACATCAGTCCTTATTGTCTCTCTTCCCTCTCTCTCTCTCCTCCCTCATCCCTCTTCTCAAGCAATAATAATAATAATAATAATAATAATAATAAAACTATCATATAATTTAAGCAGCTTTTGAATTAAAAGTTCTATACAACAGAGTTCACTAGTCATGAGATATTTTTGTTTCAAATCGAACTGAAAGCATCATCAAGGGGATTAATAAATTCAAGTCTAGAATGACAACATGCCAGGCAAGTGACAAGTCAGCCATGTCCCCAGACTGATGGCCCTGACAGGTTTCCTTCACTGCAGCCTCCTGGCATTGCCCTTGTGGGAGAGTGGTGCCCCTGCTGTCTCCCGCTTGCCCCAGTCTGGATTGATGCTGCCTTTGCCGGGGTCTAATGCCCGCCTGGGAAGCTGCAGTGCTGTCCCCTGGGATGGCTGTGGTCTTGGCTAAGTGAATTAGCTTTCCAGAAAGGCACCGGCATTGTCATCAATCAAGTACCAAAGGCAGTCCTTTTTCTGAAGTAGTGTGTCAGCTGTCCAATGTTTTCCTTTCTGGCTACAACCCCCCATGATCTGGAGGTGAGATGTGACCTGGAGAAAATGTTGTCAAATCTGAGAGAGGTTTAATTCTGATTCCTAATGCTTGACAACTGAAATAACTGAGCTCGTCACACAGGCCACGTATCCAGGCTTCTCTCTCAGCACTGGCCTAGGGAAGACACACCTCCAGTTGTGTCCTTCTCTCCACTTGTTTGCTCCCGGGCCTCCCTCTTGGTCCCAGTTCCCCCAGTGAGCCAAGCTGTCTCTTTCCTGAGAGCTCCTACACTCTTCTCTAGGTCTAGAATTCTCACCCCTATGCCCTTTCCCCACTCCCCACAAGGCAAAGTTTCCTTCTAGAATTCATTCTTTTCGCTGGTGTCTGTTTGGCCTTCAAAGCTGGATGGTAGGCACCTGTCCTGAAGGTCTTAATCTCCTCTTTTCTAATTGCATGCTCTCTTTACTGTTGATACAAGACACAGCTCTCTCATTTCAAAGGGAACACAAAGTAGTTTATTCTGTGACCAAATATGGGTGACTATGGCTCAGAGACACAGATTTAAGTTACCCCAAATTCAATGTTCCAGTGTGACAACAGTTTTATGAAGTTTTTGTATCAGCAGAAGGTCATAAATGAAGATGCTTTTCAAATGCGTTGGTAAGAACATTAGTGAGGAGGATCACAGCAAAGAGGGGAAAACTGTTAAGGCTTCGGATGTTCTCTGATTGACATTCTTGGCTTTTGGATTGGTGGAAGGTAGTGGTCTGGTAAGAATATATTTTAGAGCTAGGGAGATGGCTCAAAGGTTAAAGGCACTTGCTTGCAAAGCCTGATAGCCCAGGTTTGATTTCCCAGTACCCACATTAGCCAGATACACACAGTGGCACATGTGTCCGGTGTTTGTTTGCAGTGGCAGGAGGCCCTGGCACGTTCACTAGTTCTCTCTCTCTTTCTCTCCTCTCCCATAAGTGAATGAATAAATAAATAATTGTAAAAAGGATACATTTTCAAGGTTTTTATAGACACAAGGATGTTAGGTCAGACACAGAGGTGGGCAGTAGGATTCAATAAGACTAAAATTAGCCCGAGATAATTTTGCTCTGGTCAGCCACATTCTAACTCCGTCATCTTGAACTTCAGTCATGCAGAATCTTTAACACAGGTTCATATGGCTCCTTTTAATTGTTTTATTTATTTATTTAAGAAAGCGAGAAACATAGAGATGGAATGGGTGTGCTAGGGCCTCTAGCCACTGCAAAC
This sequence comes from Jaculus jaculus, assembly GCF_020740685.1. Classification (NCBI taxonomy): domain Eukaryota; kingdom Metazoa; phylum Chordata; class Mammalia; order Rodentia; family Dipodidae; genus Jaculus; species Jaculus jaculus. Next base: position 7,151,759 of record NC_059106.1, on the reverse strand, counting down.
AAACTCCAAATGTGTGCGCCATCTTGTGTATCTAGCCTACATGAGTACTGGGGAATTGAACCTGGTTCCTTAGGCTTTGCAGGCAAGCACCTTAACCACAAAGCCATCTCTCCATCCCTGTTTGTTTTTTCTGGGAACTTCAGTTCATTCCTCCATGACACAGCATCGCATGTGTCATAGCTTAGCACAATAGACATGTATTTGTATACAGCTCTGGAGCCTGGATGTCCACGGTCAAGGTACTGACCAGGTCCATCGTTGCTGAGGCTTTAGAGGAGTGCCCTTTCCCTGCCCCATGCGCCTCCTGGTGGTCATCGGCAGTCCTTGGTGCACAGATATCTCATTCTACTCTCGGCCTCTACCTTTCCAGTCTCTCTTCTCTGTGCTGTTTGTGTGCACGGGGCTCTACTAGGATGGGATCAGTGTTTGCTGCTGAAACCACTGTGCCTGTGTTCTTGGTACAGCATGGGCTTAGTCACTGGGCAATGCCATCTGAAGGCACTGGCTCTGAAGACGCAGTGACTGGCACCAGACCTCAGCATCCTGGTTCTGTGAGGAGCCCTAAAGGCAAGGTCCATGTACCAACGTGCTCACTGGAAATGCAGTAAGGACCAGAGCAGAGGGAAAACTGTATTGGAAGTGAAAATACCTCCAACATGGACACCCCAGGAGGCCGCTGTCTCTGGGCTCTGTCCAGGCGGCTTAAGGGAACATAAGGCTCTGCTCCATGGTGTGCAGTCCCTTTCCACAGCACTGGAGGTGAAGCCGGGCCATTGAGTCTGTGCCTACAGACCCCCATGACTTCTCAGAGTCCTGTAGATGATGACTGGGGAGAAATATCATTCAGGAAACGATGCCGAACAAAGTAAAACAAGATGAAATGAAAATACCAAGGCCAGAGAGATGGTTCCACGGTTGAACGCACTTGCTTCACAAGCCTGCTGATGAGAGTTCGAATCCCCAGCAGTCAATGAAAGCCAGACACAAAGCGGTGTACAATCTATAGCCCCAAAGTGCCTGCAGCCATGAGAGGTGGGACCAGTAGAATTCCAAAGCTCATTGGCCAGTTAGACTGGCCTTCCAAGTGGCAGAAACAACGAGAGTGATCCCATCCTGTCAGACAAAGTGACAGGAGAGCACCAAACCCCTGAGTTGTTCTTCAGTCTCCACATGTGTGCTGTGACATGTGCATGCCCTCACACACACATGCACGTGCACTAACAAGAGTGATAAGGAAAATACCTGTGTGTGCAGAAAAGACAACTCAGCGGCCAACTCAGCGGCCAGGAGTTGCTCAAGCCCTGCACGTTGCAATACGGACCTGTTCTGTGTTAGTCCCTTGAGCCTCCTGGGAGACAGCTTCCATGTCTGGCCCGATCACACAGTTTTCCCCTGTCTACCAGCTGGAGCCTCGCAGTCTTGGTTTTTTTTTTATTATTATTTATTTATTTGAGAGTGACAGACACAGAGAGAAAGACAGATAGAGGGAGAGAGAGAGAATGGGCGCGCCAGGGCTTCCAGCCTCTGCAAACGAACTCCAGACGCGTGCGCCCCCTTGTGCATCTGGCTAACGTGGGACCTGGGGAACCGAGCCACGAACTGGGGTCCTTAGGCTTCACAGGCAAACACTTAACTGCTAAGCCATCTCTCCAGCCCACAGTCTTGGTGTTACTAAGCAGCTAATGATGGGAAGCTGAGAGGCTGGAGGCCGAATGGCTGAGTTCCCCTGTGCAAGTCCTCACACTCCCGTGGCCGACCCTCCATAAACCTCAGACCCGATGGCTTCATGAGACATCGGCTTGGAACAGGCGGCCAGCCCCTGCCGCTGGGAGGACGGAGCCTGGTTCTGTGGCCCCTGCGTCAGGAGGGGGCTGTGCGTCTCCTTGCGTTGTGCTCTCCTGGACTCTGAGTTTGGTGGATCTTAATCTGTATGCCTCCACAGTGCTAAAACATAATCACAAGGATAATAGCTTTTCTTTTTCCAAAGCCTTTGAATTATTCTAACAGATTACTGTACCTGCAGGTGCTGATAAGAACCCAACCCAGTGGTGACGCATCTTCTGCCAGCCGGTGACAGCTCAAAAATGCACGTCTCTGGCTGCTTGGCCCACGCAGGGGAGGCTCCGTGGGCTGTGCAGGCAGGCTGTCCTTCTGGGTTGGCTCACGCTTGATCTGGTCCTTACCTGGTTTCTGGCTGACCCACAGGTAGACTTGGAACCTCAAGCTCAGTACTAGAAACACGGGCAACCTTCCGAGATACCAGCTCCCCACCTGGGGTGGGTCTAGTCCTGGCTTATGTGTTGGCCCCCAGCTGGTGCAGGATGGGGCCTTTTTCTCTTAGAAGGCTCTGGAAAAAGAAATAGTGGACAGAGATCAGTTAGCTCTGGACCAGCCATGCCAGATCTGTGGGTTGGCGGGGGAGTGTTGGGTGGAGAGATGGTTTCTCTGGTGTGATGGCCAAGTGTCAATATCAACTTGATTGGGTTGGAGTCAAATAAGAGGCATGGCTCTGGGGGGAGGGGGGGTCTGTGAGGGCATTTCCAGGAAGGATTAACCGAGGAGGGGTGATACTCTTGCAGAGTGGTCTACATCTTCCAATAGCTGTCCAGATACAAAGAAGCACAGGGACGAAGCAGTCACACTTGCCTGCTTTCTTGCTTACGACTGCTTCTTTCCCACAGCTGCTGCCACCACCGTTCACTGACGTTGGAACCCAGCTTTCTCAGCCTGCTCAAGGTGGGCTTTCCAGGAGCCCTCCAGACCTGCAGGGCCAGCTTGGGTCTGCTGGGGCATCAGCCTTGTGGACCGTGTAGCTAGATTCTAGACTGTAGTCGTTACTGGATGGCCCTGTGTCACACATGCCGGTCTAAGGAAGTTCCCTTGTCATAATACATGCACTCATTCTCTCAGTTTGACTCCTCTGGAGAACCCTGACCAATACACCTGGCACGTGCTATGCCCCTGTATGGAACGCATGTCTTCCCCAGAGAGCACCTGTCTAGACACCTGAGTCGAGGATGACCTGTTGCCAGGCCCTGCTCTGCAGGTCGGCCCCTGGTATCACATAACCACAAAAGGTATGGGGCTGGGAAGGGCTGCAGTGAGGAAAATCCTCAGCCCATACGTTCTACCTGAGCTCCGAAATCACTCCGAGCTGGGAGCGTGCGGGCTTAATTGAGGAGCTCTGCTAGTCAGCATGTTCGCACTGCCAAAGCTCTTCTTGGGGAGGTAGATTGATTTGTGCTTTATGGCTTATTCTGTGGTGAGGAAAAATCAATAGAGGCATTCATTTTTGAATTTTGAATGTGCCAGGCAGAATCAGAGCCCCATCAAGCCCATACTTTATGGTCTCTATTTCCAAAGGTGAATCGGCATAAATGAAATTAAACTTTGTATTGGAAATTACCCTGGGGCTTTTCCCTTTCCAAGTGCTGGTCCTTCAAGTGAAACTGGACAGAGGAAGTCTGGTTCTAACGGCCAGGAACCTGTTGGCTTACCAGGTACTGTCTATGCCCAGAGCCCTGCTATGGGCTAGGGCCAGAGTTCCTAGGGAGGTGCTGGGTACTGAGTGCACTCTACCTCCCCACCTTGGGCTTGCCAGGAGCAGCTGGAGCACCTGGTGCTGGGTCCTGTGCCAGGATGAACGTCTGCCTCTTTCTCAGAGTCACCTCTCTTCCCTTCAACAGCTCTGCCTCACTGAACAACCTGGACAGAGCCAGCGGGGTGTGTCCACGCTGCTACCACCTGGAAGTCCTCCCCGAATGGCCACTATGTCTTCCAGCAGCTCCCCTCCCAAGGAGAGAGAAGGAAAGTCTCTCCATCCTGCAGAGACTCTCTGCCGGTATCTCGTTCTGTCTTTCTGTGCCTATTGTATCTCTTTTTAATCTCTGTCACAGAGAGACAGAGTGAATTCAAGAGACAGGGACAGAGGGAGAGCCATGGAGATTCGGATATAGGATAATAAGAGTTTCTGTTTCATTCTATCTATACCAATGTTGGACCAGAATTGGGACTGGGGCCAACGGATGTGACTTGAAAATGAAGACATAGAAACCGACCTCAGCAGCTATAGATTGTCTTTTATTCAGAGTAAGGAATAACGAAGGACCATACTTCCCCCGGGGACAGAAATTGTCGTGTCTGGGTGTAGCAGAGTTGGGGATTTTAAAGGGCTAGGGGGAAAAGCAGAGGGAATAAGCAATGGAGGAGAGAAAACAGGAACAAGGTCGTTTTTGTCTGTTTGTTGTTGTTGCGGTCGACTTATTTTCTTTCTAAACAGGCCTGCTATGGTTCTAAAGTTGAGTCTACCTAATTTTAAAATATAGGCCTATTTTTTATGGTCTCAGGACAGTGGTTTTTGTGTAACAGATGTTCTTATCAAGTCATAGCTTAGGAAAATATTTACAGTCCAAAATATTTTTTCCTGTGTTTCTGGGCGTTAACAGAGTCAACGTGCCCTGGTTACTTTGTAATTCATTGACCCTTCAATCTCCTTTGCCTCTTTCTGTAGCTGTATATTATTTCTGACTCTCCTTGTCTCTGCCTCCTTTTCTCTGTTACTCTTTGTGTCTCTGCCTCTTTCTCTGTCTCCTTCTCTCTCTCTCTCTCTCTCTCTCTCTCTCTCTGAATCTTGCTCTCCTGTCTCTGTTTATAGATCTCTTTCTGTTTCTCTGTTTCGTTCCCCCTCTCTGTCTCTGCCCCTGTTTTCCTCTCTCATGTCCCCTTGACTGTCTCTTTCTTTATGTCTTTGTTTCTCGGTCTCTGCTTCCTCCCATCTCATGTCTTTCTTTCTGTGTTGTCCTTGAAGTTCAGTGGCCTCCACTGTTCACCAGTGCCCCCTGTGCCCCTGGCTATAGATGATGCTGGTCCACATGCTCTGCAAGCTCTGTGTCCCCTCCCCCCCCCCCACCTCTGAACACAGGCTGCAGAACTGCTGCCTTCACTCTGAAGAGCGTCTCCCGCCCTCAGGAGACTCTGGCTTCCTGATTTTGCCAATGTATTTAACACATGTCCCTTGCAACGTTCATTTATATCCTTATGAGACAACCAGATTCCTGTGCAGCTTCCTTCTGTAGTTACTGACCTATGGAAATGCAACAGGATTGTTAAATGTTCTCTCCCAACCCAGTAAACAATCCCAGCCCGTGCCCCTGACACTCCAACTGGATTTATTCACTGCAGGTGGGCCTGATCTATTCCCATTAACACTCCAGAAACACACAGGGAAGTGTTTACAGTGAGGAGCAGCCAGCAGGGATTTCTGTACCCTGTGTCTCAAAATGTGGCCTGAACGCCCGACATCCACCCCCCCTCCTTTTGCAGATGACACATGTGAATGAAAACAAACCCCAGACTGTAAATATTATTGAAGTCCAGGAGAGTGGATCATTTCCTCAGCCACTCTTGTCCCTGTTCTGAGGAGGAAAGCTCGGGCACCCAGGGCGGTGAGGACAAGGATTTGGGTAAGCCAACACTGATGTTGAGAACAGCTGCTCTTGCAGCTCTGGCCTCTTTCCACCTCTTTGTTCAGGAGTGGCGCATTTTCTCCAGGCCTGGCCCATCTATCTCCAGCCCTTTCTCTTTGATATAAGAATCTGGAGTGGCTTTTTATTGTTGTTGTTTCCCGGGTAAGGTCTTACTCTATCCCATGCTGGCCTGGAATTCACTCTGTAGCCCCTGGCTGGCCTCGAACTCATGGTGATTCTCTATCCTACCTCCTGAGTGCTGGGAGTCAAAGCATGCACCCGCCCCCACCCCACCCCCGCCGCCTGGCTTTGAGGTGTCTTTGAGAGCAGTGGAGAATATCTCAGCTCTTGGTTGGGATTTTAATCAGGAGTTAGGGCTCTTGACACTTCCAGTCACACACAACTGCCACAGCATCAATGACCTCCAGGCTCTTGTCTGGACCACAGAGAGCGAGGTTTATAAAGATTTTATCACAGAGCTAATGAGAAAGAAAGAAGGCAGAGCTCCTATATAGCGGGAGGCTCCTCAGAGGTAGGACGCCACTACAGAAAGAAAAGCAGAAAGCTGTGGAGTCTGGAGGGGTCTGGAGCAGGTAGCCGCATCGCCCAGCTCCCATGCCAGCAGGAGTGATGTGGGTGTGGCCGTGGCAAGCATCTAGGAGGGATCCTGCAGGGATGCAATGCTTGGAATCTGCTCTCTGTCAACATCAGCACTGTCATCTTGCAAGGTTTTAGTCAAGGTTCTCTAGAGGCACAGAGCTGGGAGGGTGGATATTTGCGATACAAGAGTGTCTGTAAGATTGGCTTACATGATAGGGGACCGGGAGGCGACACTGGCTGTCTGCAGACTGGAGAGGCGAGAGCTTCTTAGCCCTCAGTCCATAAAGCTGGGCGCCCCCGTGAGGCGGCTTAAGGATAACAGGGCCTCCAAGAGTAACAGCAAGGACTGTCCTTGAGCCTGTGGGGGAGATACGTCCTTGGGCCTATAAGGGAGAATTTTATTCTTCCTTTTCTTTCCTAAAAAAACATTTGTATAGACACCATCTTGCAAGAAACCAGAACATAAAGGGAGGAATCCATTGTCTTTCTTGACCCTTTCTTTCCTAGAGGAGAAAATCAAGGGCTGAAGGGATGGCTTAGCAGTTAAGGCGCTTGCCTGCAAATACTGAGGACCCAGGTTTGATTCCCCGGTACCCATGTAAGCCAGATGTACAAGTTGGTGCATACATCTTGAGTTCATTTGCAGTGGTTAGAGGCCCTGGTATGCCCATTCTCTCTCTCTCTCTCTCTTTCTCTCTCTCTCTCTCTCTCTCAAATAATTAAATAAACCATTAAAAGTTTTTTTTAAATTTTTTTGAAAAAATAAATAAAAATCAAGAAATTAGATTAATTCCTTTCCTGGAAATGTGATGGCACCTAGAAAACACCTGAAATTTGGGGCTAAACTGATCAGTTCTGCTCTTGTCTAGTACATTAAAAAATATTTTTATTTATTTATTTGACAGAGAGGGGGGGAGGGAGGGAGGCAGGGAGAAAGAGAGTGTGTGTAGGTGAGCTAGGGCCCGCAGCCACTGCACACAAACTCTCACTCATGTACCACTTTGTGCATTTAGCTTTACATGAGTACTGGGAAATTGAACCAAGTCTGTTAGGCTTGCAAACAAGCACCTTTAACCATTGAATCATCTCTTTAGCCCCCAGTAAATTCAGGAGGCAGAGGTAGGAGGACTGCCATGAGTTTGAGGCCACCCTGAGACTACATAGTGAATTCCAGGTCAGCCTGGGCTAGAGTGAGAGCCTACCTTGAAAAACAAAACAAAACACCACAAAAGAAATAGTCAGGGTCACCAGACAGACTTTCCCATTTCTGGGAAATGCCTCCTGCCTTATAGCAGGAGCTCTGTTTTCATTCCCTCTCTCTATTCTTTTCTTTTGTTCTTTGTTTGTTTTGAGGTAGGGTTTCACTCCATCCCAGGCTTACCTGGAATTCACTATGTAGTCTTAGGATGGCTTCAAACTCATGATGATCCTCCTACAGTACTGACAAGTACTGGGATTAAAGGTGTGCACCACCATGCTCGGCTCATTTCTTCTCTTAAATTCAACACTCTTTTTATTTATTTATTTTTCATTTTGAGAAAGGGTCTCACTATAACTCAGGATGACCTGAAGCCCATTATGTAGCCCAGGCTGCCTTCAAACTCATGGTGATCCGTGTACCTCAGCCTCCTGAGTGTTGAGATTAAAGGTGTGGACCATGACACCCGGCACCCTCCTTTAAATTCTATGATAAAATCTTTCCAAACTCTATTCTCCTTGTACTGTAGATTTCATTTGCTGAAATTTCTAAGACAACCAGGAGGCAAGTGACTCAGTGAGTGGAAGTGTTGTGTGTCTGGGAACATCCAGCATCCTAACTCCTGAATTGCAGCCCAATCACTACCCACAAAAAGCTCCACTGTTCTCAAAGGCACTCCAAATTCCTGTGTCATCAGTAGTCTTTACCTTGTGCTGAAGGCCTGGAGGATTCTTGGAGAGATGCTGGTCCTCAGTCCACATGGTAAGACTCAAGATTGGGTTTCAATGTCCATGACGGATGGTGATAACAGCTGCCATGGGACAGATACACTCATCAACAAGCAGCGAGGCAAGCAGACACACAGCACTAGCTTTTCCTCAGGGCTGGACAGCAAGCTCTGACGAGTGGGTCTCAGTGTATTAGAAATATGTGGTGGAATCTCATGTGAGAGGTCTGAGGGAAAACGAGCAGACCTAAGTTACCATGGAAGATGACCCTTGGCTGGCTATGCCAAGGCTCAACGACAAACAAACTTGTGTGTTACACTGCTTGGTAAATCTATCCCTTATTTTGGTAGTTATGTGCTTCTGAAATGATATTTTATGTGTACCAAAGTTGAAAAAGAAGTTAATAAGTTGTACACAGTGAGAGCTAAATTTCTTTTCCAGTAAGAGAAGTTACAAGCAAATAGAGAAGGAAAGAATAAATTTAATCCTACAATTCTTGGTTAAAGTCATAGGAATTTTATTAACTCATTTGTTTAAATATAAGCATACAAGTAGATATAGAAACACATTATGCATTCACATATGCCTATGCATAGACACGTACAAACATGCATGTACATACATATTTCCTAGTTCTGTCTGCCGAGGTGTGTGTCCTCAGAGGTCCTCAAAGGCAATAACAGCCCAGTAGCAAACAGTACACTAGGACTTCTAAATACTTATTTCTTAATATCATGCTGTAAAGAAAGGAATCGAGATATCCTGGAGAAAGAATTTTTGGGCTAGGACTGAGAAAAATCCACAGTGATCCACAGCATCTTGTGTCAAAACCTAAGGAATATAGACATTTAGAAGTCTTATTGACAGGACTACCCTCTCCTTTTAACCAAAGAACAGTAGGCACTTCCCTCTATAGTCTATAACTACTTATGTTTTAAAGAAGTATTCCATACTTCTTTTAGTGGTTTAATTCAGGTGTCCCCCATAAAGTTAGGTAGTCTCAATGCTACGTTTCAGCTGATGGTGATTGGGAAATCATGATTCCTGGAGGTAGTGTGTTTTTGGGGTGGGCTTATGAGTGTTGTAGCCGGCTTCCTCCTATCAGCGTTTGGCATACTCTCCTGTTGCTGTTGTACATCAGATGTTGGCCAGGAGGTGATGTCCACTCTTTACTCATGCCACTGTTTTCCCCTGCCATCCTTGAACTTCCCCTTGAGTCTTTAACCCAATATAAACCTTACCCCCCCACACACAAGCTGCTTTTGCTTGGGTGTTTTCTGCCAGCAATGTGAGCTTGATTGCAAAAGCAAAGTTGGTACTAAAAAGTTGGATCATTATTGCTAGAAACCTGACTGTGTGTTTTTTGACCTTTTAGAGCTGATTTTCAAGAGGAATTTGGAAGTATTTGAAAGCTTAGTCTAATATATGCCTTGAAGTGCTATAAGTTCAGCTTGATGGACTATTCTGGTCAAAGTTGAAAGACCTGAATGCAGTAAGAACTATGGACTGTGAGGTTTGGCTTAACTTTGCCTGAGCTGAGCTAGAAGCAGTTTGTGTGAAAACCTTGCTGTTATGCCTATGTCCTGAGAACTTGTACAGGGTTGCATTGTGTATAAATGGACTGGTGTGAGCAGACAGATATGGCACAAAAGACAATGAAATCTTTGGGCTGAAACTGCTGTCCATTTAGCTATAATTATTTAAGAGATTACAACCATTGAGATTGGACCAGCTGACCTGTATTGGGAAAACAGGAAGAATGCAGACTCTTTTGAAGGGATCTAAATGCTAAAGGAGTGTCCTATTTCTCAAAGTATGCTTTATTCCCCACAGATTAACAAGTTATTATGGTCTTATGAAATATAACAAATGCAGGCAAGAGAGGGTCATTGATTTTGCAACACGGTCTTGTGTTTTAGAAATGGCCATGGGCAGTATGAGGCAGGCTTGTTTAATTATCTGCATGGGCACGCAGTGGAGCCATGAGCCATGGGTTGCAGTGGAGACCCAGTGGAGATGCCAAGACTCTAAGATGGCTGCCAAGGAGAGTTGCTGGCACTGGATGAAGTTTTCAGGGACTGTGAGTAGCCTTGCTGGAGGGGCAGAATTGGAACTTCAGAGACTCATTACTAGTTAGAATTGACTTGGAGACTTGTTATTGGTTAGTGTTATTAAACTTGGAGCTACAGAGTTTGATGTCTACCCTGTTTAAATTTTATATTGGTTGAATATATCTTTGCTATCCCCAATGCCATCATTTTCAGCGTGAATATTCTGTGTCATTATGGTTTTTTTGGTATTATGGCTCAATTAAAATATCTTAGACTATGGGAATGTTTGAATATCATTAGGATTGAAAAAAACTATAGGGAATTTTAAAGTTGGATGAATATATTGCATTGTACATCATGTATGGTTATCAGTTTATGGGGGCCAGGAGCAGAATGAGGTGATTTGATTCAGGTGTCCCTCAGAAACATAGGTATTCTGAATATTAGGTTCCCAGCTGATGGTGATTTGGTAATTTAGCACCTCCTGGAGGCAGTGTATTGTTGGGAGCAGGCTTGTGGGTGTTACAGCCAGTGTCCCCTTGCCAGTGTTTGGCACACTCTCCTGTGGCTGTTGTCCATCTGACATTGGCCAGGAGGTGATGTCCACCCTCTGCTCATGACATCGTTTTCCCTGCCATCATGGAGCTTCCCCTGAAGTCTGTAAGCCAAAATGGAATGTTTTTTCCCCACAAGCTACTCTTGGCCAGGTGTTTTCTGCCAACAATATGAACCTGACTGCAACACTTCTTAAAATGATATTTCTGGGCCTTCATGTTCTTATTTGCCATGTTTATATTCTTTCTGATCAATACTTCTCCATATGCTTTGATAATTTTGTAATTGGATTATTTTGACTGTTAGTTTTAATAATTTATTATATGTTCTACTTGTTTTTCAGCTATGTGATTTGTAATTATTTTTCCTTTTCAAAGTGTATTTTTTTTCTCCTTTTATCAGACTCAGTCACAGAGCCAAAATGTTTAACTTGGGTTAAGTTCACCTTAACTTTTTTTATTGTGTGGATCATGCTTATTGTCCAAGCACTCATCTTCAAGCCCTGAAATTCATAATCTTCACCTCTGCTTTCTTCTATTTGTGGCTGTTTAGCAGTTAAAATAACCAATTTTCCTCTGCATTGAATTTTGGATAGCTTTTGTCTGTGAGCACATATATACACACACACATATATATATGTAATTTTTAAAAAAATTTTTTTTGTTCATTTTTTATTTATTTGAGAGCAACAGACACAGAGAGAAAGACAGATAGAGGGAGAGAGAGAGAGAATGGGCATGCCAGGGCTTCCAGCCTCTGCAAACGAACTCCAGACGCGTGCGCCCCCTTGTGCATCTGGCTAACGTGGGACCTGGGGAACCAAGCCTTGAACCGGGGTCCTTAGGCTTCATGGGCAAGCGCTTAACCACTAAGCCATCTCTTCAGCCCTATATATGTAATTTTTAAAATTATCATACAAAGGATTGGGCTTCATTATGGCATTTTTAAACAACATTTGTTTGATCCTTCTGTCCTCTTATCTCTCTTATCCCCCTGCTCCCTCATATCTTTCCCCCAGACTCCTTTCAGCTTTTATGTCCTCTCCAAATATGTCAACACCCCTCCCCCCTCCTGTGGTCTTCTTTCTAGTTTTATAGCCTATACTCACAAATACTCATTTATATGCATAGAGTATATATTAAAATCTAGAATCTGCATGTGAGAAAGAATGTGTGAGTTTTGTCTTCCTGAGTAGTTTCCTGAAAATTTTATATTTTTCTTTTTTCTTTTGGTTTTCTGAGGTAGGGCCTCACTCTCTCCCAGGCTGACAGACTCAGGGTGGCCTTGAACTCATGGCAATCCTCCTACTTCTGTCTTCCAAGTGCTATGATTAAAGGCATGGGCAACGACGTCTTGTTATAATTTCATTTTTATTCACAGTTGGTTTAAACTTTCATTTTGTACATGTACCATGTTTTCATTATCTGTTCATCCATCAGTGGGCATCTATGTTGACTCTATTTCTTGTTACTGTGAATTATGCAGCAATAAACATCTATGAGCAAGTGTCTTCGTGTTAGGATATAGAGTTCTCTGGGTATATGTCTGGGAGTGGTACATATTGGTGTGGTGTTTCTCAACCACTCTTCATTGAAAAGTCTGTTCCTTCTCTCCTGCATTGCTTTCGCGCCTTTGTCAGCCATCAATCAACCATAGATATGCAGGTCTCCTTCTGTTTCTCCATTTGATTCCATTGATATTTACGACCATCTCTCCACCAACATCTCACAGTCCTGGTACTGTGGCCACAGTGAGCTTGATATCAAGTATACTGACTCCTTGTGCTTTCCTCTTTTTGCATATGTAGCATGTGTGATATGTGTATGTGTGAGAGAGAGAGATGTGGTGTTTGTGGTGTATACATATAGGTAGATGTGGTAGTGGAGCCCAGGGGCCAGAGAACATCAGGCATTCTTCCTCCATTGCTCTTCCATGTATTTCCTTGAAATGGTGTCACTTCTCAGAACATAGACCTGTGAGTTTTGTGAGCCCTAATGATTCTCTGATCTCTGCTGCCCATGGGACTGAGGTTACAGACATGTTGGCCATACGCAGCCGTTTACATGGGCCCTAGCAAGGTGACCTCCAGTGGTCTCAGCCCCTCCCAAGCCTTTGTGCTTTGGGCACATGCTTTTACCCACCAAGCTTTTTTATTCTTCTTTTTCAAAACAGTTCTTATCTATTCTAGATACTTTGGTCTCACAAATACATTTTAATATAGTATTGTCTAAGCCTAGAAAAAAGCTTACAGATAATTTTATAGAAATTGCATTTAATCTGTACAACAATTTTTGTGAAAATTGACGCCTTTTTCCACTGAACTCTCTAATCCATCAACACAAATCTTGTCATTAAATAAGCTCCTCTGAGATGGTTTGAATGTAAAATGTCCTCCATAGACTCATGTATTTGGATACTTAGTCCCCACCTGGCGGCACTGTTTGGGAAGGCATGGAGCCTTTGGGGGCTGGAGACTAAAGTGTGATCATGGGGGAGAGCCTTGAGGGGTTGCAGCCAAGCCCCCTTTCCATGCTCAGTCTTGCCGCTTCCTCCCGGCTGAGTGATGATGTGACGTCTGCTCCTGCCATGCTCCCCTGCCCTGATCGACTTCCCCTAGAAACCGGAAGCTGAAGAGAAAACCCTTTCCCTCCCAAAGCTGTTTCTGTTTGGCGTTTTGTCCCAACAACGTGAAAGTAACTGATACACCGTCTCTAGTTACTTTCACTGGCATTATGCAGCTTTCAATATGTTAAGTCCTGTTAGATGTACTTCTTAGGAATATTTCTAAAGTAGGTGATTATTTTGTGTGTATTAGGTAAATGTTGTTATACTTTTTAGATTTCATTTTCTGTGCGCTCATTGCTGATGCTTAGAGGTCTGGTTTAGTTTTGCATCTTGACAGTATATCCTGTGGCTGTTGGATCCATTTATCACTTTGAAGAACTTTTTGGCACATTTGTTGAGATCTACATAGACAATAGCAACATCTGCCGGAAAAGACAGATATTTATATCCTCTGCTCTGATTCAAATGACTTTTACTCCTCTTCCCATTTTGCTACCTAGTTTCTAGTGCCTTGGTGAATAGCAGTGTGAATACAGACATGCTTAGTTTCTTCCCTGACTTAAAGGAATACGCTTGTCTTTTATCACTAAGTAGGATTTTAGCTGAAGGGCTCTGTAGTTGCAATTGCAGTTCATCAAGTTTAAGACACTTTTCTGTTTTTAAATTTTTTTATTCATTTTTATTTATTTATTTGAGAGTGACAAAGAGAGAGAGAGAGAGAGAGAGAGAGAGAGGCAGATAGATAGATAAATAGAGAGAGAGAAGAGAGAGAGAGACAGAATGGACGTGCCAGGGCCTACAGCCACTGCAAACAGAACTCCAGACACGTGCATCTGGCTAATGTGGGTCCTGGGAAATTGCGCCCCAAACTGGGGTCCTTAGGCTTCACAGGCAAGCGCTTAACTGCTAAGCCATCTCTCTAGCCCTGTTTTGAATTTTTCATTTGTAGCACAATAGGTATTAAATTTTGGGGCGAGTGTGTGTTGTAGCCAAAGCAGGCCAAGTGATGTTTATTTTTTACTCTGTTAATATTGTGGGGTACGTTGTTTGATTCCTGAATGTTAAGTCAGCTTTTCATCCCCAGAACAAACATGTCTTGGTCATAAATATAAATATAAATATAGGCTTGTGAATTATACATGTTAATATATTTAAAAATTTTTTTGTTTATTTTTATTTATTTATTTGAAAGTGAGAGAGACAGAAAAAGGCAGATAGAGAGAATGGACAAACCAGTGGCCTCCAGCTATTGCAAATGAACTCCAGATGCGTGCACCCCCTTGTGCATCTGGCTAACATGGGTCCTGGGGTATTGAGCCTCGAACTGGGGTCCTTAGGCTTCACAGGCAAGCACTTAGCCACTAGCCATCTCTCCAGTCCTAATTGTTAATATTTTATTAAGAAATTTGGGTGCTAGGGAGATGGTCATCTGGTAAGGACATCTGCAGCATAAACATGAAGCATGAGAACCTGAGTTTGATCCCCAGAAATGATGTAAAAGTGCCAGTGTGCTTGTGACCCGGTGTTTAGAGAGGCCGAGACAGGAGGGTCACTGGGGCTTGATGACTGGCCAGACTAAGTGACAAAGAGTGAGCTGTGGCTAACCTAGAGGCTCTGCCTCTGGTCTCCACGCAGGGTATGTGCACTTCACATCCCACACACATGCACACGCACACGCACATGCACAGGAACCTTTCGACACCAACATTAACGTTATTGATGTGCGACTTATTTTCTGCATTGTCTTGGTCTTGCTTGATTTTGGGGCACTCTGGCCTGATATGATCAACTGGAAAATATTCTCTTCTTATGATTTTGGGGGGCTTAAGTAGAATTTGTATTATTTGTGTAGAGTCCACTAGTAAAAATCATCTGGACCTAAGATTTGTTCATCAGTTGCTTTTTTTTTTTTTTTTTTTTTTTTTTGGTTTTTCGAAGTAGGGTCTCACTCTGGTCCAGGCTGACCTGGAATTAACTCTGTCATCTCAGGGTGGCCTTGAACTCATGGCAATCATCCTACCTATGCCTCCTGAGTGCTGGGATTAAAGGCGTGTACCACCATGCCTGGCTTTAACTTTAAATTTTAGTTTTATTTAAGTTATAATGGTGTGTAAATGAGCTGTTTCATACTGAGTGAATTATAGCATGCTGTGCTTTTAAAGGAATTAATCCATTTTTCTATGCTGTATATGTATAAGGGTAAAGTAATTCATAGTATTTTAAAAATTATTCTCAATAGCTGTGGTGTTCTCTGTGATATTCCCTGCCATTCCCGATATTGGTAATTTCTTAACTCTCTCCCTTTCTCTGATCACTCTTTTCTCCCTCCTTCATTCTTTCTCTTTGCCTATCTTTCTCAAGATTTTTCAATTTCATTGACTTTTTTTTTCCCAATAAAGCAACTTTATACATAACTGAGTTTTAAAATTATTTTTGTGATTTCACCACACAGAGTACTAACGTTTGTGCAATAGTGGTTGTTTTTATGATCTCAATCTTCTGATTTCCCCTTTGTTCCTGAGTGGAATTTCCCAAATTGATTTTTTTTTTCAGCACTTCAGATAGATGTCTGTTCACTTCTGTCTGCTGTGACTTATGATGAGAAACCTACTGCCACTCCATGGTCGTCCCTCTTGCTGCTTAAAGGCTGTGTGTGCGTGTGTGCGTGTGTGCGTGCATGTGCGTGTGTGTGTGTTCACATGTTATGTGTGCAGTTTTCAGAACTTTCTGATGTTTCCTCTCACGGATTTCCTTGGGTTGTACTCATTTACTTGAACATGTTGATGACTGTTTTTGCCAAATTTGGGAAATGCCTCACCATTATCTCTTTGAATATATTCTAGCTCCATCCCCCTTTTTTCTTTTCTGCAGACTAATGATACAAACACTATGTATCTTACTATTGTCTATGAAACACTGTTATTTTTGTAGTTTATTTCCTCCCCTTTTTGAAAATGGTAAGTTTCAGATCTTCAAATTCATGAATTGTTTCTGTCATTTCTGTTCTGCTGCCAAACTCACCCAGTGCATTTGTTATGGCTATTTTATTTTTAAATTATAAAATCTTGTTCTCCATTGTATCTTCCACTTATTTTCTGACTCTCCTGTCGTTGTTTCCAGCATGTTCACAATTGCTTTTTGAACCATTTTTATAATGGGTGCTTCAAAATTTTGTCACACAGTTCCAACATCCATGTACTCCTGGCGTTTGCACGTGTTTATTGTCTTTTCTAACTCAAGTTGGGCTCTTCCTGTTTTGCAGGATGATTGGTTTCAATATGTTATAAGTTTGGGTATTATCATGTGAAACTCAGCATCTCAGCATTTCAGTCTCTTGTATAAGCTTGCTTCTCTAATGCTTTATAAAAGAATGAGAGAGAGAGAGAAAGAAGAAAGAAGGAAGGAATGAAGGAAGGAAGGAAGGAAGGAAGGAAGGAAGGAAGGAAGGAAGGAAGGAAGAAAGAAAGAAAGAAAGAAAAAGAGAGAGAATGTGATTCCAGGTGATCAACTGTTCATGCCTTGAAGCCTGGGTTGGAGGGGCCCTGCATTAGTTACTTTTTCATTGCTGGGACAACACAACCTGACATAAATCAACTTAAGGGAGGAAGGTCTAGTTTCACTATACAGTTCCAAGTTACAGTCCCACATAGAGGGGATATATGGCAGCAGAAACTTGATGCATCTGGTCACATGAAGTTCACAGCGAGGAAGCAGAGAGTAATGAATGCCAGTGCTCATCCAGATCTCTTCTTTTTATCCAGTCCAGGACTCCAGCCTAAGGAATGGTGCTGTCCCACAGTTAAGTGGATCTTTTCATCTCAATTAACTTAGCAAAGATAACACCTCACAGGCATACTCCAAGGCCAACATGATGTGGGCACTCACAGGTGATTTTAGGTCCTGTCAAGTCGATAATCAACATAAACCATCGCAAGTCCCCCGCCTCCCGCCAACTTGACACCCAAATGTATCACACTGGAGTCATAACTTTCTAGTCCGTGTCTTCATGAATTCAAGGCTATTCATAATGAAAATGCATTCAGTACAGCGTCAAAAGTCCTTGTAGTCTTTTAACAGCTCCAAAGCTATGAACAGCATGAATGCAGTTTCTTCAGAGATTCCGGCGAACTCATTCTGTGAGCTCCTGCCACAACATTGAAGAAGTTACCTACTTCCAACATGCAGCAGCACAAATTAAGCATTTCTAATCCAGAGGGGAGAGAGATACAGAAAGAAAGAGAGAGACAGAGAGAGCACTTGATCTCTGTCCTTCATATTAACAGGAAACAGTCTGGGGAAAGCACCCCTAGCTCTGGTTGTAACATCCACCTTGAGGATTAGCAGGGTGACGGGCTTCAGAAGTCAAGGGAGTTAGGTGTTCACAAGAGGATCAAGGTCTCAGCATTTGAGATACTGTGTCCTCCTTAATCTTCACATATCCTCTCCCCCTTTGCAACTGTAACAAGCACAATAATAACTCTTAACTTGCTCCTCAGGGAGGTATTCTTGAGACTGGGATGCTAGCTTGCTACGTAGACATAGGGCGGGGAGTACCTCAGTATATATGTTTCGAGTCAAGGACTTTTCTCTGAGAGACTCACACATGGCAAGACTGTGCAATGAAGTCTGGGCAGCTCAGCCCCATGGGATGATGTTTCGAAGGGATCAGTTAGTGTAGGCAGCAGGTGTTCCAAAGGTGCTCCAAGAGGAGTGTCAACCTCAGTCCACAGTGCTTTACCTTCCTCCTGTAAAGGAGAAAAGGGGGGGATGTGCTTAAGGAAAGTAGGAGAAGAGAAACAGAAACTAACCTGGTATGGTGGCTCATTCATGCTGTTCAGCACTCAGGGGCTGAGGCAGGAGGAATACTCCAAGCTCAAGGCCACTCTGGGTTGCATCGTGAGTTTTAGGATAACTTGTGCTGTGGTGTGAGATCCTGTCTCAACCAAACCAAACCGAACCAAACCAAACAAAACAAAGAAATGGGCAAGTAAGCAAGGAGGGAGGGGAGGAAGGAAACAAAAAAAGGAAAATATTCATTCACTCATTTATAAGGTAAGAAATAGAAAAAGTATCAGGTATGGTATCCATCCCATTTCTATAATCTCAGCACACAAGAGGCTGAGGCAGGAGGATTGCTGTGTCAACTTGGACTGCATAATAAATTCTACATCAATCTGGGCTGTAGTGTGAGACCTTTTCTAAGAAAACCAAACAAAACAAGAGGGAAGGAAGGAGGGAAGGAAGGGAGAAAGGGGAGAGGAACTAAGAGCAAGGAACCTTCATTCACTCTTACCTGACTGAACAGCCCTGACCTGGACCAGCTGGCCCTCGTCTTGGATGTCCAGCCTCCAGAACTGTGGTATCTTATGTTGTTTGTAAGTAACCCAGGTAAAAGTCATTTATTGTAGCAGCCTGAATTGACCAAGGACAGTGTCTGCCAGTCCTTGCTTAGGTAAAGTTTGGGAAAGCACTTTCACGCTCCAGCCTTAACTTGTTCACATGAAGAATCAGAAGAGGGGTGAGGGGATAACTTGGGAAGCAAAGGGTTAGGCATGCAAGCATGAGGGTGTCAGATCAATACCAAGAGCCCATGTTTGAAAACGAGAAACCACTCGTGGGGCTGTGCACTTGTAACCCCAGCTCTGGGAAAGTGGGAACAGGAGGGTCCCTTGGGGCTTGCTGGTCACTAGCCAGCCTGAGCAGCCTGCCAGGTGGATGAGGAATGACACCTGATGTTGTCCTCTGGCCTCCACACATGCACACACATGCACGCACACCCCCACACATGCACACTTGCACCTGCACACACATCATACCAACACACCCGAGAATTAAAATGCCGCTCATCAGTTTACTAAGGGAGATAAACAAATCCTTGGGAGGGAAATGGAAACTTCTTGTGTGTCCATTTGCATTGGATTTGGACCAAAGGGGAAAGTTAATATGAACACATCATTCTACCTTTCCCTCCAGAGGCACATTTGCCAAATCTGCAAGTTTCTCCTGACAACATAGGTCCTAATGAGCCCACATGGAAAACTCCAAGTTTCTCTCTCTTGTGAGGAATTGGCACTACACAGTGACTGTTTATCGAGTGCGGCTGACAGAGGCGCTTCTAACTTTCCATCTGACTAAATCCTGCAGCAGATAGAAGGACAGTTAAGGCTGCAGCCAGCCAGACCAGCTGCCTATCTACCTTTCGCGATTACTCCTGTGAAAGCAGAACGTGCTGCCAGGCTCAGGTTGTTCCAGACCATATGTAGGCACACACAAGTCCCTGAAAATAAGCCGAGATTCTTTCATTTTTATCACTTGTGGCTGGGGATGGAGCCCAGGGTCTTACTCATTCTGGGTGAGCTCTCTACCTCTGAGCTGAAGCCCGGGTCCAGGAGACTGGGTTTCTGGCTTTCCCCATGAAGGTAGCTCCCATTCTCACCAATCCTGGTGCTTCAGTACTGGTATCTCAGTGCAAGGACCTCACCACACTTTGTCTTGATGAATGTGGGGGCCTAAAGCACTTGGCAACATAAATAATTAGGCCATATGTTAGTTGTACAGAAAAGTAATCAGCACGCATTTGATGTATTTCTTGTTGCTTTGCGCTGTCCATCAATTTCACTTCTGCCTTAAGTAGTCTTTATTTCTATCTGAGGTGACGCCTGCACCCCAGGAGATGGATCCCTGTCCTCAGAGGCGTTTCTGAGCTCTTCTTGCCTGACTATGCCCTTCAGCGCACACTAGCTATTTCTGCTCCCACAGCAGCCTGGGATTCTCCACCCCCGCTGCTCTGTCTGTGAATGGTGGGCATGCACAGGGCCCAGCAGACCCTGCATAAGGACCTGCATTTGGTTCCCAGCATCCATGTAAAGCAGCAACAAGTGCGGCAGCCCGCCTATGTCCCAGCACTCAGGAGGTGGAGACGAGATCCCCGGGGCAAGCTGGCTAGCGAAAGGAGCACTCTGAGCTCACATGAGAGATCTTGTCTCAATTGAGGAAGTCACCCAGTGTCAACCTCTGGACTCCATGTGCACATACACGTATGCACGTCTACCTGCACACAGGCACGCATAAGCATGCAAACTTGCTTACACACATAACACACATACAAGGAAACACATACTATAGCTCAGACATAGCTGGTGACCCAGGCTCAGAAAGTCAAATGCCACACGTTATCTTTCATATGAGGATCCTAGTTAAATGTGTAGATTTTGAGCTGGGTGTGGTGGCGCACACTTTTAATCCCAGCACTTGAGAGGCAGAGGTAGGAGGATCGCTGTGAGTTTGAGGCCACCCTGAGACTACATAGTGAATTCCAGGTTAGCCTGGGCCAGAGTGAGACCCTACCTCGAAAAACCAAAAAAAAAAACAAAAAAACGGTGTAGATTTCTATGGGAGTTGGAGTAAAACTCAGTGGTAGATGCCACGAAGCTAGTGGGGGGAGATTGAGTTAGAGCAAGCCCTGGAGAAGGACTGCGCTCTGGAGGGGACGAGCAGCGATGGCCTCCATCCTGGTAGGCGTGGGGCCTGTCACTCGTTTCTCCCAGCTGTTCCCTATCTTGTGGCTCACCCAGGGTGGGTGCTCCTAACCAGAGGGCATGCTGGTTTTGGAAGCCCATTTGACCCAGAAACCAGTCTGTCACAGCCAGGTGTGCAAGATGTAGGTGCATGAGCAGGGGTCTAAGCACTCTGTAGTAGAAACGCTATTCAGGGAAAAGGTGACAACACTCTGTCCTTGATCCCCAGGGTAGAAAATTAAGTTGCGCTAATCTGACCTAGCATCACACATTGTCCCTTACATCCTGTTTTTTTTTTTTTTAATTATTTGTTTATTTGAGAGCGACAGACACAGAGAGAAAGACAGATAGAGGAAGAGAGAGAGAATGGGCACGCCAGGGCTTCCAGCCTCTGCAAACGAACTCCAGACGCGTGCGCCCCCTTGTGCATCTGGCCAACGTGGGACCTGGGGAACCGAGCCTTGAACCGGGGTCCTTAGGCTTCACAGGCAAGCGCTTAACCGCTAAGCCATCTCTCCAGCCCTACATCCTGTTTTTGAGACCCTGAGCTGGCCCAAATGGAGTTAGCCCCGTCAAGATTTCTTAACCATTATCTTTATACCCTGTTTCAGGCCTGTTCACTGGCCCACCCGTGGGTACATGTTACCTATCGGGAGCTGTTGGTCAGTCCCTCCCAGAGATAACACCTTGTCTGACAGTAGCCACCACCCACTGCTATGTTGTGAAGGACTCTTCTCTACGGGCATCTTGCACAAACCCAAGGGGAGTCTCTGCTACTGTGTCTGGTGGCTGCCACACACTTGCCATTCCTGCATGACACTGTTCCTTGACGGTATGGACCAGGGCTAGTTCATCTGGGCACTTTGCCTGCGGTCATCTGTGCTGGTTGGATCGTGAACGGACTGAGCCAGTGAGTGAGGGAAATAAGGCCTAGGTGGCCAGTGGACGGGCAGGTGTGGATGATGGGTGAGTAGATTCTCATGCACACTGCTGCCTGTCTGCTCTTGCAGCATAGTCCTGCCTGTATCGTGGTCCCAGGCAAGCTCTTCTCTGTCTGCACTGGCCGGGTCAACTCTGTGTCTGCTCAGAAAGAAAGCTCAGAAAGGACACTCGGCCACAACAGAGCTAATGCTGATCTAATAGCGGTGAAGGAAACCACTTCAGACTGCTGCATTGTGTTCTCTTCAGATTTTTCCCTCACTGGCTGCAAAGAGGAGAAGATAAACACACCCTTTGTGGTTAGCTCTCACCTCAACCCCTGTGTGATTGGGGTTAAGGTGATCTCCAGTGGCTTCATCTCTGGGCTCCTGAGCCTAATCCCTGAACTCTGGTGGACATGAAGAGATATATTTGAAAGTAAGACTTCTTTGGCTTCATCACAGAAGACATTGAATCCTGGGGTCTGTATATAACAAGCTTGTGGGGTACTCTGATGATGGGCAGATCTGGGTACCTGGCTTCCAGTGGGCACCAAGTCAAGCTCTGTATTTGCCAGAACCCAAACCCTAGTCTCAGAAGGACGACCCTTCTGATTGCAATGTCGCTGGCCATGTGTCCACAAATGAGTCATTTTGGACAGCGTGGAGGATGGCTCTGCATTACTAGGCTTAGCACATTTCTGGCCAGCATCCATGACCAGCTGGCTCCTTTCAAATGCTCTCATCCTCCAAGAGGGTCTGAGCCTGGATCCCTCATGGTCCTGATCTCTAGTCCTCACCTGTGACCTTAGCCTTGGCCAGTCAAGGAGCAAGAGGGCCAGCATCTGGAGTTTATAAGCTAATTTTTCTATGATACAAATGAGCCAGTTTTCTTCAGTATGAATGTCTCTCTTCTGAGGAAGTTCTCTCCCTGGGGCTTACCATCTCCTCTGCTTGTACACGAAATCTCAGAGAGCCATGGTGGCAAAATTCCACCCCCAAAGAGGACACTTTTGCAAGTCCTGGTGCCGTAGCGGTGATGAGTCCCTTCTCTTCCGTCACAGCACTTCAGTGTGGGAGAGTTTTTCTCAGGCCTGGGGTCTTCATCAACCTAAGGTGGACTAGACAGCAGTCAAGCCCCATTGGGTTAGATGGTTGTGGGAAGGAGATAAGGATGGGTCCAGTTTGACCTTTTCTGCCCTTCAGCTAGAGGGATTGGCCCATTTAATATAGCAATTGATACAGTTAATCTTCAATGTATCACGCTGCTGCTTGCTCTCTATTTGTATCATTTGCTTTTTTCTCCTTTTCCTTTGTCATATACCTTCTTCTGGATTTAGTGTTTTTATTTTCTTTTTTCATAATTTTATTCTATTTATTTATTTCAGAGAAAAGAGGTGGGGGCGGGGGGAATGGGCATGCTAAGGCCTCTAGCCACTGCAAACAGACTCCAGACACATGCGCTACCTTCTGCATCTGGTTTATGTGGGTGTTGGGGAATCGAACGTGAGTCCTTAGGCTTCACAGATAAGCACCTTAACCACTAAGCCATCTCTCCACCCCTTGGATTTAGTATTTTTCTATGACTCTGTAAGATTCATGCTTATCATTATCTGTAACTTCCTGTTTTGTTACTTTAATGGCTGCTTTGAGGATTATAGAATTAATCTTAGCTTATTACAATCTACCTTCAAGTGATAGCAAGTCACTTCCTGGGTTGTAATGAATAATGCATTTCTCTCTCCCTGCCTTGCTGCTGTCTTTATGATACATTTTGCCTTTACGTATTATTAACCGTAGAATGCACAGTTGATAATTTGTTTAAATAGTTATCACTTGGAGAGTTAAATAACAGACTCAGAACCTCATATGTTGCCTGGGTAGCCTCTCCTCCCACAGCTCTGCGTCCCCTGTGCGGGCATAGCTTATCATGGCGTGCTCGTCCTTCTCCCTGAAGGACTCATGTGGACACTTCTGTGCACATCATCTGTGGGTGACAGGTTCTCCTAAGTTTCATATGCTAGAAGAAATTCATTTCACCCTTAGAGGGTTTTCTGGGTAGGTAATGCTTATAAATTCACAAATTCATGTCTTCACGGCTGCATTTCTTCCAATGAGAATGCTGTTGTAATTCTTCTCTAATCCACCTATGTTACTAAGATGGTTATTCTTGGTTGTCGACTTGAAAGCATTCAGAATCGCCATGGAAACAATTCTCTGTGACCGCCTGTGAGCGATGTTCTAGACTAGGTTAATTGGGGTGGAGGACCCTCCCTAAGTATGAGTGTATGTAAGCATGAGACCTTCCCATGGTCTCGGGGTCCAAGCTGAGTAAGAAAAAGCAATGTAAGTGAGAGCCAGTATTCATCTCTCTCTGCTCCCTGACTGTGGTGAAATGAGATAGCAGCCTCAGGTCCTGGCCGCTGTGCCTTTCCTGCCCTGATGGACTGTGCTCCCTCAGACTGTGAACCAAAATGAATCTTCCCTTCTTTTAGTTAGCTTTGTCAAGTATTGTTCTGTAGCATTAAGAAAAGACCTAAAACAAACCCAACATGACTCAGGAAATTTGCAGAGGAGGCGGCAGAAAGATTGTTATAGCCACAAGCTGGGACATTATGCTCAGAGACATTGCCTCTTCCCCATAACTGATGGCTACCCCAAAAATGCATGACCCACAATCCCCATGGGGATAACTGGCAACCCCAATGGCTAACACTGAATGTATATCATGTCAAAAATATGTTTGTTATATGTGTGTGAGGTAATAATAACTTCCACTTAGTCATTCCATAGTAAGTACATATTCCAAAACATGTTGTGCATGATAAGTTATGGTTAAAAATTTGGGGGCTGGAGGGAGGGTTATGGTACTTTCCTACAAAGCATAAGGACGTAGGTTCAATTTCCCAGTATCCATGTAAGTCAGATGCACATGGTAGCACATGTGTCTGGAGTTCATCTGCAGTGGCTGGAGGTCCTGGCATGCCTCTCTCTCTCTCTCTCTTAAATAAAGAAAACCTTAAAGAATATATAAAAAGACCAATACGGCCATTATAATGAAGTCCCTTATACTAGTTAGTACATAAAGACTGGCATCTGTTTTTTTTAAATTTTAGGAATTTTGTTATATTTTATTTAATAATTTTGTTATTACTGAGAGTGACAGAAAGAAAGAGAGAGAATGGACTTATCAGGGCCTCCTGCTTCAGTAAACTCCAGACACATGCATTTTCGACATCTGGCTCTACATAGGTACTGGGTAATCAAACTCAAGCTGTCAGGCTTTTCAAACAAACACATTTAACCACTGAGACATCTCTCCTGCCTTCCCTGTTTATTTATTTATTTTTAATTTATTAGTTTTCTTTTCAGCAAATACAGGCAGTTTGGTACCATTGTTTAGGCTCATCCATGACCTACCCCCTCCCAAAGGCCCCTCCTTGTTGATGTAAATGGGTCATGCACTATGGAGTTAGCCCACAGTTATTGGTACGATAAATGTCTCTGCATATCATGACCCAACATGTGACTCTGACATTCTTTCTGCCCCCTCTTCCGCAAAATTTCCCTGAGCCATGTTGGGTTCATTTTTGGTCTGCTTCAGTGATGAGGTGTTGGGGGCCTCTGAGGCTCTGGCTCTCTGATTTGGTAGGCGTTGATGTTTCTCTGTGTTGGTCTCCTTCCCCCTTGTGCTGGTATCTGGTTCATCAGGAAAACAGCACCCTTGCTTGTTTCACCAATTTTCCTTAGTTTCAGTCAGGCCCCTTTTGAGGTATTATGGGGCAGCTCTCTCCTTAGGATCTGCATCTATCTGGAAAAGAGAAGCAGATTCTCCAATGGAGAGTAAGTTAGCACCCAGAAAATTGAGATAACACTTACTTTTTTGATAGGGAGTTTAATAGGTGTAGGCCTTCTTGTACCCCATGATTGATGGTAGCTTGATATTGGAGAGTGGGCTTATGTTTGGATATGGTTCTGACTTGTTTCCCAACTCCAGCTATGGGTCCCGTACCACTGAGGGGATCAGTTAGCCAAATCAAGAGTAGTTGGTTCCCCACCATGGCTATGTGCCACTATTGCACTTGTGTGGGCACCACACCAGGTTATTTGTTGCTAAGTAGGTTAGACCATGAGTTGCTTGGACAGATATTGGTAATTTTCCCCAGTCGCCCATGTAGCACCTTCTGGCACTAGACACGCTGACTGTCTGGGGACTGCCTCTTTGCTGGCTTCCAGCCATGCTGTTCCATTTTACTTGTCAGCTGCGTATGGAGTCTTCAGAAATAGGGTCTTACCACTGACCTTTGGTGGGTCATCAAGTACTCTGACAGAAGTCTGTCCTTCTTTTAGGAAACCTTGTAGGTTTCTCTGATCAAAAGCTCATTGTGGATGATAGCCTCATGCTGGTAGTGGGGGTTACAGGTCAGTGCCCACTAAGAAGATGAGGAAAAAATTAACTAATATACAAGAGTTAGAGAGGAGAAAGAAAGAGGGGGGAGGGAGAGAGGGAGGGAGGGAAGATGTAGAAGATTTAAGTTAGAATTGATCCTACCCTCACCAGTGTCTTGTGGTTCAGGTGTTTCCTGTAAGGCTCTAGTGAAGGTTCAGCCATTTGGTCTGCCTTTTAGGAAGTAGAATTTTATGGTACAATTGCCGTTTGGGTCCAGATTAGTGTTTTACACCCCTTTGATGCCCACCCTTCCCTCCCCATCCATCCTAGTGACTAATCCATGAGGTGCTTGCTGGGTATGTAAGGTATCTTGGGTAGATTCAGGATAGGTATTGTAGATGAGTGAGACTATCTGTTTTGCACGGCTCTAGAGGCAGGCAATTCCAAGAGAAAGGGGCTATTATTAAGTGGCTGGTGAGAGCTGCTTTCTGCTTCCCACACAGTGTCTTACCATGATGTTGCCACATGGAATGATCCCAGCGTCCTCCTCACCTGAACAAAGGCAGAAGGACAAAGGATAATCCCTCCAGCCTTTTTTTTTTTTTTTTTTTTTTTTTTAGCCAGGCACTAAATCTGTTCATGAAGGTGGAACTGTTGGGGCTAAAGCATTTCTCCAAAGACTCCTGTGTTAATATCACTGCAATGAGGGCAAAGTTTCAGCACAAATTTTGGAGAGGACATCCTAAAATTGTGGAACTATTTCTTTCTTTTTCCTGTACATGTATTTTTTCTTCTGATATCTCTGAGTGTTTTCTTCATCTCTAGTTATGTGCAATCTTTTTATGATTTGCAGCCTTAGCCATTTATCTTTGGTGTATTTGA
Organism: Jaculus jaculus; assembly: GCF_020740685.1. Classification (NCBI taxonomy): domain Eukaryota; kingdom Metazoa; phylum Chordata; class Mammalia; order Rodentia; family Dipodidae; genus Jaculus; species Jaculus jaculus. Next base: position 7,124,891 of record NC_059106.1, on the reverse strand, counting down.
GACTCATTGATCTTGCATTGTTAAATTTATTGGTATCATTGCAATTTGAAAATTTTCATCCATTCTCCCCTCAAATACTTCTCATCCTTTCTTTCCCCAGCACACATTTTCTATCCTTGAGGGGCCCCAGTCATATGTATTTCAGACTTCTTAAAGTCATCTCTAAATTCACTGACACCTCTTTATTTCCTGAATTTCTTTTCTCTGTATTCAATTATTTAGTGATTCTAGTTCTTTGAGTTCAATGTTGCTACGTCATGCAGTGAATGTTTTATCTTAATTCTTGTTATTTTAAATTCTGTAAATTTAATCTGAATAAATGTTATCTATTTTCCCAGGTATATATGCATATGGTGAGAACATGTGTGTGTGTAGCTGTGTGTGCATACGTGCATGCGTGCATGCATGCGTGCATGCGTGTGAAAGCCAGACATTGACTTTGGTGGTCTTCTGAAGTGGCTCTCCACTGATTGACTGAGACAGGGTCTCTCACGTGAATCCAGAGCTCACAGGTGTGGCTGGTCTAGCTAGCAGCTTTGCTCCGAGAACGTTGTTTTCACCTCCCCAGAGCTGGCCTGACAGTAGCTCTTCCACACGTACCTGGCGTTTACACAGGTTGCTGGGGATCTGCTTTCGCAGTAAGCACTTCACCAACTGAGTCACCTGTCCAGTGTACAGAGCCACACGTTTACCTCCCATTTTTAACATACGAGATACAGTTACAGTAGCTGTTTTGTGTACTTGTCTGCTAATTCTAATGCCCACGTCACCTTGGGTGGGTCAATTTTACCTGATCTCTCTCTCTCTTTTTCTCTCTCTTTCTCAGCAGTTATGTACTTTCTCATATGCTTTTACAACTTGTTCTCCTCTGTCTAGAGATGGTTATTCCCTACAACTAAAATAGTATCTTTCGAAGGATTTTACCCAATGACCTTGGAAACATGAGTTTTCTAGTTTGGCTCATGGGAACAGGTCTGCTTTCCTGTGTGAGCACTGACATTGGGTCTCTGACTCCTCATGGGTTCTCATGGATCTCGGATCTCTGCCTCACAGCAGTGGACACTGTCACTCTGTGCGCCGTCAGCCCCGTTCTCTGAGCGGCGCCCTTGTCTTTGGTGTTCTGGGCTGTGAGCTCCAGTTGTCTTGGTGCCCTGGGCACAAATCTGTCTTCTGAACTCAGAGACGTGTGTAGGAACTGCCTCAGCTTCTCCATTCTGCCCTAGTGCTTGGGAGCCCTCCTAGTACAGAAAACTGGGGCAAGAAACACCTCATTTGATTTTCATTTTCTGGGAATTTTAATCCCCCTTTGCTAAGCCCTGAGCATCGATACTTCATGCAGATCTGGTCTGTTTGCTGCTGCTCCTAATGGGGGGATAAAGCTGGGTCGTCTTTCTCCATCATAGTTTTAGAAGCAGAAGTCCTAAAACATCACTGGGACAATCCAGGTGGGTACATATGGCTATCCTCACTTTACTTATAAGGGGAAAAAAGCCCAGCAGGCCTAAGGATAGGAATGAAGTAGTGGTCTGCCAATTGCTGCAGATTTGAAAGAAGGTCTTTCCTATCAAGCATTCAAACACATGAGTCTATGGAGGACAATGTACGTTCAAACCACCACATTCTGACTGGTCTCCACAGACTCATGGCCATCTCATGGTGCAAAATGCAAACAGTCGCACTTTAAAGATACCCGTAGTCTTTATCAGTACCAACGTTCTTCAAAAGTCCAGTGTCTCTTCTGAGACCCAAGGCAATCTCTTTTTTTTTTTAAATTTTATTTATTTATTTATTTGAGAGCGACAGACACAGAGAGAAAGACAGATAGAGGGAGAGAGAGAGAATGGGCACGCCAGGGCTTCCAGCCTCTGTAAATGAACTCCAGACGCGTGCGCCCCCTTGTGCATCTGGCTAACGTGGGACCTGGGGAACCGAGCCTCGAACCGGGGTCCTTAGGCTTCACAGGCAAGTGCTTAACCACTAAGCCATCTCTCCAGCCCCCAAGGCAATCTCTTAAGTGTGAGTCTCTAAGATCTAAGCACAAGCTACATGCTTTGGACATGTAACGGCACAGACCAAACATTCCAACTCCAAAGGGGAAGAATGGGGCACACGAAGCTGGGTGCTTGTTCCCTGCTCAGGGAGGCTGTGCCGGGGGATCTTCATATAGCTGTCAGAGCCTTGGCCTCTGAAGACGCTCAGCAGTGGACAGCATTGTTGTACTGATGAAAGGCAGCTTCCAATGCTGGGCAGCCTACGCACCTCATGCCCTGGAGCTGGTCTGGAGGGGGCCATTAGCTGCTGCCACCAAGGAGATGTCAGAGCCTAGAAGCCTCTTTGAGGGCTGTAATCAGAGAGTTGAGTGAGTGGATAGCAGCATACATTTCTTTCCCTTTTGTGTGAAATGATTTTCCACAAGAACGTAGACAGAATTCTTAAAGGGTGTAGAAAGTGCCTGCTTCTCATGCACCAGAAGTTTTTACCACATCGTACAGTCCTGTCCCATCAGGGCAAGGTCTGGGGAGGAGCTGCCACTGGGTCAGGCTTATAGCTCAGCCTCAGTCACCTGCATTTGCCATGTGCATATCATTGGATAAGAGGGGCTGTCTTGGTCAATGGCCATGAAGTTTAATGTGTGATTAAGTATTTATATATTCAACAAATAGTTGCCAGGTTTTTCCAGCTTTGAGCACAAAAAAGAGAAGATGTAGCAGAGACTCTAGTCTGAAGAGTTCACCGCTAGAAGACCATAGAGGAGGAAGTGGGCTATGCCGCTCCAGTGACCCGAGCTATGCGGAGAGCTAGGAAAAAGTGTGGTTCTTAGGTTTTCTGAAATATATATACATTTGGTTTTTCGAGGTAGGGTCTCAGTCTAGCCTAGGCTGACCTGGAATTCACTATGTAGTCTTAGGGTGGCCTTGAACTCATGGTGATGCTCCAACCTCTGCCTCCCAAGTGCGTCACCACGCCCAGCTTGAAATATATTTTTATTTATTCAGTTGTGAGGAGAGAAGGAGAGAGAGAATGAATGGGTGTGTCAGGGCTTCTTGCTGCTATAAATAAGCTCCAGGCACATGTCCCACTTTGTGCCCCTGGCTTTATGTGGGTACTGGGGAATTGAACTTGGGCTAACCTAGGCCAGCTGACATTGCAAGCAAGCACCTTTAACCACTGAGCAATCTCCCTAGCCCCTGGGAGTGTTTTAGATGACTTTTACTGGGAAACAATGCTTAATTTGACTATGGAAGGAGCTAAGTGAATGTGATGAAGAGACTGAGATAGAAATGACAGGGCATGCAAGGTCCCAGAGGTCTTCCTCGGCTCTGATTCGTGTGCGGGGCTCTTCCTTTATTTCATTCTTGCCATGGTCTCTTCTTGGTGCAGGAGAAAGGGGCGGGGTCTCGGCCGTATGACTGCTGCGTCCTCAGCATTTGTCAGTTGTTCCTGTGTGACTTCACCATTCACCTTCCACTGAAGGCTCTTGTTTGCCTCGCCTCCATAGGATGGTGTCTCACCAGAGGCCTCAGCAGTCGGCGGGGGAGGGGTTCCGTGGTGTCGGGACCTTGCAGGTTGCCTTGCTTGCGTCTCAGAGGTTCAGGAATCGCAGATCCCAGGCCCGAAGCTCCTCTCTCTTGGGTGTTGAGCTCTGTTCTTCCAGACACACCTCCCCAGCTCAAGCCCTGAAGGCTCCTACTGCTTTCTGAGTAAAAAGATGGCCTCCAAAATACTAGAACATTTTTTGCTAAATTTACATTGAACTAATATCTAAAATCCATAACAAACTCTAAAAAATTAAATTTTGGACACAAAGTCATCCACTTCAAAAAACCCCCAAAAAAAACAAGAAAAAAAAAGGAGGGGACTGGTGAGATGGCTTAGCGCTAAGGTGCTTGCTACAAAGCCTAAGGGCTCTTGTTTGGCTCTCCGGGTCTCACGGAAGCGAGGTGCACAGTGACGCAAGCAGGCAATGTCACACTTGCACACAAGGAAGCCCGTGAATCTGGGGTTCAATTGCAGTGGCTGGAGGCTCTGGGGCACCAGTTCTCTCTCCCCTCTCTCTCTGTCTCTCACTCTTATGTGTGTGCATAAAAAAAGGCCAGTTTGATAGGCTTGCCTCAAAAAAGGACAGTGAACAGAGTAGACATCCACAGGAGAAGAATACAAATGACACAAATATTTGAAAATAAAAGTTCAATAACCCTAGTCATCAGAGAAATGCCACTCAAAACTACATGGTGTGTTTTTGTTTTTGTTTTTTTTTCCTCCTAGCATTGGGATAGCATCCAGGAATCATGCATGGTAGACAAGCAGTCTCCCACTGAGCCACAACCATGGCTACACTGAGAGCCCCTATCACTCCTATAAAAATGGTGACTGTTAGGGTGTGAATTTAAATTAGCCCCCACAGGCTCATATTTTTAATACTTTGTCATCAGACAGTGGCACAATTCTGGGGAGGTTCTGGAAGTTTTGTACAAGGCCTAGCTGGCGTACTTAGGGCCATTGGGGTAGGAGTTAAGAGTCATAGGCCAGTTTTCCTTCGGGCCTGGGATCTGCGATTCCTGAACCTCTGAGACTTGAGCGAGGCAAGCTGCCAGGTCCCGATACCACGGACAGCGCCCACCGCCCTGCCTGCCCAGCGGCCATGGGATGTGTCCCTTCAGTTGTGAGTCAGAACAAATCCCTCTGTCCTTAGGGAGCTTCTGTCAAACGTTCTGCCACAGCAATGAGAAAAAAAAAGAAAAGAAAAAACAGCTAATGCATCTACCATCAAGAAATCAAATGACAAGAAATGCTGTTGATGATGTGCAGAAAAGGAACTTTTATACACTGCTGGTGGGAGTAGAAAGTGGTGTAGCCACCATGAAAATCAGAGTGCAAGTTCCTGAAAAATCAAAACAAAACATGGAATTACCATATGACCCAGCCATTCCACACCCAGGGGTAGAGCTAGAGAAATCTGAGTTATTACCTCAGAGAGGTACTTACTTACTACCATGGCGATTGCTACACTGTTCACAATTGCCCAGTTATGGAACCAGCTGGATGAAAGGTGGTGCATATATCCAGTGGGGTTTCATTCAGCCATAAGTAATCAAGTCATGTCATCTTCAGGAAAATGGATGGAATTTGAGAGCATCAGGTTAAGCCAAATAAGCCAGAACCAGAAAGACTTTTATTGCATACTTTCCAAGGTATGTGGTGCTTAGACATTATATCTAAAATCAATGTTCCACATATGTGGTATTACATATAATCTAGGCTCCATATACGACAGAAAATATGTGATATACTTGAAAGCATGAGTCGTTATGAAAACCATCACACTGTATGATAAAAGAGAAACACCATGTGCTGACTGGCCTGGTCACTGAACCAACCATTGCAGCCATGGGCTGATGCCCTGGCTGGTTGTACCACCCATTTGTTGGGTTTCCTCTGACACTGGTACTGCTCAGGGATGTGAAGTGTGAAAAAAAAACCCTAGATCTGGGGCTGGAGAGAATGCTCAGCAGTTAAGGCAGCTTGCTTGCAAACCCTGACATTCTGGGTTCAATTCTCCAGTACTCACTTAAAGCCAGATGCACAAAGTGACAAGTGTGTCTGGAGTTCGTTTACAGTGGCAAGAGGCCCTGATATGCCCATACTCACTTATCTTTCTCTCTCTGTCTGGATTTCTCTCAAATAAAAACATAAAAGTATATTTAAAAATAAAACCCCAGAGCTGCAACAGAGAGGGACAAGGGGAGTGGGGGTGACAGCCATCACGAGCCTAATGAAACCATGTCATCTTCAACACAGTCCTTGAGGGCTGGAAAGATGGCTTGGTGGTTAAGGTGCTTACCTGAAAAGCCAAAGGACCTAGGTTTGATTCCCAAGGACCCACAAAAGACAGATACCCAACATAACATACATTTTCCCCAAGCATTATTTTTTTGACAGGGAAATGAACATTTTTTTCCCCTCAATACTTTTCAGTCACTTGAATCCATAGACGTGGATGGTTGACTGTGTTGCTCAGTTTGGGATGTAGTAAAAAGACAGGATAGACAGCTCTTTTCTTCTCCTGAATCTGGAGACTAGAAGTCCAGGATCAAGGCACCAGTACACAGGATACTCAGCAGGTTGCTGACTCCCTTCTCATTCATGTGATGTAGATAAAGGGAAGGGGAGTAAGCCTCCAAGCTTCTTCTTAGATGCCAATCTCATGAGGTGGAGCTCTGACCCATGACTTGGCCATGACCCCCTGGATGCTCCACCTTCTAAAACCATCCACCTGGGGATTGGGATATCAGCACATGAAACTGCAAGGAACATAAATATCAGACTATAATAATAATTTTTAAATAAAATCATTTAGAGCAATGCTCTTGAGCTAGTGGACTCAAAGACTGTTTATTTAATTGTTTTTATTTATTTGATAGGAAGAGAGGGAATGAACATGCCAAAGCCCCCAACCACTGCAAATGAACTCCAGATACATGTGCTGCCTTGTGCTGACTCCTTACTTGGAGGCTTACTCCCCTTCCCTTTATCTATGGCACATGAATGAGAAGGGAGTCAGCAACCTGCTGAGTATCCTGTGTACTGGTGCCTTGATCCTGGACTTCTAGTCTCCAGATTCAGGAGAAGAAAAGAGCTGTCTATCCTGTCTTTTTACCACATCCCAAACTGAGCAACACAGTCAACCATCCACATCTGTGGATTCAAGTGACTGAAAAGTATTGAGGGGAAAAAAATGTTCATTTCCCTGTCAAAAAATAATGCTTGGGAAAAATGTATGTTATTAATGAAGATGTACATACTTTTTGTCATTATTCTCCAAACAAACGCATCATTGCTATTTGTATTATAGTCACGTTGTGTAATACTCACATTGTGTTGGGTATTATAATCAGTCCTGAGAAGATTGAAGTAGTCAGGAAGCAGGGGTAGGTTACATGTAAGCACTAACATGAGGAACTTGGGGAACCTCAGAGTTGGGGCCCTTGGGAGTCCTGGCAGTGCTCTCCTGAAGAAGCAAAGGACTGATGAAACACCATGATAGTGGAACTCATGGACACTTCCCTCAGATACTATAAGATTAAAAATGCCTTGGATTGGGCTCAACTTGTACAATGCAAAGATGCTTGAGGTTGTTTGAATGAGATGTCCCTCATAGCATCATGTGCCTTGAATACTTGGTCACCAGCTGCTGGCAATTTGGGAGGTGGAGCCTTGCTGGAGGAGGTGTGTTGCTGGGGACAACTAAGCCCGGCTCTAAACCCAATTGGTGGGGAGTGTTTTCACCCACTGGTGTGAGCCAGCCTCTGCTCTGCCATGCTTCCCTCCCCACCCACCTCCCCCGGAGACTGTAAGCTGAAATAAGCCCTTTGTTCTTGTCAGCCGCTTGTGGTTGAGGGTTTTGTTCCAGCAACAAGAATGATCAAGGGCACAAAATAATCTGGACGTACGTTCAGAGCTGAGTGAGGAGGCTGGGCTATTTCCATTAGGAGTCGCATCCCAGAATTAAGCACAAACTAGGTCCGCAAATGCGTAACTGGTGATGATGGGGCCGGTGGGGTGGGGTCCAGGGAAATCCCAGAGAGTGGTCTGCTCAGTGCTTATAGCCATCTGAGCTGAAGTGACTTAGGGCATTGATTGTTTAATGCCTATCTCTTGGAGGCTATGAGTTAGTTATGTTTCTAGGTTGTATCTGCAGGTTCACCTTTGAACTGAGGTCATCGCAATGTGGCATATAGATGAAAGGGCCAGAGAACAGCCATGAGCGTTAGTGTGCCATCCTGTTCAGACGTGCAAGGCAGAGCAGGAGAGCTGCTCAGGAAATCAGGCTGTGGACACAGGTGCATCACGTATGTCACTTAGTCTTCATTCATGACCTACTGACAGTAAAAATTCAAATAGAAATAGGAGCCAGGATCAAACCCAAATCTCTTGCTTGTGAACTGAGTAGCAGTTCAATTCTTACCTGATTCTTTAGGGACTGCTGGAAGTGAGTTTCAGATCAAAGCAGAATAAGTGAATTCTCGGGAGTTTTTATTTTATTGAAATTTTAATGAAATGTTTTTAGGTTCACGTGCAGTTATAAGAATAACACAATGCAATTGTTTATGAACTCTATTCAGTTTTCCCTGTTGTAACATTTTGGAAAAATATAATGTAACATCATACCCGGGATTCTTATATCAGCTGACCTTCTTTGGATCATCCAAATTTTGCTCATGTGCATTTGTGTGTGCATGCATGTGTATTTTGTGTGCCTGGTGTGGGCAGGTGTGTGTGTATGTGTGTGTGTGTACATGCATGTAGACCAGAGGTTGACATTAGGCATTAGGTTTCTTCCCCAATTTTTCTCCACCTTATTAAGAGAGACATTTCCATAGTTTTATATTTTCATGAAATATATATTCCAGTAAGTAACCCAGTGATAATGATATGCCTCCAGAGTAATTTCACAGAGACCCAGCTAGTCAGCTCCACCTATCAGTTTGATATTCCACTGAATTTCTCACAGGTATTCCATGATATATATATACACACACACACACACACACACACACACACACACATACATACACACACACACACACACACACACACACACACACACACATATATACACACATACACACACACACACACACATATATATACACACAATCATTTGTTTACACGGTTATATGTTGAATGAACACTGGTTTGATTCAAGTTTTTAGTTATTACTGACAAAACTGCTCTATGCATTTATTCGAGAGAGAGAAGGAGAGAGAATGGGCATGCCAGGGCCTCTAGCCACCACAAACAAACTACAGATGCACGCACCACCTTGTGCATCTGGCTTACATGGGTACTGGGGAATTGAACTTGTGCCCTTTGGATTTGCAGGCAAGGACCTTAACTGTTAAGACATCTCTCCAGCTCTGCATTTATTTTTTAATGTGATTTTAGTTTTTGTGTTATTATAGCTTCCCTATCTCTGGGATAAAGTCCACTGTGCAATCACTGGAGACATGAGTTAATTTCAAGTTTTGTATTATAGAAGCTTCCAGTTGTCTTCCAGAGTGCCTGCACTGTTTTATCCTCCAGCCAGTAATGTCAGTGGTTCAGTTTCTCTACATCTTCCCCAGTATTTGTTATTGTCAGTAATGGTAGTGACTATTCTGAGACATGCAGAGGGATTTCCCTTCTAGTTTTAGTTTGCATTTCCTTAAGGACAAGTTGTGTTGACTACCTTTCCATTTATTGATTTGCCAACATTGTATCCTATTTTCTAGCACCTTTTCAGTTTTTTTTTTTTTTTATAAAACAAGTTCTGGCAAGTTTTATTAAAGAAAAATTTTACATAGTTTACTTTTCACCAGTCTGCTCTGGCATGCTTCTAATAATGTCAGAATCACCTGGATCAATGATAGGCAGTGTGCATACTCTGTAGTATTTCCCGCATGCTGTGCCCAATTCAATATTATTGCCACTATAGTGATGGACACCAGTTTGGGCCAACATGGCATAGTGTTCTATCTCAGATTTCCTCAACGCCGGGCAGTTGTTGACAAGGATGACCGATTTCGCTTTGCCCTGTCTGATCATCTTCAGCGTCAGCTTCTACCCAGCATGTGCTTTCCACTCTTCATAACAAGCTGGAGCCTCGAGTTGATGGACTCCAGGGACCTTTTCATCTTCTCTGTGGCCACCATCTTCCTGCCTTAGGTGTGGGATGGGCCCCAACCAAGAGCAGCTGCCAAGATAGCTGGGGAGCAAGAAAGGCACCTTTTCAGTTCTTTGACCCATGTTTTATTAATCGTAAACTTGACTGTATGAACAAATTGCATATTGCTCATAGTCTCATCGTGTTATAGTTTTATGTTCCTCCTACTCTGCCCTTCTTCCTCTGAGGGTCCTCCTCAGTGGGGTGGTTGGTATTCTCTGTGGGGTCATAAATACACTGGTCAGTCTCTGGGAGAGGGGACAATGCCTCAGGATACTCCCTCCATCCTGTGGCTCTTACAACTTTCAAGTTTTGTACATTTTCTGAGCCTGGTAAGTCTTGGCTACTTGCTGGGTCTTACATTCTTTCTATCCCCGCTTCCACAACGTTCCCCGAGGGCATGCTAGAAGAATTTGTGTTGAGCTCTAAGAGCCTCTGATTTTCTACTTTGATGAGTTTTGAGTTTTTCTTCGTGTCTACCACCATTTCCCTAGAGGAGGTTCTCAGGCCAACCGTGAGAACAGCTCTCATATTTAAGCCACTGCTTCCTCTGTAATGTCTCCTGGCTTTGGCCTGTTTTCTAGTGGACCTGTTTGTGTTTGTAACTCCCCAGTGCTGGGAGATTTTTACAGATTCCAGACAGCGGCCGTCTGTTGGGTGCACAGTGTTCGGTCACGAGCTAGGCTCTTGCTCTATGCAGCAACTGCCTCATCGCTGTCTCGGGAGCTTAGCTGAGCTGAACTTTACAATTTTGATGAGACTAAATGTATCAAGTTCTAATTTTTGTTTTTGGATATAACTTTTGATGTATGGTCTAACTAGTACCACAGTCCTAACCACTGTAACTTCAAAGTAAGCTTCAATATTGGATGGTGGGAATGGTGGAACATTTCTAATACTCAAGAACTTCAGGCAAGAGAAACATGAATTGTAGGACAATTTGGGCTACATAGCAAGACCTTGTCTCAAAAACAGCAAAGAACCCAGAAATTAATATTGTTTATAATATTGAGTATACTTACTTTGGATAGATCAATGTGTGAGGAATTGATACCTTTACTACATAAAATTGTCAAAGTATAAATCTATTATGTCTCTATACTTACATAGGTCTTCATTGATATTTTGTCATCAATATTACATAATTTTCAGTGTCTAGAATCTCTGTGTGTGGTAGTTTGAATATATGTCCCCCATAGGCTAAGGTATTTTAATATTTTATTTATTTGCAAACAGAGAGAGAGAGAGAGAGAGAGAGAGAGAGAGAGAGAGAGATTGGAGACAGACAGAGAGAGAATTGGCATGCCAGGGCCTCTAGTCAGTGCAAATGAACTCCAGATGCATGCACCCCTTGTGAATCTGATTTACGTGGATACTGGAGAATCAAACCTGGGTCCTTTGACTTAGCAGGAAAGTGCCTTAACCACTAAGCCAGCTCTGTAGCCTGACTAAGGTGTTTAATTAAAACTTGTAATTTGGGGCTGGAGAGATGGCTTAGTGGTTAAGCACTTGCCTGTGAAGCCTAAGGACCCCGGTTCGAGGCTCGGTTCCCCAGGTCCCACGTTAGCCAGATGCACAAGGGGGCGCACGCGTCTGGAGTTCGTTTGCAGAGGCTGGAAGCCCTGGCGCGCCCATTTTCTCTCTCTCCCTCTATCTGTCTTTCTCTCTGTGTCTGTCGCTCTCAAATAAATAAATAAACAAAAAATATTTTAAAAAAAAACAACTTGTAATTTGGTGTAGTTATTGAATGTATGTCCCCCAGTAGACTCCAATGTTTTATTAAAGCTATACCTTAGATTTCTAGCTGCCTGGCTGGAAGAGGTGTCACTGTGGGCAGATCCTGGGGTCCAGCCTTTAAGATGTTCTTGGGGGTGGATCTGAATCCCAGCCGAAGGTGTGCAGAGTGAGCCTGGGGTTCCTAGATCATGCTTGCTTGGGGTGCTGGTGGTGGTTTTCCCTCTGCACGGATTTGGTAAAGGAGCCCAGCTTCTTGCACCATGATGGAACATCCCCCGGATCTCTATGCCTGAAATAAATGCCTTTCCTCCCATAAACTGTGTCTGTTTGGAGCCGACTACAACACTTGGGCCTCCAGCCACCTGGCTTGAGGAGGTGTCACTGGGGGTGGATGTTGCTTTCAAGCCCAAAGGTGTGTTTGGGTAAGGACCTAAATTCTGTCCCAAAGGTATGAAAAGTGGTTTAAGCTCTGCGGGGGTCCTGCCTGATGCTGGTTTGTGTTGCTGGCTAGTGGTGGTTTTTCTCTCTCTGCTTGTATTTAGGAATGGGAGCCAGCTTCCCCCATTACTGGGACTTCTCTGCATCTGTAGGCTTGAAATAAATCCCTTCCTCCCATAAACTGTGCCTGGTTTGGATGTTCATCGCAGCAACATGGAACTTACTGTTACACTGTGTTTTGAGACTATGTCTAAATATTTAGTTTTAGATAGACTATAAATAGAATGATGTATTTAATTTCCATTTTCACATACCTGTTGTCAGACTTCATCACCACAGTTGGTTGTTGTGTGCTGTTCTAGGGGAGAATGCAAGCTTGTTAAAGTCACTTATTCTAAGAGATTTTCTTTCATTCATTCTCTCTTCTCTCTCCTTTCCTTGTTCCTGCTTCTGCCGATTCCTCAGGACTTTCCATCTACACAATCTTCTGCAAATAGGTAGCGATCGTTATTTCCCAACTTTGTTCTTTGGCTGTACTTATACTGGCCTTTTTTGTTTCTAGTGTTTTGTAATTCTTGGGGGGAAGTGTGAACACATGCTCACTACAGATAGGCCAAAGAATCAAATCTACAGAAGTCTACTTTAGTGAACCAGTGTGTTTGTCGGCGTCACGTGTGGGCAGGCATGAGGAACTACAGGAGTGTAGATAACTCAAAGGCAGTTGCATGACCACAAGCCCACCCCGGCACAAGTGTCAGCCCACAAACCAGCGTCCCTGGAGCCCCTGCCCAAGCTGCGGCAGCTCAGGGGTCGAGAGTCTCCTTCGCCCTCTCATTGTTACAGTTACTTAACCGTGGGAAAGGGCTCTGGGGATTTTGGAAATCTCAAGAGCATCCTGAGACCTTCAAGGTTTGTCCATTTCCCAAGCCTTGTAAGTTTTGAGTACTTCCTGAGTCTTAACCAGCTTCCTTCCAGAAAGAATATTTCAGATTAGAGGAAAAAGCGATACAGCATCTGGTTTCTGGAGGCAGAAAATACATTTGTGAGATTTTTTGTTGACTGGTCTCTTTCACGTTTGTGGCAGGTCTTGGCATGGGTTTCTCCATGTGCCTTTGTCCTGTCCGCAGGTATGCTCAGCTCTTCTGAATTTATAGATTAGTGTCATTTGTCATATTTGGGACATTTTCAGTCAAATTTTCTACACATGCTCTGCAGCCCACTCTCTTCTTTCCTTCAGGACAAGAATTATTTTTGCTATAATCCCATAGATTCTGGATAGTGGTCATCCTTTTTCTTTCTTTCTTTCTTTCTTTCTTTCTTTCTTTCTTTCTTTCTTTCTTTTCTTTTCTTTTCTTTTCTTTTTTTTTTTTTTTTTGGCTATTTCCTCTGTGTTACTTGGATGGGTACTTTCTTTCTTTATTTATTTTTTAATTTGTCTTTAAATTCAATGACAACCATCTACTTTCTCCCAGCTAGTGAAGTTTTAATTTTCATCTGTATACTTTCTGTTTTACTAGGTCTCCCTTCTGAAGTTTCCTGCCTTTTTACTTGTTTCCAGATAATTTGTCATTTCTTGTTCAAGTATTTTTATGGTGCCTGTTTTAAAATTCTTGTCACATAATTCCAACATCTCATTAATCTCTAGACTGGCATCCTTTGCTTTTCCCCTCTCACTCAAGTAGTGATTTTTCTAGATCTCGGAATGACAGGTGTACCTGGATGTTTTTTCTTTCTCTGATGTTCAGGGACTTTGGGTCCCAGTAAGCCTTTTATTTGATCAGGCAGACAATCTGTTCAAGTGTCTCACACAGGTGTCGGCCTCCTTTTCTGGGCCATGTTTCCAATGGCAGTTCAACAATCTGAGACTCAGTAGACCAGTTTTGTCTGTCAAATTTTCTGTGTTTGAGGGGCAGCTCCTATCATTCTCTAAGCTTGCCTGTGGGACAGAAGAGGCTCCCTGTGGAAGCACTACAGTTCTCAGTCCTTGACAGGGCATCAGTCAAGAGGCACTGACACAGGACCAAGGGCCACCAGAGTGACAGCAAGTCTCATAAGAACAGGAGCCTAAGGCTGTGAGCTCAGCAGCAGGCCTCCTCTGAGGCAGGACCAGAGGCAGCAGGCCCCGTGGGCCCCGAGGCAGGAGAGGTCAGGAGGTGAGCGCACAGGTATTGAGTCGAAGCTGGTCCAGGCCGAGATCAGCTGCAGCCCTGCACAGGCAGGAATGAGTTCAGCACCCAGGATAGGATGGTGGCGGGGTGTGCTTAAGTCCAGCACCCATGTGGAAATGGTGTTTCTGCTTTGTGGGCTCCAGCAGTGATGGATGCCTTTCAGCCCTCTCTGTTCACGGAGGAGTGCAAAGTGCGGTCAGCTAGCCGTGGAGGCAGGCTATTTGTAGAATGGGCAGTGAGAGTAGAGTCATGGCAAGTGTAGCCCAAAGAAGGAATGTTTTCAGAGGTGAGGAGCTAGCTCAGGAATGGGAAGTGCTTGCCTGCTAAGCATGATGACTTGGATTTGGTTCCCAGTACCCCTGCAGACATGCCAGGCATGGTGCCCACACCCGTACTCATGCAGACATGCCAGGCACGGTGCCCACACCCATACCCATGCAGACATGCCAGGCATGGTGCCCACACCCATACCCATGCAGACATGCCAGGCATGGTGCCCACACCCATACCCATGCAGACATGCCAGGCATGGTGCACACTGGAAGCCCAGTGCTGGGCAGTTGAAGACAGTCAGCTTCCCTGGAGCTCACTGGGCAGCTAGTCTACCCAGAAGTGGTGAGGCCAGGGAGCGATCCTGTCTCCTAGAATGCAGACGGGGTTCCTGAGCACACGTGCGAGGTCGTCCTCTGACCTCCACACATATACATACCTGCACGCACATATGTGCACCTATGCATGAACACACACATGCGCATGCACACACACACGCACACACACACACACACACGAAAAGCAACCACTTTTTCATTCCAAGAAGCGAGGCAGCTAATGAATCCCGAGAGATGTGTGCCCACGCCTTGCTGAGTCTCCGTGAGGGAGGCTTCATGGCGTGCACTTCATTTTCCTCATGCAAGACACACTGGACCTTCCCTCCATTGTCATCCTCTGGCCAGAGATAGGAGCCACTGCCAGTGTCTCCCTTGGGTTGGTGACCTTCCCTCTTTCTTTCTGGTTTTATCACCACTACTTCAGTACAATCCAAGTTACCAAAAACATTTGGAGCAACTCCTGTGTTGAAAGGCTGCACTGATAAGGCTCCTGACTTCATGGGGATCAAAGACAGCTAGAGAAGCAGAAGGACAGCCGAGCCACAGGCAGCGGCAGGGTTGGGAAGTGAGAGCTTGGGGCGAGAGAAGCGCAGGTCGCTGGAGCACTTGCAGGTTCCTAGAGCAAGCGAAATGGAACGTGAGCCTGGAGGATGCCTGGAAATTCATCAAGGGCGCAGAAACATGGCACAGGTAAGATGCCCCCCCCCTTTTGCATTACAGATCACCAGAAAATGTAGAGATGTAGAAGTTGGAGGCATAGACAACAGGGACAAGACTGGGATGGCACAAAGCCAGGGACAGGTATTCATTCATTCATTCATTCATTCATTCATTTATTTATCATTCATTCATTCATTGGCAGGGTCTAATATATCCCATGCTGGCATTAAAAGTCCTATAAAGCTGCGGGGTTGGATAAAGAGAGAGAGAGAGAGAAAGGAAGAAGAAGGGGGGGGGAGAGGAAAATGGAGCGTGGTCAGGACTGTGAGCAACGTCAGGTGGAGTTAACCTCTACTATCCATAGAATTGGGGGGTTACATGGGTTTGGGAACTAGACAGAAGCCTGCCTCAAAAACATAGACAGCAGGCAATCAAAGCCTTGATCAAATTCCATCACGGAGGATAAAAAAGGAAAGAAAGAATACGAGGGATATCACAGAAGACCGGACTTAAACTGTGGACTCCCAGAATCTGACATGATCTCCGTTGCTAACTAACCATGTGGCCCAGCTCAAGACATGGATCCTCTAAGCCTTAAGGACTTCAACTTTTTCTTCTGTGTGTGTGTGTGTGTGTGTGTGTGTGCGCGCGCGCGCGTGTGCATACGCGTATGTGGAGGCTAGAGACATGCTGAGTGTCCTTCTCAGTCACTTTTTACCATATTTTATTTTTTATTCTATTTTTTTGAGACAGGGTCTCTCAATGAACCTAAAGCTAATCAACTTGGTTAGACTAGCTAGCCAATATGCCTCGGGGATGCACCTGTCTCCACCTCCCAGTGCTGGGATTTCAGTCATGCATCACACCCAGCATTTTACATGGGTTCTGAGTATCCAGACTCAGGTCTTTATGCTTGTACACCAAGCGCGTTACCCATTGAGCCATCTGTCTAGTCCATGAACCTCAATCTTTAAATGAATATTCCAACAGAATCTATTTGTTCCTCAGAATTCAATTACTTTTTTTTCTATAACTTGGAGGCCATCAAATGGGTAGCTTATGGTTGAAGGCCAGGGCAGATATTCCCTGAGCCTGTCCCATGGCAAGTGCACAAGCCAGGTACTACGTGGGTCTCTGAGTGGTGTGGGAATGGCAACTCTAGACGAGCAAGTGAGGGCTGGAGAGATGGCTTAGTGGTTAAGGCGCTTGCCGGCAAAGCCCAAGGACCCAGGTTTGATTCCTCAGTACCCATGTAAGTCAGATGCACAAGGTGATGCATGTGCCTGGAGTTTGTTTGCAGTGCTGGAGGCCCTAGCGTGCCCATTCTCTCTCTCTCTTCCTTCCTCTTTCTTTCTCAAACAAATTTAAAAAAATAGAAGATCAAGGGAATTCCTCATGCAAACTGGTGTGAAGAATCCACCAGGGTGTGTGATGTAGAGAACACAGCTTCTAGACCGTTCTCACAGCTGGCTGGCAGCGGCACAACACGTTCAAGGCCATCCATGCCATGCTGGTCGTGTTCTGCGTTGCTTCACTGCCTACCAGCCCTGCCAAGTTCCTGCCTCTCCTGAAGGGCACTTCTATGTCCTCCGCCATGATCCTGTGGGCGGCCACCCAAGAACCTGTTTGATCTCTTATCTTGTACATTTGCTATCGCTTGTTGGAATGAAGAGGCCTGACATGCAGAATATGAAGGAGAATAATGCATTATTCATGAACACACTTTATAAACAAAAAGCTATTTTCCATGGCCTAAAGGATGTTAAACTTTGGAATCTTGAACATTTAAAATAAGAGTGATTCACTCTAAAAGAGAAAGTTTGAAAGAGTTGCTGGGGGGCTTAACAAAATTGGTTTCAGGTAGTCTATGTTTGGGGCACCACTGAGACAGATGGGAACATGGATGCATTCCTCAGAGTTGATTATACTGGGCTGGGATGTCAAGTATGCCTCACCATTGTGGTTGTGGTACAAAGACGAGTTCTCATTTGCCCATGAAGCAGGGGAAGATAGAACACAGAAAACATGGGCCTTGTATCCTCCTGCAGGGAAGGCTTTAGAAGAATAAGAGAAACATAGTTTTAGGGCAAGAGAGATGATTTAGAGATTAAGATGCTTGCCTGTAAAACCTAGGAACTCATGTTTGAATCTCTAGGTCCCACATAGCCAGACACACAGTGACCCGAGCACGCACTGCTGCACATCGGCACAAGGGGGCGCACGTTTATGGAAGTTATGTGCAGTGGCTGAAGGTCCTGGCATGCCCATTCTCTCTCTCCCTCTCTTTCTCTCAATTTTTTAAAAATATATATAGTTGTAGTGACAAGAATATGTGTGTGTGTGCACACGTGCATGTGTGAGTGTGTGGTGTGTGTATGCATGCACACATGTGTCAGAGGCCACAGGAAGACGCCAGGTGTCTTCTCTATCCACCGAGAAGAGTCTCTCACTGAACCTGGACCTCTGGAGTTGAGACTGGCTGACAAGGGGGCTCCAGTGATCCTCCTGTCAGTGTGCCCACAATACTGGGATTGCACTCATGCACGGCTATGCCCAGTTTTATGTTAATGTGCTGGGGATACAACTCTGGTCCTCATGCTTACATAGCAAGAACTCTTATCACTGAGCTGTCTCTCCACGCCCGTCCCCCAAGAATTCTTAACATAGTATCCACCTTATTAGAAGATTTTCAAGCGCATGATGCAGAAGTCTAGCTGCAGGCTTTGGGCTGTGTAGCGTACCTGTGGGGCTCGCTGTTGTGGGTGGGACTGAAATCCTACAGTTGTTACTATTGCCTGCCTTTCTCTTCCTCCTGACCCTGGAAGATGTTATTCAAAGTGATAATAATAAAAAGGGTAGTGTTTGGAGGCGAGTGGACGCATCTATGACATAGATTATGGTGATAGGCTCCTGGGTATACAGTTATCTCCAAGCTCATCTAGCTACATACATTAATTATGCATGCATATGGTATTTCTTTGTGTGCCAATCACACCCTACTAAAGTAGTTTAAGTAAAGACGAGGGAAGTCAGAGAAATTATCACAGCCAAGAGAAGCCTAAAAGCAACACTCTCTAAATATAATATTTTCTACTGGATTATGTCCTGGAGCAGGAGAAGGGGGATATTAAGAAAAAACTCAACTAGCCAAAGTAAAATATGCATTTTGGCTAATAATAATGTGTGAATAATAGCAAGGAGGTCTCGTGAACGGGGTTCAAGGGAACTCTGCAGTGTAATTGCAATCTTTTGGAAATTTGAAAGAATCTTAACAAAGAAGAAAACGGGATTTTTACTTGTTTTCCTTTGTGTGTATGCATGCTTGTGTGTGTGCAGGCACACCGTGTGTGCATGTGTGTGGAAGCCGTCAGACAACCTCAGGAGGGGTCGTTCTTCAGCAGTGCCATCCTTCTTTGAGCCAGCGTCTCTCACTGACCTGGAGCTCATCAATAGTCTGGCTGGCTAATAAGCCATAGGGATCTACCTGTCTCCACCCCAGGACTGGAGTTGCAAGCATGCGCCACCATTCCTAGCATTTTTATGTGGGTGTGGGGATCAAATTTAGATCATCATGTGCATATAGTAAATACTTTACTCACTGATCCATCTCTCCAGCCAAAGGATTTCAAATAGCTTAGCTCAGTAGAGAAGCCTGTAACTCTAGCTCACCTCACTTTGTCCAAAACCAATCGCATGGTCCCACCTAGTCTAGTGGTAGGAGACACAGAGAAAGAGCCTCCCTTTGCCTCAGGGGGCAGAGAGGCTCTGAAGATGGACACGTGTGTTCAGCGAGTGGGGTTTGCAGGCAAGTTCAAGGCAAATGAGTCACCTGCAGGGCAGATGGGAGGACGGTGTCCCCAAGGGACAAGAACACAGCAAGGTGAGCCTGAGGGATGTGCTGTTGAGCTCCAGAGGAGAAGACGGGCAAGGTAGTGGGTCCTGCATGTGCACATGCAGGTGGAGATGAGCAGGACATGGTGCAAAGGTAAGAGGTGCACCTGCAAGCAGAAGGCCACAGGTCCCCCTGGAGAGCTCATCCCAGAGACAGCAGGTACTGGGGCCCTTCTCAGCCTTGTGCGAACCCCTGAAAACTTGGGGTGGGGATGGCAATTGGTAGCCATGTTGGAAAACAGTGCGCAGCTTCCTCAGAAGTTAAAATAAGACAACCGCAGGACCCAGCAATCGCCACTCACAGGCACTCATCCAAAGAAAGCAAACTCTGTATCTTGAGCAGGAAAGGGCCCAAGCAGCAATCTCTCCCCTGCCCAGCACGTGAAGGGGCCGAGGAGACCAGGAAACGTCTCTCTCCACGGAGGGAGCCTCGGAAGGAAGAAGAAGAGGGAGGACCGGAAGAAGGGGCTCAGCACGCGTCTCAAGCCCGTTTCCGTCGATCAGAACGAGCACATCACCAGGCTCAGGTAGCGGGGAACCTGGCCGGTGGTGGCCCAGGAGGAACGCTGGCTCCGCCCTGGAGAAGAACCAGGTCGCCCTGGGCGCTGCTGAGCAGGGATTAGGCAGTGGCTTGCAGCCATTTTGGGTGAGATGGGATCAGATGCGATGCAGGTTCTGGGGGGGTCATCTATCTTTCCGTGGGCCAGTCCCTAAGCTGGCAGTCTCTTAGGGAAAGGCTATCTTGCTCCTAAATCTGTATCCCTTACACAATGTGGGTGTTTATCAAAGCACCAAATCATGCACCTCAGTATATATAATTAATTATTTATTTATTTGATAGAGAAAGAGAGAGAGAGAGAGAGAGAATGGGTGTGCCAGGGCCTCCAGCCACGGCAAACTCCAGACACACATGCCACTTTGTGCATCTGCCTAATGTGGGTCCTGGGGAATCGAACCTAGGTCCTTTGGCTTTGCAGGCAAACACCTTAACCACTAAGCCATCCCTCCAGCCCAGTATGTGTAATTTTAATGGTCAATCTATTCTGATAAAAGAAAATAATAAACTGAAATGTAACCTGAAACACTGGAAAGTTGATTTTTTTTTTCCCTTCCCACCCCAACCCATGGAAAGTCATCGGGAACCCCAGGCACTGCCTGTGGAGGGAAGACTTGCAGGGTAGATCCGGGCTCTGCTCTCCGGAGCTGTAGCTGCTCACCTGCCTGCCTGCACCTATGACTTGACGGGGTTGGATGTGGGGGAGGGGCCTTGCAAGTTGAATGTGCCAGGTCTTCACAGCGGCTGTCCACGTACAGAAAGGTCCTATCCACCCAAAAGCTTTCCAGGAAGGAAAATCACACCAGTAGCCACACACATCCTTCTGTCCATCTCCAGCTGAGTAAAGAGGGAACTAGGCACACTTGGAACAAGAGCTTTGGCGAGGGAGCTTAAATCAGGCTTGGGGCAGAAAAAAGAAAGAAAACAATGAGGAAGGAGCTTTGGAAAGCTCTGAAAAGTCCCATGACACATGTACGTGGAGTTAACATGAAGCTTTACGAAAAGTCCACTGGGGAAAGAGCTGCATGAAGTGAGGTGGGTTTACACGCTATCATTTGTATCCTCAACAGGATGCAAGCATAGCGCTTCTCCCTATGGAGCAGAAGGTCAAGTGACCAAGAACGAGACGTGGATAGGAAGCAAACATCTGGGAAAAGGAACTAGAGGTGTGCTAGAGACAGAACAATGAGTAATTACAATCGTCAAAAATTAAAATAAGAAGAAACTCATTTCCTGAAGTAGAGGAAGGCATTAAGATATAAAAACAGTGACCTGGATGCTTCTAGGTAATGAGAATGAAGAAAGGTCATTCTACCTAAGAAATGTGTTTACTTATATTTAGCAACAATGGGAACATAATTGAAAGAAATGTAGTTTCTGACTTTTCTTTCAAAAGCTCCCTGATATCCCAGGTGGTGGAGTTTAGTAAGCACCTCATGATGTCAGGCTGGCCTCAAACTCACAGCCATCCTCTGACCTCGGCCTCCCGAGTGCTGGGATTAAAGGCGTGCGTCACCACGCCGGGCTCCAGCGTAGGTTCGACACATGGTCAATCAGAGTGTCCTGTTCCCATGCAGCTCGTAGGTTGTGGGGGAGACAGGCAACAGCTAAGTGAGAGAACAAGATATTCCACTTAGCAGTGAGCTGGGGAGGAGATAGTTAGCTTCTAGGGCAAAGTAAACATAAGCAGCCTAAGAGGTGGCTCAGTGGCTAAAGGCATTCGCTTGCAAAGCCTGATGGCCTGGGTTCAATTACCCAGTGCCCATAAGGACTCAGATGCATAAAGTGGGACAGGCATCTGGAGTTCGTTTGCAGTGGCAGGAGGCCATTGTGCACTCATAGTCACTCATTCATCTTCTCTCTCTCTCAAATAAATAAAACTGTTTTGTTAAGGACATTGTTTCTCACTGGTCTAATGCTAATAGCCAGTAAGGCCCGGGGATCTTCCTAGCTCAGCTTCCCCAGTGCTGATATTACAAGCATGCACTACCAGTCCCAGCATTTTTACCTGGGTCCTGGGGATCAGGTACTGATGTTGTGAGGCAAACACTTGACCAGCTGAGCTATCTCCTCAGTCCCCAGATGAGCTGTCAGTGCCCACCGTGCCTGGGTCAGTCTGACTGGGGCCTCGGAAGCCACTTTCAGCTACTTTATGACTAAGGAATCAGATCCACTGGCATTAGAAGTGGAAACTTTTTTGGATGCCTAAGTGACTTGTCCCAAAATGAATTAATATGCTGGTGACTGTTTCTTCCTGATGAAAACCTTTCATTCACGACCATTCATTCACACAGGCCTAGCTCCTCTCAACACTGAGACACACGGTTACCCACAGGTCTGTACTCTCCCCAGTGACACGGCCAACCCTGCTCAATTAGGTCCCTGCTACAAGCAGGCACGATGCCAGACCCTCAGAGGGGAGAAAGATAGCGATGAACTGTCAGTGGCCTTGGGTTCAAAGCCATGGCCCTAAACTTGAAAAAGCACAAAGATACTAAGCAGAGAAACCTTCATGGACCTTTGGGGAAGATAAAGGGGGATGCTTTTTCCTATTGAAACCCAGCTCTGCCCTGGTGCTCTGTGTGTGTGTGTGTGTGTGTGTGTGTGTGTGTGTGTGTGTATGTGTTTGCAGCAGCCCTTGGCCACAGGTTAGAGAGGACCCAGCCACCTCCACTCCACGACTAGGCTGAAGTCCTGGGGAGGGGAGAGATGGCATCAGTGCACGATCAGTGACCCTCACCTGGTCTTAGCAACAAGACAAGCTGGCACCCCAAAGCTAATCCAAATCTGAAATAGAATAAGAGGAGAAGCTGATACTTTGCTCCAGTAGATTTCCATCAGGACGTGTAAAAGAGCTTAAGCTGATCCCACGAACTGCTGCCCATGCATGGAAAGGAACCTGAGAACAATAGGGTCTGGGGAAGGGCTTTGCATTAGGCAGTGGAGGCTGTCAGGACATTTTCTTGAGAACACTAGATTCACAATAAATACCAGCCTCTCCTTTTCTCTTTGCGGGGGATTCTGTGTAGCAGGAATGAGGTGATTTCAACTGTGACGGAGTTTGAAAAGAAGGTGGGATGGGGCAGAGTTTCCATGTCACAGGTACAGAAGATGCCCCAGGTTTGTGCAGTCCGTAACCTCCACAGGTGTACCCAGCTGTTTAGGGAGTGCAAGGTATAGATTCAAAACAAGACCTGGGTTTGTTTCCGCACATGAGACAATGGAAGAACACAGTAGCTCAAGGGACGTGAGATCTCATGCCCGAGGTGTTCCGACTTCAAGTGAAGCACACTGCTGCCCAAATTCATAGGAAACACACAGAAACCCCACACTTCCGGGCATGCATACTTGCACTGAGTCCAGACAGAACACCCATGTTAGCCAGATGCACAAAGGGGGGGCACGCATCTGGAGTTTGTTTGCAGTGGCTGGAAGCCCTGGCGCACCCATTCTCTCTCTCTCTCTGTCTATCTGTCTCTTTCTTTCTCTGTATATCACTCTCAAATAAATAAATAAAAATAACAAAACAATTTTTTTTAAATGAGCTGAGAAGAGAATGGTCCATCATACTTAACTACATGTGAGGTTGAGACTTAAAACTTGGGAGCAACTGCTATGCTTTCTGTCAAAGAACCAATACTCAGGTTTGAAAGGTCATGAAATCAAATAGTATAAGATGCCCAATGAGGTAATATGATGGAGAATGGAATTTCAAAGGGGAAAGTGTGGGGGGCAGGAAGGAGGGTATTATCATGGGATATTTTTTATAATCATGGAAAATGTTAATAAAAATTGTGAAAAGAAAAAAAATTAAATTTAAAAAATGTAACCCAACTAAACGTTGTACACAAGAAACACACATTAAGAATATAAAAAACAGATAGGTTAAACTGAAGGGATGGTAAAAGTGCTAACACTAGTTAAAATACTTGGAGTAACTCTTTTACTTATATATAAGGAGAGACAGAGAGAAGAGAGAGAGTGAGAGAATGAATTAATGAATATGGGCAGGCCAGTGCCTCTTGCCACTGCAAACAAACTCCAGATGCACAAAGTGTTGTGTGGGGAATTGAACCCAAGCCATCAGGCTTTGCAAGGAAGAACCTTCAACCACTGAGCCATCACCCCATCCCTGGAGCAGCTATTTTAATTTCTGATAAAAAGTATGTAAGAAATATGAGGCATCCAATCTAAACTGAGCCTGAGTTCCTAAGTTCTTACTGAAGGATTTTGACCTTAGTATGTTACCATATAGTTCGCTGAAGGTTGCATACCTTATTTATTTATTGGCAATTTCCCACTCCAACAGTAAGATATCTGGTTTTTTTCATCTGCCATCATTTCCTTAAGTTTTATTAATTTTTAAATGTTATTTCTATGGCAACTGAAATAATACCATCCCCAAGTTTCAATGGATTATCAATGGGCAGGTGTATTTTTCATTCAAAACAGTATTCTGGGGCTAGAGAGATGACTCAGTAAAGTGCTTGCCATGTAAATATGAGTTTGGATCCCCAGCACCCACATCCATGTCAGGTGTGGTGGTGCATGCCTGCAATCTAATATTCAGGAGATGAAGACAGGTGAACCCCTAGGACAAGCTGGTAGCTGGACTGGCTGCAACCCTTACCTCTGAGCTCAGCAGAAACCCTGTCTCAATAAATAAGGGAACAGTGATGAGGGGAGATAGCTCTTCAGCATCATCCTTTGGCCTCCATATGCACATTCACATATACGTACATACTTCTGCATACACAGGCAGACACACACACACACACAACCTATGGATACCTGTATGCACACCTCATTTACATACACATGCAAAAAGAGAGAACAAAACAAAACAGTTGAAACTGTTCCCTCTGAAACACAGCCTCCGAGGTTGCTGCAGGAGAAGAAAAGAGAGGGCTGGAGAGATGGCTTAGCGGTTAAGCGCTTGCCTGTGAAGCCTAAGGACCCTGGTTCGTGGCTCGGTTCCCCAGGTCCCACGTTAGCCAGATGCACAAGGGGGTGCACGCGTCTGGAGTTCGTTTGCAGTGGCTGGAAGCCCTGGCGCGCCCATTCTCTCTCTCCCTCTATCTGCCTCTTTCTCTCTCTGTCACTCTCAAATAAATTAAAAAAAAAAAAGATAAATAAATAAATAAATAAATAAATAAATAAATAAATAAAAAAGAAAGAAAAGAAAAGAGAACTGAGCAATGTGGAAGACACATTTAAGAGCTCGGCTCAGAGGTGACTAATGTCGCTTCAGTCCAAGGAGATGAGTCAGCACAAAGGCTGGGAAGTGAACACCTCCTGGAGCCTAAGCATGTGTCGCGTGCATTGACTCGGCCACGCTCCTCCTGGCTACTGTGCTACTGGTAACTCGGCAAGCTCCCAGAGCCCCAAGGTGGACGTTCATATATTTGTTGATTTATTTTTACCCTTGTACAATTTATCATTGTGGCATTAAGGGAAGGGCACTCTGCAAAGAACTAGACCAGAAAGGTAAATAAGGTTGCCCTCCTGTCCTGAAGGAGTTGACAGGTAGGAAGGATTTTTAGGTGAAGTAGTAAATTCTACCATAAGATGTTCATTCTGTGTGGAGATCCCATGGGGGAAAGTAGGGCTGACTTCATGGGAGAGAGTCTTCAAAGACAAAATAAAACAAAAACATCAGGTGGGGGTCAGGGAGATGGCTTAGTTGGTCAAGTGTTTGTCATGCAAGCATGAGGACCAACGTTTGGATCCCAGACCCCACGTATATCCAGATGAGGAAGCGTGTACCTGAAATCCCAAGGTGCCTCCGGAGGAATGGAAGGCGGACACAGGAGAGCCTTAGAAACTTATGCCGGTTACCCAGCAGTGAACAAGAGAGCCTGCCTCAGCAAGGTGAGCGGGAGGGAAGACTACGCCTGCAATTGTCCTCTCACTTCCATACCCATGCTGTGGCACGTGTGCACTCACACTCATGCACACGAAAACATGTGCACCCCCCCCACACACACACCAAGGCATGTACTTCCAGAAGGATCAGGCCACTTGTGCCTTTTATATACTTAAAAGAATATGACACAGAGACAGAACTGGTACATACAGAGGTAAGGTGAGGTGCGGTGAAGTGAGGTGAGGTGAGGTGAAGTGAGGTGAGGTGAGGTGAGGTGAGGTGAGGTGAGGTGAGGTGAGGTGAGGTGAGGTGAAGTGAGGTGAGGTGAGGTGAGGACAGGTGAGGTGAAGTGAGGTGAGGTGAGGTGAGGTGAAGTGAGGTGAGGTGAGGTGAGGTGAGGTGAGGTGAGGTGAGGTGAGGTGAGGTGAGGTGAGGTGAAGTGAGGTGAAGTGAGGTGAGGTGAGGTGAGGTGAGGTGAGGTGAGGTGAGGTGAGGTGAGGTGAGGTGAGGTGAGGTGAAGTGAGGTGAGGTGAGGTGAGGTGAGGTGAGGTGAGGTGAGGTGAGGTGAGGTAAGGTGAGGTAATAGAAGGAGGAAAGTCTGCTTGCTGAGCTGCTCCAAGCGTGTGCTCTCTCTGTGTGTATGTGTGTGTGTAAGTTGAAGATGTCTTGACACATACTTTAAAAGAACTCCACTAGAAATTTCTGAAAATAAGGATATTTCCTCACATAACAGTGATACCTTTATCATTCCTGACAAAATGAAGAACTGTCACTCTTTAACACAAGCCAAGAGCAAGTCCTTACCCAGGTCTCTTTAGCTTTCATTGATCGTTTACCCTCTGATCAGACTCAGTCAAGGGGTCTGCATTGCCTAGTGATGCAGACTCTCTTCTGTCTTTTTCATCTGTACGAGGGAGCCTTCCCTATTCTCATTCATGGTCATTTGCACAAAACCTGGTTGCTTCTTTGTAGAAAGCCCACATTTTGGGCTGATCTGCTGCTCTTCAATAGCATAATTGGCCTCTACTTCTGGGATCCCCTTTCACAGGATAATTTTCAGCTTGCTTACATTCAGGTTGGATTGTTTTTTAGCAGATGGTGTTGGTCAATGATGCTAGACCCTGCATCCTGCATCCTCCAATGTAGACGGCAATGCCACAACTGGTGACTTTTAGTAGGTGACTTGTGTTAGGATTTGGGGGAAGGAGAAGAGAGAAAGTTTGAGGAGATGGCAGAGAGGAATCTACCTTTCAGGCAGAGGTGTAACAACAGAGGCTGCCATGCAGTAGGAGCACTAAAGCAGTTTCCCAAAGCATACGGTCTTCTTTGGAAGTTCCCCGGCGAGAAGGAAGTTAAAGGGAAGGTCCCATATGGTGAGGATGTTGGCTTAGTAACCACATCATAAGGATGCTGGCTTAGTTACTATGGAACCGGTGCTACAGAACCTACGTGACTTTAGACTTGATGATAGGAGTTAGGGAAGCACTAAGCAGAGGAGCATGACTTGGTGGACATGTTGTGATGACAGTTAAGCTGCCTAGCCCTAACCCTAACCCTTTGGGTGATAGGGAACAACTGGGTGTGTTTCCATCTTGTTGAGGGTCCTCTCTGCTTGAGGAGGGGCTGGGTTCTTTTACAACTTGGTTCAAGAGTGATGCCAGGTCTGTTCCTTAATATTACACAACTATTATTTTAATCAATCTTTCACCTAATAGTATTAGCTTTACTAATTATCCCAGCCAATATGGACAAGATAATTTTTAAATTTTCATCGTTCTCTTTTGTTTATTTAGCTGGAATATTTCTGTAAAGGGAAGCTTTCCATCAACCGAGAATAGACTGCAGCTCCTCCAGGAAACTGTTAAAGTGCATAAATATTTATTATCCTTCACTTATTAACATTTTAGGAGTGAAGAATTGGTGAAATACTCCTGCGCAGTGGTGGTAAATTTGTTTTCTGTCCTTGTGTCTGTGTGTCGTTATGGATTGATGACTTTTTTTCACCTAGCTTATAGTATTTTGATAGATTTCTAAAACCAAATTAAAGCGAAACTTGCCTCAAATTTGAGAAGTGAGAGCCACTTCATTCCGGCCCCTGTGTCACCCTGACATGTCTCCATCCATCTTTGAAGATCTTGTTTCCTGTCAGAAGGTCTCTCAAACTCCCTTTGCACTTACGTTGGCTGAGATGGTCAATGAGCTACTTCTTCTGAGAGACCCGTTTCCTCCTTATGTAGGTCATGATGGAGTCAGCTGGACCAGCTCGGCAACCCTTGTCCTGTGTCCTGTGACCTGTGGGGGCTGTTGTTTCCAGGCTCCTTTCAATACAGTTCCATAGAGAAAGGAGGGAAGACTCCGTCATTTCAGGAGAGAGATACGCATGTGTTTGTGCATGTGTGCTCATACTTTAAAAAGACAGACTGATAAATTGTTAGGGTGACCTTAATGAGAAATGAACAGTGCATTAATTAACACAATGTAATTGACATAAGAAGAAACAGGTTTGAAAAATGTGGGGCTGTTTTTAAATGTAATGTTTTGACCAATTTGCTAACTTTGACAAATACGATAAAATTGCTACAGTGACAACAACAAATGGTCATGAAAATTGTTAAATTAACATCAAATTTTTAACTAGAAAACATGAGTCTAATTTCTCCCAGCGTTATGAACTAGCTTTATGAACTGTTCCCACCTCTGAGCCTGATCTAGTAATGTGAATAGTAATTCGGCGAGAAGATCAATGAGACGATGTATAGCATTTTGCTAAAGTGTCGAGTGCTTATACAAATAAGAAGCCATTGTTATAATCCACTCTCCGTGTCTCATGATAGTACACTTTAGGACCCAGTAAACACCTATGTTAGGCAGAATCGATTGAAGTAGCTGAGGGAAAGAAGGGAAAAAATGCAGCAGGAAGAAGGAAGAGAGGAGTTGAAGAATATTAGAGAAAAAGAAGGGGAGTGATACACGTTTGGGGGTGTTCCTCTTGGCAAGGTCAGGGTGTTAACCTGCCCACCTCAGGAGCAGGCCTGACTGACCTGTGTTCTCCACCTGCTGTATCTGGCTAAAATGTCAAAAAGCGTCCCACGGCATGTGCTCCATGTCAGACTGAACAGGTGAAGACCAGCTGGCTTATTCCATAATGCAGTCAGTGTTCTTTTATGTTTTACATGTGCATATGTGTACTGCGACCATGCGTGGGCATGTGAATGTTCATACGTGTGTGGCCACATGTGCAAGTGCAAATGTGTGTGGAGACCAGAGGTTGTTATTGGGTGTCTTCCTCCATCCCTCTTCACCTTATTTACTGAGTCAGGGTCTCTCATGTGAACCCAGAACTTGCCAATTGGTCAGCCTAGCCAAGCAACTTGCTTGTGGAATCCGCTGTCTCTACTTCACACCATCCTGTCATGTACATGGATGCTGGGAATCCTAACTCAGGTCTTCACACATGCAAGGCATGGGTTTTACCAACTGACCCAGCCCCGGTTACAGAGCTTATGACAATGTCCATAATTCCTTCCTAGGAGCCTGGAGGCTGCTGAGACCTGAGAATAATTGACAGGAAAGAGACAGAAGGAGCACGTCTGTCTTTCAGGATGTGCTTGGCTGCTTCTTCAGACCAGAGCTGGATGGGAGCCAGAGCATGAGCATCAGCCCATCCCACCTGCCTCTTGCTCAGTTTACCAAGGACTCAGTGTGAAATGGCGCGCCTCTCTCCACAGTCCAGGGCCATCAGTTCCCGTGTGATTAACACAAGAGACCTTATAGAACACCCATAGAATCTAAGGACTATAGTTTGCAGTTTTCTCCTTTGCTTTGAGAAGTCCAAGAAGCAACTCAACTGTAAGATTCAATCATCCGAGTTCTGTGCACCATAAAAACTACTAAAGACTGTGGAGTGGAGTCTGGGGAGATGGCTCAGTGAATGAAGTGGTCTGACTTAAAAGCATGAGCACAGGAGTTCAGTCTTCAGTACTTACTTTAAAAATAAAAAGCTGGATGTGATATGTACCACCAGAAACCCAAGGGCTGGGGAAGTAGGGACAGGAGGATCCCTGGAGCTTGACTGCCAGGCACTCCAGTGAAATGACAAGGCTGAGGCTAACAAGAGACCTTGACTCAAAGGAGGTGTCCAGTGGTCTTGGGTTTGGTGGTTTGAGTCAGGTGTCCCCCCTAAACTCAGGTGTTCTGAATGCCATTTCCCCAGCTGATGGAGAGTTGGGAATTAACGCCACCTGGAGGCAGTGTTTTGTTGGTGCAGGCTTATGGGTGTTACAGCCAGTTTTCCCTTGCCAGTGTTTGGCGCACTATCTTGTTGCTATTGTCCACCTTATCAACGTTGGCCAGGGGGTGATGTCCAGTCTCTGCTCATGCCATCGTTTTCCCCTGCCATCATGGAGCTTCCCTCCGAGTCTGTAAGCCAAAATAAATCCCTTTTCTCACCACATGCTGCTCTTGGTTGGATGATTTCTGCCAGCAATGTGAACCTGACTGCCACACTGGGGATGATGCCTAAACTTGTCCTCAGGGCCACACACACACACACACACACACACACACGGGGTAGCTACTGAAAACAATACAAAACAAGCAAGCAAAGAAGTAATGATCCTAGACCTAGAGAGAAGGAGCCCCGTGGTGGTAAGCTGTCTCCCCCCACCCCATGTCTGCGGCAGGGGAGCTGCCCAAACCCTGGCTCAGAGAACAGAAACTAGGAAGGGGAGATGAAGACTGAATGTGAGGCTCACTGCAGTGGGCAGAATCCCCGAGATGCAGTGTCCCTGGCGGAGAGCCACACAGGCGGAACCCTCAGGAAGGTGTGGGTGTGCAGGGCCACCCACAGTCTCAGAAGCCTGGAGATGAGGGCGGTGTGGGAGTCCCAGAGGCCAGCAGGGACGGGGATGGAGGACGTGCTTCAGCCAAAGTGGGGAGACCTCACTGAGCTGGTGACAGATGGTGGAGGCCCAACACAGCAGTGTCTGAAGGTGAGGAACTTTCTAGAACCACCCAGCAAAGAGCCAAGGGGAACATCCCTGAAATGATAAAACCCATCAGAAAATTTTCATAATAATCTCAAATCATAAAATTTTTAAAAAGCAATAAAAAAAAGGCTGGAACCTGGGTGAGTCAAATATGAGACACATGCAGTACGAATTTAAAGTGGGAGGGGTGCAAAAATTAATAAACCAAGAATGAAAATCAGTAATAGGTTAATGTGATATCCTAAAAATTCAAAATTAACACAAAAATACATGGTTATGCAAAACTCCAACATTTAAAATATAATCAATACTATTGATTTTTCCTTTTGCCTCAGGCTTTACTATAGCTCAATACAAAACTGCTTGGTGTACAAATAAGCACAAAAAATTGTATTTTCACATTTCTAAATCTCTTTTTTTAAAAGTGATGATTTAACAGATTATGATGTATCTGAGATATTTAATGTACATGCATGTAAAATAGTCAGCCATACCAGTAGAAAAAGATGAAAGAACATATAATTTTATCTTTCTATACTTCTTCCATTGCATATGAAATGGCATTAAACTAACTCAAAGCAAGCTAAAGGTATATACTGTAATCCCTGGTGTGACCTGAAAAAGGAGGTATATACTGTAATCCCTGGTGTGACCTGAAAAAGGATGTAATTCAGAGGTCTCTCTGAAGGGCAGAGGAGGAGGTAGAGGGAAGAGCTGAAGCTGGTAGGCTTGATCCAAAGGAAAACACAGAGAAGAAAAAAAAAAGACAGGGAACAAAAACAGTACAGAGAAGCCCCAGCTTTCCAGGGCCTATGAACCTGTGCTAAACAATCTCCCATTGACTGCAGGAGGGAAAAACGAATTTAGTGAGACTTTGTTCCCCATAATTATATGGTATAACAAAAGTATCTTGCATATATAAATAAAGTCCCTCATCAGACAATCCCAAATTGATCCACAAATTAGCTTTTAGGGGCCAGGGAGATGTATCTGTGGGTGAAGTGCTTACCTCACACAAAGGAGGACCACAGTTTGGATCCTCAGCATCCACATAAAAGCCAGGTCCAGTGGTAAGCGCCTATAGCCCCAGGCCTGGGGAGGCAGAGAGGGGAGGACCCCGGAGCTTGACGGCTAATGAGGCCGGCTGAATCAAAAAACTCAACATTCAGTGAGGACACTATCTCAAAAACTAAGTTGGATAGCATTCCTAGGCATATATCCGAAGGACTCATTTCATTTCCTTAGAAGTACGTGCTCAACCATGTTTATTGCTGCTCAATTTATAATAGCTGGGAAATGGAACCAGCCTAGATGTCCCTTAACTGATGAGCGCTTAATGAAGATGTGGCACATTTATACAATGGAGTTCTACTCAGCGGTAAAGAAAAATGAAGTTATGAAATTTGCAGAAAAATGGATGGACCTGGAAAGTATTATACTAAGTGAGGTAACCCAGGCCCAGAAAGCCAAGCGCCACATGTTCTCTCTCATATGTGGATCCTAGCTACAGATGACTGGGCTTCTGCGTGAGAATGAAAATACTTAGTAGCAGAAGCCAGTAAGTTAAAAAGGAGATATAAAGGGAAGAGAAAGGAAGGGAGGAGGGTACTTAATAGGTTGATATTGTATATATGTAAGTACAATGATTGTGATGGGGAGGTAATATGATGGAGAATGGAATTTCAAAGGGGAAAGTGGGGGGGGGTAGAGAGGGAATTAACATGGGATATTTTTTTATAATCATGGAAAATGCAAATAAAAATTAAAAAAAAACTAAGTTGGAGAGTGAGAAAGATACCTGCCCTCTGCACATGCACATGTGTGTGCACATACATGTGATCTCCCCACAAAAACATGTGTACACTCATGCACGTATAATGCAAAACAAAAATCAAATGTAAAAAGGCAGCTTTGTAATGCAAGGCCTGGAAATGCAGGGCCACCCACAGACAATGGCGCTCCATGGCCTCACTGCCAATGAACCCAGACACGTCTTCCACTCTGTGCATCTGGCTTCACGTGGGCATTGGGAAATCAAACCCAGACTGTCAGAAAGCTAGTCAGAAAGAAGAAAGGGTTCAGTGCAGGGGGACATAGGAAGGGGACAAGGGAAGGTAATAAGAGGGGATTATGATCAGGGTACATTTGGTATTTATATGGAGGTTGTAAATAAAATGATTTTAAAATACAATAAAATATTTTGTAGCTTGAGAGACAGCTCAGAAGTTAAAGGCTTGTTTTTAAAACCTGACAGTCTGGGTTTGATTCCCCAATACCCACGTAAAGCCAGATGCACAGAGTGCCATGGGTGTGTGGAGCTCGTTTACAGTGGCAGGAGGCCCTGCTGGACCCATACTCACTCTCTCTGTCTGCCTCTTTCTCTCTGTCTCAAATAAATAAATAAAATAGTTTTTAAAAAATCAACATATTACAAATCTTTACTGAGACTGACAAATATTAAGATAGACACTATACAATTCACCAGGATGTGAAGGAAGTGTGACTCTTACATCAGATACTGAAATGAGATAAAAGGAACACTGAAGATTTTGCATGTGTTTGGGTGTGTGGCATGTGTTTATATGTATGTTTGTACGGGTGTGGGTGCACATGTGTGTGCATTTGCTTGTGTATGCATGTGGAGGCCAGAGTAGACATCAGTTGCTCTCTACCTTATTCTTTGACATGTCTCTCACTGAACCTGGCTCACTGATTTATCTTCATAAGCTAGAAAGAAAGCCTGCTTCCACCTCCCCAGCTCTGGAATTACAGCACACGCCATCACCCTTTGCATGTTGTGCAGGTGCTGGGGATTGAGCGAAGGTCCCCAGGCTTTCACGGCAAACACTTTACTTACTGAACCAGCTCCCCAGACTGAGGAACATTACAGTTGAACAGTCATGAATCCAATAACTTGGAAAAGAGTGGAGCAACTCTTTCATAAAACAGCTCAGACTGAACCAAAATGAACTAGACAATCTACATAGCCCGACAAACAATAAAGTGAATTAAAGAAACAACTAAACCAAAAATGGGCAAAAAAGAAAAGAACAGAAAACAGTGATCACAATGGTCAATGGGTTGATAAAAGAACAAAGAAACAGAGAATCAGTGAGACCTGTGGGGTTCTGCACACAGACACTTGCTGTGAGTGAGATGTACAACCCCCCCCCAAGCTCATGTGGGGGAGGCATGCTTTCTAGTGGCAGGACTATTGGAAAGTGTAGAGTCTCTGGGAAGTGTGGCTTGGAGGCCCTTAGGTCATCAGAGGTGGGCCATCAAAGGGGATTATGAGGGGCTGGGTAGATGGCACAATAGGTAAAGTGCTTACCAGGCAAGCATGAGGACCTGGGTTCAGATCCCCAGTGCCCATCCTGTCAAATGCTGAGCACAGGACAGAGCCTGGTTTTAGCCCTAGCCTGGAGGAGGAAGAGACAGGAGGACCCCCAGGGCTCACTGGGGAGGTGGAGACAGGAGGACCCCCAGGGCTCACTGGGGAGGTGGAGACAGGAGACCTCCAGGGCTCACTGGGGAGGTGGAGACAGGAGGACCCCCAGGGCTCACTGGGGAGGCGGAGACAGGAGGACCCCCAGGGCTCACTGGGGAGGCGGAGACAGGAGGACCCCCAGGGCTCACTGGGGAGGCGGAGACAGGAGGACCCCCAGGGCTCACTGGGGAGGCGGAGACAGGAGGACCCCCAGGGCTCACTGGGGAGGCGGAGACAGGAGGACCCCCAGGGCTCACTGAGGAGGCGGAGACAGGAGGACCTCCAGGGCTCCCTGGGGAGGCGGAGACAGGAGGACCTCCAATGCTCCCTGGGGAGGCGGAGACAGGAGGACCCCCAGGGCTCACTGGGGAGGTGGAGACAGGAGGACCTCCAGGGCTCACTGGGGAGGTGCAGACAGGAGGACCTCCAATGCTCCCTGGGGAGGCGGAGACAGGAGGACCCCCAGGGCTCACTGGGGAGGTGGAGACAGGAGACCTCCAGGGCTCACTGGGGAGGTGGAGACAGGAGGACCCCCAGGGCTCACTGGGGAGGCGGAGACAGGAGGACCCCCAGGGCTCACTGGGGAGGCGGAGACAGGAGGACCCCCAGGGCTCACTGGGGAGGCAGAGACAGGAGGACCCCCAGGGCTCACTGGGGAGGCGGAGACAGGAGGACCCCCAGGGCTCACTGGGGAGGCGGAGACAGGAGGACCCCCAGGGCTCACTGAGGAGGCGGAGACAGGAGGACCTCCAGGGCTCCCTGGGGAGGCGGAGACAGGAGGACCTCCAATGCTCCCTGGGGAGGCGGAGACAGGAGGACCCCCAGGGCTCACTGGGGAGGTGGAGACAGGAGGACCTCCAGGGCTCACTGGGGAGGTGCAGACAGGAGGACCTTCAATGCTCATTGGGGAGGTGGAGACAGGAGGACCCCCAGGGCTCACTGAGGAGGTGGAGACAGGAGGACCCCCAGGGCTCACTGAGGAGGTGGAGACAGGAGGACCTCCAGGGCTCACTGGGGAGGTAGAGACAGGAGGACCTCCAGGGCTCACTGGGGAGGTGCAGACAGGAGGACCTCCAATGCTCACTGGGGAGGTGCAGACAGGAGGACCTCCAATGCTCACTGAGGAGGTGGAGACAGGAGGACCTCCAGGGCTCACTGGGGAGGTAGAGACAGGAGGACCTCCAGGGCTCACTGGGGAGGTGCAGACAGGAGGACCTCCAATGCTCACTGGGGAGGTGGAGACAGGAGGACCTCCAGGGCTCACTGGGGAGGTGGAGACAGGAGGACTCCCAGGGCTCACTGGGGAGGTGCAGACAGGAGGACTTCCAATGCTCACTGGGGAGGTGGAGACAGGAGGACCCCCAGGGCTCACTGGGGAGGTGGAGACAGGAGGACCCCCAGGGCTCACTGGGGAGGTGGAGACAGGAGGACCCCCAGGGCTCACTGGGGAGGCGGAGACAGGAGGACTCCCAACCTCTCTCACTGCCTAGTTTAGCTCCATCTGTGAACTCTCTGTGTCAATTCCGTGAGAGACACAAGAGACCCTGTCTCAAAAGGGTGGAGAAGGGTTGGGGACGATGCCCGACATACACATGCACA
Organism: Jaculus jaculus; assembly: GCF_020740685.1. Classification (NCBI taxonomy): domain Eukaryota; kingdom Metazoa; phylum Chordata; class Mammalia; order Rodentia; family Dipodidae; genus Jaculus; species Jaculus jaculus. The sequence continues at coordinate 7,089,190 of NC_059106.1, read as the reverse complement.
AGCCCCTGCACACACACCTGGGAAAACATGGAGGGGCTCTAGGTCACAGGGCCTTCATACTTCCTCTTCCTCTCAGCCTCCTGCCTCATGAAGTAGGAGATTTTTTTACCTAATGTGCCTGCCATGATGTACCAGAGACCCAAAGCAATGGAGCCTCCAGAATCACAATCCAAACTAATCATGTTCTCTGTATTACTCAGTTAACCAACTCAGTATTTTGTTATGGTGATGGAAAACTGAAATAAACTGAACATTACACCAACAAGATGGATAAACAATATATTCACAGGAATCAAAGACACAAATTACCAATGGCAATGATGAAACAAAGGACGTCATTCTCACTCATTAGAAGTGTAAATTACTTATAATAAATGAAAATCCTTGTTTGAAAACTACAAGTTCCTAGGAAGACACAAACAATTCAAGAAGAAATGGATAACTTGAATACCCCCATATCCACAGAAAAAAAATAGTACTAAAAAAAGCACTTTTCACAAAGATAATTTTAACCCAAATATCTTCACTGAAAAGAATTTAATCAAACTCTTAAGAAGGCAACAATGCAATTTCTGCACAATCTCTTCCAGAAAAGAGTAAAATTGGGAACAACTTTCAAATTATTTTATGAAGTTAGCATTACCCTGATGCCAAATCTAGGCAAAGACAAGCTGTTAAAAAAAAAAAATGTTCTAAAAGCAGTGTCTCGTGAACATAATTTTAAGTTAAATTCAGTAAAATGTAAAACATAAGAACAGTTGATTCAAGCTGCCTCTTCCCAGGGTGGAGGCAGTAGGGAAATTCAAGAAAAATCTCTGTGGTTCCTGGCTCATGCTGGGGCCGCTGAGCATCGCTCTCCCAGAGGTGTCCAGGCAACTGTGGAGCAGGGTCCTGAGCAGCCAGGAGTACAATGGGAAGAACCACCCGGGAGCTCGTTTATTTGTCAGGGGAGTGGGTTTATAAGCGTTTGGGAAAGAGTGGGAAGAGGTACAGGTCATAAGGGGATTGGTTAGTACAAAGTTCCTGCTGATGCCTAATTAGCATGTAGTGACGTTATGCGTGAGCAGGAAAGGGTCATGTGGTCTAAGCGGTGGTGGAAAAAGGTAAAGGGCCTGAATAGCAGGGGACTGGCTGTGTGGAGGCTTCTGGCTGGTACCTCATTAACATATAGGGACATTCTGGGCAAGTGGCAAAAGGCCACAAGGCTCTGGGAAAAGGGAAACCTAAGTCTTATCAGGATGTCCAGGCGTTCGGGCTGCGGGGAGGGAGCTGCCTCACTCCTGCCAGTCTCGAGGTGAGATCCGAGTCTAGACCTACTGCAACGTCGGGGTTCGGGGTCCTTAGTCATGCCTGACAACCGACAACTCAGGCTTGCTTAAACCTCCAGTGGCCTGGGACCCTCAACCATGCCTGACAATGTCCATTTCAGCAGTATCAGGATCCTGCAAGTCTCACCTGCCTCAGTGACAGAGCCCTGGTGCTTTCTTCAGTGAGCCTTCAGAACCAGCCTGACGCTGGAGCTGCCAACACTTGCTGGTGCCAGGGATACAGGAATGAGTTATGTGTTGCCACCGAGACAAAACAGAGAGGCTGGTGTATGCTGAGTTCCCTCTGTAGCCATCCTTCCCTAAGGCAGTCTGGGTGCAAAGTCCAGACACCACACCATAAGACCACTTATGCTCCTTTATCTCCCCGTACCTGGCCTGGTAAGGACAGCCCTACCCAGGTGAGGCATGTGAAGGAGGCTCCATTTATTTGGGTCATGAGGGTGTCTAGTGCCCCATCCTATTTACGTGGGAAAATGATGTACGTCAGCGTACCACTGCCTGCTGCCAGCCGCTGCCAGCTTCTGCCAGCCGATGGCCAGCAAGGCACGGCTGAGGCCTGTGCTATGCAAAACGCATGAAGGAGAGCTGGCTGTCTATTTGCATAATAAATGCATTCCCTATACTGGACCTAAAGTTCAGCCTTGGTAAATATCAATTTAGAATCACTTTTTCCTCAGAAAGCCCCTCAAATATATCCAAGGTTGTTTAGAAAAATACTTTCACCTGTGCATGGTTGCATGCAACCTTAATCCCAGCACTCGGGAGACAGAAGTAGGAGGAACGCTATGAGTTCAAGGTCAGCCTGAGACTACATAGTGACTTCCAGGTCAGTCTGGGCTAGGGCAAGACCCTACCTTAAAAAAAGAAAAATATGCCGGGCATGGTGGCGCACGCCTTTAATCCCAGCACTTTGGAGGCAGAGGTAGGAGGATTGCCATGAGTTTGAGGCCACCCTGAGACTACATAGTGAATTCCAGGCCAGTCTGGGTCACAGTGAGACCCTACCTCAAAAAACCAAAAGAAAAAAGAAAAAGAAGAAAAATGTCTCTTCAAATATTTAATTAGCATATATTAATTACACATAATAGGTTTCATTACATTTTAAATATGAAATTTGATCGCATTCCCCCCTCTGTTCCCCTCTCTTATCCCGTTCCCACTTTCACTAATCCCCTTCCTCTTCCCAATTAGCCATTCACCTTCTATTTTATGTCTATTTTTAAAAAATTCATTTCATTTATTTTATTTGAGAGACACAGAGAGCGAGACAGAGAGAGAAGGAAGCAGATAGAAAGAATGGGCATGCCAGAGCCTCCAGCCACTGCAAGTGAACTCCGGACACATGTGCCACCTTGTACATCTGGCTCACGAGTATACTAGGGAATCAAACCTGGGTCCTTAGGCTTTGAAGACAAGTGGCTTAACCACTAAGCCATCTCTCCAGCCTTATGTCTTTTTTTGTTTTTTGTTCCAATTAATTTCATGAGGGTTACTTATAAGACTACAGGCAAAGGGTTTATTTACAGGAGCATGAACACCGTGTAAGTAGTTACACCACTGAAGAAAGTGTCTCTCCCTCCCCATTAGCTCCTCAGGGAGAAAGCAGGCTCATGTGCCCTAACGCCTTTACATGACAGGGCAGTGATCAGCCGATAGGTCAATCTTTCATAGATCCTGTGCAGCTGCCGTGAGCTCAAGAGAGTTGCCGGGAGTGGTGGCGCACGCCTTTAATCCCAGCATTCGGGAAGCAGCGGTAGGAAGATCGCCGTGAGTTTGAGGCCACCCTGAGACTAGGTCAGCCTGGGCTAGAGTGAGACCCTACCTTGGAAAACCAAAAAAAAAAAAGGGTTTAACAGCCGTGTTATGTATGTGCTTCATTCTACTTCTTCCTTCGGCTCTTATATTCTTTTTTTTTTAATTTGTTTCTTATCATATATTAATTACATGAAACAATGGGTTTCATTATTGCAGATACATATATATGTAGTACCATATATATGATAATATATCCAGCATATTCACCTCCAATAATCCTGTCTTTAGAAAAAATTCTTTTGTCAAATTTACGTTGCCACTGCTTTGTGAAAACTATGACATCAGTGACATCAAGAGGCAAAAGCCCCAACACCTTCCTCCACCACCAGCTTGTGAAGATCGAGATCAAACCAGAAAATGTTCTGTTTCTTCTGAATGCCAGGCAATGCACTGGGAACTGAATGCAAATGAGACATCACCGAAGTGTTTCTCAGGGACTTGTTCAGCTCACAGGACGTTAGGACAACTGCTTTGGTGTGTTCTGGGGTACGTGCCGGACAAGTTACCTCAAGAGGTTTTCTCTCCAAAGTCTTTCTGGCAGCAGAGGAGGGAAATGATGGATTTTCTCACTTCAAATACTCATAGGTTTTGTAATTTATTTTGCATGTGTGTCTATGGTGTGCACACAAATGTGTATGCATGTTTGTATTTCTGTGGGCACTTGTGTGTGTGTGCATGTGTGTGTGTGTGTGTGTGTGTGTGCAGGTGTCCATGCACATGTGTGAGCATACATATGGAAGCCAGAGGACAGCCTCAGGCGTCAGCCTCCAGAACACTGTCCATCTCTTTTGAAACAGGGGCCCTCAATAGACTGTCTGGCCAGGGAGCCCTAGGGACCTCCTGTCTCCACATACCCAGCACTGGGATTGCACGTATATGCCACTATGCCTGACATTTTAACATGACGATTGGATTCGGGTCCTCATGGTTATATGAGGCAAGCACTTTGCTAACTGAGCTATCATTGCAGCCACAAATTTTGTTTTTGTATGAGACTTTCTTTACAGTAACATTAATGTAAAGACACCAACTTGTTGTGTTTCTTCATGCTTTCAGAGAAGCAGATTCACCCCTGAGGAACCTCACATGTCACCCAAATCTCAGCCTCGTTTGAGTTCATTTCCTGTCACTTGGAGAGCCCAGAGCTGGAGGCCTGAGGACCACAGACTTCCCTCTCCTCAAGGAGGAGCAGAGTGCTATCTCTATAACATTCCTTCCCTCCCTTTCTCTGTCCTTTCCTCCAACCACCCAAAGTCATGTGTGATGTGTCTGTTGAATTTTGTGGTCTAAATTACCCTCTTCTTTACTTAATGAATTTCATGAATTTCTATAGGGAAGAAAAAGAATAGGAATGTGTAAATAGAAAAGACATATAATTAAGTGATGATAAAATCAGACTTAAAGCAAGTCTGATAAATAAATGCGATATAAATGCTCAAAAATATCCACATTAGACCTACCACTCTTAAACAAAGAGGTCGGCTAGAGGCAGATGAAAAATGGTCAAGGTAAGACTGCCGCTCAGCCTCAGGACCAGATTGTCTGGGGAAAGGGGAAGCTGGGGGCCCACCAAGATGTGGCAGAGACCACCAGGGCACGGCCGGGCATTCGTGCCCTTCACCTCTTGAGTGCTCTCCACCACTGGGCACGCAGTCTCCGCTCCTCCCAAGCCCTCTCATCTCTCTCCAGTTAGACGGTTCATCTCTCAAGATTCCTCCCACGCTTCCTCACAGCACACAATGCAACAGCTGGAGTCACCTGGACGGGGCCAGGTGCAGACTCCTCAACCCCATGCTTGTGCAGGGCCCTGTGGACTCACCGTGGGATGGGTGCGGTCAGGTGTGATCATGGATGCTCTTTGCCCATTGCCTTGTCCTTCCAACATGCAGGTAAACTCACTGAAGTAGGGGCTGAGTCCGTGTCAGCCCCACCCCCTGAGATTCAGCATAGGTCAGGCCACAGTAGAGGATGAAATATTCACGGCGCAGTGGCCATTATCTGTCAGTTCTCTGATGTTTAGGACATGCTGGGAAAGTATTTGGTTCATGAGTGAATGAATAGCTGGAGGGAAAATCAATACACATATTGAGGAAAGGATTAAAGGATAAGAAAAGAAAGGTGAGAGAGGTTCTGTCCTTTCTGTTTAGATCATGTAAACACATGCTCCTGGTGAGCGGCCTCCTCCTGCTCAGCTGCCCAAAGCTCCTCCCCCACCACAGATCATTTCACAGACTGCCTGAGTAACTTAACTTCCCCTCTTCTTCCTGATTCCAAAGGATTGCTAATTCTTTGATAGAGCAGGAACACTCCAATGTAATACATATGCCAAGAGAATTATGAGCTATGCCAGTGGCTTTCTGAGCTGTGCACGGTGTGCTCTGTGATGCCCTATATCATACTTTAGAAAGGCCATAAAGCATGGTGATGTGATTGGTGAGATGACTCAGCATGGTGGTGGGATTGGGGAAATGACTCAGCATGATGGTGGGATTAGTGAGATGACTCAGCATGGTGTAGGATTGGGGAGATGACTCAGCATGGTGCTGGGATTGAGATGACTCAGCAATGTGTAGGATTGGGGAGATGACTCAGCATGGTGCTGGGATTGGGGAGATAACTCAGCATGGTGTGGGATTGGGGAGATGACTCAGCATGGTGCTGGGATTGAGGAGATGACTCAGCATGGTGGTAGAGCTGGGGAGATGACTCATCATGGTGTAGGATTGGGGAGATGACTCAGCATGGTATAGGATCAGGGAGATGACTCAGCATGGTGTAGGATTGGGGAGATGACTCAGCATGGTGGTGGGGCTGGCGAGTTGACTCAGCGTGGTGGTGAGGGCTAGCCATGCAAGCATGAAGACTTGAGTTTGAACTCCAGCACCCACATACAATCCAGGCATGGCAAAGTGTGCTGTGCCTGTGCTCCCACAGGTAGGGAGGCAGAGATGAGAACATTCCTGGGGCAAGCTGGCTAGCTAGTCCAGAAGAACTGGTGAGCTCCAGGTTCAGTGAGAGGTTCTATCTCAAAGAATAATATGGAGAAGACTGAGGAAGACACCCAGCCTTGACCACTGGTCCCCACACACCTGTATAAACAGTATGTGTACACACACGCACACACACACACACACACACACGTGAATGGCAGCAGGCTACGTGCAATCACTTTGTATTCCAGGAAGCTTCAGCACATCTGGCCTTGAAAATTTGTTCAAGGCCCTTCTGTCCTGAAGGGCTGCCTTACCCTGTACCTATTTTAATAACTGTCTGAGTGAGATAGGGCTCCTGGGCTCCTGGAGCCAGGCTAGGAAAAAACGCACCCACCCTGATACTGGTATGGAACAGGAATATAGACCAACAGAATGTAATTGAAGACCCAGACTTTAGGTCACGTAATTACAGCTACTTGATCTTTGACAAAGGCCCCAATAACATAAGCTGGAGAAAAGATAGCATCTTCAACAAATGGTTCTGGACAAACAGGATAACCATATGCAGACAAATGAAACTAGACCCACACATCTTTCCATGTACCAAAATCAAGTCCACATGGGTTAAAAACCTCAATATAAGAGTTGAAACTCTTCGACTACTGGAAGAAAAAATTGCAGGAACTCCCCATGATAGAGGAGTGGGGAAAGACTTCCTACACAAAATCCCAGTAGCTGGAGTCATTCAACCAATGGGATCTCATGAAGCTGGGAAGTTTTTGCACAAACAAGCATACCATAAGCAAAGCCAAAAGATTACCCACGGAATGGAAAAAAAATTTTGCCAGCTTACAACTGACAGAGGCCTTATTTCTAGAATCTACACAGAACTCAGAAACCTACACAATAAAAAAAAATCAAACAACCCACTCACAAAATGGGGCAGAGAACTGAACAGGGAGTTCTCAGAGGAAGAAATACAAATGGCAAACACACACTTAAGAAAATGTTCATCATCCCTAATCATCAGGGAAATGCAAATTAAAATAACTATGAGATCCCACCTTACCCCAGTAAGGATAGCAAACATTAAAAAATCAAATGAAAACAAATGTTCATGAGGATATGGAGAAACAGGAACCCCCATCCACTGTTGTGGGAACGTGAGCTGGTACAACCACGATGGAAATCAATATGGAGACTCCTGAAAAGGATGAATATAGAATTACTAATCGAGCCAGTTATTCCCTTACTGGGCAGTTACCCTAAAAACTCCACACCTCAGTTCAGAGGCATTTGCTGAACCATATTTATAGCTGCTCGATTCATAATAGCTAAGAACTGGAATCAACCCAGGTGCCCATCATTGGACGAATGGATAACCAAGATGTGGTGTGTCTATGTAACGAGATCCTACTCGGCAGCAGGAAAAAAATGACATAATGAAATATGTAGAAAAATGGTTGAACTTGGAACAGATCATATTCCATGAACTCACTCAATCACAGAAAGACAACCATCGCATGGTTTCACTCATCTGAGGTTCCTAACCTGCATCAGCCCACGTTGCTGACATATCTAATAGACATCTTGAGGCCTGGACAATAAAAAGGGCAGGGTTGGGGGAGGGGAAAGTGGGGGAGACACAAAATGGAACCCAAATTGAACTGACACCATAAAAACCTATATCCTAGAAGACAGACTAAAAATTTGAACTCTCAACATGACCTTAGGGGGAGAACCTGAAAAGAAGGGCCTTGGAGAGGGTGAGATTAAACCGAACTTTACATTTCTTCTGTTTCTTTCTTTTTCTCTTTTTCTTTTCCACCTGGCACTGGCCTGTAACTCTCAGTACCAGGATGTGGTTAAGATCCACAATGAGCTGTTGATCAGAGAGACCTACAAGGAACTGGAGAAATGAGCAAGAGTGCTGCTCTCTCGGTGAACCTTATATCAGCACAAGGGTGAAGGAGATAGACACTGAGGACACTCAACCCCTTCCCAACCAGAAATCCAGAGGACCCTTAGAGTCCATCACTGAAGCAAACTTAAGACACACCCAACATGGCCCAAGGAATTTTACGGAAGAGGGGTAGAAAGATTGTTCGAGCCACAAGTTGGAATATTATGCACAGAGACATTGCCTGTCCCTCGTAACTGACTGCTGCCCCCACTGTGCACAACCACAGTCCATGGGGATGACCAGAGACTGAATTCTGCCATGGCCCTGAACGAGTGAAGAACCTGACGCCCTGCCCACCCTGTGCCTTCGGGAGGGAAAGCAGCCCTGCCGACACTCCCCGCCTCTGTATCAGTCTGCTGAACCCAGTGTTGGACTCACAACCCACCACGCTATAAGACAGTACGTCCCTGCTGTTTAAATCCACCACAGTTGCAGCACTTTGCCTGGGTAATGATATGAGAGCTAACCCACAAACTAAAAGATAAGCATGACCAATAGCCCAGGCCAAAGGAGGCTGACTGACTGTAAGAAGTTAACAGCATTGGAAACACTGGCTATGACCCGGATCTCACTGGCTCCTACCTGGCACAGAGCAAGAGGCAGGTGACCAAGAGGAGGGATGCTGAGTGGATAAGTGGACCTGCCAGCAATTCCCACCTTTTCCCTGGCCTCTCAGGACCGGATTCTCTGCTGTGAGAGGAGAGCAGATTGGGGAGAAAGGAGAACTCTACAATGAGGGCATAAATGTGCAGCAGTCAGCATCCAAGCCTTGGTGAGGCGAGGCCGGCTTTTCTCCCCAAGGTTCTGACTGCTAAGTTAGAGAAACCCTCGGGGAACTCAAAAACTCATTGACGGTTGCTGGTGCTGTGCTCCCGAGAGACTGTGGCTCAGGGGCTGGGGAGATGGTCCAGTGGTTAAAGGCACTCACTTGCAGAGCCTGATGGCCTGGATGAAATTCCCTAGTACCTACGTAAAGTCAGACACAAAATGTAATGCACGCATCTGGAGTTTGTTTGCAGTGGCTGTAGGTCCTGATGCACCCAGTCCTCTATCTCTGTCCCTCTCTCTTTTAAATAGATAAATAATTTTATTTATTTATTTATTTATGAGTGAGTGAATGAGTGAGCGAGTGAGTAGGAGAGAGAGACAGAGACAGATAGAGAGTATGAGAGAGAATAGGTACACCAGGGCCTCTAGTCACTGCAAACGAACTCCAGATACATGTGCCACTATGTGCATCTGGCTTATGTAGCTACTGGGGAATTGAACCTGAATCTGTAGGAGTCTCACACAGTGTTTTAATCACTAAGCCATCTCTCCAGCCCATACATAATATATATTTTTTAAATGTGACTCCGTTGGTCTGGCCTGTGGCTCAGGGATGGGCTGGTTTTGAAAGCTCTGGGGCAGTCCTTACATACAGCCATGGCTGACAGACCAGAGGCAGGGGTGTCTAAGCACTGGGCTTTGGCAGTGGATTCTGTCTTTTTTATTGCTTCAATGTGCATGTGTATATAGTGCTTATGTGTGCATGATCATGTGTGTCGGAATACATGAGTGTGCAGGTGCATGTACATGTGTGTGTAGCAGCCAGAGAGCAACCTCATATCTTTCTCAGCTGTGCTCTGTCTTATACTTTAGATGAGGCTAAATGATGTGGACAGCAAGCCCTAGGGATTCTCCTGTCTTTGCCCACCCTACTCTGGGATTGCAGATAGGTGCCGTCACACCTAGCATCTTATGTGGGTGCTGGAACCTGAAGTCAGGTCTTCATGCTTGGGCTGCAAGGCTTCACCCTGAGCCATCTCCCCAGCAATTGGCAGCAGATTTGGTGTGAGCGAAGTGTTGGGAGTCCATATGAGGAGTATGGACATGAGGCAGCGGTTGAAAGAAAGCTCAGGGCAGGCAAGAGCAGCCTGGGAAGACCAGGATGGGATGGGCAGGTGGGAAGTGACGTAGAGCCATTCGGGGTGGTTTCCTGGTTTTGCTTTGTGGTCACATCTCAGCACATCAAAGTGATGCCAACAGCAGAAATGGACACCAGCTCCATGTCCTGAATGGTCACCTCAGCTTCCCTTTCCCAGCCCTGTCTTTCCCTGGGGACTCTGTTCTAGTAGCTGAGCCTTGCACCTGGACACTCCACAGGTGATCTTGATCTGAGCTCGACATCTTTCCAACCTTGACCTTGTACATATCTACTACCCTCCCAATACTAGGGCGTTCCAGACTCCTCTCTGTGCCTTCCCTGAAGGAGCAAGTAGATGCCACACATGGTTTTCACGATGTATTTGTGAGAAGAAAACCAAATTATAGAGTACTTATGAATATAGAGTATTTTGGAAAAAGTGATAAAATGAACAGTCTCCAGTTCTCTCTTACCCTGTTTATAAGGCCCAGAGAAGTGTAAGATGGCTTGTGTCTAAGTTCCACAGCAATTCAGAGACACAGAAGCCATCAGCTTTGTTCATCTACTCTCTCCCCCCAGGAGTGTGTGAGAAGGTGACCAGTATGTCTGACATGCCACCATGTGCCACTATGATGATGGGCCAGACAACCATATTCCTGAGTTACCGTGGTGAGCAACCAGCCACAGAATAACACGCTCTGTAAGAACATTTCCCAAAACTCCACTCTGAGCAAATGTGAGCCTCAGGGATCAAGCCAAACCCAAGATGGTCAGACACAAGAAATGCTGAGCTGGGGAGACATCCCCGTGGGCAAAGTGCTTACTGCATGGGCGTGAGGATCCCCAGCACCCATGTAAAAGCAGGCATGCTAGTGGACACACATCATCCCAGTGCTGGGGATGCCAACAGGAGGAACCCTGGGCCCTGCTGGCTAGCTAGTCCAGCTGAATTGGTGAGCTCCACATTCAATAGGAAACCCTGTGTTGGAGGCTGGAGAAATGGCTCAGCAGTTTTAAAGCACTTGCTTTCAAAGCCTGCTGGCCTGAGTTTGATTCCCTAGTGTGGTAGTTTGGATAGATGGCCCCCAATATATTCTGTGTTTTATTAGTTTGTAGTTTGCATCTGCAGCCACCTGGCTGGAGGCGGTGTCACTGGGCGGATCTTAAGGTGTGGTGGTGGGTTTGAGATTCCAACCTAAAGATATGCAAACCGTCTGGAGTTCCTGAAGTTGCTGTGCTGTGTGGCTTTTGACTTGTGCTTCTCTCTCTGCTTGGACCTGTGAAGGCAGGCCAGCTTCTTCTGCCACTACGGAACTTCCCCTGGATCTATAAGCTTCAATATAAATCCCCTCCTCCACAACTGTGCCTGGCCTGGAAGTTCATCTCAGCCAACCTGAAGCTGTCTGCTACACCAAGTAACCACGTAAAGCCAGATGTACAACATGGCACATGCATTCCGAGCTTGTTTATCATATCAAGAGGCTCTGACAGGCCCACATTCTCTTTCTCCTCATAAATAAATAATTTTTTTTTGAAAATTAAGATGACAAAAAAGAAACCTTATTTCAAAAATCTAAGTTGGGGAGTGATTGAGGAAGAGAAATGATGCTTACTTCTAGCCTCCACACGCACATGCACACACACCTACATTTACACACACAGCAAAAGAAAAATCTTTATAAATTACTCCTGACATCTAATTTCTACATGGGAAAGCTCATATTTGGAGGGATGTTGTCACCCATAGTAATCCAGAAAGTTAAAGGTCCTCTGCCATGATGTAGTCACACATCCACCAAGCGTGAGGTGGCCTGTTTCTGGGAGCACTGTACTCAGAAGCTCTTGACCCTCACCCACCTCTGTCCCCACATGTACCGTTCTGCTTTCTTCCACCGAGACTCAAGGCAGAGCAGCCAGGCGGTCAGCATCCTGACCTTGTCCAGCTCCCCTGGGCTCTGCAGCCTTACCGGAGCAAAAGCCGGTGACAGGATGGCCGGAGAGAACACCGCATCTGCAGCATCACTCCAGCTTCAGAGCAGAGATCCAGGCCCCGTCTCTGAAGAGGAGGGTGAGTAGAGGCTGTGGGGACGTGGGGGAGCGGGTGTCAGACCTCAGTGACCGCGGAGGGCTCTGGGCGCAGAGGAAGGTGAGGGCAGCACTCTCGCAGAGCCTGAAAGTCAGTGAACAACCCTTAATCTGGAAGTCTTGGCAGCAGAGTCAGGGGATGCCCACCCATGGGGGAAGGCCTCTTACCGAGTCACCAGCTTCACAGACATTAAGGGCCTGGAACCAAGTTGTATTTCCAACAGGCCTGATCTTCCACCAGCTCAGCATTTCCCTCATGGAGAGAGCAGAAACTTCAAACACGTAACTTGTGCATGTCAGCAACGACATCTGAGGAGGGCACCGCTAGGCCCAAAGGTGTGCACCCCTGACGGCTTGCCTCTCCCACATGTATGTGTAGGTGTGTGTGTGTGTGTTCATATGTGTGTGTGTGCACGTGTATATGTGAAGCTAGAAAATGACACTGAGGCCCTTCTTCTATTGCTCCCCACCTTACTTGTTTTTGAAACAAGGCTTATTAGTAACCTGGAGTTTACTGACTCAGCTAGCCATCAAGGCCAAGGGATCCCATGCGGGGATGACAGGCAAGCGCCACTGTGTCCAGAACTTACATGAATGCTGTGGGTTCAAACTCTGAACGCGATGTTTGTAGAGCCAGCACTTTTGCCCAGTGAGACATCTCTCCAGCACCCCTATTTGTTGAAATTACATGTGGTTTGATGGCTAATATTCTAGACAGTTTTCCTCTTAGCTAAAGACAGTTTACTAGATACACATGTCCTCCACAAGATAATTACCATTCCACCCAAGTCCCTCACTTATGCTAGAGCTGGGCCACAGAGAGTTATTTGGCCTGATTAGCTAGTCTCAGCTTCTCATCAATGATCTGAGTCATTTCTGCTTGGTTTACTGTTAGTCCTCTGCGCAGAGGCAGGGGGGGAAGTGTTTCACATGCTTTTGTATTCATACTGCAGCCACCAGAGCTTTGTCAATAAAATCCACAGTTATACTCACCACCTTAATCTTTCAAAGCTCGTCTGTGGTAGGTCTGTGTTGCCTACAATCCTTCTTGACTCAAAGCAAAGGAAAGATACATTCTTTATTCCGCTTTTCTGAAAATTAACACTTCATTAGAGCAAGGGAAATCTCATGCTATATTCCTGTGGCAAATGAAAACATAAGACATTTAATCTGCCAGGGTGAGATGATTCCTGGCTTGTAGCTTCTGTGGTCTCTCAGCACACAGCTTCCCACAAGAACCCCCAGAAGCAGTAATGAGATCATTTATGGTGAAGACATTTTACATTCAAAATCTCAAATGCAACCATATGAGGAAGAATTTGCAGATATTCATTATGAGATTAATTTCACTTTCTATCCCCAAACCTTCTCATGATTTAAGGCATTATTTCTCAGTATGACTCCTGACCTTGTGATCTAATTATTCCAGTTCTAATAATCTATCATAGAAAATAATGAAGATGCTGGGCATGGTGCTGCACACCTTTAAGCTCAGCACTTGGGGGGCAAAGGTAGGAGGATTGCTGAGAGTTTGAGGTCACCCTGAGGCAACATAGTGAATTCCAGGTCAGACTGGGCTAGAGTGAGACCCTACCTCGAAAACCAAAATGATAATAATAATAATAATATAAATAAAAAATAATGAACATTGTAGCAGACAGCTTCAGGTTCTCTGAGGTGAACTTTCAGACAAGGCACAGTTATGGAGGAAGGGATTTATTGAAGCTTACAGATCCAGGGGAAGTTCCATAATGGCAAAAGAAGCTGGCCTGCCTTCACAGGACCAAGCAGACACAGAGAGAGAAGCACAAGCCTAAAAGCCAAAAAGCCACACAGCACAGCACACTTCAGGAACTCCAGCTAGGCACACTTTGCATATCTTTAGATTGAAATCTGAAACCCATCACCACACCTTGAGATCACCCAGTGACATTGCCTCCAGCCAGGTGGCTATAGATGCAAACTACAAACAAATAAACAACTGACTATATTGGGGGCCATCTATTCTATTCAAACCACCACAAACATAATGTCACATGTAAATATAGGAGCAAATGGCTTCAAAAGTTATACTTACATATATACACATAGGTAATATTTGAAAATAGAAGATTTGGAACTTTGAAAAATTTCTTCTCCACTTAAGCAATGAATTAAATGCAAAAGCTTTTTGTCTCAATAAGCTTTTTTGTTCATATGTGCCTTATAACCCAGAAGGTGTTGATGAAATAAAGACATCTGAATTGTATTGAGCTTTGAAATATTTTTTATTTATTTATTTATTTATTTATTTGAGAGTGACAGACACAGAGATAAAGACAAATAGAGGAAGAGAGAGAGAATGGGCGCGCCAGGGCTTCCAGCCTCTGCAAACGAACTCCAGACGCGTGCGCCCCCTTGTGCATCTGGCTAACGTGGGACCTGGGGAACCAAGCCTCGAACCAGGGTCCTTAGGCTTCACAGGCAAGCGCTTAACCGCTAAGCCATCTCTCCAGCCCTTGAGCTTTGAAATATTTTAACATACCCAAACCCTCTAACCACATCCCTCTTGTTAGTGGTTCTGGAAGGAGCAGCAAGAACATGATTCCCAAAGAACTTGCATTGTCTGAGCTATCTCAGGGTTTCTTGGAAGGATGCATATGGAATGCCTGTGCTTATTAGCTACCTGGTGGCTACGTGTTTTCCAAGGGACAATGGCGCTTGTTGAAATATTTACTATAAATGTTTTAAAGATATGGCTAAGCAAGACAATGAATATGGTTCTGTAGCAAGCAATAAACCAACTAAGAACCTTGAACGGGAAAGCTAGTAGTGAGTGGTCCATAGAAGATCTTAAAAATAATTCCTGCACATTCTTATGAGGGTAGAAAACACACACATGCAAGGCTGTTCACATGCTTAAGGAAATCTTAAAAATTCTCTAAGCTCTCATCTCTCACTGACCTTGAGGCTCTGGCCCAGTGTGAAATGAAGACCAAGGCAGAATTTTCAGCTGCCTTTCTGAGTGTCAAAGAGAGCTGCCCGTGGACTGTAAGATTTCATGGTTTGAGCATCTCAGAAACCCGCCGCAGGTCAGCAGCTGATTACTAATTTAGCTAAGTAAAGATGACTTTGGCAGCTTCATACACTCGAGACTCGAAAGTACACAGACTGGATGAAACACTCATCAATAGCCACATCAAGCGACAGCAACCGTAAACCTTGGATGAGGGGAGAAGTGTGTTTCCAAAGTTACCATACTGCATGCAATGCTCACTTTTCTTTTTTTTTTTTCCCCAGAAACTTTATTAAAATACTTAAATAATATCTTCCTACTACCCTCCTTTTCTCCTTCCTTCCACCCTCTCCATCAAGCCCCTACTTTTCCCTATTGTTGCTTCTTGTACATTGAAGTAAAATTCTTGTTGCTTTCCTCCGTTATCCACAATAACTTGTTTCATTGTGTGGCCCAATATTCAGCAGGTCTTCTGCATGTTATGTCAGCTGCTATGAGATCATAGAATGGCCACTTCGTGTCTGTGAGACAGTATTCCAAAGCGCTCTTCCCGTCCCTTTGGTGTTTACGTTCTTTCAACCGTCTCTTCCACTGTATAGCTGCACGCCCAACTGTCACTTCTCAGTACGTTGACAAGTTTGCAATCTCCCAACAGTCACCGCCATATGAAAAGAGAGACTTCTCTAACCAAAAGTAAGGGAAGCATTAATATGCATGCCTAGGTGTAAGTATTTAAACAGAGGGCACTTTGGTGGACATAGTATGTCCATGTATATAAACAACAGCCGGAACTTCCCTCCCAGGGGTTGTGACCCTCCCAGACATAGGCTTTGGACTAGGTTGTCGGTTTCAGGCATGAATCTCTCCTCACGGAGCGGTCTCAAGTTGAAGCAGACAGCAGTAGGTTACGGCTGTAACAGACATGCCACCGCTGCACCAGTGGTGCATTTCAGCTGGGTAGCCAGTTGTGTGGGATTAAAGGTGTACCACCATGCCCAGTTTGAGACTACACTTCTTAAATTTCTTTAAAAACATTTTTTATTAATTAGTTTTGTATTCAGCAAATACAGTTTGCTACCATTATTAGGCTCATCCGTGACCTATCCCTCCCCTTGGCCCCTCCTTGTTGAGGTATATGGGTCATGCATTGTGGAGCCCACAGTTATGGGTAATATAAATGTCTCTGCATATCATGACCCAACGTGTGACTCTGACATTCTTTCCGCCCCCTCTTCCTCAAAATTTCCCTGAGCCATGTTGGGTTCATTTTTGTTCTGCTTCAGTGATGAGGTGTTGGGGGCCTCTGGGGCTCTGGCTCTCTGATTTGGTAGAAGTTGATTTTTTTCTGTGTCAATCTCCTTCCCCCTTGTGCTGGTATCTGGTTCACTAGGAAAACAGCACCCTTGCTTGTTTTGCCAATTTTCCTTAGTTTCAGCCAGGGCCCTTTTGAGGTATGAAGGGGTGGCTCTCTCCTTAGTATACATATCTATCTGAAAGAGAGAAGCAGATTCTCCAACGGAGAGTAAGTTAGCACCAGGACAAATGAGATAACCCTTACTTTTTTTATAGAGAATTTAATAGGTGTAGTCCCTCTTGTAGCCCATGATTGATGGTAGCTTGATAATGGAGAGTGGACTTATGTTTGGATATGGTCCTGACTTGTTTCCCAGCTCCAGCTATGGGTTCTGTACCACAGAGGGTATCAGTTAGCTAAATCAAGAGCAGTTGGTTCCCCACCATGGCTGTGTGCCACTATTGTACTTGATCCCTTGCACTTTTTTCATTGAAATGTGAGTATTTCCATAATGTTGGAAAACTGCTAGAGGAGAAGTGCCATTAGCAGCCTTAACCAGCAGTGGGCTCTGCACAAGCTATACAACTGGCTACCCAGTCAAATACCTCAGACAAAGGGATGAAAGCTTTCCTTCTAAACCAGGAGGGAAACAAGCCAGGTGGGACAGGGAAATTAAATCATCCTCAGATTGGAAAGAAAAAAATTAAATCAATCTTTCCTCATGCCAGATAGAATCTTACATACTGAAAACACTCCCCCCCCCAAAAAAAAAAACCCTACAACAACAGCACGAAGAATAATCAAAGAAAACCCCCAGATACTAGGAGTTAATGTGATTTGTAGGATACAATGCGAATAAACAAAATTTAGCTGTCATTACATACGCTAGCAATGAATAGTCTGCAATGAAATTAAATAACTAATTTCCTTTATAATAGCATCAAAAATTAAAGCATAATTTAAAATAAACCAGTCTGGGTGTGGTGCCACACATCTTCAATCCCAGCACTTGGGGAAGCAGAAGTACAGGATTGTTGTGAGTTTGAGGCCAGCCTGAGACTACCTAGTAAATTCCAGATCAGTATGGACTACAGCAAGACCCACCCTTGAAAAAGTAAATAAATAAATAAAATAAAGGTTGAACCAAAGAAGTACAATATTTGTGCACAGAAAAGAGTAAACAAGGGTTGGAGAGATGGTTTAGCAATTAAGACTCTTGCCTACAAAGCCAAAAGATCCCAGTTCAATTCCCTACGACCCATGTAAGCCAAATGCACAAGGAACACATGCATCTGGAGTTCGTTTACAGTGGCTGGAGGCCCTGGTGTGCCCATTCTCTCTCTATCTGTCTCTCTTCTATCTCTCTCTGCTTGCAAATAAATAAAATTTTTTAAAAGTAAAGAAAAGAGCAAACTATTCATGAAAAGAACTAAAAATATCTGCATAAATGATAAAAGAAATCTGCTTGCATGGATTGGAAGACTTTGTAGTGTCAAGATAGTTATGTTATCCAAGCTGATCTACGGGATCAATAAAATCATTTTTAAAATTCTAATGCTTTTTTTCTTCTGTCAGCAATTGACAAATTTGAGCGAAAATAACTACAGAAACCCAAGGGATACAGATTAACCAAAAATCCTGAAAAAGAACAAAGTTGTAAAACTCATACTTTCCAGTCTTAAAAGTGACTTGACTACAGAGCTATTAATTATTGAATCAAGACAGAGTACGGCTACCCTGAGGACAGATATGTAGCGCGATGGAACAGAATTGAGGGTCCAGAAATAAATCATGCGTCCAGGGTCAACTGAGTTTTGACAATGAGGCCGTGATCAATCAATAGAGAAAATAATAGTCTTTCCAGTAACAACAAAGCTAGAACACAGCACTAAGTGAGACCTCTATATCACACGCCCCAAGGCTCAGGAACCATTGCAGGAGAGGTGGAAATAATATAAGAGCCACAGAAAGGAGAGGAGTGCTTACAACACTGCTGTCCAGACATCAAGTGGCCATTGCATTGATGGCTCACTGTGCCTGTCATGGGGTACACAAGACCTGCCTAATGTGGGGCCAAAAAATGACCACTTCAAAATAAAAGTACTAGTTAGAAAGAAGAGGTTCAGTGAAGGAGGCATAACGGAGGAGGGACAAAAGAAGCAGTGGAAGGGCATTATGATCAGAGTGCACTGTGTATATGAATGTGGCTGTCAATAAAAAGGGCTTTTTTTTAAGCTGAAACAACTAGATATCCACATGCAAAATAATGAGTTTGGATTTCTACTGCATACCATATGAGAAAATCAAATCCAAAGACCTGAAGGTAAAAACTAGGGGTATAAAATTGAAACATTAAGGGGCTGGAGAGATGGCATGCTGGTTGAGGTGTTTGCCTGGGAAGCCTAAGGACCCAGGTTCCATTCCCAGTACCCACATAGACCTTGTGCCAAATGCACAAGGTAGCTCATGTATCCAACATTCATTTGCAGTGGCTGGAGGCCCTGGCACTCCCATTCTCTCTCTCTCTCTCTCTCTCTCTCTCTCTCTCTCTCTCTCTCTCAGAAAGAAAGAAAGAAGGGAGAAAGCTAGCTAAGCACAAACATTTGTTGTTCTCGGTCTCCTGACTGAAGATGCAATAGTTCCAGCTCTGCTTCACGTTCCTGCTGTCATACCTTCACCACGATGGGCTGCAACCTCAAATGATAAGCTGAAATAAATTCTGTTCTTCTTTAAAAAACAAAATAAAACATTAAAAGAAATATTGGTGTAAAGTTTTATGCCTTTGGCTGGCCAACAGTTCCTTAGGTGTGATACTAAAAACATAATTAACAACAAAATAGATCAGTTTCCACTGGGAAAACGTATTAGAACTTCTTCATACTGTTAAATGCATGTGAATACATGATCCATTGAGTCAACTCCCATATATACACTCAAAGAGTAATGAAGACATAAATATTCTTCAAAATTAGCACATAGATTCCCATAGAAACATTATTCATAAAGCAAAAATATGGAAACAATTGATGAGGTAATAATAAAAATGGGACTAGAGTGACCACTAATGAGAGGAAGGCCCTTTAAGCATGACAAAATATTCTAAAATTAGATTGTGGTAGTGTCTGTATAAATCTATCAATATATTATAAATATAATATTTAGCTATGCATCTTATTTTAATTGATTTATTTGATTTCTTAAATCAGTAAAAAGGGTGCATTTATCATATACAGAATGACTTTTTGAAGTATGTTTACATTGTGCAAAAGCTAAGTGGAGTTAATTGACATATGCTTTACCTCACACACCTTTTTTAATGAGAGAACACTGAAAAATGACTCTTTTAGAAACCTTCAAGAATACAATGTATCAGTATTAACGATAGTCACCAGGTTGTACTTAATTATGTACCACACATGGGTAAGTTGTGTGCTATGAGAATTGTGTCTCAATAAAGCTGTTTTTAAAAATATGCCTGGGCATCATAAGCCTTAAAAAAGCAAGATTAGTTTTGTCAATGTTCTTACCGTCCCACTGCTAACTGGGCCATAACTAGGAGCAGGGGAAGGCAGGAATACTGGACCAGCAAACAGAAGACAGGGCTCAAGGGAGGCAGACGGGAGGCGAGGATGGGTCTTCACGCCTGGTTTGGCAGTGTGAATGCCACACTTCGGAATTAGGGCTAGGCTGATACTCAGGAATCGTGGGGCTCTGCTTGGTGTTCACATACGTGTTAGCTTTTATAATAAAGATAATCAAAGCTTCCACAAAATGAGACTTCCTACATGGTGCCTATGAGCCCACCACAGTGTCTTGTCACAAACATGGTAAGTGTGGACCATAATTATCTCATTGTTTTCTTAAATGGGTTTCCTTGTCATAGTCGCATACACAGATATCACTACACCTTGTTCAGTGTTCCATCACTGCTCTCTTGATGTCTTCCCCTCATCCTTTTCTTGGCCCCTTTCTTTCCCCAAATTAGATTCTCCCCTGCTTTCATGACATATATATGTGTGTGTATATATATATATGTGTGTGTGTGTGTGTGTATACATATATATATATATATATATATATATATATATATATATATATATATTCCATAACTTTCTTGCTCTTTCAACTCTCTTTCATAGACCTTTACTATTTTCATGTCATATATACATATATATATATATATATGGAGAGAGAGAGAGAGAGAGAGAGAGATAGGCAGATAGATAGATATAGATATAGATATGTAAACTTAAATCTAGACTCTGCATGTCAAAGAAAACTTGTGATATTTGTCTTTCTGACTCTGGCTTATTTCATTTAGCATAATGACCTCCGGTTCCATACATTTTCCTGCGATTATCATTTCATTATTGTGCATGGATGAGTAAAACTCTATTGTGTGTATGTATCATTTTTTTATTCATTTGTTGATAGTAATCTAGGTGGATTCCATGTTGTAGCTTCTGTAAATTATTCATTAAGAAGCACGGATGTGTAAATATCTCTGGGGTATGTTGGTTTATAGTCCTTTGGGCAAATAC
Organism: Jaculus jaculus; assembly: GCF_020740685.1. Lineage (NCBI taxonomy): Eukaryota > Metazoa > Chordata > Mammalia > Rodentia > Dipodidae > Jaculus > Jaculus jaculus. Next base: position 7,068,330 of record NC_059106.1, on the reverse strand, counting down.
CCAAGAGAGGCACACATCTGAGTTATAGGGCACTTGTATGTGAAGTTTTTGAGGAAGCACTATGCTGCCAAATTACATTCCAACTAGCAGGCTTCCTCTTTCTCAACATTTGTTGTTTGTTTTCTTGAAGATAGCCTTTCTAACTGGGGTGTGATAGAATCTCAAAATAGTTTTAAATCGTTTTGAACACTTTTTTTTCAAAAATCTATTCACCATATGCATTTCTTTCTTTGAGAGCTAGCTCCTCAGTGCACTGGCCCATTTATTGAGTTAATGATTCAGATGATCTCAGGATTTTGTTGTTGTTGTTCACTTTTAAACATTTGTATCCAGATATTTAAAACATTTTAGTAGCAGTGACAGCTTTCATACATGTATAAAGAGTTTTTATCATAATCCATTTTGATTACTTTCTTTTGTCCCCCTCACTCACTCACCTTCCACTAAACCCCTTATTTCTAACAAGTCCCTTGTCTGATTTTTAATGTTTCATTTTTATTTATTTATTTATTTGAGAGTGAGAAAGAGGCACAGAGAGAGAGAATGAGCATGGGTGTGCAGAGCCTCTAGCCACTGCAAATGAACTCCAGACATATGCACCACCATATGCACCCAGCTTACATGGTCCTGGGGAATTGAACCTGGGTCTTTTGACTTTGCAGGAAAACACCTTAACCACTAAGCTATCTCTCCAGGCCCCTCTTCTGTTTTGATAGGATTTCTTTGTCCTCCTCCATCATCCATGATGATATGTTGGTGGACCCAATATTGTGCAGGTCTTGTGCAGATAATGACAGCCACTATGAGAAAGAGAAAAAGAGGAAATATATACCACCAAATCAAAAGACAAAAAGAAAACAAAAGATTGCCTAATAATGAAAGATGCAAGAAATTGAATTAGATGAATGTATAAAGGGAAATAAAAATAAAAGCTTTTGGTATGATAAAATACTACTGAAATAAAGGAAAAAAGTTAAATAAAAAGTGGGGGAAGGACTCAAGGGACAAAGGAAAAAGGGGGAAATTGGGCTGGAGAGATGGCTCAGTGGTTGAGATGCTTGGCTATGAAGCCAAAAGACCTAGGTTCAGTTCTCCAGTACCCATCTAAGCCAGATGCACAGGCTGGCACATGCATCTGGAGTTTGTTTGCAATGACTAGAGGCCCTGGCGTGCCCATTCTCTCCCTCTCTCTCACACACACATGTATCTGCCTCTTTGTCACTCTTTCTCTCTCTCTCTTAAATAAATAAAATACTTTTTTCACCCAATCACAGAAAGATAATCGTAGCATGGTCTCAGTTATCTGTGGCTCCTAACCTGAATCTACTTGAGAGGCTGACACACCTAATAAGCATCTCGAGGACCGGACAATAGGGAGGATGGGGCAGGAGGAGAGGGTAAGGGTGGGGGTGGGGGACACAAAACTGGACCCAAATTGCAATGGTACCATAAAATTCTACATCCGAAAAGATAGACTAAATGGTTGAATCTTCATGAGGTCCTTAGAGGGAACACCTGAGCCACAGGGCCCTGTATGTATGATGAAGACTGACCTTAATCTTTTCCTGTTAGCTATCAAGTTTTGTTAGTGGTGTGACCCTACTACTGAAGACACCATATGCTGTTGGTACGTAACATGGAGTGACCTGGCTGAAACTTGGTAGAGAGTCAGTCCCAGACAGTTAGCTCGTCTAATGCCAGAAGGTGCTACATGAGTGACTGGGGGAAAATGACCAACATCTGTCCAAACTAGTAGTCTAAGATACTCAGCAGCAAACAACCTGACATGATGCTCACACAAGTGCAATAGTGGCACACAGCCATTGTGAGAAACCAACTGCTCTTGATTTGGCTAACTGATCTACTCAGCGGAAAGGAACCCATAGCTGGAGCTGGGAAACAAGTCAGAACCATATCCAAAAATAAGCCTGCTCTCCATTATCAAGCTCCCACCAATCGTGAGCAATAAGAGGGCCTACACCTATTAAATTCTCTGTAAAAACAAACAAACAAACAAACAAACACACAAAACAATCATTATCCCATTTACCTGGCACTAACTTTACTCTCTGTTGGAGTATTTGTTTCTCTTTTTCAGAAGGACACAGATCCTAAGAAGAGAACCAGCCCATCACACCTCAAAAAGGCCCCAGCTTAAATGAAGAGTATTTGGGAAAATAAGCAAGAGTGCTGCTTTCTTAGTGAACCTGATACCAAGGGTGAAGGAGATAGAGACAGAGAACACTCAACTGCTGGGTCATTTATCTCCTCAAGCCCAGTTCCCATCTGAAAAAGAGAAGCAGATTCACAGCCAGGCATGGTGGTGCACGCCTTTAATCCCAGCATTAGGGAGACAGAGGTAGAAGGATCACCATGAGTTCAAGGCCACCCTGAGACTACATAGTGAATTCCAGGTCAGCCTGAGCTAGAGTGAGGCTCTACCTCAAAAAAAAAACAAAGAGAGAGAGAGAGAGAGAGAGAGAGAGAGAGAGAGAGAGAGAGAGTGAGGGGGAGAGAGAGAGAAGCAGATTCTCCAATGGAGAATGAAGTCAGTCTTACTATTTGTGAGCTGTGCAGGTTCTCCAATCCTTTGGAGATTCCTAAGTTCATATCCTTCTGGAGTGGCTAAGGTCTTAGCTGGGATGTGTTCCCCAAGGGTTGGGAGTGGGGGATGCACAATAGCCCTGAGGTCGTACATCAGACCTGCATTCTTTTCTTTGTTTGTTTGTTTTTTCAAGGTAGGATCTCACTGTGGCCCAGGCTGACCTGGAATTCACTATGTAGTTTCAGGGTGGCCTTGAACTCACAGAGATCCTCCTACCTCTGCCTCCCAAGTGCTGGGGATGAAAGGAGTGCACCACCACACCTGGCTTTCAAACCTGCATTCTTATTTCAAACCAACAAAGAGCTAAACATTATGTTGCACGGATGCACCAACTGCACCGATGCATCTCTGGTACTCTGGCGGAATGCCTGAGTTCTCAGACCACAGCACTGAACCTCATTCAGATGGCGCCAGGGGTTGAGCCACCCGTTGACCTTGGACTCGGCGCTGTCAACCCGCACAGTAATCTCAGGTGATGAGTTCTGCTCTCAGGCACGGAGGCCAGTCCTGCCTTCCCCACACCTCACTGCCTGGGCAGGGCCTCTTGCCACGGGGACTTTTTGTCATGTCACCATCCCATCTGGCCTTTCTGCTGTATACAACTGCCTCTCACCCTGGAGCATGGCTGGCTGGATTTGTGCTCCCTGGATTATGGTAGTTCCCTGTACTGTGGTCTCCAAGGTATGTCAGTTTTTAAAGTAGGTTTCCTCACAAGATGGTACCCTGTCAACACCCCTGAGCCGGGGGAGCTCCTTTCCATCAGTGACTTATCCCACTGGAACAGTCACAATGGCAGCAAGACCAGCGTCTGAGGCTGCGCTGCCCGTGGGGAGGCCTGCCGTCCCCTCCCAGGGCCTGTCTGCACCTCCTGGCATGAGGCTTCTGCCCGCTTCCTCTGGTCATAGGTTGGAGCTGCACTAGCTTGGCTCTCTTCTTTCTGGCATGTCTCTACAGTTTCCAGCTGTCCTGTAGTTCCTCTGTGGGTTTTAAAGAATTTCCTTTCCTTTCTCTTCGGACCAGAGTCTATCTTTTCTTATCCTCATCCTGCTCCTTCTCCGGGTCGCACATAGGCACAGCCCCCTGCGAACCACCTCGCTCAGAATGACTCTGATCATTTACTTTGTAAAGTTTTCTCTCTTTTAAAAAATATTTTATTTATGAGAGAGAGAGAGAAATAGGCAAGAAGAGAGAGTGAGAATGGGCATGCCAGGGCTTCCAGCCACTGCAAACAAACTCCAGATGCATGCTCCCCCTTGTGCATCTGGCTTACGGAGGTCCTGGCAAATTGAACCTGGGTCCTTTGTCTTTTCAGGCAAGCCCCTTAACCACTAAGAAATTTCTCCAGCCCCTTTTTCTGTTTTCATGTTTGAGCCAGGTCTTGCTGTAGCCCAGGTTGACCTGGAGCTCCCTCTGTAGCCTAGGCTGGCCTCAAACTTGCAGTGACCCTCCTACCTCAGCCTCCCGAGTACTGGTATTAAAGGTGTGCGCCATTGCACCCAGCTTAATTTCGATTTTTTTAAAAAAATCCTTTCTATTAACAACTTCCATGTATATAAACGTACATATCCTGATTATAATCCCCTTCTGTGATCTTCCTTGTCCCCCTCCAGTATCTCCATTCCACTGAACTCTGGCTTCTTTCCAGCTGGTTCCTCTTCTGTTCTGATGCCATCTCTGGTTTTGGCCCTCATACTACGCAGGCCTTGGGCAGGTAGTGTCAGCCACTGTGGCTGCCGTGGCCACTTTGCGTCTGGAAGACGGCATTCCAAAGCACACCTCCAACTCCACTAGCTCTTCATCCCTTCCACCACCTCTTCTATAAACAGGACGTGTCTTAGCTACTTTAATGCCACTTATGTGTACTAATCAGAGAAAGATTAGCTGTGTGGTTAAAAGGGGCTTTTGTTTCGTTGCGGTCTATGAGGGGGAGTCTGTAACAGAAATAATCTCCTCACTATACCCTGAAGGAGAAAGGCCAGCTGCATACTGGGCTGCCCTGGGCTCATGATGCTACAGAGGAGAGCAAGTGGCCACTTACCCAGGCAGCAGCAGGGCCAGGAAACCAACCTATGGCTGTCACTTTGCTCCCCCGCCCCCACCAGGCATCCACAAGGGCAGGAATGATGGCCTCGCACATCGCACTCACAGACGCTGCCCTTGGTTGTGACATGTGCTGTGGAAGTGAGTCCTCCTGGACACAGATCGAAGATTTCACGTGGCTACACTTGTGGTACCTGGCAAGTTGTTTCAATTCTTTGAACTTCCATTCTTCTAAAATAGTTACCTCTTTTTTAAAAAAACTGCTTGCTTATTTATGAGAGAGAGAATATGGTCACATCACAGCTTCTTGTCACTGCAAAGAAACTTTAGACACATGCCCCACATGGCGCATCTGGCTTTACGCAGGTACTGGAGAATTGAACCTGGGCGGGCAGGCCTGGCAAGCAAGTGCCTATAATCACTGTGCCATCCTCCCAGCCCTGAAATAGTTGCCTTGTGGAGTAGTTTGGGAAGAAAATAAGCAGCGAACTTGAACTTCTTTAGGCAGTGACTGTTTTTAGTGAGTTTAAAAAGATGATAGCTGCTACTGTGTACTATAACATGATTTCCATTGTTTATGTCTGTGTGTGCATGTGAGTGTGTATGTGCTTGTGTGCATGTGAGTGTGCTGCACGTGAGTGTGTGTGTGTGCTTGTGTGCACGTGAGTGTGTATGTGCTTGTGTGCATGTGAGTGTGCTGCACGTGAGTGTGTGTGCGTGCTTGTGTGCACGTGAGTGTGTATGTGCTTGTGTGCATGTGAGTGTGCTGCACGTGAGTGTGTGTGCGTGCTTGTGTGCACGTGAGTGTGTGTGTACTTATGTGCATGCGAGTGTGCTGCACGTGAGTGTGTGTGTGTACTTGGGGACACATGAGCATGCTGCAGCACCTGTGAGGTCAGGGAGCAACCTCAGATGTTGGTCCCTGCCTTCCACCTTGTTTTTGAGACATCTTCTGTCTTCTTGTTTGCTGCTGTATACATCATGGTAGGTAGCCTGAGAACTTCTGGGGAATCTCTTTTTTTTTAAGATTTATTTTTATTTATTTACTAGAGACAGAAAGAAAGAGTGAGAATGGGCAAGCCAGGGCCTCTAGTCACTGCAAATGAACTCCAGATGCATACACCACCATGTGCATCTGGCTTACATGGGACCTGGAGAACCGAACCTGGGTCCTTAAGCTTTGCAGGCAACCACTAGGCATCTCTCCAGCTTGAATCTCGTGTCTCTATCTCCCATCTTTCCTACACGTGCTGGGATTATAGGTAATCATGCCACCACTTCTGGGGCATGATCTTACTGGGGATGTGAACTCATTTCCTCACACTTGTGTGGAAGCATGTGATCTAAGCCATTTTTCCAGCTCTAACTTGGCCTTTAAAATTCAAGATAGGAGCTGGGCATGGTGAAGCATGCCTTTAATCCCAGTACTCTGGAGGCGAAGTAGGAGGATCACGGTGAGTTTGAGACCACCCTTAGACTTCATAGTGAATTCCAGGTCAGTCTGGGCTAGAGTGAGACCCTACCTCGAAAAGCCAAAAAAAAAAAAAAAATCAAGATAGTTGCTGAAGTGATGGCTCAGCAGTTAAAGCCATTTGCTTGCAAAACCAGCTGGTCCAGCTTCAATTCTTCAATATCCACATAAAGCCAGATGCACAAGGTGGCACATACATCTGGAGTTCATTTGCAGCAGCACAAGATCCTGGTGCACCCATTCTCTCTCTATCTATCTATCTTGAATAAATAAATAAATAAATATCAAGATAGTATTGCAAGTCTCAACCCCCACATTACCTCAGGTTCTTGGACCAATCTTGGTATGTGGTTTTTCAAACTGAGAAAAATCATAGCATGTTTCTTTCTCACCTGGAAAGAAGATGAGGTGCACAGGATGTGGCACCAGGAGCCTGGAGACAGACGGCCAGGCAGTGGAAGGTTAAGGTAAGGATCCCTGAAGGTTCCTATGTACTTGGCCAAGCCCCTTGGGGTGGAGCCTTGGAGAATCAGCGTGCATGGTTGTAGATGTCCAGAAGGAGGTGTCCCATTGGATGAGGATGGTTATTCAGGTATGAAGCTCAGGAAAATGCTCTGGGCTGGAGATAGTGACCTGAGTATCATCTTCATCTGCAGAGCTATTGCGGGAGATATCTTGGGGGAAAGATGATGAGAGAGATGTTATCCAAAAGGTGAGGCAGGAGACAGGGAGAGTAGGGGCTGGATTCTGTGGAAGATGGAAAGCAAAGATACACAGATGCCCCAGAGTCTCAAGGACAGCAGAAGAACAACTTGTGGCCACCAGGGACAAGGAAAATGAAGCATATACAGAGAGAGTGATGGGCTGGAGGGATGGCTTAGCAGTTAAGGTAGTTAAGGTGCTTGCCTGCAAAGTCAAAGGACTCAGGTTCAATTCCTCATGACCCATGTAAGCCAGATGTACAAGGTGGCACATGTGTCTGGAGTTTGTTTGCAGGGCTAGAGGCCCTGGCACACCCAGTCTTTCTGTCTGTTTCTCTCTCTCTCTTTCCCAAATAAATAAATAAATAAAATAAAATATTTTAAAAAGAGGAATGAAGACTGAAAACAGATGGTTTAGCGATTAAAGTGCTTGCCTGTAAAGCCAAAGGACCCAGGTTTGATTCCGCAGGACCCACATAAGCCAGATGCACAAGGTGACACATGTGTCTGGAGTTTATTTACAGTGGCTGGAGGCTCTGGTGCACCTATTCTCTCTCTCTCAATCTCTCCCTCTCCCTAACTCTCTCAAATAAATAAATTTTTTAAAGGAATGAAATGTCACAGAGCAGGAAGTCAACTAAGGTCTGAGGGCAAGTAAAGCTGGTGCGTATGTGGAGATAAAAAACAAAGCCAGGAGGCCTGGTGGTGGGAACAGACAGGAATCCCTGAGGAAAAAAAAAGGCTGCAGATGTTGGGAGTGAAGTACAGATAATGGCCCAAAATATACAGAGTGGAATGGAACATAATAAAATGTAATGTGTATAGACTAAGTATTAAAAATGAGCTTTAAACCAAAAGAATAAAGATTTTATAGGAAAAGAAATTAAACTTGCAGGAGAGTTAAGGGCAGAATTAGAAAGCGAACACTGTGGCCACAGCCCCAGGGGAGCTGCTCAGAGAGATCCTGCCATGCATTGAACGGTCTGGATGTCCAAAGGTGCGAGAATGCAGCACTTGCTGCTTTTTGCTACAGTTAGTCTATGATTAGGGAAAATTTTCCATTCTGATTCCACGACAAAGAGAATGACCTTAGAAATGTCCATTGCTAACAAGAGCATAAGGAAATTCTGTCTGAGGAAAACACCCAAGAATGCTTAACTGGTCAGCAGCGGTGTAAAACTGAACTTCGTGTACATGGTTGGTATAAACATGTGTGTCACGAAGCCATGAGAAAGGAATCAGTCAGTGACTGCAAACGCTGCAGATGGTTCTCGGTGCATGCATCATCACCACATGGCTGTGTTGCTATCTCCCTCACATTCTAATGCCATTGCTTTTCTAGTCTCAGTTTGCTTCAGGTAAAGTTATGAACAAATATTTATTTGACAGAGAGCAGATAGAGTGAGAGAATGAACACACCAGGGCCTCTAGCCACTGCAAACAAACCCTGGATGCATGCGCCTCCTTGTACATCTGGCTTTATATGAATACTGGGTAATTGAACGTGGGTCCTTTGGCTTTGCCAGCAAGTGCCTTGACCACTATGCCATTTCTCCAGCCCCAATAACATTTTTTTTCTTTTTTTAAATTTATTTTCACAATTTTTATTAACAGTTTTCCATGATTACAAAAATTATCCCATGGTAATACCTTCACCCCCCACACTTTCCCCTTTGAAATTCCATTCTCCATCATATTACCTCCCCATCTCAATCATTCAACTTACATATATACAATACCAACCTATTAAGTACCCTCCTCCCTTCCTTTCTCTTCTCTTTATATCTCCTTTTTAACTTACTGGCCTCTGCTACTAAGAATTTTCCTTCTCATGCAGAAGCCCAATCATCTGTAGTTAGAATCCACATATGAGGGAGAACATGTGGTGCTTGGCTTTCTGGGCCTGGGTTACCTAATTTAGTATAATCCTTCTCAGATCCATTCAATTTTCTGCAAATTTCATAACTTCATTTTTCTTTACCTCTGAGTAGAACTCCATTGTATAAATGTGCCACATCTTCATTATCCACTCATCAGTTGAGGGACATCTAGGCTGGTTCCATTTCCCAGCTATTATAAATTGAGCAGCAATAAACATGGTAGAGCACGTACTTCTAAGGAAATGAGATGAGTCCTTTGGATATATGCCTAGGAGTGCTACAGCTGGGTCATATGGTAGATCAATCTTTAGCTGTTTTAGGAACCTCCACACTGTTTTCCACAATGGCTGGACCAGATTGCATTCCCACCAGCAATGAAGAAGGTTTCCTCTTTTTCCACATCCCCACCAGCATTTATGACCATTTGTTTTCATGATGGTGGCCAATCTGACAGGAGTGAGATGGAATCTCAATGTAGTTTTAATCTGCATTTTCCTGATGACTAGTGACGTAGAACATTTTTTAGATGCTTATATGCCATTTGTATTTCTTCCTTTGAGAATGCTCTATTTAGCTCCATAGCCCATTTTTTGATTGGCTTATTTGATTCCTTATTATTTAACTTTTTGAGTTCTTTGTATATCCTAGATATTAATCCTCTATCAGATATATAACTGGCGAAGATTTTTTCCCATTCTGTAGGTTGCCTCTTTGCTTTATTCACTGTGTCCTTTGCAGTGCAAAATCTTTGTAATTTCATGAGGTCCCAGTGATTAATCTGTGGTTTTATTGCCTGAGCAATTGGGGTTGTATTCAGAAAGTCTTTGCCAAGACCAATATGTTGAAGGGTTTCCCCTACAAATCAATAGCAAGAAAGGCTATAGAGGATACACAAAATCATGGAAGATAAACAATACACTACTAAATGATGAATGGTCAATGAAGAAATCAAGAAGGAAATCAAAAAATTTATAGAGTCAAACGATAATGAGAACACAACATACTAAAATCTCCAGGACACAATGAAGACAATCCTAAGAGGTAAATTTATAGCTTTAAGTGCCTATATTAAGAAATTAGAAAGGTTGCAAGTAAACAACCTAATGCTTCACCTTAAAGCCTTGGAAAAAGAAGAACAAGGCAAACCAAAAATCAGTAGATGGGAAGAAATAATAAAGATTAGGGCAGAAATTAATGAAATAGAAACATAAAAATCCAAAGAATTAATGAAACAAAGAGTTGGTTCTTTAAAAGGATAAACAAGATTGATAAACCCTTAGCAAATCTGACCAAAAGAAAGAGAGAAGAGACACAAATTAATAAAATTATACATGAAAAAGGTAACATCACAACAGATTTCAGAGAAATTCAAAAAATCATAGGGACACATACTATAAAAGCATATACTCCTCAAAGTACAAAAATCTGAAAGAGGTGGAGAAATGCCGTGGGACAAGTTAGGGTCAATCGTGGGGTGCTGGCTGGAATTTTAATGCCATCCCAGGAGGCACTGTGTAAAGGTACAAGAGAAGAACTGTGCGTCTCCCAGATGAGCCCTGGGGAAGTTGGGAAGAGGTTGGAAAGGAAGACCTAGAAGGGGAAACCCATAGAAACGTAACTCCCTCAGGCGATTTCAACTGTCTAAATGAAATAAAGATTACCCAGTAGAGGGGTCTGCATGGGAAATGATGATCTCAGAATGTGAGATAGGCTGGGTGTGGTGGGAGGGAGGGTGAGGGCGTCTGAGTTACCTGCCTTGAAGACTGTCATTCTTACCATAGGAATGAAGGCCCAGGAAGGCATGGGCTTTGGAGTTGATGACCATGATTTGGGTCATAATTTTATTCTATTTATCATGTCTTTCAGTGCTGGGGTTGGATTCCCAAGGTCCTACACATACCAAGTATTCCCTCTACCTTTACCACTGGACCATCCTACCTCACAGCCCAGGCCTGATAGCCGGATCTTGACAGAGATGAGGATTTCTAGAAAGATCTAGCTCACCGATTCCTCTAAGTAGGGGATGTAAGAGCGCTGGTGGATTATTTTATGAATTAAAAGAATCACAAAGAAACCAAAGGATAAAAGATAATAAAATATACATGCTTTCTGACATAATCTCTAGCCTCGAATCACATCACAATTCCTATGTAACTGAGGATGATCTTGAGCTACGAATCCTCTTGCTCCTGCCTCCAGGGTGCTGGAATTACAGGCATGTGCCACTATGTGAGCTTTATGTGGTACTGGGGATGAGACCCAGGGCTCTGTGCATGCTAGACAAGCATTGCACCAATGGAGCTCCATTCTCAGCCTTTCTCTGTTAGTCTTAAGGATGAGGACTCACCATCATAGAGAGACTCATGCGGCCAGTATACACTCTCCCACTCAAACTCAGGCATGTGTGCACACACACATTTGTGTAATTTTTATAGCTTTAAACACTTCCCTCCATGCTGACTTTTATTCAGCACCCACAGCCACCACACTAAAATAAGCTAGGGTGCTGGAGGGTAGGCAAGAAAGCCAGCTCCCTGGACTAGCAATCTGTAAAGCCAAGGACACAGTCGAATCAGTAAGACATTTAGACCAGAGGCCAAGGGATTGAGGGCACCACGCATCACGGGACTCGGGGGAGAAGGACACTGGCGTCTGTCAGAGTGCTCAGCTCAGGCCCTGCTGCCACATTAACAAGTCGCCTGGTGTCCCTCAGGCGTTACAGGGATGGCCACACCCCAGTCCTCAGAGGGAGCCAAGTGCCGCTCCACCCAATCACCCGAGGAAAACCACCAGCAGCCGCTTCCTCCTTGCTTCTGTGTCTGGACCCAGACCCCTTGGCCTCTGAGGGGTTTTTCAGTCTTCTCTGCTTGGGACAATGTCCCCCCCCACACACACAAATTGTCTATGTGTGGCGGCTACAGAACACTCGGGTGTCTTTCAGGGGAACCGTGTCCTCGTGACCACTCACAACTGCGCTACTGCAGCCAGCAGTGAACAGTAGCTGAACAAAACAGGATGGCCACTTCGTGCGTGTCCAGAGCCAGTCTCGGCCAGGGCCTGGGAGCTGGGTTAGCCCGTGGCCAGGAGCCCGACCTCTCCCCATACGGCACTGCAACTGCTTCCTGCAACTGTCCTCCTTGCAAAGGAGAAGCGGGAACGAAAGCCCGGAGTGTCGGCTCCCGTGATCGTGAGCACCAGCCCCTGCCATTGCCTGCCTGGGAGCTACGCACGCCTGTGTGACAGGCCACCCATGAGTGTGTCACGTTTCCAGTGGGAACATATCTCTAAGCTTAGGCTGCCTGGTGTCTAGGAAAAGCTAAATGTCTTAATGCCCAAGGCAGCTTAGCTAGCCTGGTAAAGAAAGGCATTGGGCCACACGCCCTCTCTCTCTCAGTGCACATGGCAGATCACCGGCGCTTGCTAGTAGCCTCGGGCTGCTGGAGGAGGGAGGTAGCTTTGCCAGGGTGCTGGAGAAACTCGAAGGGAAAGCCCGTGTTAGAACTAGGAGCGAGCGGTTCTCTGCTTAGTACTCTCCTTCCCACGAGCCCAGACCTTCACGGCCTCTGTGTGAGGGCCTGGAGGAGTCCTGCGCATTGACTTGGCCTGAGTCCACAGCTCAGCTTCCTCTCCCTTGCACTGGGAGCTTCACACCACCGCCCCTAAGCTCTCAGGTTCCATCTCCTCGTCTGCATGTGGGCATGTGGCCCCACCTCCACATGCATGTGGGTGTGAAGTGCCAGTAAGTGGCAGGTGCATGACATTAGGTGGTTCCTAGTCACCCAACCCATCTTTTCTCAGCACCCACGAGGATCCTACGATGGGTGCTGAGAAGCAAAGACAGTTAAAAAGAGCCTTAACTGTCAAGGCCCGTCGAACAGGGAGTAATTGAAGCACAGCCTGCACGTTGCCCAAATCCCAGGAGCACAGCGGGGACACTCATAGAGGAGGAGGAGGCAGGGGACGTGGAGCCGGGCGCGGGCCTCCCTGCTCGCCCTGCCCCGGAGGCAGAAGCACGCGGTCAGCCAGGCATGTTGGGAGACTTACTCCCTGCGCCTCACACTTCCACTCCACAACTCAGAGTTCAGTCTGTCAAAGTTTATTCCCCGCTGAGTCCGGAAATGACTAAAACTGTGTTTTCTTTAAGGAAATACCATCTTAGGGCTGGGGAAATAGCTGAGTCAGTAAAATGCTTTCCTCACAAGCATGAGGGCCTGAGTTGGTTCCCTACAACCCACTTAAAAATGCCAGAAATGGGCTGGAGAGATGGCTTAGCAGTTAAGCACTTGCCTGTGATGCCTAAGGACCTCAGTTCGAGGCTCGATTCTCCAAGACCCACGTTAACCAGATGCACAAGGGGGCATATGCATCTGGAGTTCATTTGCAGTGGCTGGAGGCCCTGGCATGCCCATTCTCTCTCTCTCTCTCCCCCTCCCTCTTTCTCTCTGCTGCTCTCAAATAAAAACTTTAAAAAATATTTCTAAAAAATGCCAGAAGTGCTGGCATAGGGAGATGGAGTCAGGCAGATCACTGGGGCTTGCTAGCCAACCAGAATACCCTAATTGGTGATAATTGACCCTGTCTCCAAAACAGGTAGATGGAATGTCTGAGGATGACATTAGAAGTTGTCTGCTGGTCTCCACGCACATTTGAACATGTGTACACATATGTACACACACCACATATGGATATATGTGCAATAAACCCCACTCTAGGATCCTAATCTTCAGTGAGAATCAGGTAGGACTTCCTAGCTCCCATTTCCACAGCACTGGAAGCTTCCTCTGACTGCTCCCTTTGGAAGGCTTCAAAGGCTCATGTGCGCCTCGGGAAGATTCCTCGCTCTCTTCAAGGACTCCTAGATTGCGCGTCTCTGTTTTCATAGCATTTGTCCTTGGATGGCTCCTCAAGATCAACACAGGAGTGATCATCACAAATGCAGCGTAAAGGATGCCGCAGGGCGGGGGGGTCAAGTGTTCGTCTACCCAGAAGAAGAAACCAAAGTGAGAGGCTTGTCAAGCCCGGGAGAGAAATAAACACAGCTGAGCTTCAAGACGTGGTAGACGTTGTGATCGCTCATTGATTTGTAAGCTGTCCCTCGGTGCCAGGAGGCTGGGTGTGTGTGTGTGCGCGCATGTGTGTTTATTCATCTCACCAGCTATATCAATGTCACTGATGCCACCAGTGGTGATTCTCAAAAATGAATTATCTGTAAGAGAAGGAAATAACAGATGCCTCACAAGTGAAATATAAGCCAGTTCTTGTCATCTGCATATATTAAAATGGATACAATCTATCTTAGTTTAAATTAAAAACAGCATCAGTTGCACTATGCCCTCTTTGAACCGTTTTCTCTGGGATAAAAATGAATAAGGAAGTTGGCATAGCTTGTAACTTATTTGTGCCTGTGCAGAGGTTTGAGGTTCCTGTGCGGAGGGATGAGGGAGCCATCATTTACTTAGCTTGCATTGGAGAGCTTGGCAGAGCTGTCTTAGAGACTTACAAGTGCAAGGAATGAGGCACAGCCCTCCAAGGGCAAGTCTACAAATGTTAGTCTCCATCCGGAGAGTGCCTTGCTGCCCAGATGGCCCCCTCCCTAGAGCTGCGGGGAGTGGAGGCTCAAGAGAGGTCAGGGGTCTGCTGTCTTCACAGGCAGCACGCGGCTCTTGGGGAATGTTTCCCAGCCCAGATGTCCACCCTGCTTTGCATCCACCTCGTTTGTGTTGTTCGGCAGGTGCTGATGGGAGAGCGAGGGCGCTGCTAAGCTTGACCCATCCCTTGCAGCATTCCCAAACAGCGGGGACACAGCAGCTCCTGCGCTGGGCTCCGGGACTGTGCAACAAGAAAGTCCCTTGCTGCCTAGGGACCCCTCCTGCCTGAGTCTCCATTGGACACTGTGCTGTTGTGACTGTCACAGCTGCACACAGTCCCTTTCTGCAGTGTGCCCAGGCTCTGCTAAGGTTCCTGTTAATTCCTGGACAGGCACGGTGTCCTCTAGGGAGGACTTGGGCATAAGCCTGCCTACTGCGGTCCTGCCATGCCTTTCTCACCCCTGCACCTCAGCGCTGGCACAATGACTGAAGTGGACTGAGCCCAGACCTGCTGGACATAGGTCCCTGGACCACCTGTGTGTGGAAATGGATCCCACCCTAAGCTCTTCTCTAGTACCAATGCAGAGCTAGATGTGCAAATTGGAAGTTTGTTTGCAGTGGCAGAAGATCCTGGTGCAACCATACTCACATTCTGTCTGCCTCTTTCTCGCTCTCAAATAAATAAATAAAAACATTCTTTAAAAACAAAATACAAGCTGAGCATGGTGGCGCATGCCTTTAATCCCAGCACTCGGGAGGCAGAGGTTGGAGGATTGCCATGAGTTCGAGGCCACCCTAAGACTAAGACTACATAGTGAATACCCGGTCAGCCTGGGTCAGAGTGAGACGCTGCCTCGAAAAACAACAACAACAAAACATAATAATAAAAATTAAAAAATAGTATTTATCTTGTTCTATGGCAGAGTTTTTTCACCATGGAAAAATGTGTCTCAGGCAATGTGTTGAATGACATATAACAAAGGTATCAGATAAAATCACCAGGATGTTTTATTTTTCACTCAGGTGAGTTCTGATGCTCAGTCTCACATACCGTGAATGGGGCAAAGGCCTGTCAATCCCTAAAGCTCTGTCAGCAGCCACGACTGAATTGCCAAATGAAAATATTTCATTTTAGGTAGTCTGTGCACAGTCCTGTGTTTGTCATGGATTTTTATAGCTCTTAAGGCTCCGTGAATATAATCAGCCCTGTATGTTCTCATGGACTGAGGAAGCCCGAGGGCATGTGCAACAGTGGGTCTCATGGTATCCTTGTCCCCTCACCACAGCTCAGTGACAGCATTTGTGTCACTACAGTTAAAGGTTTGCCAGGTATTTTGGGGGGATGTAACTATTAGAGAAATTGATAAGTTGGTTATGAAGAAAAAAAGTTCTGTAATGAAACTCGTCTTGCTAGGTTGCATTTTTTAAACTTTGAACTTCTAAAACAAATTGATGTGGCCGTTTGAAAAGTGGCACCATTTTATGAGTTCTTAAACTTATGTGGCTCATTCGATGATGCTGTTATGTGGAGTCTTAGTCATCTTATCCTTTTCCAAAAACAAGCTACCGAGCAACAAAATAGCTTCCTCATCTCCCCTCCCCGTGGGGACGATCTGAGAAGATGCTTCTCAGAAACAGCCCTGCCTCCTGGGGCCGAGAGGGGCTAGAGCGGGCCTCTCACCCGTTCTCCAGCTCTTGCTTGTAGAAAAATATCCCTGAATTGGATAGGGTGAAACTCTTGTCTGGGGGCTTAGGAAGATGGCTCAGTGGGTAAGACCACTTACTGCTCAAGCACAATGACCTGAGTTTGGATGCCCAACACCTAGGTAAAAGGGCATGGGGAGCACGCTTGCAATCCCAGTGTTGACAGGGGAAGAGGCCCGGGGATCCCTGTGCCTTGCTTGTCAGCCACTCCCGTCAAAACCAGTAGATTGCATGTTCAGTGAGAGACCCCATCTCAAGAAAATTAAGCAGAAGAGAGGTGGAGGAGGACACAGGAGGTCTCCACACGCGTGCACAAAGGCACTCTCACCCACACACGTGAAAAATCTAGTTTCAGGGCTGGAGAGATAGCTTAGTGGCTAAGGTGCTTGCCTGCAAAGCCCAAGGACCCAGGTTTGATTCCCCAGTACTCATGTAAGCCAGCTGAACAAAGTGGCACATGAGTCTGCAGTTTGCAGTGGCTAGAGGCCCTGGCATGCCCATTCTCTCTCTCTCTGTCTGTCTATCTGCCTCTCTTTCAAATAAGTAAATAAATATTTTTAAAATAAAAGAGTAATTTAAAAATCAATGTATTTTGTCCTATTTAAAGTCTGTCATGCCATGGTTCTCCTCTGTGTCTGACCTCATAATCCAGCCCAGAAGGAGTCTCCCAGAAGTGATTAAATCACATAATTTCTACTCACTAGCTTGCACCACTGGTCTTTCACGAGTAAGGATAGATGAATAGAGGGCGGAGGTGATGGATGGATGGATGGATAGATGGATGGATGGATGGATGGATGGATGGGTGGATGGATGGGTGGGTGGGTGGATGGGTGGAAGGATGGGTAGGTAGATGGATGAGTATACAGGTATGAGAATAGATGAGAAGATGGATGGATGGACGATGGTGGCTGGGTAGATGGATGGATAAATGAATGGATGGGAAGTAGATAAACTCATACTGATTGGGCAGATGGAGAGGTAGGTGGGTGCATTTCCTAAGAAGTGGGGCTTTGAAATAAGACAGACAGCTTGATTTTAACAATTTATTTCCAGCTCCAAACTCATCCACCTCTATCGCTGTGGCACGTCTGCGCCCTTCACTCCTTTACCACAAAGAAGGATGGAGGATGCCATGCCTTAAAGCAGATGAAGCAGGGTGTCCACTCTCATCATTATCTTGAATGGACCCAAACAGCCACGGCCACTTGAAGCTACCGGGGCGAGGCCCTGTCTTCCTGCATGCCTGGGTGTGTGAAAGGCAAGTGGAGACCCTCGAAGCCCCTGGAAAACCCCGCAAACTCAGAAGGAAGACTTGCAGGAGACCACAAGGCCAGCCCCCGTGAGTCTGCAGAAATTCTTCTGTGGGGCCATCACAGGAAGGGACAATGAGGACGCCAAAATAGAAGAGGGACTGTGAAAAGAGCACGGGGCGCAGCGGAGTGGGAGTCAGCAGAGGTGGAAGGGACAGCAGTGAGAGGGGAGTATGACCATGGTTTGTTGTTTTATGTACAGAGGTTGTCAATAAGAAGTTAAAAACCTATTGTAGTTTTTAAAGTTTATTTTAAAAACAGTCTCTTTTCTTTCCAAGAGTTTCTTTATGAATGCGTTTTTCTTGTTTTCCAAGCCTGGATATTGTAGAAACAAGTTCGAGAACTATATTTAAACATAAATACTAGTCAGCTGTTACTGTGGTAGTTTGAATAGATGGCTCCCAATATATTTAGCATTTTGTTAGTTTGTAGTTTGCATCTGTAGCCAACCTGGCTGTAGGCGGTGTCACTGAGTGGATCTTAAGGTGGTAGGTTTAAGATTTCAATCTAAAGAGATGCAAAGTGTGCCTAGCTGGGATTCCTGAAGTGTGCTGTGCTGTGTGGCTTTGGACTTTTAGGCTTGTACTTCTCTCTCTGCTTGGGCCTGTGAAAGCAGGCCAGCTTCTTCTGCCATTATGGAACTTGCCCTGGATCTGTAAGCTTCAATAAATATCCCTTCCTCCACAACTGTGCCTGGTCTGGAAGTTCATCTCAGTGAACCTGAAGCTGTCTGCTACAGTTACTATACCTTGTTTGCAAGAATTATTTTAATCACCTGGTTATGGTACTTAAACAGAGGTCTAATGATTACTTGGTGGGCATCCCTATGTTAAAGACCTCTACACAGCAAGCACAGCTTCACGGGGAGCTTGAATTACACAGAGACTCAACACGTGACAGAAGCTGCTTCCTTCCTTACTGGTGTCTCCAGGTGCTTGGTCTTTCTGGTGGGGTGGCCGATGGAAATTTTGGCCTGGCTTTTGCTATCCTGGTTAATTTCTTTATAATTCCAGATGATTCCATGATCTAGCTTCCCTGTGAAAACAGAACCTAGAATTTTCTCTTTTTTTAAATGTGTTTGCATGCATAGATGTGTTCATGAGTGTATAAGTGGACTTATGTATGCACATGGACATGCATGTGGAGGCCAGAGTATGAACTCGGATGTCATTTACCTTCTTTTAAAAAATATTTTATTTTTATTCATTTATTTGAGATGGAGGAAGAGGAAAAGGAAGAGAGAGAGAGGGAAGGAGAAAGAACAGGTATGCCAGGACCTCTAGCTGCTGCAAACAAACTCAAGATGCATGCACCACTTTGTGCATCTGACTTACATGGGTCCTGGAGAATAGAACCTGGGTCCTTTGGTTTTGCAAGCAAGCACCTTAACCGCTAAGCCATCTCTCCAGCCCTCATTTACCTTCTTTTTTGGAGAGATGATCTCTCTCTGACCTGGCGCTCACCAAGTGGGCTGAGCCAGTTAGCCAGTGAGGCCTTAGGCCCACCTATCTCTATTTCCTCGGGTCTGGGATTAGAAACAGGCACCACCGTGCCTGGCTTTTGACTTGAATTCTGGGGATTCAATACAAACAACCACTTTACTGACTGAGCCATCGCCCCAGCCTAGGCCCTAGAATTTTCTGCCCATCCCTTAAAGCAAAGGAGACCTGAGAATGACCCGAAGGACACACTACACAGTTTGGAACACTGTATTTATGGTCCAGGCACTGAGAAGAGGCTTCGTCCTTATTAGTCTCTCAGCAGAGCTGTCCGCCCTTAGGCATCGCTACAAGCCAAGGAGAAATCAAAACCCGAGAGCTCTTGCCCTCAGTCTCCATCCAGATCTCCCTCACACTTCTCATGACTTGGCCTCCCACCCGAGCTGCCTCTCAAGTTGGCCTTGGCTCCTTCTCTCTGCTCACAGCAAAGCCAAGGCAAAGCCGAGCTGCCAGCCCCTGGCAATGCAGGCAGGTGGGTAGGAATCCAGCTTCTGCTCTCATTCGGGCTGCAGGCTCGTGATCTCCATCAGTGAAGTGCTTTCCTTGAAAGCATGAGGATATGAATTCTATCCTGGAGCCCAAACCAAAGAAAAAGGAAAAAAAAAAAAAGGTGGGTGTGGTGGTGCACATTTGTAATCTCAGCACTGGGGGAATGGGCACCCTAGGGCTTGCTGGCCAGCCAGTCAGGCCTACTTGATGAGCTCCTGTCTCTGCCTTTAGAAAGGTGGAAGCTACCTGAGGACTAACACCCGAGGTTGTCCCCTGACTGCCATATACACACGCACATACACACGTGTACACACACAAACACACTCGCACACACACACATGCAAAAGAAAGCCCATGGCAAGTCACACAATAACATGCCACCCAGAAAACAGAAAGGCCAGAGGAAGTATACATCTTTGTCCTGCTGCGACATCTCCACTACACCCTCTGGTTTGGGTATCAGGATCATTTGCATCCCGTTCCAATTACTTAAAACTAATGGTGACAATTTTGCTTTTGTAGTAGGTCTTGTACATTAGGACACAGCTGCCTAATCCTAGGTACAGTGTCTGAATGGTAATATTGTACTCTTGGACTCCTCATAAGGGCCATTGCATGCCTGCTGACAAATGGTTTAAAGGACTGATTTCCTTCCTTAATTAGTTCCCCATCCCTCCATCCCTACCCCATCGCTCTCGGAGTTTCCTGGTCTAATAATACCAGTGAAGTAAAGCTCCTCATGCTCGTTTTCCCCCTTGGTCATTCCAAATTTGTACAAGATAGAGATTGTTTCTCACCTGAGTTATAATCTACTGCAACTGTTACCTGCCAAGAGTCTTTTAAGTGGAATTGCTCTTGTTACTGCTATAATAAAATGCATCGAGAAGATGAAAAGCCAGACATTACAGACTCATCTCCTCTTCTTTGCAGGTGAGAGTCCCACACACAGAAAGTTTTACAGCACATTAAAATTTTTAATGTTAGCCTGGGTTTGCAGTTTTAATAGTCAGGAGAGTTCTTGAGAGCCCAGGTAGAAAGCACTGTGGTTGGAGTGGAGCCACCACTGGGATGGGGGTCCTCTCTCCAGGCTGTTGGGGACACTGGGGACCTGGGGGCTACATACCTCCATCCTACCAGAAGGCTCACCCCCTGCAGGAGCAGCGCCCTGCTTCTACCTCTAGCTATTCCAAATCTGCAGAAGTGGTGGCTGGGGACACGGAGGGGCAAGTCTGTCAGTCAAAGACGGCCTGGGGTTTGGGCAGTAGGAAGGGGCTAGTCTCCAAGTCACAGAGGAGCTGAAGTGAAGAGCTGTGTGCCTTGCCTGCAGCTGGATGCAAGCAGCAGCAAAACCCCAGAAGCCTGGAGGGAAGGGTTGGCTGAGGTGCAGGGACACTGTGTGCCTCGGGCAACGCTACCTCCTCCTGAAGGCGAGTGTGTGTCACACACAGCGCTCTGGAGAAGGTGGTGGCTAGATAAAGCAGGATGGCTAGACGAGGCTCAGGGAGAAGGCCTGCGCAATAAATACTGGACAGTTACAAGGCAAGGACATCTGGCACCTACCTCTGGCCTCCACTCACACACACACATGCCCGTATGCACACACACCATAGACACTCAGACGCATGCAAAAAGAGTGTCCCTTTAGAAAGCCCACAACTATAAGGACTACAGTGACGCACTAATGATGCCAGGCAATTTAAACAAAGCAAACCAGGATGTAATAAACTCAGAATTCGTTTATAAGTCAGAATGCTTGAGTCCATGTCACCAGGTAAAACTTCCCTTTGCAAAACTGACTGAAGTAAGTCTTAGCTGAAACACAGAATTAATGTGCTTTTTCGACTATCAAACATGTTTCATAAATAAGAAAAGACACCTTACCTGTTTCTACAGTGTGTATTTAAAGTTATAACCTCATCAGTAAAGTTCCAAATTGTGTCACTCAGGGATTTGTCACAGTTTAGTAAATGTCTTTGCAGCTCAATATAAAAGTGACAACAAAATACTGACCAGCATCATCTTGCTGGGAGTGTGCCAGCGCAGGAGAAGTTAGAAAAGGCATGTGAAGGCTGCCTCTGGGCTGGCAAGGCACGTGAGGATGTTCCCAGCATGCACAGCTAGATGTCATTCATGACTCTTCAGACGTGTAGTAGTCAGGGTCCGAGGAATATAAGCAATAGGATGAGTGTGCATTATAAAGGATATGTATGTCTGCATGTATGTATGTATGTATGTATGTATGTATGTATGTATGTATGTATGTATATGTTTTATTTTACAAGGTAGAGTCTCACTCTGGCCCAGGCTGACCTGGAATTCACTATGGAGTCTCAGGGTGGCCTCCAACTCACGGCAATCCTCCTACCTCTGCCTGGGATTAAAGTGCTGGGATTAAAGGCATGTCCACCCTGCCTGGCTAAAGGATATATTTTTTATTAGGTTACAGGATACGAGCTGGCCAGTTCACTAGCTGTCTGCAGGGTTGAACATCGAGGAACCCAGTAGCTACTCAGTCCAGGAGGCTGGATGCCTTGGCAATCCCAATCTGGCACTGACGGCCTGGAGGACTCTTGGAAAGCTGCTGGTCCTCCGCCCACACTGGAAGGCTGACGAAACCTCGGGTCCAGCGTCTATGAAGAACAGCTGGAACTGGGTAGATGCCGCACAGTGAGTAGCCAGGGCAGCAGTAAGAAAGCACATACCAGCGGGTAGCTCAGGCCGCTGGGTGAGACACTGAACTCTCCCAGGGCTGCTTTAATGTATAGCCCACGATTGGAAGGTCTCTGGAGGAAGCTTTCTTCCTTGGTTAATCCTTCCTGGAAACACCCTCTGGGACTTGTCCAAATCACGTCCCTTACTTGATTCCTAATGTGGTCGAGTTGATGACAGAACCTAATCATCACAAGTCACGTCTGGACATGAAGTGGCAGCCCAGAGCTGTGCTTCGTGGGCAGGGTGTGTCGTGATGTCACTCGTGAGTCTATTTGCTGATGCAATGGGAAGGTAGAGAAGGTGGGCAGGGCAGGCCGCCCAGAAGCCTAACGACTGGCTTTAAGACGCATTCTCTGGAAAATGTCTGTCAGTCCACTCCTTAGCCCACTGGTCATTTGTTTGTTTTAATAGCTTTTCAAAAATATTTCTGAGGGGGTGGAGAGATGGCTTAGTAGTTAAGCGCTTGCCTGTGAAGCCTAAGAACCCTGGTTCGAGGCTCAGTTCCCCAGGACCCACGTTAGCCAGATGCACAAGGGGGCGCACGCATCTGAAGTTCATTTGCAGTGGCTGGAGGCCCTGGCGCGCCCATTCTCTCTGTCTCTCTCTCTCTCTCTCTCTCTTTCTCTCTCTGTTGCTCTCCAATAAATAAATAAAAATAAACAAAAAAATTTTTTAAATATTTGTGAGGTGAGAGGAGAGAGAGAGAATGAGTGTGGGCATGCCAAGGACTCTTGCTGCTGCAAATAAACTCAAGATGCATGTGCCACTTCATGCATGTTGCTTTATGTGGGTCCTGAGAAACTGAACCCAGGCTGACAGCCTCTGTAAACAAATGCCTTTAACCACTGAACCATCTCCCCAACCCTGTTTTAGTAGCATTAATGAAACATATAATTTATATAAAATAAAAATCACCTACCTAAGGAGTACAGGTCAATGGCTTTCAGTATACTCAGAGAGTTGTGCAACCGTCACCTCCCTCTGAAACAGTTTAGGGGAGACAGGGCTTGGCAAGTGAAAGCATGGGATGTTCTTGAGCCTGTAAGGAATAATCTAAGTCAGCCTTATGTCCTTTTCCCCTCCCCAGAGGAGTCCTCTATTTTGCTAGAGGTCAGAAATGTCAGAAGGGCTGGCTTTTATCTCTTCCCTGAAGGAGTGCCCCTTTTCTAGAAGGGTTACCCCTTCCTGGAGGGTTGAGATCCCTGGGAAGATTTTCCTTTCCCAGGAAACCTAATTCTTACCTAGAAACCTGGCATCAGAACTAGTTAGTTCAGCCCCCATCCAGTCCATAAAAGAGGTCTGGGTTTCTAGGCGGGCTTTTCCATACTCCAGAACCCCCTCTTACCTCCTGTTGGTCAAGAGCTCTGCATTCTTTCTTTCTCTTAAGTTCTATTCATAATCTCTATAATGAAATCTTTCTAAACGTAACCCTCTGTGGTCTGTGAATGTCATTCTTTGAATTTCTGAGACAAGAACTAGGAGCTTACTAATTCAGTGCAAGTTTTGGGTAACTATGAATGTTCTCCAGAACATCAGCTCCTGGGTTACTGCCCATCCAAGGGCCAAGAAAGGCTCTGTGGATCTCAAGGACACCCCAGATTCCCATATCAGCATCATATTAAAGTATTGCCAATACCCCTTAAGCCCAACATTAACAGTCACCCTCATCTAGACAAAGCTTCCCAGCTCTAGACAAATTTGAATCTCTCTCTCTCTCTTTATCTTTATGGGCTTCCTGATTTCACACAGCATTGGAATCCTACACGATGAGTCCTTCTGTCTTCTTTTACTCAGTGTAATCTTTTTGATGTTAACCCATGTCGTAGCAGTTACTTGAACTTCGTTTATGGTTATGGCTAAATAATATCTCATTGTATGGATATGTCAAACTTTATTTATCTAGCCATCAGTTGAGGAACATTTGAGTTGTTTCTCCCTTCTGGTTGGTATGAATAAAGCTGCAATGAAAATTGATGAATGTGTTTTCTTATGGAAATTGTTTTTAGTTATATTTCATTCCACCTAGCAGGGGAATTGTTGGGTCATATGACTTTCTAAGGAATTGCCCAACTCTTTCCCACAGTGGAGCTGCATGGCCTTAATCTCCTACCAGAAGTGTGTGAGGGTTTCTAATTCTCAACTTCCTCGCACACTCATAACTTTCACTTTTTATATCTGAAAATTGGCAGCTCTTTTTCTAGTTGTTGAGGGAGTAAAAGAACACTAATATTTGGAAAATATATACAGTTCTCTTACACATGACATATTTTAATCTTCCAAAGCATAAAAAGGTAGAGGCTCACAGTCCAGCTTCATGCATGATACCCTGGAAGACACAACAGTCAGTCCAAAGTCATCTCCATTCCACAGAGGAGCTCTGAGGGTGTGTACTCTTTTCTCTGTATTTGTCATAATAACAACTGATTTGAATGGGTACAAACTGAGGAAAGAAGCATAAATACTTCCCCAATTTTACAGCAAGAACTGAGAAATTCCAATGCTAGCATAAAGCAAGCCATTAGGGGCTAGAGAGATATCAGTGTGTCCAGTGTTTGCTATGCAAGAACAAGAATTTTGAGTTTAGGTCCCTGGCACATGTGTAAAAATGCCAGGTGTGGCAGATTATGCCTATACTCCCAGTGACAAGGAGAGGGAGACAGGAGGATCCCTTGGGCTTGCTGGCCAGGCAGCCAGGCCAGCCTACTAGGTAAGATTTGGGCCAATGACAGTCCCTGACACAAAAGGAAGCGGGCAGAGTTTCTGAGAACCAACACTCAACACTGTCCTTTGTCATCCACATGCACCTAGAGAACCTTACCCCATTCCTCCTGTTGTGTCCTAAGGATGATGTCAGACCTCCATGATGAACCACTTAGACATAGAGGTCACAGGTGGTCCTTCCCCATGCACATAGACCACCTTACCCCATTCCTCCTGCCGTGTCCTAAGGGTGATATCAGAACTCCATGATGAACCACTTAGACATAGAGGTCACAAGGGGTCCTTCCCCATGTACATAGAGCACCTTACACCATTCCTCCTGCCATGTCCTAAGGATGATGTCAGACCTCCATGATGAACCACTTAGACATAGAGGTCACAGGTGGTCCTTCCCCATGCACCTAGAGAACCTTACACCATTCCTCCTGTCGTGTCCTAAGGACGATGTCAGACCTCCATGATGAACCACTTAGACATAGAGGTCACAGGTGGTCCTTCCCCATGCACCTAGAGAACCTTACCCCATTCCTCCTGCCGTGTCCTAAGGACGAAGTCAGACCTCCATGATGAGCCACTTAGACAGTAGGTGGGTCCTGGGATGAATTCTGGATTCCAAAGTATCACAGTGCTATCTGTCTAACCTTTCACTCATGCACGTTATTATTATGTGTGTACACATGCATGTATGTTCTGTGAGTATGAATGTGGATGTGAATGTACACCATGGTGCACATGTGCAGGCAAGGAAACAACCTTTTTGTGTGTCCTCACCTTCTGCTATGTTTTTGAGGCAAAGACTCTTATAGTTTGCCACTTGGGATTCCCATTTCTACTCCCCTCATTACTATAGACATGTTGGGATTACAGGTCATGCTACATATCTGCTTTTCATGGGCTCTGGGCACCTGAACTCAGGATACCTAATTTGCACAGCAAGTGATTTACCCACAAAGTCATCTTCACAGCTCCGCTCATGTATTTAACCAGCCACATAAGCCAATTATCCCTGTGGTATTCCAGATCAGCCTGAGCTACAGAGATATTGTTTACTCTGGGACAATCCTGCCAAGCTGACAACGTGAGCCATCCCATTCAGCTCTCCTGAATGTGTAAGCAAACGTCCACTAAGTACAGGAGATGGTGCTGACATGGTCAGCCTGTGCATAGGCTACCTTCTTGTTACGGGAACCTGGCACTGTCTGACAAAAATTGGTTAAGGGAGGAAGGGTTTATTTTAGCTGACAGTTGTAGAGAATAGAACATATATATATATATATGTTATGACATATGTATAACATATATATATGAGAGAGAGAGAGAGAAGAAACAGTAAATGGGGCTAGGGTGTAATACCCTGAGGTCCACCTCTAGTGACTCAAGCCTCCACCACCTCAAAATTCCATAACCCTCTTGAACAGTGACCCCAACTGGGCAATAAGTATTCCAACACACCAGCCTGGTAGTACAGCGAGAGAGAGAAAGAGAGAGAGGGTGAGCATATACATGCATATACATG
This sequence comes from Jaculus jaculus, assembly GCF_020740685.1. Taxonomy (NCBI): domain Eukaryota; kingdom Metazoa; phylum Chordata; class Mammalia; order Rodentia; family Dipodidae; genus Jaculus; species Jaculus jaculus. Next base: position 7,042,091 of record NC_059106.1, on the reverse strand, counting down.
AGCACCTGCAAAAAAACATGCAATTGCACACATATGGACATGACTACACATGCCCATATCTAATCTAAATTGAAAGCTAACATTCTTTTATGAGATCTCAGTCATTGTAATAGTCCCCAAGACTCAGGTACACCCAGCTAGCTCTAGGTACATGCATGACACATATATGCATACATGCATCAAAATAAGCAATATGGTGACCTTGTCACAAATATAAAGAGCTCACTGACTATTCAGAGACATTGCTCTGTGGTGAGCACAGGTGACACACACCTTGGATGACTGTGGCTGTGTTCTGTGGTTAGTACAGGTGACACTCAGCTTGGATGACTGCGGCTCTGTTCTGTGGTTTGTACAGGTGACACTCAGCTTGGATGACTGCGGCTCTGTTCTGTGGTTTGTACAGGTGACACTCAGCTTGGATGACTGTGGCTCTGTTCTGTGGTTATGACATGTGATGCACAGCTTTGATGGCTGTAGCTGTGGGTAGTACAGGTGATGCACAGCTTGGATAACTGTGGCTGTGTTCTGTGGTTCGTACAGGTGACACTCAGCTTGTATGGCTGGGGCTCTGTTCTGTGGTTCGTACAGGTGACACTCAGCTTGGATGACTGCGGCTCTGTTCTGTGTTTATTACAGGTGACACACAGCTTGGATGGCTGTGGCTGTGCTCTGTGGTTAGTACAGGTTGCACACTGCTTGTATGGCTGGATTTTTGTGACACAGAGTTCTCATTTGAGGCAAAAAATTTTTTGAGACTGCTAAAAAACAGCTAGACAAAATTTCAGCACTATTTTATATGACAATGCAGATTATTACATAATGAGTGGACGCTCAACCTAATGGACAAATGTAACCTCCTCAGCTTCGAACCAAACTGCCCAATTGCTACCTAATGGAGACTCTTTTCTGAGTTTTTCAATTTATGTTACCCAGCTATTGCAAGAAGATCGGTGTGTCTGCCCACAGTTCTGAGGGAGGTTATCAGAGATATGGTAGATCTGTTCTAAATTACAAGCTAACCCTTCTCATCCCAGCCCTCAGTCACTTGAGCAGTCCCCATCACTCCAATCCACTCAGCTGGCTCTAGTAATGACCTGACATACTGGGCTCCTTACCTTCCTGCTACTTTCTTTGAAGGGACACTTGAGACACCTCCTTACAGACTTAGAGTGACCACCTCACAGACATACATGGCATTCTGGACCTAGTGAGTACTTGTTTTAAAGTCCCAATAATAAATGTATTAAGAAAAAGCCCAGGCCCAATGAGGGTGGCCCTATGCTCACCCTCTCTCTCTTTCTTTCTCTCTCTCGCTGTACCACCAGGCTGGTGTGTTGGAATACTTATTGCCCAGTTGGGGTCACTGTTCAAGAGGGTTATGGAATTTTGAGGTGGTGGAGGCTTGAGTCACTAGAGGTGGACCTCGGGGTATTACACCCTAGCCCCATTTACTGTTTCTTCTCTCTCTCTCTCTCTCATATATATATGTTATACATATGTCATAACATATATATATATATATATATATATATATATATATATATATATATATATATATATATGTTCTATTCTCTACAACTGTCAGCTAAAATAAACCCTTCCTCCCTTAACCAATTTTTGTCAGACAGTGCCAGGTTCCCGTAACAAGAAGGTAGCCTATGCACAGGCTGACCATGTCAGCACCATCTCCTGTACTTAGTGGACATTTGCTTACACATTCAGGAGAGCTGAATGGGATGGCTCACGTTGTCAGCTTGGCAGGATTGTCCCAGAGTAAACAATATCTCTGTAGCTCAGGCTGATCTGGAATACCACAGGGATAATTGGCTTATGTGGCTGGTTAAATACATGAGCGGAGCTGTGAAGATGACTTTGTGGGTAAATCACTTGCTGTGCAAATTAGGTATCCTGAGTTCAGGTGCCCAGAGCCCATGAAAAGCAGATATGTAGCATGACCTGTAATCCCAACATGTCTATAGTAATGAGGGGAGTAGAAATGGGAATCCCAAGTGGCAAACTATAAGAGTCTTTGCCTCAAAAACATAGCAGAAGGTGAGGACACACAAAAAGGTTGTTTCCTTGCCTGCACATGTGCACCATGGTGTACATTCACATCCACATTCATACTCACAGAACATACATGCATGTGTACACACATAATAATAACGTGCATGAGTGAAAGGTTAGACAGATAGCACTGTGATACTTTGGAATCCAGAATTCATCCCAGGACCCACCTACTGTCTAAGTGGCTCATCATGGAGGTCTGACATCATCCTTAGGACACGGCAGGAGGAATGGGGTAAGGTGCTCTATGTGCATGGGGAATGACCACCTGTGACCTCTATGTCTAAGTGGTTCATCATGGAGGTCTGACATCGTCCTTAGGACACGGCAGGAGGAATGGGGTAAGGTGGTCTATGTGCATGGGGAAGGACCACCTGTGACCTCTATGTCTAAGTGGTTCATCATGGAGGTCTGACATCGTCCTTAGGACATGGCAGGAGGAATGGGGTAAGGTGCTCTATGAGCATGGGGAAGGACCCCTGTGACCTCTATGTCTAAGTGGTTCATCATGGAGGTCTGACTTCGTCCTTAGGACATGGCAGGAGGAATGGGGTAAGGTGCTCTATGTGCATGGGGAAGGACCACCTGTGACCTCTATGTCTAAGTGGTTCATCATGGAGGTCTGACATCATCCTTAGGACATGGCAGGAGGAATGGGGTAAGGTTCTCTAGGTGCATGGGGAAGGACCCCTGTGACCTCTATGTCTAAGTGGCTCATCATGGAGGTCTGACATCATCCTTAGGACACGGCAGGAGGAATGGGGTAAGGTTCTCTAGGTGCATGGGGAAGGACCCCTTGTGACCTCTATGTCTAAGTGGTTCATCATGGAGGTCTGACATCGTCCTTAGGACATGGCAGGAGGAATGGTGTAAGGTTCTCTAGGTGCATGGGGAAGGACCCCTGTGATCTCTATGTCTAAGTGGCTCATCATGGAGGTCTGACTTCGTCCTTAGGACACGGCAGGAGGAATGGGGTAAGGTGCTCTAGGTGCATGGGGAAGGTCCCCCTCTGACAACAGGGTGTTCTGGCTCTGCCTCACTGGCGACCGCTTCACAGCAGCCACACAAAATGCAGGACAGGAGGAAACCCAAAGAGGCTCCAGGCCACATGAACAGCAACAACTCATGCACTACCTGCTCTATCTATGGCTTCCTGAGATAACATTTCACCTCTTGTAGTTTTCTTAAGGTGGTGGCTTTGCTCCTGCCTGCGTTTTGTTCTTGCCTCACGCCTCTCACTGCCAGCAACACTTATATGTATGCAGAGAGACATGAAGGAGCAATTCTCAGAAAACAACAATCCTCAGGCCGCACATCAATTTGGGGGAGGTAGCATGGAAGAGGGCCAGGAACCTGGCCTACTTTATACTCTCAGAATTTCATGAATTTCGCATTCAGAAGGGCACCAAACTAGGTTATGCTTATTAAGGCTCCTACAGATGTACAAAACCTTTTCGATTTATTGTTAACCATCTGCAAACTGTTCCTGACAGGAATGAAAGCTAATTGAGTCAGGCCAGCCTCTTTTGTTACAACATGTCTGTGTTTTAAAGAAAATAGGACAGCTGCAGGACTGGAACCCATGGAGGGGAACAAGAGCCCACTTTCCGCCTTTACTCCCCTGTCAGCTGGCTGAGTGTTTTTTGTTTGGACTTCTCTTTCTCCAGTAGGCTGAGGGGTGCTGGCCCAGCAGAGACCCTGTCTCCTGGCCCTCTGGGTTCTTCCAACAGGGCATCTGTATTGTCTTGTTAGTTTTCTAGGACTGTCTACAACTGACCCTTGCAAGCACTCACAGTTTAGAGGCAAGAGTACTGGACTTTGGAGGCTGAGAACATGGCTTAGTTGGTACGACCTCAGTTCAGGTCCACAGCCCCCACACAAGTGTCAGATGTGGTGGTACATGCCAGAAATCTCAGTGCTTGGGAGGCAGGGACAAGTGGATCCCCGGTGTATGGTGGTTAGTCAAACGAGCCAAATCAGTGAGCTTTAGGTTCAGAAACAGAACCTTTCCCAATAAATATGGTGAAGAGTGCCAGAAAAAGATATCCAATACTAACCTCTGGCCCCTGCACGTGCATGCACAAGTGTGTACACACACACACCATACACCTGCACACCAGGCACACACATACATGTGCAATAAAAATAAAAATGGTGGACTTCAAAGTCCCAAGACATGGTCCCTGCTCTGTACCTATATTAGGGGCCATGACCTTATCTGGAATAATAAAAAGAATAATACTGGAATCAATAATGAACTCTGTTCAGCTAGAGTCCCATGTCTCCACCCAGGCAGGCTTCTGTAGTGGGATGTGTCTGGCTCATGGTCTAGACAAATGTTGCATCCGAAAGTAGTTTCCTTCTCTGCAGCCCCTGAGCCAGGCCATGATCTACCCTAGCAGCCTGGCGGGCTTCTGAGGCTACTCCGAGAACAGGATCTTGTGCCTGCGCAGAGATGCGCATTCTCCTACCACAGCCTCGGCAGCCTAAAGCCTCAGGCAGGAATTCCTGAGCTCATGGCTTCTCTTGCCTTCAAACACTGTCACCGTCCTACAGACTTCTGTGCATCTAGCAAAACAGAATGAGAGGTTAGTTTCATTATTTTTCATTATTAGTGCAATGGTTAATATTAACTGTCCATTTTGAGGATATGGTGACAAGAGATGAGCCCCTGGGCATGTCTGTGAGGGAGTTTTGAGATTAGGTTAACCATTGTGGGAAGACCCATCCTAAGTCTAGGTGGCCTGGGGCCCTGGGCTGAATAAAAAGGCGTAAACAAGTTGAGCACACCAGTTATCACTCTGTTTCCTGACTGTCACCCGTGGCCTCACACGCCTGCCACCATTACTTCCTGGCCACGATGGGCTGTTCCCTCCAACTATGAGCCAAATGAAACCCTGCCTTTGTGGAGATGTTTTGTCAGCTATTCTGTTACAGCAATGAGAAAGGTAACTAATGCAATTAGTCTGGAAGTTTCTAAATCCTGATTCTACCTCATGAGCAAAGATTCTGTGGTTGACTAATGATGTCTGTCCTGGGCCAGGGATGGGCATAATGGCATCTCTTGCTGCACTTTTATCTATCCCTGAATGACATGATGATCATCTAGAAGCTAGGACACGTAGTAGCTCTTCTGCTATCTTAAGTCCCCAGCACAAAGCCTGGCGTGGTGAGAACACCTGCACACTTGTGGGTAATCTTTCGTTTGAAGAATGGAGTTGTTACAAGATTGCAGTTTGTATCTCACTGGGCAGCCTAGACTTACCCGCATGACATACACTCAGACTCAACCAAAGACTGAGAGTCATGGAGGAATTCTGTGCTGAGGAAAGAAAATGAAAGCAGGAATGAGGGTGGCAGCTAACCAGAATCAAATGAGGGTAGAGAAGGGAAAATTACAGCAAGGTCCAAAGTGAGGGAATTTGGTTTATGAAAACACCTGTGTGCAGAGCTCTGAGAGCGGGGGCAGGGGAGCTATAGAGATAGTCACAGGGCTGAAGAGATGGCTTCGTGGTTAAGGTGCGTTCCTGCAAAACCTAAGGACCCAGGTTCGATTCTCCAGGTCCCACAGAAGCCAGATGTACATGGTGGCACATATGTCTGGAGTTTGTTTACAGTAGCTAGAGGCCTTGGCACACCCATTCTCTCTCTCTCTCTCTCTCTCTCTCTCTCTCTCTCTCTCTCTCTCTATCTGTTTCTCATATATAAATAAGCAGAAATAAATCTTATTTTTTTAAAAAAAGAGATAGTCCCAAAGTAGGGCAGTGCCAAGCGCTCTGCAGCCCAGAGCAGTGACATAGCGCTGGTGGTCCGAGCATGCGGTGACAACGCCTCACAAGCCCCTTGGCTTCAGGCCCATCGGAGAGTACCACAATGGCTGTGTTGCAGCCTCCATGTCTGGAACGCAAACCCTGGATCCAGTCTGTCTTCTCATAGATGGTCCAGTACAGCTAGTGTGGGTGCTAAGGGTGTCTATGGATGGATGGACAGATGCTACAGACACAGAAGTGTACCCCACCCAGCTTCCTGGAGGTGTGGATAACGTTCCATGCCCTTCAGACAGGCTGTCCCTATGGAGCCTGGGTAGAATACAGGGCCAAATGCGAGCCCCGCCACTGGATTCATAGTTCCGAGATTGGCCATAGGGGCCGTCAAGATAAGAGAGAGATGGGCAGGATGGGAGAAAGGAAGGGAGGGAATCAAAAAAGGAAGAGAAGCCAGGCTTGGTGGTGCACACCTTTAATCCCAGCCCTCGGGAGGCAGAGGTAGGAGGATTGCAGTGAGTTCGAGGCCCCCCTGAGACTACAGAGTGAATTCCAGGTCAGCCTGACCTAGAGTGAGACCCTACCTTGAAAAAAAAAAAGGAAGAGAGCCAGAGGAAGGGAAAGTGAGTAGAATGAGAGACGACAGAGGAAGCAAGGTTCTAGGAGAGGAAGACTCTCAGATGACTTGGCAACAGCACACATAGGCAATGAAGTTTCTCCTAAAAAAAAAAAAAAAAAAAATCAAGACATAATTTTCAGAAACCTGGAGAGATTTCCTATGAAAAATGTTCAGAGGCTTCCGGTTCTGCCTTGTTAGGAAATGGGAAGAAGTCTGGTGCTGTGATCTGATCTTTTTACCATGACCCGGAGGACAGCGAGTTCACTCTGGGGAGCAATCTGCACGACTCCGCACTTCTGCCCTAGTTCGGCCTTGAATTCAATTGAATGCCTGCGTGTGCCCGGCCCCCCCACAGAAGGCAAGGCAGGGCTGCTCTCTATGGATGCCTCCCTGGGGCTGGCAGAGAGACTGTGACCAGGTGAGCAGGAGATCATAACATCTTGGCATTGCCACTATCAAATGTGTTGTCCTTGTAACTCTTAGACCTAGCAGGGAGCCCTTGGATGTCTGAAATGCAGTTTCACTACAGAGAAGCAGCTGTGTCAAAGAGCTAGGAGACGGCGTGGGGCTGGAAATGCGAGAGGAACGGGCATGGGCTCCTCTGCTTGCGGGCGGGGCTCCTTTCTGTGGAGAGGACGTCTGGTACTTGGCATGGCTCATTGCTCCCCTTTGTCACCATGGTGTGAAGTGTTGTTACAGGGATACCTGCACCCCAGCAGTCTTGGTTCTTGTGTCCCTGAAAGAAGAGTTAAGATGGCCCCTGTTCCTCTGTAGAACCTGACTAACGCACCACGACATGGGGAAGGGGGTGTCAAAACCACAGTGAAAATGATGCAGTGGTGTCAGTTCTCAGGAAAATGCACTATTTTTTTTTTTTTTGTGCACATGTCTGGGAGAATGCCACATGTGCACTAACAAAGCCCTGGCAAGACCTGGCACCTTAGTTTCTGATGTACTGGGAACAGTTTAGCCACAGCAGAGTGCTCTGATGGTCAGGAGATGCAGCTGCAGAGGCGAAGGCGCACTTGCCCTCAGCTCGCTCACATTTAATGCCTTGCCTCTCTCTCATCAACGTGACACATGCTAGGACCCTCTGCGGTGGGCAGCCATTCCCACCCAGGACTGGAGTACACCCTGCCATGGCCCACACCTGTGGCGGGAACCTAGGCTCTGCCAACGATGGGCTCTGAAGTCTGTGCTCACGCAGCTAGCATATTCCTCACCCAGAGGCGGTCAGGGAGGAGGCGGGGCATGGAGGGGAGGCTCTGCTTCACCCAAGATGTGAACAGACTCTGCTCACTTAGTCTGTGGCTCCCAAGGTCACCTTCTGGGTAAAAGTGAGAAGAGAGAGAATTGTGAGGCCTGAGATACATTTACAGAGCAGGACTTAAAATGACTTGGCTCCCTTCCGCCTTCGTCACTGGCTCACCTCTGGAATCCTAGCGCTCCAAAGACTGACATAGGAGAATCACAATGAGTTCAGAGCAAACCTGGGCTATGGAGTGAGTTCCGGGTCAGCGTTCTATTTTAAAACAAACAAAAATAGGAATGAAAGGAGAAAGGGAGGGAGGGAAGGAAGGAAAGAAAAGGAAGGAAAGGGGGGGAAGAAGTAAGAAAAGGCCTTTATTGCTGGCTGGACATGGAAATCTGTTGTGGGGAATTCTACTGCAGGGAAAGGAGAGCTGTCCTCAGCCACTGAAATGAGACATAACAAAAGAGCCCTTTGCTGAAGTCCAGGAAGCCCAGGGAACCAGGCCTGTGTCACTCAGCATCTGCCTTATTCAGGACCTGAGGAGCAAATGACAATTTCTTATTGCCCAGAAGTTTCCATCTAACCTGGGGCTCAAGGGACTGTCTCAGAAGCCATCATCACTGAACGGGCTCCTGAGTGGAGTTTAATGTTTTCCAACGGATCGCACACACTCCAACAGTAATTAATGATTTGATTCATTGTGCTTCTGGGAGCCACTGTCCAACAAAATAATCCAAGTAATTTAAATCTGCAATAAAGTAGGAGTGTGACAACATTTCATGGCTGCACACAGCCATGATTTGCTGGAGAGAAGAAAGACGAGTGTTTTTATTAGCACCACATCCAAATAATCCATAGGAAAGCAATATTGAGTTCATGAGTGATTTGATTACATTCTCCCACAATAGTTCTCCAAGGCAGAGTCAAGTCCAAATGCATTTTGGTGAGCGTGCATAATACCAAAGGTTCAGTAAACCAACACATTTCATCAAAATTACTCTGTGTGTGTCTGAGACAGAAAATGTTTGCAGAATGTTAACCACCTTTTTATTCAGAATAAATTTCTTCCACTATTAGCATCTGGCATCTGCAACTGATGCCAGCTCAAATGTGTCTCCTGTGGAGTCAAGATCCTCCTCCACAAACCCGTCTCCTGTCCACGGCATCTGTGTGCCACTTTGCAGTCCTGCACATGCCATGGAGGAGCTGGATTTGGCTCTGTCAAGTATGCCCTTGACTTCCAGGAAGAGTTCTCCGCTGCCCGCATTGAGATGGGCAAATGTAGCACAAGGGAGGGGCATCGGGAGCAGCTGTGGGCATCAATCAAGGACACCTCCAGGTAGTTAGGCCTGAGAAGTTGGATGGTCAGTGCTGGGGAATTTCTGGTGGTCCCAGTGGGACATGTGAATATAAGCACACACATTTCTTTCGTCCAATAGAGGGAAATGGAGTCCCTAAATCAATGCTCCAATACAGATGCAGGGAGCCTTGGCATCAGGATTCCTTGCTGCCGCTATAAGCCATGAATAAGGTGGCCGTATGTTTAGGCTGCCCCAGGGCGCCTCTTGTGTTCCCTACACCGCTTTGATCCACAGGTGGGTCATGGTTTGGATCACACATTAAACATTTGCTGTAGCTATGAGCAAACATGCATCTTCTCCATGCGCTCCCACCCATAAGCCACTCACCCGGCTCGTCGTCTCCTTCTCTCATCTATGAATGCAAAGCCTACGAAAACTCAAACATACTGCAATTTCAGGAGACTCTGATGTGCCCATTCTCTCTCTCTCTCTCTCTCTCTCTCTTAAATAAATAAATTAATTAAGTATTTAAAATAAACAAATGAAACTCAACCATAACACCTGGGTTTAATCAGAAATCCTGACTGGGCCAGGTGTGGTGGTGCACACCTTTAATCCCAGCACTCGGGAGGCAGAGGTAGGAGGATCGCTGTTAGTTAAAGGCCACCCTGAGACTACATAGTGAATTCCAGGTGAGCTGGTGTTAGAGTGAGACCCTACCTCAAAAAAAAAAAAAAAGAAAGAAAGAAAGGAAGGAAGGAAGAAAGAAAGAAAGAAAGAAAGAAAGAGCGAGCGAGCGAACGAACGAACGAACGAACGAACGAACGAACGAACGAAAGAAAGAAAGAAAGAAAGAAAGAAAGAAAGAAAGAAAGAAATCCTGATTGGAACCATGTTTGGCTCAATGTCATAGTTCACCACTGTAGTAGTTACTCGACCAGAATTAGCTTGTGGAAGGAAAGGGTCACTTCTGACTTACGGTTTTGAGGAGAAGTTTCATCATGGCAAGGAAGACACAGCAAAAGCAGCAAGGCAGGTGTCACATAGTGTTACATCAGCTGGAAGTACGCAGAGTGAGCTTCTGACACCCAGTGGGGCTGGATTAAAACAAACACCAAAAAAATACCCTCAAGGTCCTCCGCCAGTGACACCTCCTCCCTCATGGCTCCACTGCCCAGAGGCTGCACCAGCTGAGAGGCTCAATAGAGAACATGTCGTGCTGTGGGCGAAACTCCACATCCAAACTACCACCACCAGGCTTGGAGATCACATAGACAACACCGTCTCCTATGGATATTCCCCCATGAGCATCTTGAAGCTCTGTTAAGATTATGGTGATGGTCAGTCTTCTTTGTCAACTTGACTGGATTTGGAATCACCCAAAACGTGCCTCTGGGTGAGTCTGAGTGGGTCTCCAGAAAGGCTCAGGTGGGAAGACCCACCAGGAGCCTGGACGGCACCGTTCTAGGAGCTGCATCCTGGCACTGGATAGAAAGGAGCCAGCTAGCGGAGCACCCGCACTCAGCTCTGCTTCCTGACTGTGGATTCGCCAAGACCAGTGCTTCATTGGCCTGCCACCATGCCTCCCCGACAAGACGGACCATACCCTCAAACAATAAGCCAAACTAAACGCTTAAGTTTCCCTTGTCAAATATTTTGTCATGGCAATGAAAATAGTAACAAATAAAATCCTACTTCATGAGTCAGAGACTGCTCAAAGGGGTCACATGACTGACCTCATCCAATGCCCCCGGGTCATGACCTTCCTTCACATGGAGGAACTGAGATGAAAGTCTGAGCTCAGACAAGTGGTTCCAGGGCACTGTCCTCTCAGGGTATACTCTCCTGGTAACTGCCAACCCAGTCTCTGTGCCAAAGGCCAAATGGCATCCCTAATCAACATTGGACGTATACACATCTGGATGCCACATGAACATTTCAAATCTGTTCATCCAAAGTGGAACTGTCCTTTTTTCACTGAGGCCTGCTGTCTGTATGTGTGAGTATGTGTGCAAATGTGTGTGGAGGTGCACAGATGTTATGTGGAAATGTGTAGATAAATGACATCAGGTGTCTTTCCTCAGGCACCATCCACATTTTTTTACACAAGGCCTCCCACTGGTCTGGAACTCCCCAAGTAGACTGGACTGGCTGGATAGCCAGGACCCCGGGACCTCTGCCCTCTACCTCCCCAGTGCTGGAATGAGAAGCATGTGCCACCATGGACTTGGGGGAGTGGATTCAGACCCTCAGACTTGCAAGGCAAGCACTTTGCTCACTGAAGGGTCTCAACCCTCCCTCCGTGTTCTCCAGTGATGAGTTAGTGGGGAAAGTGTGGATAGGTCTCAGCCCAATCCTAACTTAAACGTCCTCCAGCTGCTTGTTTCAAACTCCATTTGTGTTTCCTGCTCCCAGACCACTAGCTGAGCCCTCTTCAGCCTAGCCCACCGCCCCACTCACCCTAAGCCCACTGCAAACTGCTTCCCCCTTAAACACAGCTACTCCCAGTCCACCCTGGACCTCGGACTTGTGTCTCAGCACTGGGACTCTCGCCAGCCCCTGATCAGCCTCTTCAGCCATATATGCTGTTGCAGCCAGGTTCGCATTGCTGGTAGAAATCACCCAACCAAAAGCAGCTTGTGGGGAAAAGAGGTTATTTTGGCTCACAGGCTTGAGGGGAAGCTCCACAATGGCAGGGAAAACAATGGCATGAGCAGAGAGTGGACATCACCCCTGGCCAACATCAGGGGAACAACATCAACAGGAGAGTGTGCCAAACACCGGCATGGAGAAACTGGCTATAACACCCATAAGCCCGCCCCCAACAATACAACACCTCCAGGAGGCGTTAATTCCAATCTCCCAAATCTCCATCAGCTGGGAACCTAGCATTCAGAACACCTGAGTTTATGAGGGACACCTGAATCAAAGCACCACAGATGGCAAGTGAAAAAGCATAAGAGGAAGGGAGGCCATCTGGGCTCACACCCCAACTCCCAGAGCTCAGGCCAAGGCTGTTTCTCACTGTCAGCTTCTTTACTTGCTGAGTCACAGTGAAACGCAAAGAGATAGGGGAGGGGGCGCGAGAGATGGCTGTCTGTCAGTGAAGTGCTTGCATAGTGACCTGAGGTAGGACCATAGAACTCACGAAAATAGACTGAGTGTGGGATTACCCTAGTAATCTCAGCACTGAGGAGGCAGACAAGAAGATCCCTGGGGCTGCCCGGCCAGGCACCCTATCCTGTTTGGCAAGTGTCTGGCCAATGGGAGACCTGGTATCAAAGGAAGTGGACAGTGTTTCTGAGGATGACATCTGGGCTGAGGTCATCCTCTGGCCTCCACATGCACGTGCACACACATGTCTGCACACACACATTCACCCGCACAGTCACACACACAAAATGGTCGGTTGCTCAGTCCATAAAAGTTATCAGTATGCTCCCACCCTACCTCAGACACAGACAACCCAGATACTCAGTATTCCAATGTCTCTCTTCCTCTCCCTGCATCCATGCTACCTAAACTGAGCAGTTAATGTAAGGTTGGTGCGGGTCTATAGACGGCCGCACCTATCAACCCACCCACCGAGTGAAGCGTCATATCTCGGCTGCTTGATGTTTGCTGAGACATTGCTCTTATTTGAGATCAACTCTACAAACCAAAATTTACCAAGCCTACTTTTGCCTCGTATATGCACTGGCAGAACACAGATTGAAAGAACTGAGTAGCCCTAGTTCTGGTGCCTAGAGGGCACCATGTGAGGATGCCAGCCATACCACAGTCCAGACTGGGGATGGTCCAAAGCAGAATAGAGAATTACAATAGCCAGGAGCCCCGGCGCGCAGCAGGCGGCCTCAAAAGTGCTGGAGCTCTGCTGAGGAGCAGGACAGCTAACACGGGGTGGAACCCACCACACGCCTGGCGATGACATCATCGCTCTGTTACTTCTTCCCAAATACTCTGCAAAGTTGAACTGTGGGACAACACCAGCCACTGCTGCCTGAGGAGGCAGTCCGGATGCTTCTGAGCTAAGGGCCTTTACCAATGGGAAAACAAGCACCCACAGAGGTGAGGCAAGCTGCCTGGGGTTGCACAGGAAGTAGGGCAAGAAGAATATGTTAACTTCGGTGTAGCGTTGACCTCGTGGCGGACCCTTGAGACGCACCAGTGCTTGATCCAGCACCGTCAGGGGAACAATGTTCCCGTTCAGAAAGAAAGCGTGGCCTCTCTGCAGGCATGCCGCAATGTGAGCTCAGCCGCCTTCTGAGACACGGTGACACAGGGAATTGCTGTAGAGAACCAGTAACAGACGTCAGCCCCTTTCTTGCTTCTCAGGTAGAATTAGCAGGAGAAAAAAAAAAAAAAGGAGGGAGAAAATTTGTAATAGCTCCTGACGGGGCCTCACTCCTCTAAGTCCAGTTGGCGAAGTGGCTTTCCTTGTCTCTCTAAGACCCTATGACTCAAAGCACAGGGCAGGGAGACCTGTGAGTCATGTAAGGCCCTGGGCTTCGCTCCGTCCTGGTCACCGGAACCACGGGAGCAGAGAGACGGTGGCCCCGGGGGATCCCCAAGTACAGCTCAACCTGGGGGTGGGCGGGAGTGGTTAGGGCTGATTAGAGACTTTTCTGAAGCAGAGGACATCCTGGGCCTGAGCCCGAGCAGGGTCTGTGACGGAGCTGGAGAGACGGCGGGGCACTGACAGCAGGGCCTGCCTGCAGTAGAGTGGGCAGCGGGCAGTATGCATCTCAGCGTACCTACTTCTCGTGCTCTTCACAGGGGAGGGTAGAACCAGTAAAGAAATAAACCGCTGGTTTTGACCTCACGACCTCTGGATCTGTTTTACAGGGTTTTAACCCCCGGGGTTTCCATAGAAACACTGAAACGTTGGGGCACTTCCTGACCCTTAGCTCTTTGTCATGTCTATGCCAACCCAGGACTTTTCCCTGCCTGGCCACAGACACCCCCCCCCCCCCACGCCCCATACTGGTTTCCCTTCTCACTGCTGCAACAAACTATCTGACAAAAGCAACCTAAGGAAGGAAGGGTTCATTTTGACTCAGAATTTGAAGTCATAGTTCCTTGTGGTGAGAAAGGCATGGCGACAGGAGCTTGAGGCAGCTGGTCACGTTGCGTACAGAAGCAGCGAGAAATGAACATCACTAAGCTCGCTTTTTCATGTATATGTAGTCCGGGATCTCTGGGCCATGGAATAGCGCCTCCCACAGCCAGGGTGGGTCTTCCCACAGGAATTAACCCAACCTAGAAACAGCCTAATGACGTCACCAGAGGTTTGTCCCCAGGTGATTCTACTGTGTCAGGCTGACTGCCCCTTCTAGCCCCACAAATCCCACCCTCACCACCGCCTTTCCCTTCACGGGGAGGAAACAGTGGGAGGCTCACTGGCACCCCCTCTCGATCTGCTGGGGTGGAGCCTGCAACACCAAAACTCCAACAGATACAAAGAACACAACCCCTAAACGTGGAGGGCCACAAAGCCACGTGCCTAGGACAACCGTGCTGGCGTAGTAAAACCAGGCCAGACTAGAATCCTCTAGCATGTGGTCATGTATTACTCACCTTGTATTTTATTTGTTTTTATTATTTTTATGTATTTATGGGAGGGGAGGAGAGGGAAAGAAAATGGGTGCACCTGGGCCTTTTGGTGTTGAAAACTCCAAATTCATGTTCCACATACGTGTGTCTGGCTTTACATGGGTACTAGGGAATTGAACCCAGGCGAGCAGCCTTTGCAAGCAAGTGTCTTTAACTGCTGAGCTATCCTCCCAGCCCCATTACAAACCCTGTAAACTGACCCCTGACCCTAGGGGCTGTATTCCATCACAGCCACCTAACTTTCTAGGCTCAGGGACAGAAACCGCTTGATAAGCCGTCTCGGTGGTCTTTCTACTGTGACTGAGTTCTTGCCGTGCTCTGCTGCACTTTCTGCACTGATGCTGAGCAGGTCAGGTAGCCTGTTAGGCCAATGCCAAGATTTCAGTGAGGCTGGGTTCAGTCTGTAGCTTCCATTCCCCTTATAATGCATTCCATCAGGTTTATAAGTTAGAAAAATACCAGCATTATCCTCCAAAGTTGTAGACAAATAAACAAACACGCTAATGGCCCCAGCAGGCAGAGCTGGTGATTTATCAATATTGGCCACATTGCAAGGAAATCGATGGGGGTGTTGTATCTGACACTCCGGGTGTGTGCTGAGGAGGGACTTATTAACAATCTGTTTCAATAAGGAGGATGGAAGATGGCACGAATGTCCTTCTCATTCAGGAAGGGCTTTAGCAGGGTCAACAGAGCCTTTGTGTCTCGTCATGTGGATGGTCTAAATTAAAGGAACTCTACACTTGCAGCCTCAGGTACAGATCCACCAGGCCAGCGCTTCTGCTGGTCCATGAAGGTTCCAGGCTGTGCAGGCCAAATCATGGGAGATATTTTTATGACAGAACATTAGCAATTAGCAAACCACTATTTGACCATAAAATGACGAACTTTACATGGTGTAGCCTCATATTTAAGGTGGAAAGCAAAGCAAGATGGAATAGTCATAAATAAACATTCAACATGTTCCTTTATTATACAAACTAGTCTTTCTTTATACATGTGTAAGCATGTGCATATGTGTTTGTGCATGTTCTTATGTGTGGTGCACAGGTGTGCATGAAGCAAGAGGAGGCCAGAAGACAACCTTGGTGTTGCTGTTCACGTAGAACATCTTCTGCCTTTGAGAAAATACTAATTATGCTGCCCTGTCTGGTCAAAGAGCCTCCCTCTTGTCTCCACTTCCCCAGTGCTGGATTACAGGCACACAGCACCTCAGCCGTCTTCAGTGGATGCAGAATCAGCACGCTTGGGATACACGTTGTCAACAGAGCCATCTTCCTAGCCCAGGGACAGTGCTTTTCCTGGAACTAAGCATTGTTTGATTTTGGAAAACACGAAGTCATATTCCTTGTCACCTGGAGTACGAGGTATGCACACCAAGCCTGAATGTGTAGGAAGTGTGTAGACCTTGTGCATGAGTGTGTCACAGGGCCAGGCCTCAGCAGGCAGGCAGATTGGTGACTTGTCAATATTGGCTGATAAGTTGATAGCTAATGGGACTGGAGTGATTAGCACTTTCATACGAAGCTCAAGGACCCAGGTTTGATTCCCCAGGACCCACATAAGCCAGATGTACAAGGTAGTACATGCATCTGGAGTTTGTTTGCAGTGGCTAGATGCCCTGATGCAACCATTCCTCTCTCTCTATCTGCCTCTTTCTTTCTGTCTCCCAAATAAATGAATAAAAAATTTTATAATTGATGGAACAAAACCAACAAATAAAAGTTAAGTGTTTTCCTTAGAAAGGGTGCATATGATATATAGAACCTCGGCACAGCACCAGCCAAGAACTTGAGTGAATGCATGGCCTCAGTGGATACATGAAGCTCTTGTCTATTAAATGGAAAAAGAAAACTGGCATTTAGTCAGTTCCTTATTTATGATTTGTATATGTTTTGAGTATGTCCCCCAAAGGTTCATGTTCTGGAAAATTGGTCCCCAGTGTGCCCATGTTGAAGTAGAGGAGGCTGTCATAGGTGGGGTCTAGAGAAAATTGGATCGAAGGGACTCCAGTCCCCAGAATGTCACCTGGAGTGGGTTAAGTCTTATAAGAGTGGGTTGCTTTATAAAAAGGAATTTGGGGGTTGGGAGATGGCTCAGGGAATGAAGTACTTGGTGCATAAGTGTGGGGACCTGAGTTCAGATCGCTCAGCAGCCACAGAAAAGCCAAGTATGGTGGCACATGCCTATAATCCCATTACAACCTCCAGACATACACATAATGTAACCTGATCATACTCCCCCCCTTGCCTCCTCTCCGCTGTCCCCCTCACTGAACCCTTTCTTTCCAACTGGCCCCTCTTCTATCTTGATGTCATTTTATCCTCATGTGATGCAGATCTTGTGTAACCACAACCACGGTGAGGTTATAAATGCAACCACTACCCTCGTGTCTGCCTTAGGCTCTTAAATTCTTTCACAATGGTGGCTGTGGTAGTTTGAATATATGCCCCTCATGGGCTCAGGTGTCTCATTAAAGCTTTTAACTTGGGTCTCTAGCCACCTGGCTGGAAGAAATGTCACTGGTGGGGGGTAGGGGCAGATCCTGGGATCCAGCCCCAAAGTGTATTTGGGGACAGACCGGATTCCATTACAAAGGTGTGGGGAGTAGCGTGAGCCCTACTGCTTCTCCTTTTATATTTATATTTTTATTTTTATTCATTTATTTGAGAGAGATACATAAATAGACACACAGAGAGAAAAAAAAATGGGCATGTCAGGACTTCCAACCACTGCAAATGAAACCCAGATGCATGTGCCATCATGTGCATCTGACTTACATGAGTCCTGGGGTGTCGAACCTGGGTCCTTTGGCTTTGCAGGCAAGTGCCTTAATCCCTAAGCCATCTCTCCAGCCCTCCACTGCTGCTTTTTGGTGTTTGCTGGCTGGTGGTGGTCTCTCTCTGCTTGGCGGCATGGAAGAAGCCTCTCCCACCACTGATGGAACTCCCCTACATCTGTAAGCCTGAAGTGAACCCCTTCCTTCCATGAGCATATGTCTGACTGGACGTCCATCCCAGCCACATAGAAGCTGTCTGCAGCGGTACCTGAGCCTTGGAAGGTGTGACACCGATGTCTTGCTTAGTGCTGAACCTTCACTTCTTCTCAACACCTTGATGAGTGTTTGATTCTCTCAGTAATTACGACCATCTGAAAAGAGAAGCTTCTCTTGCTGGGCGTGGTGGCGCACGCCTTTAATCCCAGCACTCGGGAGGCAGAAGTAGGAGGATCGCTGAGAGTTTGAGGGCACCCTGAGAATACACAGTGAATTCCAGGTCAACCTGAGCCAGAGTGAGACCCTACCTTGAAAAACCAAAGAGAGAGAGAGAGAGAGGGAGAGAGAGAGAGGGAAGCTTCTCTAGCCAACAGTGAAGGCAGCACTGGCATGTGAGCGTAAACAAAATAACCTGTGGCCGAGTCCTTTGTGGAGAAGGCTTATTTGAGAGCCGCCTTCTTGTATAGACAGAGCTTATAAAAGCAGCGGGGGCACTTCTGTCACCTTCACAATCGAGCATGACACCAGTCCCCGAGGACACGCTGGAGAGACGATGGACAAGTGAGTGAGGGAAGGCGCCAACATCCTGGTCTGCCCCGTCAGCTGCCTCAGAGTTCCGGACTGCATGGCTGTCTATGCCCTGAAGTCACGCTATTTGTTGAAGACGGGGAGGGACACAGGGTAAAAGGTGAAATCCAGGGCATTTTAGTAGAAAGGACTTAAAATTAGCCTTCAAAACCTGTATCTGGACAAATCCAGATATTTCGAATGGCTTTCTTCTGTCCAAAGTCTGACAGTAGACAAGGAGGTTTTATACGATCCTCAATGAATTCTGCAGGGTTGGGAGGGAACTGTTACCAGCCCAAAGTGTTAAGTGCTTTACAACAACCGTTCTGGAAGGGTCATCCAGGGGAGGACAAGCTAGAATGTTCTTTCTGGACATCAGTTTAAAAATATACATCAGGGCTGGAGAGGTGGCTTAGCGGTTAAGGTGCTTGTCTGCAAAGCCAAAGGACCTCTGTTCAATTTCCCAGGACCCACGTTAGCCAGATGCACAAGATGCACATGCATCTGGAATGTGTTTGCAGTACCTGGAAGCCCTGGCGTGCCCATTCTCTCTCTCTCTCTCTTTCTCTCTCACTCTGCCCCTCTCCCTCTCTCAAATAAATAAATAAAAATAAAATATAAAAATGTCCATCAAGCCTTACAGCATGACTTTATCTTTGAAGCAGTCATCCACCTCAAGGGCCCTGCTGTAAGAAGTCAGTGGCACTGGTGAGTGGCGGCCGTGCACATGACCCGGGCAGTGTCATTTGTAATAGTGGAACCCATCTGATGACTGGAACATTCAAAGTGGAGTGCTGCTCAGAAAACAATGTCACAGAATCATGCTGAAAATACTTTTACAAAAACTCTGTCATTCTCCATTTTTCTTTTTCACATGGCTCTGAGATTTTACTGCCCATAGCCTCTTGCAACTTTGGCATTTTTAAAATTTTTAATGTATTTATTTATTTGTTTATTTGAGAGAGAGAGGGAGAGAGAGAAAGAGAAAGAGAAACAGGCAGAGAGAGAGAAAATGGGCACCCTGGGGCCTCCAGCCACTGCAAATGAACTCTAGCGTCCCCTTGTGCATCTGGCTAAGGTGGGTCCTGGAGAGTCGAACCAGGATCCTTTGGCTTTGCAGGCAAATGCCTTAACAGCTAAGCCATCTCTCCAGCTCATGGTGAAAATACTTTAAGAGGGTTGGGAAGGTGGCTGGTGAGTAAAGCACTGTCTAGGCTAGCGCGAGAACCAGAGTTCAGATCCCCAGAACCTACTTAATTGCCAGGTAAGCATGGCAGCCGCCCTGTAACTCCAGTGCTTGGGAGGTGGAGACAGGCGACTCCCCAGGGCAGGGTGATGACCTATACTAAGTAACTCTGGGAGTAACTGTCTTAATAAATTAGGTGAGAGCAACTGAGGAAGACACCCAATGTCAACCTCTGGTCTCACACACATGTGAACATGCATACATATGTGTACACACACCACACGGACACAGAAAATATATTTTAAATATATAGGACTAGTATATTGTTGATTAAAAATAATGGCATATAATTTTTCCTATATATCATTCCAGATATGAAACACACAATATTCACTTCTTAAAAAGACTTTTAAAAAATAAATGTCAATAGTAGTTACCCATGGGAGGTAGAGAAATGAGTGTTTTATTGTTTTCTTTATATTTGGGAAGTTAAATATTTACTATATCCATTACTTATATAATTAAATATAAATTTTTCTAAGGCAGAAAATATGAACTTTGTGTGTGATGACATATTACAAACAGAAAGAGGTTACTATAAAATACAATTACATTTTTAATATTTCATTCTTCATGGGCTTTGAATTGTTAATGTGGCATCTGGGAGAGCTAAGACTTAGTTCCGGGGGCGGGGGGGGGGGTGACAGCAAACCTAGTGTTAAAATGTGTGTCTTGCATGATGATCAAGATCATTTGGACAAATTTTGCTTAATGAGGATCAGATTATTGTCACACAGTGTCTCAATCATTTAGGGGCTACCATAACAAAATACCACAGACTGAGGGGCCCATGAGCAGCGAAGAATTCATCTTCATAGCTCTGAACACTGGAAACTCAAGGCTAGGGTGGCTGATCCCAAGCCCCCTGGGCTCCTGGTTGCACCAGGCCAGTTTCTTACTCCTTCACAAAGCAGAAAGAGGGTGACAGAGCTGCCCGGAGTCCCCTCGTTAAGCATGTTAACCCCATTCATGACCTAATCTCCTCCCATTGGCCCCACATCCTAATGCCATCCCACTGGGGGTGGCGGGGAGGGTTATGGCTTCAGCATAAAAATCTAAGAGAGCACAAATATTCAGTCCATTATGTTGTGACAAAATACCCAACAGGAACAACTTCACAGAGAAAAGCCTTGCTTGGCTCATGATTTCGCAAGGTCTGTCTCATGGCGGGGAGGATGGTGGGCGCGGGGTGGTGGGAGCCTGTGATGGAGCCAAGTTCACACGGCGGTGACCGGGAGGTGGAGAGCAAGCGGCGGGAGCCAGAGGCTGCGCTACCGCCTCCACAGGCCAGCCTCTGGTTGCCCCACTTCTTCACCTAGACCCCACATTCTAAAGGCTCCACAGCCTCTCAGAACACCAGCACCATTGTGAGAGTATGCTCTCAGAACATGAGTCTGGGGGAGATTTTAACACTTACTTTAGGAAAATGTAAAAGTTATTAATTAAAATCTAAGACTTGAGGGAGGGCAGCCAGTACTCGTGTGAAAACAGTGGACACGGTGGCACACGCTGGTTATCTCAGCAGAGGGCAGGTGACGACAGGCGGTCCCTGCGACTTGCTGCCCAGCCAGTATAGCCTCGGTGAGCTGCAGGCCAGCGAGAAACCCGACCTCAAAAGAGATGTGTCTGAACCTCCACCAGCTCCCACAGACGCACAAGTGTATTCACACACATGGACACACGTGTTTCGCTGCACCTCACATGGAATTAAAGACCCAAATATATATACTGAATGTTAGAACACAGATGTTGTCACTTTCAGAGTCTCCTGTTGGAGAGATGGGTTAGTGGTTAAGACATTTGCCTGCAAAGCCAAAAGACCTCCGTTCAATTCCCCAGGACACATGTAGCCAGATGCACAACATGGCACATGCATCTGGAGTTTGTTTGCAGTGGCTGGATGCCCTGGCGTGCCCATTCTCTTCCTCTTTCTCTCTCTGCCTCTTTCTCTCTCTGCCTCTTTCTCTCTCACTCTTTCAAATAAATAAGAAGAGTCACCTGCTGCCCACCATCAAGGCCACATGGGGAGCCAAGACCAGCTGCCAGAGAAACACAAGGCCACCTAAGTTATGGCCTTAGGTCCTATCTAGTACCTCCATGGCTCCTGGAATATAGGGCAAGTTATGTGGAATAGAACTTCCCCCCACCCCGAGACCATACAAAGAAGATGCCTTTGTTCTTCAGATGTCCAGAGTGTTTCTCTCTCACTTGCTCTCTCTCTCTGCCCCCTCTGCCATCTGTAGCATGGTGCTACTCTCTCCTAGTGCAGCTTGAATTCTAAAAGGGTAAGTCATCAAACTGACCCCCTTTCCCACGGCTCCTGCCCTTGTTAACTCTCCACGAACAAGTCACATTACTTGTGTTACTGCAGCCCACCTTGGTCAACAAAGGCTCCCTACCTACCATCTGGATTACAGAGCAGCAGGAGAGATCACAGCAAAGATACCCACAGCCTCATCTTGGATGATCTTCCTAGCATCACCAAATCTGCATACTGATGTGTAGGCTGGCCCTCCCGAACAGTCCTCAACACTGGAGAAGCTCTTGGCCGCTTTTCCATGCTGTGAAACTGTACACCTGCTGTTTTCCTCTGTTGTTTGTCACAGTAGGTACCCCAATAGGTACCCCAGCTTCTCCCTGGTGCTCCTTCTAGCAGCCATGCGACAGAGAGTTCAAAGTGAAAGAAATGGATGAGAAGTCAGGAGAGAGAAATGCAAGGGAGTTCAGTAAGCTCAGATATCTGACAGGCGCTTACTAGAAAGTAGATATTCTATCACTAAAAGCTTCTCAAGAGTTTGGCTCTGAGCTAGCCAGAGCTGGCTTCAGGGAGAGTCACAGTGGGCATGGCACAGGCCCTCATAATAAAAGGAGGGGCACGCTGTGTGGGGCGAGGGAGAGAAGGCCACGGTGTCAGGGATAAGGGCGCACTTGGAGCCCAGGGGGGTGGACTCCCCCTTTTACTCTCGTAGTCCTTTGGGAGCCTTGGGGGTTGTTCTGTGCTGGGAACTGAGCCCGGGATTTTGTGCATGTTAGACAAGCACTCGACTGACTGAGTTGCATCCAAAGCCCCCTGCAAGATTCTTAAACAATGCAAAATATAAACATTGTGGAGAAGCATATCTTTTGAGTGGTCTTCAGCCTCCCTAGAGCTGACAAGACAATAAATAAAAACCTTTTACGTTCTGAAGAAATTGACACCCAGAACTGGCACTCAAAAGTGAGGTGCTAAACATATAAGCTTCCCTGTGGATCGTCTTCAGAAAGCTGCTGGAGGGAAGGGTCCAAAAGTGAAGAAACCATCCAAAGATAATAATGAAAGGATGCAGGAGGGAGCGGGATGGGGGCACTGAGGACCCCAGAAGGAAAGCCACAGACTCGACTGCCTGGCCTGGGACACAGCTGTTCAGGGGAGGTTTCGCTATGAGGCTGAGTAGCCGCTGGTCTGAACATTTTCAGAGAGTTTGGAGTCAAGCTTTTGGTAAATGCATAGAAAGTGCACAAAAAGAGAAACTAAAATATATATTCTAAGGAAAAGAAGAAAAATAGATTAGAAGTTGTCCTGACATATATCACATGGTTTGGCTATAATATCCATGTGGCTGAGTGGGGTTTGAGGGGAGCGTACAGGGCACAGATGGTAAGAGACTGGACAGTGTGAGATCAGATACTCAAGGCTGGGGGCAGAGGTTAGAGACATGGCTCTGATTAAAGATGATTGCTTGCAAAGCCTGATGGCCTGGGTTAAATTCCCCAATACACACATAAAGTCAGATGCACAAAAATGGAGCTTGTTTGCAGTGGCACTGGCCACTGTCTCTCTCTCTCTCTCTCTCTCTCTCTCTAATAATTTTTTTTTTCATTTTTACAAAAGACCTAAGGCTGAAACACCCAGGAGAATCAATGGTCTCAAAGGAGCATGGCAACACCAAAAAGGAAAAAAGAAAATTGCTAAAACAACTTAAATTAGTTGTCTCTGTAGAAGTGAAAATTGGGGAAACGATGGGCAGATGGACTATGTTTTTCTGAATAAACATTATAGAGTAATTTGACATGCTATGATAGAATTTTTAAAAGGTAACATTTGAATCACCAAATGAAGCAACAATGTTGAGCTTGTAAAACGCCTCTACCTCTGTCAGTCATGTGGAAAAATTCCTTGGAGGAACTGTACTGCCTTCTGGGGAGGTCTACACATTCCCTCGTTGGCCAGAGAGCAAAGTATATTAAACCAACCTTATGGTAGTCTTGCTGATTTTACCCGCAGATTCACTCATTTATTTATCCCAGACCCACTGGGCTCCTTCCCAGTATCAAACAGCGGGCTAGCAAACCTGGTACAGATCTATAGATAAAGACATATAGGTTGGTAGATAGATAATAAGAGATTGTTAGATAACAGATGCACACCAGATATAATAGAGGACAGATGATAGGTAGGTAAATAGATAAATAGATAAATAGGTATAAATGAGAGATTACAGAGATAGATGATAATGGATGGATAAATAGATGATAGATAGATAGATAGATAGATAGATAGATAGATAGATAGATAATAGATATAAATGATAGATACACAGAGATAGATGATGATGGATGGAGAGGTGATAGATAGATAGAGAGAGAGAGAGAGAGAGGTGAGAGAGAGATGAGAGATGGGTGATAGGAACAGGTGGAGGACGGCTCATTGATAGGTATCCACGTGTGTCAGGCTGAGGCAGATACTTTCACTTCAGCAGGTCTAGTGAGCTCAGAGACCCTCCATGGCAAGATGTGCATTTCTGAACCACAATGGCTAAGTTTGTTGTCAAACTGACAAAATTTGGAATGGGACGAGCAATGCATTCTTTGGGTGAGTCTGTGAGGGCATTTCCAGGCAAGAGTGACCGATCCAAGTCTCCCCTCCTCTTGAATGCGCAGCCCTTCTGCCAGGGACTGTGCGCAGGGCAGCTCCGGGACAACCCAGGACTTTTCTCCTTTCGTCTGGCTGCCCTCGCTCCTCACGGTGCATGCGTGTTCCCCTGGCTCCCTGGCTGCCCACCTCTGCTGCTCCTTTGTCAGCTACCAGGTCCTACGACTACTTCAGCCTGCTTCCAGCATTGTGGGCTGAGCAGCACCTTGGTCCTGTGACTCTCCAACCTGCATCTCGTCTCATGGGCTGAGCAGCTCCTGGGCTCTGCAATGTTTCAATCTGTGGACAGCTGTGGTTGGACTGCCCAGACCATGTCTTATGACCTGGTGTAATAAATCCCCCATTTTTATATAATCATTCTATCAGTTATGTTTCTCTAGAGACCCTTGACTGATACATGTGCCGAAAGGCTTTTGCCAGAATTTTATAATGCCACTCTATCAATGGTGAACAGGGTTACACGTGCGGCCTCAATGCGCACCAGGAGTCGGCATCTAGACACTGCAGAGTCCTCTTCCCTGCGCTAGAAAACTGCAGTGTGCTCATGGTTGTCTGGGGACTGAGCTTCAATTGGCCAGTGTGGTAGTTTTAATGTATGTCCCTGCTAGAGTCAGGTGTCTTATTGTAGCTTGTTGCCTGGGAGGGATGACAGTGATTGAGGATCACAATATGGAAGTAGATAATTTCTGTTCAAAGAGAGGAGACGGGTCATTTGGTAAAGGGCTTGCCTTGCAAGCATGAAGATCTGAGTGTCATCTCAAGAACCCATGTTAAAAACAAAAACATGGACATGGAGGTGCATGCTTTTAATCTCAGCATTGGGAAGGCACAGGCAGCTGGATCCTCAGGTTTTGCTGGCCAGATATGATGGTTTATAATGATCGTCAAATTGATGGGACCCAGAATCAACTGTGAGGGATTATGTAGATTAGGTTTGCCTCCGAACATGCCTGTGAGGGATGATCTTGTTCATGGTAATTGAGGTGGGAAGATTTGCTTTAACCGCGGGCAGCATCAGTCTGTGGGCTCAGGTCCTGGTCCGTATAAAAAGGACAGAGGTGGCTGAGCAGCAGCATTGGCTGTTCTCTGTGTCCTCAGGGAGGGCCGAATACGCCCAGCTCTGCTTCGCTCTCCTGCTGCCCTGCCTTCCCTGCAACCGTCCCTCCACACTCCTCCTCCCTCCCCTCAGCTCCTCCCCTCAGCCAGGGCTCCAGGCAGCCTTCGGAAGGCTCTGTCTCAGGCCCCTCGTGTGTTGTTCACATATGTCTTCTGTCCACTCGTTCTCTTTGCTCTGCATTAGTTGTAATGGACAGGCCAGTGGTTGTTAATCTGCATCGTCGTCCCAGAGTTATCCCAAGTACAAGCACCCAACAGAGCATGTCACCAAGAAAACCTACTGGCACCTGCCTTTACACGTGACAGATGCATGAGACAAGCAGCTGTCGGACACAGGGAGACCTCATCGTGGCCTATCGTATGCATTCCTTTTAAACCCAGCACAACTCTGCCACCACACCCTTGCACACCCCATTCCTTCCTGAGAAAGCCCTCAGCCTATGCCTCAGGGTCCCCGAGTTTCCTTTCTCCAGAGAACATGGTTCATCTGTCATTAAGCCCATGGCCCTTGCCTTGCGAAGCCTACATGACCCCAGGTTCCACAAACAGGTGCAATACCCAGGAATGAAGCCTCTTTCTAATCTGGTGGGCACTTGCTTCCCAATGTAACCATCGCTGTCTCTCTGTGATTAGATATTTATCTGTAAGTGAGCCAGATCCATCTTGTTCACCATTCTGTAAAAGATGCTTACCCAGTATCAGAGGTATAGTCAACATTCAGTAGCCATTTATTTTGATGAATGAATGGGAACTCATTAAACACAACAATCCAACCACCCAACTTCCCCTCTGGACCTCAGGGGCTCCAGGTTCCTGAAGACAAATGCAAAATGGAGGGTTCTTGCCCCTGAGAATCCAGTGCAATGTGTAAAAGTCCAGTCACGTGATTATTTGAAAGGCAGCGGAGGAAGGGATGAGCAGTGTGTGCGTGCTACGGGCAGAGGAGGAGGGGAGAAGCAAAGAGAGACATGAACCAGCCTGACACACTGCGACTCCCCCCAGAGACTAGGCAACCCACACCTCCATCCAGCACATAAAACCACACTACAGAAAGTGGAGTCCCTAAGATGTTACAGTATTAACGATGACATAAAGGTTTTATGGGCAATGTGTGCTGCAACCAAAATTTCTCTACAAGAAAATCAATAGAAACAGAATTGCTGTGACAAAAGCAAGCATCTTGCCAGTTGCAGCGGGCACAGCTGGCATTTACGGCTGCTAAACAGCCTCCCACGTGTAAGGTGGGGAAATCTTGTCTCCTTTGGAAGGCAATTTGACCACCAGGATGGCAGAGCTGTGGAGAGGGCACTGTGAGGCCACCGCATGGTGCCTGGGCTCGAAACCATGGGACTTCGCAATTCATGTCTTCCATTTCTCTTTGTAATGGAGAATTAAAGTTACTTCTTTTTGTGTACATGGTGAGTGTGTGTGTGTGTGTATGTGTGTGTGTGGTATGTGTGTGCACGTTTGTATGAGTTGCAAGCATACCTGAGTGTGTATGAACACTTGGGAGTGTCTGCATGTGGAGGCCAGAGGGTACCGCTGAGCACCGTCCTCAGGAATATGGTCCACCCCTCTGAGTCAGGGTCTCTCCCTGGCCTGGCGCTCCCCAGTGAAGCTGGACCAGCTAGCCAGAAAGCCCAGGGGTTTCCCTGTCGCTGCCTTGCCCGCACTGACAGGACCGCGGATTGAACTCAAGTCCTCATGCTTGCAAGGCAAGCACTTCACCCACCGAGACAGCCCCGGCCCTCCCAGAGTGACTTCTGAAGGCTTCTAACAGTTAGCCTCACACCGATTCTAATAGTCCACACCCTGAACAAGTCCAAATGTGAAATGCTTTCAGTCAGCTTGTGTGGCACTCGCAAACCACTCCACAACTTAGTGACCCAACGCAGCACTTATGTCGGTGGCTCCCACGGTCTGACCTGGCTGTGCTGGAGCCTAACTCTGACATCTATGAAGCCAGAGGAACGCGGCTCGATCACGTCTCTTTCATCACTCATCAGACTAGACCTGCTCACAAGCCCCAGTGGCAAACGATTTGTTCAAACTTCTGTTTGTCACCTACTTGCCATTGGCCTTTTGGCAAAGTGAATGCTGTGGCTTAGTTTGGAAAGAGACGATTACCAAAGGTGAGCAAAGGTAGGCAAACCACAGTGCCCAATTTTGCTAATGGTTCTCCATAAAGCTCATGCGTGGTGGGCATTGCTCATTAAGTCCCATAAAAGATCCAAGCCCTTGGCAACCAATAATTTAAAAGTTCAAAAATTTTGTCATTTCTAGCATTTAATTTTTTCAAAAACTTTCTTGCTTATTTTTCCGAGAGAGAGGAGGGGAATGAGAGGGAGAAAGAGAGAGGTGGTATGGTTGTGCTAGGACTGCTTCCCCAGTAAACAAACTCCAGATGCATATGCCACTTTGTATGTCTGGCCTAAAGTAGGTATTGGGAAATTGCACCTTAGGCATCAGGCTTTGGAAGCAAGTGCCTTTAACTGCTGAGCCACCTCCCCAGCCCACTGTCATTTCAAGAGCATTATGGGAACGGAAGTATGTCGTACAAAACGTTTGAGGATAAGCATGTCTTAGTCAAAACAATTTCATGGTTTTTTTCAAGGCAGGGTCTCAAGCTAGCCTTGATTGACCTGGAACTCATTCTGTGGCCCCAGGTTAGCCTGAGCTCATGACAAACCTGCTACCTCAGCCTCCCAAGTACTGGGATGAAAAGCATAGGCCACCATGCCCGGCTAACTCTCAAGCTTTTAATCATGGTATTGGATGAATGCATTTGAGCAGTGCATCATCTTCCCCCTGGTATTTCCCAGCACAGATGTGCTGCGCTGTGTCCCATTTACCCTCCAAGGAAGATAGGGCTGTTTCCAGTTTGGGGTCTTGCCAGGAAAGAGATGCAGAAAAGCTACATATGCAAGCTCTTGCCGGAACATCAGTCCTCATTTCTCAGGGATAAACTGTCCACGGGCTCGATTGCTGGGCTTCGCGATACTTGAGTGTTCAGTGTCAGCTGTTTTCAAGAGTGTGTCTACAACTGGCACCCGCACCAGTGGCACAAGTGGCCCAGTTTACCCACACCCCTGTTGGCACTTGCTGCTGTCATTATTTGATATTTCAGTTTTCCTGGAAGGTGTGTTGTGATGCCTCATTGTGGTTTGAAAATGCATTTCTCTAATAATAATGATGTCAAAATTCATTTATAAAACCTCTTTAATCAAACAATTCTTCATGGTTTTTTGCTTATTTTCTGATTGGTTTATATCAGTTTTTAGTGCTGACTTTTCTGCATGTACATGTGTGTAGTATATATGAATGCATGTTTACATGTACGTGGGTGCCTATTTGTATAGGTGCATGTGCACGTGTGTGTGGAAGCCAGAGGTTGACACTGGGTATTGCCCTCTATCTCCACCTTACTTCCTCAGTCCAGGTCTCCTGCTGGAGTTCAGGGCTTGCTGATTTGGCCAGCTGGATATCCAGCTTGTCCCCATGATACCATCTCTGCCTCCTGAGCACTGGGTCTGCAGGTGGGTCACCATGTCCACCCAGCAATACATGGGTGCCAGGGATTTGAACTCAGGTCCTCATGCTTTGCAGTAAGTGCTTCATCCACTGAGCCATCTCCTAGGACTCTCTGCTGACTTTGAGAGTTCTTTTTATATGCAGGATACTAGTTCTTTGGTTGGCATGTGCATTGTGAAGAATGTGGCTCTTAGGCTGTGTGTATTAGCTTTTCATCCCCTTCATGGGGATTTTTTTTTTTTTTTTCACAGAGCAGACATTTTTCCACTTGAATTATTAGCCATTGCTGCTTTCAGGTCAACACTGTTCATTTTGTGTTAAGTCTAGGACCTCTAACCCTACATTTCAGAGGTTTTCTACTGCACTTTCTTAAGCTTTGTAGCTTTATGTTTTACATGGAAGTCCAGGATTTATTCTGAGTTTTTATATAAGAGGTGAGATTTGGCTTGAGTTCAGATTTAGCCAACTCCTCCAACTCTTTGTTGAAAAGATGGTCACTCCTTCTTTGAGCTAATCTTGCACCTTTGTGGAAAATCTGTTGAGCACATTCCCATGGGCCTCTTACTGGGTTCTCTGTAGTGATCCTTTTGTGTCTGTGGAGCTGGGCAACGGGTCTTGAAGCTGGATGGGTTCATGGATCTACTGTGTCCATTTTCTGAGTTGCTTGAACCATTCTAGTTCCTTTTCCTTTTATGTTTTAGAATTATCTTGCCTACATTTAAAAAAATGAATACTTGGGGTCTTGATAAGAATCGCCTTAAGCCTTGTATTAGTTGCTTTCCTCATCAATATCTGAGGAGAAGCTAGTTAAAGGAGAGATTTACATACTGTTTGAGAGGATACAGCCCATCGAGGTGGGGAGTGCATGGTGAGCTGCCCACAGCAGCAGGAGCATGCAGTCGGTAGCTCACCTGTCAGAGTACCAGATAAACAGACAGTTAAGTTGGAATTGGCTGGGCCATAGCCATAAGCCTCACCCTAGAGCCCTACACCTGTGTCTTTCAGGTCTGCCAGATAGTTTCCACATTTGTAAGATTCTACAACCTCCAAAAATAACACTACTGGGTGGGGGGCAACTGTTCAAACACATGAGGCACCAGGGAACGCGCCACATTCAAATCATAGCAAGCCCATAGCACGAAATGGGGATAACTGTCATCTTGGCTATGATGAATCTTCTAACCCATGCACATTATCATAGCCAAGATGACAATTACCCCCATTTTGTGCTCAACAGATGTTCCACCTGCTCATGCGTGAACAGAAAATTAAAGAATCGGTCTCCAGCCCAAGGTTGTTCAGAAGGTAGAACATCTATCTTGGAACCACATCCCGGCACCAAGGGTTACAGTGTTCTACCTCCTTGTCACAGCCTTGCAGATCTGACCGCCCTGGTGATCTCAACTGTTTCCTTCTCACAGTCGTCTTGCAGATCTGACCGCCCTGGTGATCTCAACTGTTTCCTTTCCTTCTGTTCTGGGCCATGTTGTGTCACATTGGTGTAGTTACGCTCTGTTGCAGTCAGGTTTGCATTGCTGGCAGAAATCACCCAGCTAAGAGCAGATTGGGGGGGGGGGGGGTAATTCTAAAGATAATTCTAAAACATAAAAGGGTTCATTTTGGTTTACAGACTCAAGGGGAAGCTCCATGATGACAGGGAAAAACAATGGCATGAGCAGAGGGTGGACATCAACTCCTGGCCAACACTAGGTGGACAACAGCAACAGGAGAGTGTGCCAAACATTGGCAAAGGGGCACTAGCTATAACACCCATAATCCCGCCCCCCAAAACACACTGTTTCCAGGAGGCATTAACTCTCAAATCTCATCAGCTGGGAACCTAGCATTCAGAGCATCTAAGTTTATGGGGGACACCTGAATCAAGTCACCACACCCTCTCATTGGTGGGACAAACACCCAACCAGAAGCAGTTTACAGGAAGAAAGGCGTTTCAGCTCACAGATTCTCGGGGAGCTTCACTGTGGTTGAAGAAGCCGGTTCACTTGGTCATGCACCCGTAGCAGAGAGACGGCTGGCAGGGCTCAAGGCGCTCTCCACACACCACAGGGCTGCACTCAAGATCCATGCCCCGCCCACTGGCACACCTCTTCCAGCAGGGCTCTGCCTGGACATAAGTAGGAGGATTAATGCTAATGAAAACATACCTGAGGCTATAGGGACATTTATATTTAAACCACCACACACCAGGAAGAAGGAATGAAAGGTGAGCAAAGTGAAGAGGATTTTCATCAATCAAAAGTGGAAGTGACCCATCCAAGGTGTTGGTGACAGCAGGAAGCTGACTGAGAAGCTGAAAGGGGAGTGACAGCTCAGAGCGCTCCGTGGTGGCAGCATACTGACCAAGAGCAGGTCTGCAGTGGGAGACATGGAAAGGAAAGGGATAGGAGTTGGTCGGGGTACCAAGAGGACACCCTCTGTGAGAGAGAGCTCATCAGCTGTGAGATATCAGCCGAGGCCACCCCAGGGTGGGGGAAAAGGCTCAGGTGGGCTCTGGTGTAAATGAGGCACAATCAGAAGAGAGCCTGTCAAACTGGGAAGGGAAAGAGTCTGTCAAAGACAGAAGGACAGAAGGGTAGGTAAGCGCCTGCCCAAAAGGTTCCCCACCAGGTCGGCAGCTCCATTTCCCCTGCTGCCATGCTGGCTGTGGGGAGCGGGTTCCCAGCTGTCAGAGGGCAGTGACAACAGCCGGCCCCCAGCGGGCGTCAAGCCCACCTGCTCCAGCTCCAGTCCCAGCTGGGGGTCCCCTCCTATGCCTATGACTGGTGAGTCGCCTTCCTTTCTCCCTGTATGGCTCAGCTGACTTCACGTAGGCGTCCCTGAGTCCCCTCTGACCACTTGCCGTCACTCTGCTGACTACAGCCATAATGACATTTAAAATAATCAAACACCCAGCTGATGGTGGCGACGCTTGGTCACCAACTCTTTAATGTAATATCATCATGGAGTGTAGAATTGCGTATGTGTGCATGTGTGTTCCCGTGTGTGTGTGTGTGTTCCCGTGTGTGTGTGTGTGTAAAGGCCAGAGCTCAACCTCTTTCAAGACAGGGTTTCTTGCTGGCGGGGAGATCATCAGGCATGCTAACCTGACTGGACAGAAGTTCCAGGCATCCCCCTGTCTCTGGCCCCAACCAATGCTGGGATTCCAAGCTTCTGTCACCACTGCTGGGTTCAAACTCAGGCCCTCATGCTTGTGAGGCAAGCACTTTATCCACTGACTTATTTCTCCAGCCCCAGAATAAACTTTTAAGAAAAATAAGCAAGCCGAAAAACAACAACATCCCGAGCGTGGATCTACTGGCTCAGCCCCTGGCCTCCTGCGTACGGTCCCCTCCCTGCGCCTCACGCTCAGTCCTGGAGCATTCTGGAACTTGCAGCTGCTCCCTGCCACAGAGCCTCAGCGTGTGCTGCCGTCGCTGCCTGGGCTGCTCTCCTCCCTCGCGTCATCTAATTAAGTCAGGTGTCAGCTGAAGGGTCGTTTCTCAACAAAGCTTCCCCTGGACGCGGTGTTCCGTTTCTCTCCGCCGTGTCTGCATGCGTGAGAAGAGCCGGGTGCGCTCAGCTCACCGTTTGCGGCTCTTCGGGGAAGTCGTAGTAGCAGGGGCATGGGGCAGCTGGCCACAGAGTTTGCCGTCAGGAAGCAAAGATGCCTGCTGGTCCTCCACTCACTGTCCAGGAGGCCAGTCCGTGGCATGTTGCCACCCAAGTTCAAGGTTGAGTCTTCTATGCTCAGTTACACTTTTCTAGAAACATCCTTAGAGACACACCCACATGTGCGTTTCCATGGTGATTCTAAATCCAGTCAGGTTGACAATCAACATGAACCACCACAAACTCAGTTGAGCCATGCTCAAGTATATGCTGCTCTGGCTGGCGTTCCCTCCCCCAGCCTGTGCTGTGCATGGCCAAGAAGCATTTTGTTTCTGTATGTTGGGTGTAACTAACTCTCAGCTCCCTATCAATTACTTAGCAGATGGTGAACAATATTTTCCAATGAATGAATAGATGGATGGGTCTAAGGCAGACTTCTTGTTTTTGTTTTGGTTTTTCGAGGTAGGGTCTCACTCTAGCCCAGGCCGACCTGGAATTCACTGTGTATTCTCAGGATGACCTCAAATTCTCGGCGATCCTCCTACCTCTGCCTCTGTAGTGCTGGGATTAAAGGTGTGCGCCACCATGCCTGGCTTGTTTGTAATTTGGAAATAAGCCCCCTGTTTTGCACAGCCCTGTGCTAAAGTAACATGCTCGCAGGCAAAGAGGGGGAGACAAGGCTTTGCTTTATGATCCATTGTCAAACTGTGAATGAGAGAGCTACCATTTCCGATCCGTGACACCCAGCACGCGCTCAAAATAAGTCCACCCTCACCACCGTGTTTCCTCCACACCGGGAAGACATAGCTCTTACCTTGAAAGGTAGCTGAATGCTCAGAGTGACCCAAATGCCTCCCCGCTTCCCTGGTCCCTAGGAGATGGATGCTTGAGCAGCAGCCGCCTCCAGCGCTGTCTCTTAATTCAAGGGAGGCCATCGACAGTCACGGTTTTGACAGTTGCACACAGAGGCTGCTGGGGTGACATTCTTGAAAACCGTGAGGTGCCCACTGGAGAGAGGCCACACAGAAGACCCCTCAGAGGGAGTGTCTCCTACCAGAAGCATTTTCAGAGAGCCCTGCGCATGGCTGAGCACTGCCAGGTGAACATGGGAGACATCCTAACTTTGCAGCAGGATGGCACAGCGCCGTGAGGGTCCGTGCGGTGGACCCCGGTTCAAGAGTAAAACACACATTGTCTTTGCCAGTTCTGTGAGCTGGGAAGTGTTTGCACCCGTCAGAGCCCCAGTTGTTTCATCATAAAGCTGATGTGAAAACTGCCCAGGCCGGACAGTAGCTCACCAGCAGGAAGGCTGGGTGCAGAGCTGGCAGAGAGCGCCCTCTGCCGGCCAGGGCTGAAACCCACACACTGCAGGCCAGTGCTCAGCCGGCTGGGTGACATTCTGGCTGAGGCCTTGTGTAAGTTGGGTAGAGTGTGTCTTGGTGGTGTCAGTAGAAAGGGTCACTACATTCAACCGACACTGGAGAGGGACAGTAAAAGACAACGTTCAAGCAGCTCAACTCAACTCTGGGTGGAGCATGCACCGTCAGCGATGGAGGGAAATCCCCACCAGGCCTCTGAGTCCAACCGTGTGGGTCTTGTTTCCACCACTGGGCACCCTGACAAGGCCACCTGCTGTCTCACTAAGGTCCCTGGCTGGAGAAAAACGCGAGGGCAGGCAGGACAGTTCAGCACCGTTCTACGGTGCCTCTGGGTGCACCCTGAGCTCAGGACACCATCTCTGCCTCCCAGGCCCTATTGCATCCCCACCTCAGTTAACCATGTGGCCTGCACACCTTGATGAATGGTAGCCAGCGCCAGCCATGCGGGTGTGACCATCCACCCTGATGCCCGTTTCTTTGTCCAGTAGAACCTACCCTGTGTCAAATGCACACAGCATAGTCCCCACCTGGCAGGTGCGGATGGCAAGCGTGGAAAGTGGGTCAGCTATCATGGCCATTTATCCCAAGGGAATACATGACTAAGCCAGAGAAAAATATGTTAACTTAGCCAGAAAATATGTCATTCAATAAATTATGGTTGCCAAAGGAATTTGAATTAACCCACTCATGTATTCATGCAGATGTTGATATAAAACAAAACAACAATAACAACAACAACAAAAAACAACCCACAGCTCTTACCTCAAAGGGAATAAGGAATAAGAGATTTTTATTCCAGAGCCACATATGAGTGGTCATGACCCAGGAACACAGATTCAGGATGCCCCAAATGCTGTTCCAATGTGGTAATGGTTTCATAAAGCTTTTATAGGAATATCACAAAGAAAGTTATAAATCAAGTTATTTTTTAAATGTACTGGTGGAAATATCAGATAAGTTATGCTATTGGCCCCAGGGGCTATCTGATAACATTCTTAACTTCTGGGTTTGTGGAGGCTAGGGGTCTGTTCACATATTCCAAAAGGATTTGCCTAACCAGCACAGGGTGAAAAGCAACACAGAGAGGTGGGCAATACATGGTTGTTAAAGGAGCTAAGATAGCCCACCATGATGATTTGTCTCTGGGCCTGCAATGTCCAACCCCCCCCCCCCCCCCGCATCACTGAAGTTCTGATCAGTCAGTCAGCCTTGTGGGGTGTTCGGTATAGACGCAGCTATGGTCTGTACTGTGACAACTTCAAGGTCACTTAGCCCTTTACAGAGCCTAGGCTATAAGGCTATATTTGGTCCTAAAGGTTGTCTAGCATAAACAGAAAATCACATAATAAGAAGAGGAAAGGAAAAGTGAATTTATTTACAGTGACCATGGGAAGAAAGAGTTTATTTCAATGGAGAATTTCAAGGGGGCGGTGCTGGAGAGATGACTCAACAGTTAAGGCACTTGCCTGCAAAGCCTCAGGACCCAGGTTTAATTCCCCAAGACCCCACATAAGCCAGATGCACATGGTGGCACATGCATCTGGAGTTCAATTGCAGTCGCTAGAGGCCCTGGAATGCCCATTTTCTCTCTCTCTCTCTCTTTCTCTCTCTCAAATAGAAAATAAGATCAATTTCCAGGGGAAGCTTTGTCATGAAAAGGAAAGCATGCCAGACAGTCAGTGTCCCATCTTCTCATCAGCAGAGAGGAACCAGAGAGCACAGTGGCGCTGGGCTGTGGCACCTCACGTCCTGCCCCTGGGGTACGCCTCCTCCGGCAGGGCTGCACCTCGTAAAGGCTCCAAAACCTTCCCAAACAGCACCACCAACTGAAGTTTCAGTTTTCAGACGCGTGAGTCTATGGGGGACATTTTACATTCAAGCCATGCATCAAGCATCTACAATGTAACCCCTAAGGAGTCCAAGTAGCTAATCTCAAGAAAAACAACTAGTGCTGTAAAATTTTCCATTAGCCCAACACTGAGTTGCCTGTCTCACCTATCCAGATATGGAGCCCCCACAATTGGCGAATGAGATAAAACCAAGGAACTTTCCTACCCAATATAAAGAATGCCCATTCCCTGGAGGAGAGGAGGGTAATTATTTCTCTTTGAGAATTCATGCATTCTGTCTCTGTCTCTGCTGATAGCAAATTTTCTTTAATTATTCTTCCTGGATAAATCTTTTCTGTATCGGTTCTGGTCTGTTAAATACTTTTTACCCCCATGGTTTTGGCTTGTCACTGTTGTTCCTAGCATTGTGACACTGGACTCTTTTCAACTGGGACTCACTCCTGGAAGCCAGTGTTCATTGCATCGTTCAATCGGAGCAAGAATCTCGCTCTGTGTGTAATGTGGTTCCTCAGCCTCCACACCCCCAGGTGATGTCTGAGCTCCCGTAGGAAAAAGGTATAAGAAAATCTGAAACAAGCCCTGCCCCATTTTGCCATCTACCAGCCCTAACCCTGAAGCCTGAAAACTACAGTCTGACCTCTCCTCCATCCTGCCTCACTTTCCCAGCACCTGTCCATAGCTGTCGTTACTGTACTGACTCATGTCTGCCTTAATAGACTTGACGAAGCCCTAAGCCTCTCTTCCTTAACAATATTCAAATGGCTGAGACACAGAGCATCGGTATGATGCCCCAAAGGGCTACGGAGCCAAGCAGAGCCGGCATCTTAGATCTGAGGTCTTGGTAGGGAAAGTGGAGACCACTTAGTGGAATCTTCCCCACTCATCTTGCATTAAGATTCCAGTCTCTGGTCTCTATGCCTGTCCAAACCATGAGAACGATCTTAAATGGTGTCTTTTCGCTACTTAAAAATGAGGCCCTTTTTTGCACTTTCTTATCTCTTAAGGGTAATGGGGATAAAATGTGGAAATATATGCAGGAGCAATTTAGATCTATACAATATCATTTTGACTAAAACTCAAAAGTATCATCACGTCCCTCTGGGCACTGCGTCCTCCGTATTTAGAAGCATAAATATTCAGATAGCTATACAATCCCTCTTGAATAAAGGCCTACATTTATCTGTAATGATGAAAAAAAGTCCTGCTTTTTGCTGCCTCCATTATCACAGTGATGCTCTTATAGACATCTTCCCTACTGCTGCCAGGCAGATTTTCCTAAAATAACACTTTTTCAAGCCCACATCCTGCTCAGAAGCCATCAGGAGCCCCCATGGTGTCTAATTCTGACTGCCTTCCCTCAGGCCTTGCAGATGCCCATGGTGAAACTCCCTCTCATGTCTGCGTATGTCCCTCCCCTTGCCCCTTGTGAACTGAAACTCACTGAAAAAAGCCACACCTATATTGAAGAGCCTACAGACTGACTGGTGAAGAGACTGACTGAATGGGAGAACTGGAATGTCCAAAAGCCAGAATTATCTTGGACGAGCCTCAATCCCCTTAATATCCATGTGTAAACTACCTGGATCGGACCTAACAGCCTTTTAACTATCAGGTAAAAGTTTTGGAATGTCTTCACTTAGGAGACCATTAGCTTCTACCAGCTGAAAAGCTAACCACGTCATCATATAGCATCTGTGACCCAGGGCTGAGATTTCCGCACTTTTCTATAATCCGTCTACCTGGTGTTCCTGGCAGTGTATTTGGTAAATGCATTGATTTATGACTCGTTCTTTGACTAATAAAAGCTCATGTAACTGCTTCCCCAGTGGAACATAGCATTCAAGACACCCTGAATCTGGTTCCCAGGCCAAGGTCACTCACAGTTGACTCAGAATAAACCACTTCTCAATCCCTTGGAGCAAGGGCTATATTTTAAATGGACACCCATCACTCAGGCTTCATCACTCAACCTCTTAAGGTTGATGTCCATACAAACCTTCCTGCTATCAGGGGACACTGATTTTCAAAGACAAGGAGCCCCATAGGGGATAGGAGAAGGAGCCTTTGTCCCCTCCCCTGTCCCCTTGTTCACAGCCTTTCTCCTTTCCAGTGATAGCTTATCCATGTGATATTGTCTTGATGTTTCAGATAAGATAGAACAGCTGAGTGCAAGAATCTCAATTTATCTTCCTTAAGCATATTATTAAGTGCACAGGTTTGCTTAAGCACCAGGCTTCCCGGACATAAGAAGTGATGTGTGCCTTTCTCTAAACCGTCCTTCATGGTACCCTTGGGCTACAGTGAAAGGCTCTCTTTAATCATGTACCTTTTTCCATTTAATATTCTCTAAACAGAGCCCCATCCCCAACCACATTCAGTTGGTTGGGTCTCACCCTTAGGCCATCTTTCCTACTGTCCCAGTGCAGAGCACCTGGCCCATCTTCAATGGCAAGAATCTCCTTAATCGCAGCTAAAGCTGCTGAAGTCTCTGGACCTGTGATTAGAACCATTCTCAGTTCTTCAAGTTTATTTCTATTCCTTACTGTGTGCTGTGTGCATATCTGTGTATTCACATGTGTGGGGGTACACATGTGTGTGCAGGCATGCAGTACACATGTGTGTGTATGTCTATGGAGATCAGAAGTCAATGTTGGATGTCTTACTTTAGTCTTTGAGACAGGGTGTGGTGGTTTGAATGAAGTGTTCCCCATAAGCTTACGTGTTGTGAATATGTTGTCTCCAGCTGGTAGCAATTCTGAAAGGTTGTAGGGCCTCTGGAAGGTTGAGGCTTGCTAGAAGAGGTGTGTTGCTGGGGCAGGCTGTGAGGTGTTATCCCCCGAGCTCCAAACCAAGTACACAAACTACTTCCTCCCTGCTGTTGTATAGATGTGACACCTGGCTGTCTGCTCCCGGCATGCTTTCCTCACCATGATTTTAAAAAAAAAAAAATCCCCTTGAAACTGTCAAGCCATAAATAAGCCCTTTCCTCCACAAGCTGCATCTGCTTGGGTGTTTTATCTAACCAAGAAGGTAACTGTTACACAGGGTCTTTCCTAAACCTGGTGTTCACCCATTTGGCTAGACTAGCTATCTAAAAATAAACGCTGTGGATCCCTTTCTCCTTTCCCAGCACTGTGATGACAAGTGCTTTGTACCACACTTAGCGTTTGAGGAAGTACTAGGGATTGAACCCCGGTCCTTTTGCTTGTGTGGCAAGCACTTTACACACTAAGCTTTTTCCCCAGCCCTCTATTGCTTCTTGTACTTGAAAATCCAACAATATGATGCACAAGGGGGCGCACACATCTAGAGATCGTTTGCAGTGGCTGGAGGCCCTGGCGTGCCCATTCATTCTCTCCCTCTGCCTCTTTCTCTCTCTGTCTGTTGCTCTCAAATAAATAAATAAAAATGATTTTAAAAAATAAATGAAGGGGGATCAGGATTGAGGAAGACACTTGACATCAACCGCCAGGCTCCACAGCATGCACAACACACCTACATGTACCCACGTGCATATGGACACCCACAACCACACGTATGCAGGGCACACAAGTGCACCTGCAAAGAAATGAATCATTTGTGCATATTGTGGGCAGATTTTCAGGTTGCCTATTCTGTTCTGCCACCTTGTTGCCTCTGACAGTAGCACTCTGGTCAAGCCACTGTCACCGTGGGCTGGTCCCCGATATCAGAGACAGCAGTTCCTCCCACTCTGGTCTTCTTCAGCAGAACTGTGTAGCACAGGGTGTGGTGGCACAAATGCCTTTAGTGCCATCACTCGAGAGGCTGAGGTAGGATCACTGTAGGTTCAAGGCCAGCATGGGACTACAGGGGGCGGGGATTCCAGGTCAGCCTGGGTTAGAGTGAGACTCTGCCTCAAAAACACGTGCTCCTCCAGACACAAAGTGGCCTGGATATCCATGGCCTCACAGCGTCTGACACTTCCTACACAAGACCATCATAAGAGGAGGAAAAGATCATGACATCAAAATAAAAGAAAGACTAATTGAGACGGGGAGAGAAATGGTGGAGAGTGGAGTTTCAAAGGGGAAAGTTGGGGGAGGGAGGGAATTACCATGGGATATTGTTTACAATCATGGAAGTTGTTAATTATAAAAAATAAAAATTAATTAATTAATTAAAAATTGTTGTAGCTTATCTAGTGAGTGCCGCTGTTACCATAGATTGTAGAATAAGCTTATCTGCATCTACACAAGCCACTGAGAATGTCTCTGGCATTCTCCAATCCCTAAGTCGGGTTCTTGTCAGGTAGAGAATTTGCAGTTGCCAATTCTGGTCTCTGAGGTCTAGAAAACATCCCTCCATTTTCTTCTGGCCTCCAGGTGTTCACACACAAGGCTATGTATCCCTTATTGTGCATGTGTGCATGTGTGTGCAGGTGCACATGTGTGCAATATTCCTGCACATGTGTGCAAGTGCTTCTGGAGGCCAGAGGACAACTTCAGGTGTCATTCCTCAGCTGCTGTCCCTGTTGGTACGGAAGGTGCCCACTAGCTTAGACTGGCCATCCAGTGAGCTCTGGAGCTCCTCCTGGCCCCACCTCCTCAGTGCTGGCATTGTCAGTACTGAGGACCGAACTCAGGTCCTCATGCCAAGCAAGCACTTTACCTGCTAAGCTATCGCTCTAGCACCTCAAGGGAATATTTTTAAAGATTTTTAAAAATATTTATGTATTTATTTGTAAGCAGAGATAGAGAGAAGAGAGATAGACATAGAGAAAGGGCACACCAAGGCTTTTAGGCACTGCAAACGAACTCCAAAAGCATGTGCTACTTTGTGCATCTGGCTTACATGGGTACTGGGGAATTGAACTTGAGTCATTAGGCTTTGTAGGCAAGCACCTTAGCCATTAAGCCATCCCTCCAACCCTCACAGGGAATATTTTAAAGGCATATTTATTATGGTTACTTTAAAATCTTAATCATTCCAACATCTGAAACCAGCTAATTGCCTCCTTTTGCTAAAGCTGTGACTTTCCTAACTGCTGTTAGGTTGGGTGACTTTTTGTTACATTCTGGGCCTTTCGTCTCATGTGCAGGCTACTCGATCCTATTTAACTCCCATGTAGCAGGTCAAAGCCCTGTTTTGATTGAGCATACAGGTCCAGAAATCTCTTCCAGTCTATAGTTCCAAAGGTGAGTTCATTGTTGGAACCTTGGTACAATGAGCTGGTCTTCTTGGTGCTGATGCAGCTACTGGGCTCTTCCTGGGTATCCCGAAGGTGGACAAAAATGTTTTTGTGACCAAGCTCCCTGAGTCCGGTATAGAATTTGCTGCCAAGTATTTTTGATGGGCTTCCCTCACCTGGGTGAACATCTGGGCAGGTGACTCATACAGCAGGATCCCTCCTGCCAATGCCTCAGCTACCTCAAGCTCTCCGCACCGCTACATAATGGCAGCTATGACACCTAGCGAGACCAGACTCCCTGATGTAAGGCAGACGGCTACCAGCTTCATGCAAGACAGGACCACCTGGGCACGTGCTCCTCGTCCCAGCAGAAAGACTGTGCATATGCACACGCCTGTGGCCAATGGCCTTTTTGGACTTCTTGCGGAGACACTGGACCTCAGGGAGACAGATTTTCAGCACTGTGTCCTGTTTCACTGGACTGTGTGACCACTGTGTGTTAGTGGCGAGCTGCTACACGTGCAATGGCCCATCACTTACAATGGCCACTGGCCCTGAGTGCTGGTGGGTGCCCACTTCAGCTGAGGCTCTTTGCCCATTTTGTGAGGGACTAGATGAAAGACGTTGCCTCCTCATCCCTGTGCGCCTCGACCATGTCTGCCCTCAGCCAGCCCTGGCCACTTACCATGTGCCTGGGACACAGTTCCCCTTCCTACTGTGAAGCTCCTAGATCCCTGCCCTAAGAGATCTGCCTTGAGTCATAAATGGAGAAACTACACCAGGCGGGGTTCACCCTCACGGAAGAGGCTGGACTCCAGCCAGCATTTGCTCTGGCCGCTTTCTTTGCGGACCCACTTGAAGTTCCTGCCATACTTGGAGAGACAAACATTCACATATTAATGAACTCAATAAACTGTAAAATTGAGTCTGTCAATCAAGAGCTCAGAAAGGAGCTGTAGTTTGATTTTTGAAATGTCTGTCTCTCTCTCTCTCTCTCTCACACACACACACATACACACATATCATACAGACACTTCATATGACATTAACATGCCTATTTAGTTAACCTGTATTACAGAAAACATTCATTTACCATAATTCTTTCAGTGTTCTCTTTGCCAAACTGATTCTCACAGAGAAAATTCTGAGCCAAGTCTTAGGTTGAGGTTGGTGGGCAAAAGTTCAATGCACAGCCTGTCACTCAGCAGCTGTTTGCTTGTGAGTGATTTGCTCAGCACCACCATGCCTTAGAGTCCATTATACAAGGAGACAGGAGGGTCGGGGAACCATCTCAGGAGGAGACCACCTGCCTACCGTGAACAAGCCCCAGAGCCTATCCCCAGCAGAACAGAAGCCAAGGACGTGAAGAGGAGGTGTTAATACATGGCCTGTCCATATTGAAAAGTGTACGTTGGGCTGGAGAGATGGAATAGTGGATAGAAGAGCTTGCTTGCAAAGCCTGCTGGCCCAGGTTTGAAGCTCCAGTATACACATTAAGCCAGAGGCACAAAGTGACAGCTTGTGTCTGGAGTTTTCAGTGGCAAGAGGCCCTGATGTGCCCATTGTCACGTTAATTCTCTATCTCTCTTTCTCCCCCCTACCATCATGTGCATATGTATGCACACACACACACACACACACACACACACATGCTCTCTCTCTCTCTCTCTCTTTCTCTCTCTCTCTCTCTCTCTCTCTCTCACACACACACAGAGATACAGAAAAATGTATACATGAAGGTCACACATTCTCTGTCCCTTGGGGACACTGTGCTGCAAGCACGAAGTCTGCTGAGACACAGGAGCAACATCTACTGAGTCTCCGGATGCCTGTGATGGTTGTGTGGGTGTGCTGCCTCTGGGGACGTCAGGTGTGTGCACCCACTACTCAGCCAGCTCTGCTGTGTGGGCCCGCGTTAGTCAGCATGGGCGATGAGTCCCATTGCCGTGGACCTTGTCTTACTGCCCTTCCGAGTCTTGTTTGTGATGGACAAGCACCACTTACTGGGACACCTTGACGGTTCATTAAACAGCTGCAGGACAAATGCCATCCACAGCTGCCCTCCAGCCCAGAACGTTCTCCCTCAGGAATGCTCAGGAGCAGAGCTAAACAGAATGGCGCAGCCCAGCATCTGCCGTGCACCCAGACTGCGTGGGGACGGGGAGCCGCAGGCGAGCACAGGACAGGTTCCGTGCCCTGGGACTCCCCTTGGCTGGAGCATGCACACACTCCTGCCCCAACAGTGCACTTAGCAACTCCACCTACACTGAGTTGCACATACACCTCACTTCAAACACTCCTTACTAGCAACACCTTAGTGCCTCCCCTTTTGTGACCAAGTGCATTCTGAAACATCTTGAAGCTAAAGGAAATGGCTGACCCAGCCTGAACTGGTTTGGGAAACATACATAGTAAGGCAAAATGGCCTGCAAAATACATTTTTAGGGGAAAAAAAAACACCTATTTACCATCTCAGGCATATGCATGACTGGACATATGTAATGATTAGAATCAAATGCATTTTAGGAGAGGATGGTGTTAGGCCTTGAGAGGCCCAGGCGTGAGGCCTAGTGGAACTTCCTGAGCCTAGCCAAAGTTTGGTGATCTGCCTCTGGCCAGCTAGGACTCAGCAAGATGCCTAATGGCTTCTTGCCTGCTACTTCCACGCAGGAGTTGGAATTATCATTTCAATAGTCACAGTTTACTATTGGCTCTTACCTCTCCTCCTGTCCTAAAATCCCTGCCTTCTTTCTCAACATTATATAGGCAACTGCTTGTAACAATAAAGCGAGTTCCTGCTTCGACAAGACTCCCGACTCAGTGTGGTTTTTCTCCAGTGACTAGGAGAGGGTCTGAGTCGTCCGACGTTCATCATCTTCCTCAACCCCTTGGGAGGAACCAGCGGGCCTGCTCCCTCCTCAGCATCACCTACCCGCCAGGGAGCCGGCATTGGACGGCACAGTCACACAGGCTGACATAACCCATGCCTGTCAATAAAAACAAACAAAAACCCATCTGTGGTAGTTTGAATGTACGTCCCCCTATTGATCTGGGCATAAAATGAAACTTGTAACTTGGATATCCAGCCACCTGGCTGGAAGAGGTACTGGGGGCCGATCGAATTGCAGCCCAAAGGTGTGGAGAGCAGTGTGAGCTCTGGTGGAATTTTGTGCTTGTTGCCTGTGTGTGTGTGTGTGTGTGTGTGTGTGTGTGTGTGTGTGTGTGTTTGCCAACTTCTGATGGTTTTTCTTTCTGCTTGGATTTATGAATGAGAGCCAGCTTCTTCTGCCACTGATGGAAATTCCTCTAGATCTGTAAGCTTCGAATAAATCCTGTTCCTCCCATAAAGCTGTACTTGCTTGGCTGTTCATCTCAGCACTGTGGAGCTGTCCACTACACCACCACCCATACCTCACCTCCTAGGAACCAACGCCCCCTCCTCCTGGATTCCACAGAGGAAAGCCCCAAATGCTAACCACTGCTCTGAAGTCCTCTAACCCAAGGACCCCTCTGCTCCCCTGCAGCATCTTCAGCTGGCAACAGAGGGCTAGTAGACTGGCAGGTCCGCAGGTCGAAGGGCAAAGGCTTTGCATAAGCCAAAGAAGTCCGCCAGTGGAGTATAGTCTGATTAAGAAACGAACTCCGCGCTAGAGGGATGGCTTAGCGGGAAGCCAAAGGATCCCGGTTCGACTCTCCAGGACCTACGTAAGCCAGATGCACAAGGGGCGCACACA
Source organism: Jaculus jaculus (assembly GCF_020740685.1). Classification (NCBI taxonomy): domain Eukaryota; kingdom Metazoa; phylum Chordata; class Mammalia; order Rodentia; family Dipodidae; genus Jaculus; species Jaculus jaculus. The sequence goes on along the minus strand of NC_059106.1, from coordinate 6,997,384 downwards.
TCTGGAGTTCGATTGCAGTGGCTGGAGGTCCTGGCATGCCCATTCTCTCTCTCTCTCTCCCTTGTTCTCACTCTCAAATAAATAAATAAAATATATTAAAAATGAAGATTTTCTTAAAAAGAAGCGAACTCCCCAGGAATCCTGAGAACAGCGTTTCCCTTTATATTCCTCCCCTTTGGGGCATTTCATCCCAGCGTTCAGCAGTCTATTGGCAAATACACCATGTGGTTAGCCAGGGTGTAAGAGAACTTCTGGGTCCATCCAGCTCACTCTATGTGAATGGCAATGCTGGCAAGCTGGTGGACATGAAGAGGACTGACTGCTGGCATGCTGTTGCTTCTCCATGCACCCTGTCTTGACACCTGCTGCTACAGATACCTCACTGCAAGCATGAGCCAGCGACTCAAAGTGCCCGGCTGGGAGATGACAGGGAGACAAGGAGCCGCAACAACGTGATGTCCCACTGGGGTGCAGCATGGGGACTCTGTCAGGAGCCAGGGCCTCCGATGCCATTCGTACCAGCTGTCCTCCTCAAGCTGTAGCTGGTATTACTCACTGCATGTAAGGTAGCAGTTTAACACCAAGAGGAAAGAAAAAAAAACAAAACACCAAAAACCTGCATATCCTAGTTCAGGGATTTTCCCAGCCCAAGGTGGAGGCCTTGGAGCTAACATTGCACATCTCTTCGATGCAATTGCCCCATGTCCTTAGAATAATCTCCACATATTTGACTTCTTAAGATATTTTCTCCAGTCAGATGAACTGATTTTACTGGTGAGAGGTCTGCCTCTCACTACTCCTCTCCATTCCGGGAACTGCATTAAGAGCCAGGATGCTGGAGCTGGGAGATGGAGCTGGGAATCAGCGCAGGCAGTCAGATGCTGCTGCGTAAGTACGGGACCGAGCGCAGTGCCCCGAGCCCAGGTGGAAGTCCGTGCTGGTGATCCCAGCCCCAGGGAGGTGGAGCGGGCGGGCCTAAGGAGTGAGCTACAAGTGAGTGAGAGACTCTAGCGCAGAGAAGGCGGAGGCGCCCTGAAGTCGACGCTCAGCTGTGCTTGGACCTTCCCACGAGCTCATGCATCCGCCGCACACTAACGCGTGCGCACTCATGTAAACAGAAGCAGAGACCTGCTTACCTACCCGAGATCGTGCACCGCCAGCAACCTCGGGGGCCTGGCCCTGCTGGCATCTTGTCCCCTCCCATGTTTCTTGTTGAGATCACACTGCGCCCCACTCTAAGTTACTCGGTAGGGTGTAGAGCAACGTCCTTCAGACTGCACCGCACCCTGAGAGACTTCATTTTACAGCCGGACTTAGCTCCATCTTGACTGTAAGCTCAGAGGCACGGTAGCCGCGCATCCTGCGAGGTCTAGTCTAGAAATGACTCTGTCTATCCGGCACCGTCCACAGGTCACAGTCTGATAAATAAATTATTCCTAAAAGCAAACAGGATGTCATCCTATACAGATTGACCAAAGTAAACTGGGATCATCTGAGTATATGAGTGTATTTCAATTATGTCAGGAGAGCCAGGCTCGAGGACTTACTGAACACACCAGACCAAGGAAGTGGTGAAATGCTTTCACCTGGAGCCTTAAGGAGAAAGACATGGAACACTTTGATGGCCATATACCCACCATTTTGTCACCTGACCACCCAATGTGTACATCAAGCTTCTGACAAGTAGAGAACTCCCAACTAATCCAGGAGCTGCCTCTTGGCTCTGTCCCCGCGATAGATGAACCCCACTGGACCCGCCATTCATCCATCCATCCATCCATCCACCCACCCATCCATCCACCCACCCACCCACCCACCCATCCATCCACCCACCCACCCACCCACCCATCCACCCACCCACCCATCCATCCATCCATCCACCCATCCATCCATCCACCCACCCACCCACCCATCCATTCATTCATCCACCCACCCATCCATCCATCCACCCACCCACCCACCCATCCATCCACCCACCCACCCACCCATCCATCCATCCATCCACCCATCCATCCACCCATCCATCCACCCACCCATCCATCCATCCATCCACCCACCCACCCATCCATCCATCCACCCACCCACCCACCCATCCATCCATTCATCCACCCACACATCCATCCATCCACCCATCCACCCACCCACCTACCCACCCATCCATCCATCCATCCATCCATCCATCCACCCACCCACCCATCTATCCATCCACCCACCCACCCATCCATCCACCCATCCATCCATCCACCCATCCACCCACCCACCTACCCACCCATCCATCCATCCATCCATCCACCCACCCACCCATCTATCCATCCGTCCATTCATCCACCCACCTACCCATCCATCCATCCATCCATCCATCCATCCACCCACCCATCCACCCACCTGTTTGTGTCTCAATCAGGTTCATCTCTTCACCTCAACAGCCTCTTTGGCCCTCCTCCTTACTCCTGCAGCTCAACTTGACCTTGATTTTCAGTTCAACTCTGACCCTGCCTCCTGGCCCTAGTGCTAGCTCCCATAGAACATCAGCAGGTATCTTATCCCTACCAGCCTCCTGATGGCCTCTACTTTGTCCTCCTTGCTACACCTTGAACTCTGCTGTGGCCTCATTAGCTCTTCTGAGCTATTTTGTCACCTGGACTTATACATAAATATATCCATTTACTGTGTGTGGTATAATGTGTGATCCGAGGCTTAATATTAGTTGTTAATATTGGAGTAAAAGAACCAGTGTTTGTCTTGGCAGGTTATCAAGGGAACTCAGGACTACTTGACAAATTGTTGCCAATAAAACCAACATAGCTTATGAATTTATTGTAATTCAATAAATTCTGACATTACAGAAAGGCACAAACGTGGCCGGCTATAGCACACTCACAATACTGAGTCAAAACTGTCCTGACAGACCCCACTTTTCAAGACTGAGAGAGGTTTAGTTGCAAACTGTAACAGACTGGGGCTTCCATTCACTCCACAGAAGCTGGGCTGGAAGGAGGCCCAGTGGGCAAAGTACTTGACACACAAGCATGAGGGCCTGAGTTTGGACCCCCGGCACCCACTCAAAGGAGGAGAGGGGGTGGCAGCCCACCTGTAATCACAGAGCTCTGAAGGCACAGACGGGGATCCTCGGGGAGAGCTCACTAGCTAGCCAAATAGTGAGCTCTGCCTTCCAGCACGAGACAAGACCCTGCCTCAATAAATAATGCTCAGGACAATGGGTGAAGACATCCAACTTCAACCTATGGCTTCCACATGCAAACACATGAATGGGCACCATACACAACACACGCATACACATATGCACACACACACACATATGCACACATATAATAAATAAGCCACAAAGTTCGTAGTGAATTCTGAAGTGAAGGTGGGTAACGTTGCTTAATTCTGAGGCTTATTCCTGATTGTAAGTAGCACCCCCAAGCCTTCCCTCCCCCTGCGCCTATATTATAATCTTGTTGTCTTATTGTACTAGGGCTTCCCCCACTTGTCCTCATTGTATCTCGGGCAACTCTTTGAACATCTTGTTTCCAACTAGGTTCACAGTCTGAGATCTTGGGCATTAGGACTCAAAAATATGAATTTGAGGGAGCTGAGTCACTTGTGTCTCAGTGACACGCTGAAAGAGATTCTCCTGAGGTAATAAATTTGTCCAGGAATGAAAATGCCAGGGGAAATATATTTGCCATAAGAGAGGACGTGTGTACTCCCGGAAGCAGAAGGTGAGGCAGGGAAGGTCACGGAGGCCTAGGGGTCGGCGCGCCAGCTGGGAGACTGCAACCGAGCGACCGAAACGTGAGCTCGAGGTGTCTGCCACACGCTTAGCAGCTGTTTGAGAAGTGAGAAAGTCATCTGGACAGTGCTTGGTCAGAATGGTGGCTTAACTCTCAAATAAGTAAATAAAATATTTTAAAAAAAAAACTTTAGAGGGCTGGGGAAATGGCTTAACATTTAAGGTTTTGCCTGAGAAGCCTAAGGACCCTGGTTTGATTTCCCAGGACCAGCGTAAGCCAGATGCACAAGGGGGTCCTGCGTCTGGAATTCGTTTACAGTAGCTGGAGGCCCTGGCGCGCCCATTTTCTCTTTCTCTTTGCCTCTCCCTCTCTCTCTCTCTCTCTCTCTCTCTCTCTCTCTCTCAAATAAATTAATTAAGTACTTTTAAAAAAGAATGGTGACTTAATTTCCCTCCTAGTCTGCCATGATGTGCCATGCAAACAGAGTGCCCTCTGAACCCGCTGTGAGGCGGGCTGGAGCCGTGGCAGAGGACTGGCCGGGTCTGTAGCCTCCGCAGCGCTGGCTGACCCGTCTGCGGCAGCTGCCTGCCTCTCCATCAACATGGGGGCAGCTCCTCAGTCGCTTTGCAGGGCATCTCTGTCCCATCGGCCTCAGGCTTAGCCCAGAACCCCCATCATCCGGGTGTGTGACACGGAACCGCAAGGTGGCATCTGGCTGCAGCCAGGTGTGCCCCCTGGTCCAGACGGAATCCCGGCCTCTGCCTTGCAAGGGAAAGCGAAAGCAGAAAAGCGATAACTTTACATACATGCAACATTGTTGCGATTTGAGGGTTCGGGGTTTTTGCGGGAGAGGGGCACTTCTCTCTCCTGTGCTTCTAGGTGCTAAGGTAACTTCCCCAAATACTACTGCTCCACCACCCAGAACGTGGCTGGCAGCTGGCCTGGAATGGCAGTCTGAAACCCACTGTTCCAAGCTACAGATAAACAGAAGTCCTCTGGAAACAGCTGGGCTCCGTGGGGTCTGCTGTCCCGCGGTATACTTAAGGCTTAATGACTACATTCCAAGCAACTCCAGCAATTATTTCCCTGTGATGTAGGACAAGTTGCTGTCCATACAGGCTTATAAAATGGTACAGAATTTCATTAATTTGCCCTTCATTAGCTATATAATTTCGCTAATGATCCCATCTAGAAAGAGCTCTCAGCCTCAAAGAAAAAGGCTCACTGATGAAGCCTTGCAGATAGTGGCCCACTCGACCCTTGCTTGAGAGACACCCAGGCATGGCCTGCGCTCCCTCCCCGATCTCAACCCTGCTTCCGGCTGGAGCGATCACCTGCAGACAATAAACGATAACTCCGCATATGAAATCACACGTTTATTGGGAGGGTAGGAATGTGAATCTGTTAATTATGTACGATTGTCCTGGAGCAATGAGGCCGTACATCACTGCTGTCGTTGTCTCCAGGTTGGCATAGACACAGCTCTGCTCTTGGCATGTCTTTGGTCCCAAGTCATACGGCGGCAGTGAGAGTGGTGGCCCCTGAGCTCCAGAGGGAGGAAGACGTGATGGGAGCCGCAGGGGAGCAAGGTGTTCTGGAGATGCAGAGCACCGGGCTCGGAGTCTCTCCCTCCGGGGCTGTTTCTGACCCCACTGCTTTCTGTGGAACCTGGCCTGCGTCATTTTACTGTTCTGGACCTCCGTTTGCTCATCTGTGAAGTAGAGACCCCATTCACAGGAGGGATGATGGGAAGATTTAATAATGTCATCACCAACAGTGCTTGGACAAGAGCAGTCACCCCGAAGAATGGGTTATCTGTCTCACGGAGCAGGGGGAAATGTCCTATGCTGAAACCAAGGGGTCTAGGGGTGGGAGGGGAGAATTGAACATTCATAAGCCTCTGTATTAGTCAGAGTTCTCTGGAGAAGCAGAACCAATAGAATGAGTTTGCATTACAAAGGGTTTAGTAGACTGGCTTCCATGAGAAGGACTGGGAGGTCTGGTAATGGCTGCCTGCATGCTGGAGAGGCCAAGAACCCTGTGGCTGCTCAGGCCCAGGTGGCTTAGTAGTCCTGATCCAGAGCTAAAGGCCTGGAGGACTCCCTTAGACAGCTCTGGTCTTCAGTCCGCATTGGAAGATGGGCCAGAGAAGGTGAGCTCTGGAGCACGGGTAGCAGTAGCAGCATCCACGGTGGGGGAGACGCTCTCTCCAGCAAGAGCAAGGCAGGCAGGCGGCAGACCTGCTTCCGCCTCACACCTGGTTCTGCTTGTAGCACCAACACCTGTAGGCACATGACTGTAGTCTCCCACAAAACAAGAGTGGAACCCCTGAAGACATCACCAAGGACAAGTCACTGGCCAGCAGTGTGTCGGAAATCAACTCTGCTGAGTTCCAGACACATGTTTTGACTCCCATAGACCTGGATAAACTGTAGGTCAAGACGGGCTCCAGAACCAAGCCCAGCTCTGCAGTTTCTATCTAACTGGGGGGACGGAATCCGGGAGGGTCGCCTTCCCAGAGGGCAGATGCTGAGCCCGGCAGGAGTCGAAGAGCAAAAGGAGAGGCGTCTGGGTGCACTCTGAATACCGGGGTGACTCCTCCTGAGGATCACAAAGGTGGGGGGATGCTGGAGGAAAGCAGGGCTGGCTGGGGACTTGGAATTCTCAGATGTAACTGGACCTGACCCTGCTGCAGCAGGCTCTTAGGAATTGCTTGTTCCGGGGGCTGGTGAGTTACCCCAGCCAGTAGCGCGCTCGCCTTGGAAGCACGAGGGCCTGATGTGTATCTCCAGAACCCGCATCAACAAAAGCCCAGAGTGGTGGTGGCCCCTTATCACCCCAGATCTGGTGACATGAGGACGGGAAGATCCCTGGGGCCCACTGGCCAGCCAGTCTAGCTTACCTAGCCAGGTCCAGACCATTGAGAAACCTTGCCTCAAAAAAAAAAACAAATCGTGATAATGATAAACAAACACTAGATGACATCCCAGGAACAACACTTGAGTTTGTCTTCAGGGTTCCACTCACACACACATGCCTTGCACACCTGCAAATGTGTGCATACACATGCACACACACACACAAGAAAAGAATATGTTACTGCTAAGAAAAAAGAAAAAGGGCTGGAGAAATGGCGTTGTAACTAAGGCTCTTACCTACAAAACCAAGGGACCCAGGTTTGATACTCCAGGACCTACCTAAGCCAGATGCACAAGATGGCACATGCATCTGGAGTTCGTTTGCAGTGGCTGAAGGCCCTGATGCGCCTATCCTCTCCTCTATCTGTCTGCCTCTTTATCTGTGTGTGTATGGGGGGGGGGGGTCTGTCTGTCTGTCTGTCTCCCAAATAAATAAATAAGTTTAATTTTTTTAATCGGGTGTCTTTTTTTAATATTTTTTGTTCATTTTTTATTTATTTATTTGAGAGCGACAGACATAGAAAGACAGATAGAGGGAGAGAGAGAGAATGGGCGCGCCAGGGCTTCCAGCCTCTGCAAACGAACTCCAGACGCATGTACCCCCTTGTGCATCTGGCTAACTTGGGACCTGGGGAACCAAGCCTTGAACCGGGGTCCTTAGGCTTCACAGGCAAGCGCTTAACCGCTAAGCCATCTCTCCAGCCCAAATCGGGTGTCTTTTGACTCACAAGCTAACTGAAAGAGAATGAAGCCTGGCACCTCTGCCTCATTGTGTTCCGTCTCCTTTACTCTCAGTCGCTGCTCACTTCTACATGTAGGTGTGTCTGTCACACGGGGTGTCTGTCTAGCAATGGGAGACCTAACCTCCTCATTCCTCCTTCAAGGCTAAGGTACAAGTACAAGAATAATGGAGGCATCTTATAGTCAGCCTTTACAATGTCCCAGCCAGCCAGCAAAAAGTACCGAAAGATCTCTAGTCGTTGTCTGAAACTGCCGTCACCTTGGATTCCAGGAGTAGCAGGGCCTCACTGGACAGACCTTCGCTTGATAGCAACCATGCACAGTGTGGGGACTTCAGCCTGGAGTGGGAGCAGTCACCCCCACCCCCCGACAGCTAGCTGGACCCTCCAAGCAGTGAGGATTTCTTTGGATCAGCTTAAAAATAACAGCAAAGAAACGATGATCACGCCTTGGCCAGACCTGCTTCACTACACGTTACGTAACAGAATACACAGAACTCCTCTGCCCCAGTTCTCCCTAAAGCTCAAGTCATACCTCAAAGATGGACTCGGGGTCTCTGAATCCCTGACCCGCTCTTCCCAATGTGGCCGTGCTGGATGAAGCTCTCTGCTTTCCCCACTGGGACAGCTGCAGCCAGAGCTTTTTCTTTAAAACGCTGGTCACTCAGAAGCATAAGGCAAATTCCTCATCCTCTGTTTTCCTTGGGTTGTTAGGAAATATTTCTAATGAGTATGGATTTATTTGTCTTTTGTTGGGTTTCATGTTTTGTTCTATAAAAAATAAATTCGAATTTCTGTGGTGATATCATTTGTACCCCTTCCAGACTGTACACACTTCTTCTTGCTTCTCTCCTGGGGTGACCATCATTGTATGTGCATGAATGTTCATGTATGTGCACACATGCATGCACACATGCACATAGAGGTCAGAGGTCGATTCCTTCAACTTATTTTTGAGAGAGCATCTCTCACTGGGATTGGAGCTCATCAATTCAGTTAGGCTGACTGGTCCTCAAGTTTTGGGGATCCTCTTTGCTCCACCTCTCCAACCCTGGGACTATAGATACACACTCCTCTGCCACGCTTATACAGGGGGTATCTGAACTAAGGTTCTCAGGCTTGCATGACAAACATTTTACCAGCTGAACCAACTCCCAGTACCCTGAAGATAGAGTTTTTTATATCTGTGCCTCATTTTCTTTAATCCAGAAGCAGTATACATTTTTCCAGTGTTTATAATATTCTGCACACAAGAAATAACATTGTGTACCCTTTCCTGAACCAAGTTTACTTCCCTTGGCATTATGTTACAAGATTTCTCAATGCAGATGTAGACTTTTAAGTCTGTGTAATGGTTGCATGAGCATACTGTATCTCCGGTATTCATTCTCTCTCTCTCTGATGGACTTTGTGTTAGTCAGCTTTCTACTACTATAACACATAACCTGAGGAAACAAAGTCAAAAGAGAAAAGGGTTATTTTGGCTCCCGGTTTTCGAAGTTCCAGTCCATGATCAATGGACCCTGTTATTTGGGCCCGTGAGGATGATGTTCAATTGGTGAGAACACATGACAAAGAAGACCATTTGCCTCACAGCCGCCAAGAAACAAACAGGGTGGAGGGGAGCAGTATTACCAAATCCCCTTCAAGGACGCATGCCTCAAAGACCTAAAACTCCCCCTAGGTGCCACCTCTTACCACAGTGCCAAGCTGAGACCAGATCTTATGCTAAGACTTTGAGAGGTTCTTAAGGCCCGCAGGAACATGGGTCCCTTTAGTTTTAGCTCATGTATCCTTGTGGACGCGCCTCCTCATGCACACAGTGCGGGCGCCTGCGTGTGCTTCGGCCTGCAGTGGCTGTGGGCAGTCGGTGCTCATCCCACGAGAGCAGCTCCCATCGCACTGGACCGTGAGCAGAGCAGAGTGGGGCCCGCGTGGTGCCTGGCTGGGCGGGAGCAAGGAGCCTGCAGCCTCCGCTTTCCTCTCTGGGCACCTTGGCCAGTTTGGACTTGCACCTGCTCAGTGCTAGCCTGGCCTAACCCTGGCCTGTCCCGCTGGTTTTCCCCACAGGGATGATGACGCGGTGACGTTCTTCGGTTGTACAGAGGTGGACTCCTCATCCCCCTGTGGTTTCAGCCTGTGCTCATAGGCCCCCCTCTGAGGACCCGCACAAACAGCCTCCCATCCACAGTGCTCCGCGACTGTCTCCTTCCACCTGTGCAGGGGCTCCGCATGCCTTCTCCTGACTATCAGAAATTTGCCTTGCAAATAACTTCCCCAGCCAGTCAGTGGCTTTTCTTTAAATTTTGTTTGCTCTGGAGTTGAAGAAATGGCCCTGAGGGTAAGAGCCCTTTCCATGCAAGCATGAAGGTCGGAGAGAGACTGGAAAAGGGCCTGAGTTCTATCTTCAGCACCCACTGAAAAAGCTGGGTGAGGTCACACACCCGTTACCACAGTCCTATGGAGGTCAGAGATGGAACTACAGGGGCCTGCAGGTCAGCAATCTCACACACACACACACACACACACACACACACACATACACACATACACAATCTCCAGGTTCAGAGAGAATCTGTCTCAAGGAAACAATGTAGAAGTGAGAGGAGTCTGGCCCCTGCACATGGGCACACAGGGCATGTAAATCTGCACACACATATGCATATACCACACATGTGCACACCATGCATACTACACATACATGCCAAAACAACTTTTAAATTTTTTAAAATCATTTATTTATTTATTTAAGAGTGATAGACAGAGAAAGAAATAGGCAGAAAGATATAGAGAGAATAGGCACACCAGGGCCTTCAGCCACTGCAAACGAACTCCCGATGCATGTGCCCCCTTATGTATCTGGCTTACGTGGGTCCTGGGAAATCGAGCCTCCAATGGGGTCCTTAGGCTTCACAGGCAAGCACTTAGCCACTAAGCCATCTCTCCAGCCCCACAACTTTTAAATTTTGTGTGTACTGATTTTTTTTTTTTTTGAAGAATCACTTCTCAGTTGTACCAATGTCTCAACTTTATCAGTGATGTCATTTTTGTGCAACATGGGCTTTTAAATGAACCCTTTCCCTACAATAAAGGTGCATTTCCTTTAAACTGTTTTTTGAGTGTGTGTGTGTTTACTGTTTGTGTGTGTGTGTGTGTGTGTGTTCATTTGTGTAGGGATGCACGTGGGTGTAGGTGTGGGCACATTGGTATGTGTGCAGGTGCACAGGTATGTGTGCATTTGTGGAGGCCGGAAGTCAATGTTGGGCATCTTCCTGAGCCACTTCTGCACCCTCACTGAACACAGAGCTCACGGATTCAGCTTGTCCAACTTGTCACATTGCCCGCGAGGGTTTTCTGCGTCTGCTTCCACGGTGCTGGGGTTCCAGAACACGATGCTGTGCCCGTCTTTTACATAGGCACCGACATTCTGAGCTCAGGTCTTTATTCACAGCAAGTGCTCTACTGACTGAGCCAAAAAGAGTAAATAAGCATGAATGGATAGTATGAAAAAGACACATCAAAATGGTCTAGAAAAAAGAAGTAAGCAAAGAAATTTTAAAAACAAAGCTATTCTGATTCCTTCCCTTGAAAGAGCAGCTTAATAAAAGCAAATGTCCAAATTAGCAACGAAAAGGCAACAAAACCAGAGTGAGACCAGGGTGTTGGTTAACCATCCAGGAGCTGGGATAAAACACTGACCAAAAGCAGCAGATGTCAGGAAAGGGAAAGGCTTGATCTTGGGTAATGGTCTCCAGGGGAAGGTTCATCGCTCCCAGGGCAGACAGACTGAAAGACAGGCAAGCAGGCAGGCAGGCAGGCAGGCATGGAAAGGCAAAGGGTGGCAGAGCAGAGGCTGGGCGTCCCTTCTTGCCAGGGCAGCGGCCAGAAAACAGCCAGACAGAGAGAGAGGGAATGAGCTCAGCTCTGGCAAGGGGGCGGCCGGCCTGTGAGATTCCCAAAGCCCGCCAGGGCGCCAGCCACACATCTCCTGCAGCAAGGCTCCGCCTCCCCAGTTGCCGCCAGCTGGGGACCAAGGCCTTCAGGACACACCAGTCAGTCCACGGGGCACATGTCATTCAAAGTCCCACACAAGGGAAGCACTACCAAACTTGGGCTCAAATTGGGAACCACACAACACCCTGTCCTATCATGACAGCCTCAGAGAAGAATACCAGCCCAGGAAGCTAAAGAGACACCCAACAACGACAAGCAGAAGTCCTGGACTCCAGGCAACTTGAGCAGTCAGAGGAAAGACGGCAGATCTGAGAGAGCCACAGATGATGTAATCTCAGGATGATAAGGTCTCTGAAAGGGTGTGTGTGGCAAATAGAAAAAAAGCCCACCCTATCATATGCAAGAGAAAAATATCGCCTAAAGAATAAATCATTCCTAATTCAGAACACCAAATGTGCAAGTCTTATCCCAGAAAAAAACTCAGACATGCAAATTAACCTGAAATAGGTCAGTTATAAAGGGGTGTGTGGGGCAGACAGGGAAACAGCATCAGATTTCTCTTTTCTAGTGCCCTGGGGCCATGAAATTAATTTCAAATATGCTGAGGGAAATAAAGAATAGTGTACTAAATAAAGCCTGTATTCAAGTGATTTGAGGCAGATCATCCCAAAGTGATCCATCTTAAGAAATACAATCTCCTTAGCTCAACTTTAAAAGAAAACAATCAAACAAAAAGCTACCCACAGAGAAAGGCAGCCAGTGGGAAAATTTAGGAGTGGGATGTTAGGCAAAGCCTCTGTGTGAGCCTTGGACTAGCTTGCACACTATATATATGCTACATCCATGGAAGTTATATTTATAGAACAGAACGTGAACGTCATAGACGGATGTAGAAATAATGCCTAGCTCACATCGGGATCACAGGGAGAGGAGCTGGGCGCAAGGAGAGAAGGCTACCCTTATCTTTCACCACAGGCCCTCAGTTGAAACTGTGTAAAATCAAAACTCGAGTTAAAATCATTATATTTTCCTTAGCCTCTTCCGTTGCCCTTAGAGAGATCTATTATATAATAATCGCATGTGTCATAGTGAAAGAAAAAAGCATGTATCCAAAGACCTAATAATTTTACCTTTACTTTTTTCTTCTGTTAAACTGAAGTGAAGTTAAATATATATATTTATAAGGATTCATTACACTGATTTCACCTCCCATCTGTACTTTCATACAAAGATATTGTTAGACACACGGATGTGGTCACTTTAAGAGGAAAGATGGGCCAGGCACCCACAGCTGAGTGGAAAAGTGAACTTTATCCCCACTATTGCCAGGGACAGTAAGACTACTTTGAATTATGGCCTGGGGTCCTATCTGGTGTTTTCCTGATATCCCCCACCCCTGTCTAGCACCTCCATGGCTCCCAGCATATAGGATGAGTCACATGGCATGGAAGTTTGCCCTTCCATGAAATATAAAAGTAAGAAATGCCCTTGGTTCTTCAGATCTGGAGACCCTCTCTGGCTTCAGGAGCCACCATGTTCATCTATGACATATTAACCTCTACCTAATAAACCTCTCCCCTCAAAAGAAATCCATCTCAGTTAATTTGGGAATTTGAGGTGCCTTTGAGAGCAATGGAGCATTTCTTGGCTCTCATCTGGACTGTAACTCAGGAGTTAGGATGCTAGACATTCATGGAGTCACGCAAAACTTCCACCAAGACATTGGCCTCCAGGTTCTTATCTCATGAATTTTAATGAATGAAATCCACAGAGCATAGAGGGTGATGTTTAGAAAGATTTTATTACAGCGCTTAAGAGAAGGAAAGAAGACAGAGTTCTGCTTAGCAGGACGTGACCCTTGGAAATGGTACCCTCACCCTTGGTGACCCTAATCAGGGTCTTTTGTGGGAATTTCCTGCATGGTGGCTGAGCTGGTCAGTCAAGTCCCCACACCAGGTGGCCAGGAAAGGGAGGAATCCCTCCTACCTTCCTAGGGAATAGAATTTTTCTTTTGGGAAGAGGTTGACCTTCCAGGAATCTTCTGAGACTTCTGACCTCTAGCAAGGTAGAAGCTTTGAGGACTCTTAATAGCTTACATTTTCAAACCAATTTTGACTTATAGCTGTCATGTTAACCTATGAAGACTATTGCCAGCTGGACACGTGGAGCACACCTTAATCCCAGCCCTTGTGAAGCTGAGGTAGGAGGATCACCATGAGTTTGAGGCCAACCTGAAGATACAGAGTGAGTCCAGGTCAGCCTGGAGTAGAGTTGACGCTCTGAAAACAAAACAAAACAAACAAAATTAAAGGCTAAAACTATTACCTCTTTATCTGTACTTTCCTCTTTCAAAAGAGGTTTTCAAAGATTTTTCTTACATCCAATTGTTTATAAAGTGGTTATTTTAAAGGCTTTGTGTCTTTAAGATCTATGTTTTCTGCTTTATTTCTATCTATTCATGTCTTTTAAGGTACAGGTTTAAGACTGAGTACTACATAGTACTATAATGAAAGTAACCAGATTAGTAGTTTAACTTAAACACTAACAAATGGAGCCAGGTGTGATGGTGCACGCCTTTAATCCCAGCACTCAGGAGGCAGAGGTAGGAGGATCACTATGAGTTCAAAGCCACCCTTAGACTACATAGTGAGTTCCATCAGGTAAGCCTGGGCTAAAATGAGACCCTACCTGAAAGAAACAACAACAAAAAGACTAACAAATAGCCGGGCATAGTGGCACATGCCTTCAGCCTTCAATCCCAGCACTTGGGAGGCAGAAGAAGGAGGATCGCTGTGAGTTCAAGGCCATCCTGAGACTACAGAGTGAATTACAGGTCAGCCTGAGCTAGAGTGAGACCCTACCTCAAAAATCCAAAAATAAATAAATAAATAAAAATAAAATAATTTTTTTAAAAGACTAACAATTGATACTGCTAAACAAAAACTACAAAATCTGGCTTTTATTTCATCTGCCCTTATATATTACTGCACACATACACACACACACACACACACACACACACACACACACACACTTATAGTAATATGCTTATGTTTTTATAATGTTTATATAATATCACTTGCCTTGTAAGTTAATGGGTATATAAATTAAATGTGTTAGTGAATCTACATTCCTTTTCATAATATAATTAAAATTTAAACCAAAAAGTATATAGAATTAAGTAGTCTTAGTCAAGACTTCATTTGGTTTGTCATTACCTCAATTTTGAGTCCACAAAGTCCCAGTTGCTTGTAGAAAAGACACTGGCCCTCAGGACATGTTAACTCCTTCTTGCTACTTCAGGACATAGCATTTCATGGATAACTCCCCTCCTGAGAATGTAGACATGCTAGGCTCTGCTGTTGCTACAATCTAAGAGTTTAGTCAATAACTAAAGTCTGCTTTCTGCTTTCCTCAACATGCTTCAACATGCTTACCTACAAGATATGCAGCTTGCTCAAAAAGAAAGAGATACACAGGTAAGAACAGGTGCCTGGTTTTTCTCCTGCTTTCATTATGTCATGAGCTCAAATGTGAATACTCTTTAGCAAAAGCAGTCTCTTTTATAAAAACTTTATTTATTTAGTCATTTATTTGAGAGAGAGAGAGAGAGAATGGCACTCAAGAGTCCCAGCCACTGCAAATGAACTCTAGACACATGTGCCACCACGTGCATCTGACTTATGTGGGTCATGGGGAATTGAACCTGGGTCCTTTGGCTTTGCCAGCAAACATTTTAACTTCTAAGCCATCTCTTCAGCCCAACAAAAGCAGTTTCTAAGTGCTTGTTATTAAGTCTCTAGCAAATTTGTTAATTTAAATTTGGGTTTAAGAAATATATACAAGACTACTATATGTTTTTCCTGTGTTCCAGATATACCTTCCTGGGTATTCATTTTAAAATTTTTGTCTAAATTTTATACCAATAATTATATAGACAGGAACCACCAGGTAAAAATAAATATGAAAGTTATAAAGTTGATTTCTGGTGAAGGAAGTTGAAGAACAGAAACATGCTTTTAGACGAGGAAGGACTTTATATGTTATAATAAACTTTTTCCCAGGGTGAGGGACTGTTCCTAGAGATTAAGATGGACTAGAAGGTTAAGAGATGTTGTTTAAAAAAACAGTGTATGTGTGTGTGTGTGTGTGTGTGTGTGTGTGTGTGTGTGTGTGTCAAGGGCAGGGTTAGAATTAAATTAAAGGAAAGATGGCGTGGTTCTAACTCAGTCAATTATTACTGGGCGTTATTAGCTTTTCTAAGGCTGGCTGGGGAGGGGGGTGCCAGTGGCTGAAGCCCTCACTGCGCAAGCTGGATTCCCGAAACAGGCCTGGCAGGGCCCGTGCGAGAGCCCGCAAGCGTTAGCCGGCCTCGGCAATTCCAGCCCTGTGATGCGGACGGAGAGAGGGGAGGTAAAGGCAGCGGAGTTTCCAGGAAGCTCCTGTATCTCATTCTGCTAATAAAAAGAACGTGGACAACACTGCAATGACTACTATTAGAGTCAAGTTTTCCACTCTGACTATAAAATAATAAACATTTGGCCATGCCCTCAAATCATATAAGTCCTAACTTCCAATGTGGCTGGCCCTTTATTTCTATCCCTGTCAACAAGAATATTTGGCACATGGAAAAAGTCAGTTTTGTTAAAAGACACTGCTGTCTTGTTTTTTCTGCATTATGCCTTTTGATTTTCTTTCAAACTAATTTGGTATAATACTAAGATTAAAAATAAATAAAATCATTAGCCACAAATAAGAGTTGTAAGGGCTAGGAAGATAGCTCAGTGGTTAAAGACACTTGCTTGCAAAGCCTACTGTCCTGGGTTTGATCCCCCAGTATTCATGTAAAACCAGATGCACACTGTGGTATAGGCGTCTGAAGCTCATTGACAGGGACAGGCGGCCCTGGAGTACCGGCAACGTGGGGGTCAGGAAAGTCCTTGAGCCCTAAACTCTAGGTTCTTAACTACTTTTCAGCAAGGAATTGAATAAAATAATATTGAGAAGTATAATTAGTACAGAACCGAGGAAAGGAGAATGAATACACCCATGTGGCTTGAGAGCCCACGAGGTGGCCCTGGGAAAACCATGGGCAGGACAGAAAAGAGAGTTCAAAGAGCTCCTGGCATGTGGAGAAAGAGCCCACGGGGAAGTGAGGGCTAGGGGGCTGTCCAGGAGAAACCCACGGCGGCTGGAGGCTCCCACGTGGACAGGCAGCTCCGGGCCCTTGGCCTCTCTCCCCGCAGAAATGTATTGATAACCCGATGGTGTGGGCTCTGCTTTCTGGCCCAGGTAAGCTGAGGGACAGCTGATTGGTTTGGACCGAGGGCTGTCTCAGGAAGAGGCTAGCCATGACCGCAAGTCCCAGGGGCTGAACTTGTCTAACCACAATATTAGGATTAGATTGACATCCAAGCAGAGACCTCCCTCCCAGGAGACTCCCAGGCTGTTTGTGGAAAAACAGATCTAGGTAAGAGATAAGACCCTGACCAGGCTTTGATCTCTAGCAAATGCAAACTTCCCTGCCTTGTTACTTTCAGGGGCCCAGTCACCCTAACTGCCTGCTCCCTGTCACACTCATTCTCTGTCCACCTCTCTCTCTCTCTCTGAAAATAAATAAATAAAAATATTGTAAATGAAGAGTTATGATACTTTATATAATAAAGACTAATAGTTCCTAAACATTACAGCTAGCTGCTCCATGGAATGTTATAGCTATGAAATCAAACTGGTCTGAAGAAAAGCTAAAATGAGAGGGTAATGAACTCTTTTAAATACTCCTATTATATGTCACACGTAAATGTTATGTCAGAAACAGAGGATAAAACAATATTAAAACCAGGATCGTCATGGCTAATATATTGGACATGATCCGGGAGTTTCTTCCTTACCGGCTTTGCCAGATATTTCTCTCTCCTGAGGACTGCTTTCCTGCCTATTATTCAGCTTCCTCAATATCATACTCTAGAAGTGACCCATCCTGGCGACATGGGACAATGAATAATATTTAAAACTCTGACCGTGTGAAAATGTGATGCTTGCCCCACAGGGACAACTTTGAATTGAAGTTCCCCAAATGAAACTTGTACCTCTTTCAAACAAGGCTGGTTGACCAATTTCTGTGAGTGTAGAGAGACGGAATGTTTCAGGTTCAGAGCCAAATGACCCTGGGCTATCTTTCGTTTCCCTTGCAGGCATTCATTGGCCGCCTCTGTGTCTGACCTAACATCCTTGTGACTATCAGGTAAAACGTTTGTGGAATGTACTAACAGACCACTAGCTTGCATCAACCCAAAGCTAAGAACGTCATCAGATGGCCTCCGAGGCCTATAAGCAGAGAATTGCCCCAATTTGCTGAAACCTGATGTTTCCAACAATGTCTTTGAAGAGTTTTGACTTTTCTCTGTTCTTGAAACTGTTAGCAGGCTGGAACATGAAGTTTGGAGTAACCTAAATCTGTTTTCCTAGGCCATGGCACTCATATTTGACTGTAGAATATGCTATCTCTTATTCCCTTTGAGGTGAAAACGGTTTTTGTTCTGTTAACAATAGTAATGTTACCAGGGAATCGAATTCTCTTTTCAGAGTTCTGAGCCTCATTAATAAAAGAATTCAGAAACAAAATCAGAATAAAGCTCCAAGGCAATTTTCTTTTGTATTTGAGAGAAAAATGACGGGGCAGGCAGGCTGTGAGTCTCGGCAGTTTCTGTGAGGAGGAAGATGGAGAGGAGAAAGACAGAAAATCAGGGCTCCTGAGGTAGGGCCCAGAAGTAGCTGGTTGAGCTATGGAGGTCAGCAAGCATCTGTAGGAGGCTTGGAGGTCCTCAGAAAAACTAAAAAAACAAAAACAAAAAACAAATAAAACCTCACTGTATTGGGCAAGCAAGCTTAGGATTTAGGATTTGGGGCTAACCAAAGAATAGATAGAAAAGGAGGAAAGGGGAAGGTGTATCTCTGAGTTAGAAGATAGAAAAGTGGGCAGGTTTAGCAGAGAGTCTATAAGCAACTGCTTTGACAGAAAGGCTTTTTATGGGTTTAGGTACCTTATCTCATGAAGGAAAGAGGTATTCTTGCCACCTCCTAAGCATGTCTGTAGGTGAGGGGTGGTATCTCAGTCTCATGGCCACAGGCTCAGTTGGATTCATTCTTAAGGGAGATGTTAATCTTGCATCTGTGGTAGGGTTAGAATGTCATGTTCTGGGATTAGACAGAGCTCTCTCTGAAGGCTCCATCTTTTAATGGATCAACTTATCATTGATTCACCTTCTTTGCAGCTCCTGGGATGGCCACACAAATGTATTCCTTGTTACAAACTCTGATGCTCTGATTAAAGAAGGAAAAGGGACTGGAGAGATTGCCCAGTGGTTAAGGCATTTGCCTGCAAAACCTAAGGATCCAGGTTTGATTCCCCAATACCAGATGCAGAAGGTGGTACATATGTCTGGAGTGCATTTGCAGTGGCTAGAGGGCTTGGCATGCCCATTATATACATATATTCTCTCCCAAATAAATAAAATGTAAGAAGAAAGAAAGAAAGAAAGAAAGAAAGAAAGAAAGAAAGAAAGAAAGAAAGAAAGAAAGAAGGAGAAAGATAGGCTAAAAGAATGCCATGTCTCCACCCAGGGCCAGAGGTAAAACTCAAATTTTCTTTTGACCAGGAGAAAGCAGCTTTCTCTTAACAAAGCTCTATATACCTCCACCACCCTCCCTTTACCAGGGAAGGGAAGGTGGGGTTCAAAGCTGATCATGAGGGAGGGATCCATCCTCAATGTCCTCCAAGCCTGGTCATTGCACTTTGGTGGCCGGGGAACAGAGGGAAAAATGTCAGGGAGAAATGAGGTGGCAGGCCGGCAGGGCAGGCATAGAACTTGGAGGAATCTTTTTTTTTTTTTTTTAATTTTTTAAACTTTATTTATTTGGAAGGAGAGAGACAGAGAGAGAGAGAGAGAATGGGCACGCCAGGGCCTCCAGCCACTGCAAACAAATTCCAGACGCGTGCGCCCCCTTGTGCATCTGGCTAACATGGGTCCTGGGGAATCAAGCCTCAAACTGGGGTCATTAGGCTTCACAGGTGAGCGCTTAACCACTGAGCCATCTCTCCAGCCCATGGGGGATTCTTGAGAGATGGTGGGTCCAGGATTCTGGGTTGAGGGAATATGGTTTTAACAAATTTCATTGTCTATTTTCATAAATATACAGTGTATTTGATCATAATCCCCTCCTAGCATGTCCTTTTGCCCCCTCCTCTATCCCCTTTCACTGAACCCCTCTTCTTTCTAAGTTGCCCCTCTTCGCGTTTGATGTCTTTTCTTTGTCCTTCTCTGTCACCCATGATGGAATGTTAAAGCCTCTGTATTGTGCAGGTAGCCATTGCCACTGTGAGGTCATGAACGCAGTGGCCACTTCTTGTCCTGTTGACGGCATTCCTCCCCAGCCTATGGCTCTTGCATTCTTTCCATCCATCTTCTACGATGTCCCTGCGCTTTGAAGAGCGTGATAGAGATGTCTTACTTTCCACCGAGCCCTCAACTGTCACTGATTCTCAGCGCTCTGGTGAGTTTTGAGGCCCCCCCCCCCCCCGCCATCACTGCCAACTGCAAAAGGAAACTTAAGCCGAGAGCAGGCCTCTGCTACAGTGGTCAGCGCAGGCTTCTGTGACACTCAGTGAGTGTGACCAGGCGCTGGCTGACCGAGTCCATGTGGAGAAGAGAAGCTGTAGCAGAAATCATTTACATTAGCTTGCTTGCTAAGTCACTGAATCATTTGTGATGATGATGACAAATCCTACCTCAATGACTTGTTTATTTAGGGGGTCCATCTAATCTTCATTAGGAGATATTGTCCAATACATCACTGTTTAACATTTAATTGTAAGATCATTTTTCATACTGAAATAACGCTGTAAATATCACATGGTTCTGTTAAGATTTATGATAATATTAAAGTAGCAGTTGTCACTGTGACTAGGTATGTCCTTACTTAAAAAATTGTTTTCCAAGAGACATAATGTCCGCCAGAAGAAATGCATCATATAATTCAATTTTGTGTGGGCAAAACTTTCCCGATGCACACATGCTCTAGTAGCTTGTTGAAGCCAGTAACAGCAACAACAACAAAATATCTCGTTGGTAACACCAAGTATGTAAGCTGTGTGCACAATTGCAAGGGTGTCTGAGTCTGTTTTCAATTTACATAACCAAATACCACAGAGTGGTTAATTATATACATAGCAAATTTATCTGGCTCCCGGTTTTGGTGGCTGGGAGGTCCCAGAGCTTGCCAGGGGCATCTGCTAAGCATCTGGGAATAGGCTTCCTGTTGGAACGTGGCATGGGCAAGGGTACTACATGATGAGAGAGAGCTCATGTTTCTCTTCCTCTTCTATCTGCTTATGTGTGGTATGTGGGTATGTGTGTGCATGTGCACACATGTGCATGTATGTGGGCACATGGGTGTGTAAGCATGTGCTTGTGTTTGTGCATGGCAGAGGTCAATGTTGGATGCTTTTCTCAATCTCCCTCTACTTTGTATTTTGAAACAGGTCCTCACGGTGAGTGGAGAGGAGACTCACTGACTAGGCCAGACTGCATGAGCGGTAACCCTAGAGACCCTCCTCTCCCCACCTTCCCAACACCAGGATTAAAGGTGCGCGGCACCACAGCTGGCCTTCACGTGGGGGTTAGGGTTCTGGAGCTCGGGTCCTCACACGTGCATAACAAGTGCTTCACTCACTGAGCCGTCTTTCTATCCCCTCTCTTTCTCTTCTTACAAAGCCCCTGATTACATCTTGGAGCTCCACCCTCACAACTTCCTCTAAACTTATTCCCCACGCAAAGCCCCCACCTCCAAATACCACCACTGTATGCATTTGGAAATCAGTTTGCCTAATGACGCATTTTCAGACACATGTGAACTTGTAAGACAGGTGAGGAGTTCAGGATTTCGGAGAGGAGACAGAGTCTCAAAAAGCAACTTAAAACTTTCAAACACTGACATCCCAGAAAGCACTCCTCATCTCTTTTCACTGCTTAGTAAAAATGAACAAAAAGAGCTGCTTGGGGCTTTAAACTGGCCACAAAGCTAGAAACTAAATATATGTCAATAAATACAGTGAGCCACCCCTTCTTGACCCAAGCTAACAAGATCTAGAAGGTAAACACCACATAGTAAATTTGGGTAGATATCTCCCATCTCAAACATCTGTCCCAAGTTTAGGTCTGCGAACTAAGCTCCCAGTTAGGAACTTAATTAGTCAATTGACCAATTAGAACTTCGGTAATGGTGCATAGAGGGAAATGTTACTGGTTCAGATCCAGATCCAACTTACCTTGGGCAACTTTTAATCTCCTTAATAGCTATTCACTGCACACCTGTGTCTGACCTAACATCTTGGTGACTATCAGGTTAAGTTTGGTGTGCTTTTTTTGTTAATTTATTTTATTTCATTATTTACTTATGTGTGAAAGAGAGAGAAGCAGATAGAGAACTGGCATGCCACGGCCTTCCTGCAGCAAACGCACTCCAGATCCATGTGTCACCTTGTGCATCTGGCTTATGTGGGTCCTGGGGAATCGAACCTGGGTCCTTTGTCTTTGCAGGCAAATGTCTTAACTGCTAAGCCACCTCTCTAGTCCATGGTTAAGCATTTTTAAGTAGACCGTAGACCACTAGCTTTCACCAACTCAAAGGCTAAGAATACCGTCACAGAGCCTCTGGGTCTGTCGCCAGCTTTCCCTACTTGGCTATACCCTGCCTACTTGATGTTCCCACCAATGTGTCTAAAGACTGTCTTGGTTTATGACTTTCTTTGCTACTATAAAAACTTTGTTACTATAAAAACTTCATAAAGCTGTTTCCATGTTGAGGCATGGAACTTGGGATAATCTAAATCTGTTTTTCTTGGCCATGGTCACTTGTATTTGGCTCCAGAATAAACTATCTTTTATTCCATTTGAGGTGAAAAGTGTGTGTGTGTGTGTGTGTGTGTGTGTGTGTGTGTTTCATTAACAGGCCAAACAAAACAGCCATTATCTGACCCAGCAGTAATGATTCTTTTTCTTTAAAAAAAAAATCTTTATTTTTATTTTATTTGAGAGAGAGAGAGACAGAAGCAAAGAGAGGGAGAGAGACAATGGGTGTGCCAGGGCCTCCAGCCACTGCAAACCACATTGTGCATCTGGCTTACATGGCTACTGGGGAATCGAACTGAGGTCCTTTGCATTTGCAGGCAAATGCTTTAACTGCTAAGCCATCTGTCCAGCCCTAATTATTCTTTCTTTGATTGACCAAGAAGATGACTTAGCTGGCAAAGTGACGTGATGCAAGTGCAAAGACCTGAGTTTGAATCCCCAGTACCCACACAAAGTCTGGATGTGGTAGTGGTTCGTGTAGCAGAATCAATTTGCACACCATCCAACAAGGCTGCTGGGCCCAGTCTCTGAGAATCTTATTCAGTGTGGGTCAGCTGAGGGCTGACAGTCAGTCCTTCTAACAGGCTCCTACATGGCGCCGTCACCTTGTTAGCCCAGAGGCCACCCCTCGAAGCCACTGGGCTGAGAAGGAGCATGTCTCAGTCCTGGGCTCCAGGAGACCCAGTGATGTTTGCTTTCAGGTCACCATGACCATAGTATTAGATCTCTCTGATCACCATTTTCCTCCCTCATTCAATCAAAATTAGCTTTCATGGGCTGGAGAGATGGCTTAGTGGTTACATGCATGCCTGTGAAGCCTAAGGACCCCTGTTCAAGGCTCGATTCCCCCGGACCCACATCAGCCAGATGCACAAGCGGGTGCACACATCTGGAGTTCCTTTACAGTGGCTGGAGGCCCTGGCGTGCCCATTCATTCTCACTCTCTCTCCCTCTTTCTCTCTGTCTGTCACTTTCAAATAAACAAATAAAAATTTTAAAAAATAGCTTTCGTGATATTTGTCAGGATTGACTGAGATTATGTGAAAGGCAGGCAGGTTCACTTGTTTAATCAGTGGTCAGGATTTGGCCCACTCTCATTGAAAATCTGACCCTACTAAACATTTGCCTTTTAGGGAAGCAATATGAGAATGAGGAAATGTCTTTGCATGTAATCCTTTGTTCAAGGTTTATTTTGCATGGATGTGTGGTGTGTGTGTATGCATGTGTGTATACATGTATGGGGGTGAAGGAGGCGTCTGTGGGTGTGGAGGCCACAGGTGGACACCAGGTGTCTCAATCATTCCCTGACTTTCCCAAGGCAGGTCTGTCACCCCAGCCCACAGCGCACTCTTTCTGCTAGTCAAAGCCAGGCACCTCCCCCAGGATTGCCTGTGTGGCAGTTCAGTTTCCTCCCGGTTGCTGAAACAAAGCACCGACCAGAAGCGGCAGGTGGGAGGAAAGTTCTTATTTCACCTTACAGTCTCTAGGGGAGGCTTTTGTTTTTGTTTTTGTTTTCTCTTTCTCTTTTTCTTTAAAAGGCGTGTACCACCACACCTGGCTCAGGAGGCAGATCTTACATGCCAAGAAGATGGGTGACCCCTGGTTCTCTCTGGGGGATAAACCATTCGTTTAAGCAATTCTATGGCCCTGTAGCCTCCCCTTGCCTGACACAGGGAGAAGCAGGCATTGCACCTGGTACTTGAAAGGCTTTCTTCAGGCAAGGGGACCATGGCAAAGATTGCAGTGAAGCATTTGGGTCATTGATGTAAGGTAGTACATTACATACATTTCAACATCAGGACTTCCTCCTAAGTGTGCGTAGTTAATGATGCTGCACACACAGCTTACCACCTTACAAAGCCGGCATAAGATGAATCATAAAACTAACTGCAAAATGCAAAAATTCTAGGAATTTCGAGGTGATATTATTTTGGTAATTATTTTCTATTTCACACTAAAAAGCATAATCTCTGTATGAACAAATGGATAATGTGGAATTTATTAAAAGTAAAAAAAACAAAACAAAACATTGTGTTCTTTGAAAGACATAGATAAAGGAGTAAACATATAGCTCAGACCAGAGACCAGAGAAAATATTTATGCACCCCACTTGTAACACAGAACATATGGCTGATATTACAAAGGATTCTTAAAATTTGGCCATATAAAAGTGGCAACATAATAAATAAATTTAGGAAAGATCTCAACTGACACACCACCCAAGAAGCCAAACATCAGAAAGGAGCATGTAGAAAATCCTCAATAGTATTTTTCATTAAAGAAAACAAAACATTGAGAAACCACCATGCCTGTAATAGAATGTCTAAAATTTTAAAAAGGTTTTTAAAAACCTGACCATAGCAGTTGCTGGCTTGCTAAGGAGCAATAAGAATTCTTGGGAGCTGGAGAGATGGCTTAGTGGTTAAGCGCTTGCCTGTGAAGCCTAAGGACCCCGGTTCGAGGCTTGGTTCCCCAGGTCCCACGTTAGCCAGATGCACAAGGGGGCGCACGCATCTGGAGTTCGTTTGCAGAGGCTGGAAGCCCTGGCGCGCCCATTCTCTCTCTCTCCCTCTATCTGTCTTTCTCTCTGTGTCTGTCGCTCTCAAATAAATAAGTAAATAAATAAAATTAAAAAAAAAAAATTCTTGGGGCTGGAAAGAAGGCTGGATGGATAAAGCGCTGGCTGCGGAAGTGTGAGTGCCTGAATTCTGACTCCTAGAATCCACGTAACGCTGGGTGTACTTTCCTTTGTAATCACAGCCCTCATACCATGAGATGGAAGGCAGAGACAGGAGGATCTGGTGTTTGCTGTGGGAACAAAATACGCTGCCTCAAACACTGTGGAAGGCGAGGACTGGTGCTCAGGGTTGGCCTCTGACCTACACACACACACACACACACACACACACAATACTTAAGAAAAGAATTCTTTTTATTTTAAAGATTTTTAAAATTTATTTTATTTATTTGTTTATTTCAGAGAGAAAAAGGCAAATAGAGAGGGAATGGGTGTGCCAGGGCCCATAATCCTTGTAAATGAACTCTAGTTGCATGTGCCACCTTGTGCATCTGGCTTACGTGAGTACCAGGGAATAGAACCTGGATCCTTAGGCTGTGCAGGCAAGTGTCTTCACAGCTGAGCCATCTTTCTAGCTCCTAAGAAAAGACTTCTCATTCACTGATCATGGCAATGCCAAACGTTGCAGTTATAGTTAGATGGAAGATGGCCTAGCACTAAAGATAGTTTCCCCGTATATATTGCTTTACTGTGGCTGCTATGCAGCAAATCATTACATATTTAGTAACAACAGAAATGTATCCCTTCACAGTTTTGGAGGTTAGAATTGCAAAGTCAATATGGACTGGCTTGCATCGCTCGGTGCTCTGGAAGGGCTGCCCACCGGGTGTTCTAGGAAAGCTCATGCCCGGCCCTTTCCTCACTCAAAGACTGCAGCCCTCAGCCCTCTCGCCCTCAAAGTCAGCAGAGTGGCGTTTTCACATTGGTCATGCCATCTTCTACCCTGATGCATCTGTCTCTCTATGCTGCGGGGACAAAACACCTGACCAGAAGCAGTTTATAACAGAAGGGTTTAATCCAGTTTATAGCTTCAAAGGACAGTTTCATCATGGGGTGGGGGGGAGGAAGAAAAAAAAGAGAGACAGCAAGAGAAAGAGAAAGAGAGAGAGGAAGGAGAAGGGACTGCTTTTGGGGCTGGGTTTTAACTCCACAGGGTCTGCCTCTGTTGACACATTCCTTCAGCAAAGCTTTACCTCCTAATGGTTCCACAGCCTTCCTGAACAGCACCACCAGCCGGAGATTACAGATCCAAACACATGAGCCTATGACGCCATCTTACACTGAACTTCTCACACTTGTGGTCAGTTCTGCCTGTGTTCTCCCTTCTAAGGACTTGTGGTCACATCATCACATCTAGATCATCCAGAGTGACCTCCATTTCACAATCTTTAACTTTACCACATCTGGGTATTCCCAAGTTAGAGCAATGAAGACTTAAACATCTTTGAGGACCTCTCCTCACACATCATGTGATCCAGGAATTGCACATACCTGTTTACCTAGTTGATTTCACAACCTTATCCACACAACAAACTGCAAAAGGATGTTTATAGCAGCTGCATCCTAATTCCCCCAAACAAGAAGGCATAGTTATTCCATTTGATATTAGAGAAAAAACTCATGGTCTATCCGTCTGATGCAATCCTGCCAGCAATAAAAAGGGAAGGAGCTACCACGTGTCATGAAGGCAGGATGAGTCTTGGCCGACACTTACGTCTCTTGGCAGAGTTGGAGTCAAGGTGCTGCAGGCATGTTTTTGTTTATTTGGTGTGATGCACTCTTAACACACACACATAGTGAACTGATCGTGGTCTTCATACTTTCAGGGAGAAGAACAGTCAATAGGAGATGAATAATAAGTTTTTATGAGGCTACGGAAATGGCTCAGTGGTTAAAGGTGTTTGTTTACAAAGCTTGCTAGCCCAAGTGTGATTCCTCAGAACCCATGAAAGCCAGACGCACAAAGAGGGGCACGTACCTGGAATTAGTTTGCAGTGCCAAGATCCTAATTCTTCTCTCCCCTCCTCTCCTTTTATCTTCTCCCTCTTAACCTCTCTCTCTCTCTCTCTCTCTCTCTCTCTCTCTATCTATCTATCTATCTATCTATCTCTATCTCTCTCAAATAAATACATTTTTAAAACATTTTTATTAGGATCATGAAATTATTCTGGTTGCCCCTTTATGATGGACATGTAACACCAAACAATTTTCAAACTCAAAGTATTTATAGCTGAAAGTGTAAACGTTTATGTCTGATAATTCTTGTTTTAAATTAGAAAGTTAGCACATCCTAGGATGAAATGTAGAATGTTTCAAAATAATCTAATTTCTACTACTGAAGAGGATGTGGGAAAAGCTCCGAATCTAGGTAACTTTGGAGATGTGTAGTCAGTAAGCTAAAGGTGAAAGGAACTGTGGAAGAGCCACATATATAAATTTAAAATTTAATCTTTGGTTCTATTTCACCCTTTATTTGGAATACAGGGCAGCATACCAGTTTCAGATAGTAACCCAACAGTGACAAAGTGTTGACACTAGGAATGCCCTGAAGTCAGGGAGTAAGTGGGTTCCAGTTAGGGTGCAGGAGAGAAGAGGTGCAAGATTGTCTCCAAAGGAGAAGAGAGAACCACAGAGCCTGGCTTCAACTCACTAAGTGCAATCCTGGCCAGCCACCTGTGACCTTCATCACAGCAAGTCAGGACTCCAGTGGTTCAAAGGAATTTTAGGTCCAAGAGAGGAAGCGACTCCGGACTTAATTGATCTGGATGAGTACTGGTCTGTCCATTCATGAGGTGGCAGCATCTTCAGAGCAACTGTGGAGGAAGGGCCCCGCATGGGCTCCCAGTACCTATCAGGGCTCAGAGACTGGTACGTGTAAGTCCTGCCCGACCACTTCGCGCTGCTCCACGAAGACCACCTGTACACACAGATGACATGCCCGTCATGGCTGCAGCTGCTACCATGCCGAGGTCATTTCCGCCCCTCGTGGTTTCTCAATGATAACACCAAATGTGCTATACAGTGAAGCCAGAGATCCTACAGTATTAGCCCAAAGGGCTCCTTGCCTAGTCACCGTATTCAAAATCTGTGCATTTACTCGTTTGGATGAGGCAGGTTCTGGGTTTCCTTCAATCCTAGCCGAGACTGTTCAGTGCCCCCATGACGCCCCTGTCACACGACATCCGCCTATGGTAAGGAAGGCTAGTTCACACCTTCTTGGGGTTTAGTAGCTCCAGTTGGCAAAGTAAACCCGTCTGTATCTTGAACAAGATTTCGTGGATCCACATTTAAATAAAGAGACAGAGGGTTCATACCTGTTAGCAGGACTCTGGCCCAGTCAGCGTGTGAATGACCTGCTCTCCCCACTCGACATAACATAAGTGTACCTAGGAGAAGCTGAAGTAGGTCTGGGGTCTGAAGGAAGAACTTGCAATGCCCCTCTTGCATATGTATGTGTTGTTTAAATGCTCACTGCCTTTTAAAAGAATGTCAATACAATTTAAAGCTCTTTTCAAAAGAAACATGTAAACCCCTCTGTGGTAGTTGGAATATGTGTCCCCCATAGACTCAGGCATTTTACTAAGGCTTCCAACTTGGGTTTCTAGCTATGTGTTTGGAAGAGGTGTCACTGTGGGTGGATCCTGGGGTCTAAGGTGTCTTTGGGGACAGATATGACTTCCAGCCCGAAGGCATGCGAACCAGTCTGAGCTCTGCCAGGGCCCCTATTGCTTGCCACGGGAATGCTTGCTTGCTGAGGTGCTGGCTGTGTGGTGGTGTCTCTCTGCCTGGAGATATGAAAGGGAGACAGCTTCTTTTTACCATTGATGGAATCTCGAAACGTGAAATAAACCCTTCTTCCTATAAACTGTGTCCAGTTTGGATGTTCATCCCAGCAACATGAAGCTGACTATAATACCCTCCTACCACCCTATTTTGTCCACCAAACCCTCATTTTTCCCTACTATTTCCTCTTATATGTTGATGGCTCTCATATTTTGCCTACCTCCATCACCTATGGCAACCTGTTGGTGGGCCCAATATTATGCAGGTGTTGTGCAGATGACAGCGACCACTGTGAAGTCACGAATACAAGGATCATCGTATGGGAAGACAGCATCCCAAAGCACTCCTCCCCATCCTTTGTCTCTTACATTCTTTCCATCACACCCCCTATAATTGTCACTGTAATGGTCTCTATCCCACTGAGGGTGAGATAGAGATTTTTTCATTTAGGGCTGAACACTCAACTGTCACTTCTTCTCAGCACTTGGATGAGTTTTGAGTCTCTCCAACCATCACCACCATTTGAAAAAAAGAAAATACTTTTCTAACTAAAAGTGAGAGCCAGACTAATGCATATGCATAAACATAAGTATGTGTGAGGCAATTTGGTAGGCATAACACATCCATGTAATCAAACAACAGTAACAACTTTCTCTCTAGAGTCGGTGGTCTTCCCAGTCATAGGATTTTGACTAGGTTTTCATTGTCAGGCATAAATTCCATCCCATGATGCTGGGCTCAAATTGCAATTTTTGTCCCCACAGTGAGGAATAAACTGATACAGGCATGTGTTGCCATGCTCATCTGTTTTATGTGGGTGCTGGAGATCCAAACTCAGGTCCTCAGGCATGTATGGCAAGCATGATGCCATCTTTCTAACCCATAGACAAATCTCATGTGTTTTATGAAGGCAGATGCAGCCTAGCTTCCCACTCCGCATATCCAAAATGTGGCTAGTGGCATCCTTTCAAGAAGTACTGAAAGCATTGTAATCTCATAGACCCTCTGTAGCCAACGGATAGACTGATTTCCATGGCAACAAGCCATGTCCATAGAGTGAGGCTACGGTATAGTGAGAGAAAAATGTCCTTTCCTCCCTGAAACTATGGTCTTTCTCCCAAAGCAGGGCAGGAACAGGAAGCTGGCGTCACAACCTTACATCAGCAGAGAGGAAGCAGCTAGGGAAAGTTATAAGTACAGTCTAATCACAAGAATAACAAACAAATCCCAGCTTACCAGGTCATGACCAGAACTCCTAAAACCTCTCCATGCCATCAAAAACAAGATGTGCCTGAAACCTCATCACAGGTGGATGGAGCGTTGGCTCGCTGGACAGCCATGTGTGCTGTTCTGGATGGGATTCTGGGAAAGTAAGGTAAACTCAGGGAAGCTGAGTGTAGACTTCGCTGATAAAGATGTGTCAACTGCGCTTCCTTACTTGTGAAAAGTTCTCATGCTAATTTTAACATTAAGAGCAAGGGAATTTGATCTGTGTTATATGGGAATGTTCTGTCACACTTTTCTAATCTAGTGTAAAATGATTTTTATAATAGGTTTTTCTAAAAAACTTTGTGCACCCTTGGGAATTCTGGGCTATTCCTATTTGTCTGGGATAATTGCCTTCCTTGGAAAGGTATACTGGATTCCACATTTCCACAGTTTCCCAGGTGGATCTCCCAGCTGCTGAGAGCTTCATTACTGCAGTAAATGTCTGTGTTCAGCAATCTGCCCTCTCCATGGAAGACCAAACCAGCCCAAGAACGTAATTAAAAGTCTGCATGCGAGGAACTCAGCAGGACTGATGGCAAGGACACTTCAACATCCTGTGTCCAGGGCGACACACAGGGAGTGCCACATTACCCTTGGGAATGCAAGCTTCCTTCTTCTGCCGGCTACGAAATGGTGAAGTGATGCACGTCAGGCATGTACGCACACACGCATGTTCTGTAAAGGAGGTGCTTTCTGGGATGAGATGCTTCATTTTCTCTGCTTTCAAGTTTTGCTCCCTGCTTTTTGCTTCTGGTAGTTTTTCTAACTATGCCTGGCTGTAGAAATTCTTCGGTTTATTGTACTTGAAGTTTGACTAAAGAAGAAAGAAAATACCTCAGTAGACACATAGGAAGAGATTGGAACAATTATCACACTTCCCCTCTCTCTCTCTTGTACAAGTAAGATATTAAAATATTCTTTAAAAACCCACAGAACAAATAAAATCCCAAGACTAGATGAATAATACCAAGTACTAAAAATGTGTCTAGAAGCAGACACATTCCCTAACTTATCCTGATGCCAGAAACACAGTAGTCACAAGGTCAAAAGATGTCATGAAGGAAGGAACTAGAGTTCAGAATCCCTGTGAATTTAGATGCAAACCTCCTGACAAAACACTGGAGCTCAGTTAGTAGAAAGCTCACCTAACACTTATGAAGACCTGGCTTTGATTCCCAGCATAACAAAAACCAGGTTGGTGGTGCACACCAGTAAACCCTGCACCTGAGAGGCAGAGGCAGGATGAATGATCAGAAGTTCAAGGTCATCTTCACCTATATAGTGAGCTTGGGGACAGCCTAGACTACATGAGATTCTTTATTAAACCACCTCCCTAAAATACTCTAGTAAAAGTAATTCCAGAGGGCTGGAGAGATGGCTTAGTGGTTAAGGGCTAGCTTGTGAAGCCTAAGGACCCCAGTTTAAGGCTTGATTTCCCAGTATTCATGTAAGCCAGATGCACAAGGTGGCACATGCATCTGGAGTTCATTTGCAGGGGCTAGAGGCCCTGATGTGCCCATTCTCTCTCTTTCTCTTTCTCTCTCTCTCTCTGTCTGTCTCTCTTTCCATCTTTGTCTGCCTGTCACTCTCAAATAAATAAATAAAAATAAACTAATTCAGCAGGATACTAAAGGATTATTTTCTTTAAAAATGTATTTTATTTATTTATTTGTGTGGAAGCAGAGAAAGAGAGAACACTAGGGCCTCCAGCTGCTGCAAATGAAGTCCAGATGACATGTGCCACTTTGTGCATCTGGCTTCACATGGGTCCTGCGGAATCAAGCCTGGGTTGTTAGGCTTTGCACAGGCAAGTGCCGTAACCATTGCACAATCTCTCCAGCCCACAAAGCAACTCGTTTTATGAAAACCCATCTGAATAACGATTGAAAGTGTAGCTTAATGATAAAAATCTTAGTGAGCACATGCAAGAATCTGGCTCCATCCCTAGCACTTGCTGGTCCCTGCCTATCCCATGCCTTGCCACATCGGGGCTAAGTCCCTCTGTCTCACTGGCCCCTTTGCGGGCTTCTAGGCAGGAGCACGTCAGCTAGAGTAAAGCAGGCTTCTTTCTTCAGCTAGATTTGGTTCTTCAGAAGAGAATGTTCTAGAATCTCTGTTAGCTTGCTTCTCATTCTAGGACTATGGAATGGCATAAAAGAAAATAAATGCTTAAAAGAGATGAGACATTTGTTTTAAAGGAAGACCAGAGGAGCTGAGCCCTGGCTCTAACTGACAAGAGCTGTGAGGCCATGTGAGGGTTTACCCATATGACAGCCAATTTCACCTACTCACCAGGAGCTTTCTCTGTGTTAGGGAGACAAAACCACTTTTGCTCAATAACAGGAAACTTCTACTGTCCGGCAACATGGGCCTGCTGTCCCCAAAGCTCATACTCTCTTCAGCACCCTTTTCTCAGCCAAAGTCTTTCACCCCTCATGCACTGGCTATCCTGAGAGGTTGTAAGTTTAAGCTTCATGCTGTGACATGACAAAACCTCATGCTGATGTGGGACTAGATCTCCGGCCAGGCCCATGAACCGCAACTTTGAGTCCTTGTAAAAATTACCAAATAATTGAAAAACACAGACACAGAGAAGTGTGAGTTATGAGAATTTATTAAGGATAGTGTGAAAACAGGAGAGTAGAAAATAGGTAGGAAAGAGACAGTCCTTCCCCCTCTTAGTAGTTCTGGGAGAGAAAAGGACCAAGAAATAATTTCCCTCACAAGCTCTTGGGGAAGAGAGAGAGAAGTGTTTCAGGCTCATTTATGTCAATCAGATATCCAATTAGCATGAGCCTCATCACAGGCTCAGGTGTGTGGTAATGAACTTGGTCAGCCGGTGGAATATTGACTTAGGAAGGCTCGCCCAAGGAGGCTAATCCCACAAAAATTGGGGAAGAAACAGAAAATTTTTGTTGCTGAGGAATTGTTGCCTTCAGCCATCTTGGATGAAACTGAAGCAGATGCGAGTTCTAGTCCCGCCAGGACACTCAAGGCAGCATCCATGTTTCTGGGAACCAGTCTCAATTTGTCTCCATCCACTTGGGAGGCAAGTTATCACTTTGTCCAATGCATCCATATTATATACACTGTCCACCCAATAGTTACTTAGAAGTTAGTACAATAGCTGCTTGGAAGCTACTTGTGTCCAAGTCACAAGAGTGCTGATGCTGAAAAATTGGTTGTGCCAAGAGAAGCCACAAGGAACTTCCTTTTAGTGAACAGGTGAAAGTTTTCAATGAGCAAAGAAGTTCTAGGGTTGTTAAGATCTAAGACAGTTACTGTTTTTAACCTTTTACTGTGCCTCATCTACAAATTAAACTTTCTTAGAGGTTGTATGTGTAAGATAAACATGGTGTGTGAAGGATTTGGTATTGCTGAGGTCCTGGGCATCTACTGTGGGTGTGAAATACATCCCATATGGATAAGGAGAGATACCTGTGTGCTCTGGATTCACACACAGCATCTATGCAAGAGGGCAGCACTGTGAAGCTCCATGGAGAGAAAATGAGACACGCTCAGGGCTCTAGAGAAAAGTCTGACAGACATGGTACAGGGAGAGTGAAAACAAGGTGGTGGTTGGAGGGAAAAAACAGAATACAGCTAAGGAGACTCCTTGTGAAGGGGCAGTTTTTCAAGGACTTTTGTGTTTCTTTTTAAGTGTTTATTTCATTGTGATGTTTATTACTATTTTCCTGCACTGTAGATATTCGTAAATGTCCTCCTGTGGAAGGTAAATTCTTGGAGGCTGGTACTTCCTGTCATTTGAATGTCTTCTCATTTTACAATTCCTGACACACTAGGGAGCCCAGCAAAAAATTTGTAAAGGAGTAAAAAATAAATGGCATCAGGAATTATTTTCTTTCAGTCTCCTTCTAGTTTCCCCTTAACCCAAGCATCACGAAGCCTTAGAAAACTATGCAGTGGGCATTTGATACAAAAAGGGCCAGAAGCGACCCTGACCAAGTAGAACGCATATTGGAAAACATTGCCAACTCTGCCATTCCAACCTAAACATGGCAAAGGACATGGCCTCTGAAGACACTAATTAAATCGAGGTCCATTTTTGATATGTTAATTTCCTTTTTAACATATTTACTTTTTATGTATTTAAGAGAGAGAGGAGGAGATAAAGAGGATGAATGGGCAAGCCAGGGCCTCTGCCACTGCACACAAGTTGCAGATACATGCATCGCTTTGCATCTGGCTTTATGTGGAACTCAGGCCACCAGCCTTTGCAAGCAAGCTCCTTTAACTGCTGATCCATCTCTCCAGCCCTTATTTTAATTTTTAAATCCTCAGTTCTCAAGCCCTGGCCTGGGTGGGCTTCAGTTTTCTGGCAACCTACCATATCAATGTGTTCTCTGAGAAGTTAGGAGGTTGTGCCTGGGAGCAGAGCTCTGTGGTTGATTAGTAATGTCTGCCACGGTCACATGTGAAGAGGGTGGGGCCTCAATCTGAAAACTACAGACCAAGCAATTTTGTTAAAAAAGGCTTATTCAGGAAGTGGGTCACCACATTCCTTAAGGAACTACCCAGCCATTATCCCTTCTTTGCCTAACAATGCCTCAGGTCTAGGTGTCCTGCCCCCTTTATCTCTCAGGTCACCTGGTCACTTCCGATCTCACACCCTAGCTATTTGAAATGGCTAATGCAAAGAACAAAGTCCCCTTCCTCGCCTTCCTCCAACCGAAGATACCCTATATAGTGCACTATCTGGAATCTCAGGTTGACTGTGCTCGCTCTTGAGAGTCAGTCCTGGAAGCTCATGTTTTTCCAGAAAAAAAGCTTCCATCTCTGCCTCAGAGTGGTCTCCATGGTCTTGGTCACTCCCGAACTTCACATCTAGTTTCCACAACAGGTGTCCAGGCATTCTTTAGAACTATCTTTCAGGAATCTTAATCTTCCAGGAAGGGGAGTCTTGTTATTTATATTCCCAGGAAAGGAAATAATCCACCTGACCTCCAGCACGGTAGAGGGTGTGGGGATGCCTTTAGTGAGAAAAGAGGTCAGGGAGAGCCTGAATCTCTCCTGACATGCTCTTCTCTTCTTCAGACACTTTTAGCTTATATATATATATATATATATATATATATATTTTTTTTTTTTTTTTTTTTTGCGGGGAGAGGGGGAGATTGTTTCCTAAACTGCCTTAGAAATATGAACTGAATAAGTACCCTTTTAAAAATTATTTATTTACCAGAGAGAGGAAGAGAGAAAGCATGCATGTGTGCGTGCACACGCACCTGCAAAAGAGACAGAGAGCGAAATGGGCACACTAGAGCCTCTAACTACTGCAAACAAACTCCTGATGCATGTGCCACCTTGTGCATCTGGCTTATGTGGGACCTGTGGAATCAAACCTGGGTCCTTAGGCTTTAGAGGCAAGTGCCTTAACTGTAATGTCATCTCTCTAGACCCTGAATAAGCCTTTTTTAACAAAATTGCTTGGTCTGTAGTTTTCAGATTGAGGCCCCACCCTCTTCACATGTGACCGTGGCAGACATTACTAATCAACCACAGAGCTCTGCTCCCAGGCACAACCTCCTAACTTCTCAGAGAACACATTGATATGGTAGGTTGCCAGAAAACTGAAGCCCACCCAGGCCAGGGCTTGAGAACTGAGGATTTAAAAATTAAAATAAGGGCTGGAGAGATGGATCAGCAGTTAAAGGAGCTTGCTTGCAAAGGCTGGTGGCCTGAGTTCCACATAAAGCCAGATGCAAAGCGATGCATGTATCTGCAACTTGTGTGCAGTGGCAGAGGCCCTGGCCTGCCCATTCATCCTCTTTATCTCCTCCTCTCTCTCTTAAATACATAAAAAGTAAATATGTTAAAAAGGAAATTAACATATCAAAAATGGACCTCGATTTAATTAGTGTCTCTGTCACCCTCCTGCTGTCCTCAGAGATTCCATTTTTGGGAACCATTCTTGACCTAACTCTAGACTGACCAGTGGAAACTCTATACAGTAATTCCCACAAAAGATTCCAAGCAGGGTCACCAGATAGGCTTTCTTATGTTTAAATATTAGATTGTTCCATTTTTTTTTTTGTCTTCTAAACATGAAGTAAACATTTTTCTCACTAGTATTCCTTTGTATGCTCTTGGGAATTGAGCTCACAAAGTGGGAGTGCTTGAAGGCTGACCAGTAAGTGTTCTTTGGGTCATCCCAGGGCTTCCCGCGGGGAGCCGCTGCAGGGACTGGAGTACACAGATCTTCTCTGGGTCTGAGTCCACTTCAAGGCTGGGAAGCTTGGCGCTGACGCCACGGTTGTCTCCCTGTCGTGAAGGCAGGTGGGTCTTTCAGCTGCCGGCCATGGCTGCCGAAGCCCCTGCATTGCCCACTCACGGCTCGTGTTGCTACTTCTGCCCAGCTGCGCTTCCTGAGTTGCTGGCGCAGGCCAGGGTGCTGGCGTCCCCGCGGACCACCTTCCCGAGCAGCAGACACCCGAGAGGAGAGCCCTGCGGCGTGTGCTCACCCCAAGAACCGCTCTGCTGTCCCAGCCTGCCGGCCTACACCGCCTTGGGGTGGTCAAGGACTTGATTGAAATGCCTTCCTCAAGGGTTCTCTCTCTCTCTCTCTCTTTCTCCCTCCTTCTGTCTCCCACTTAACACAATACTTAAAGCAGAAAATTTCACTTTTCTCTGCCCTATTAAGTCTGAGGCAAATCTCTTGAAACAGAGTTAGACTCACTTCATGGAAGCCCCATCATCCCTGTGTTGGTCACATGACGGCATAGGTTTGGTAGTGGCGGGAAACAGGGGCGTCTTAGCTAGGAAAGGCTTTGGCTGAGGGCCAGCTGGAGGCTGTAAGGAAGCAGCAGTTGTGGGGGGGGGGGGACTGGTCAGTATGTTATGTCAGCATGCCTGTCCCTCCCAGTGAACACAGAAGCGATGCCTTACCCCACGTCTCAGTGGGTTTGGCTATGTGCCACTCTCCCTTTTCCACTCCTGACTAATTTCTTCTTGTGCTGGAAGGGTTGCCCCAGCTTCCTTCTCCAAACAATTCTCCTTTCACTTCCCTCCCCTGGGCTCCAGGAGCACCCATGTGTGCATTGTGCACTGGAGTATAACTGCCTCTTGGCTGTTTTGCGTATGCTTTACAACTGCCCTGAGTATTCTCAGCATTCTCTCCGCTGCGCAGTGGGTGCCTGACACACTTTGACTGCAGTAAACCGAAAGCACTCAAATCATTGGCACCAGCGTCAAGGTCAGTTGCTTTTCTCCTTAATCCTGATCTCCAGGGTGTGAGGGTGTTGTTAGTCACAATGAAGAGGAGTAAACATTTATACTTACACACACACACACACACACACACACACACACACATACACTTTAACTTATGATAGACTTAAATCCTCTTCAACCTATAGAAAGCTGAAAATATTCAAAATCAATCTGTATTGAGGGCTGGGGAGCTAGTTTAACTGATAGGGTGCGTGCTTTACAAGCCAGGGGGATCTGAGGTTGCCACCCTAGAACTCATTTAGAAAAACAGGGGCAGTGGCATGCATCTACAATCCCAGAGCTAGAGAGGTGGAGACAGGTGGATCCCTGGAGCTTGCTGTCTATGTAGCCTAGATGAATTGGTGAGCTCCAAGTTCACTGAGAAACCATGTCTGGAAAAATAAGCTGCAGAGTGATTGAGTAAGACACTGACACCAGCCTCTGACCTCCACAAACATGTGAAAACGTGTGCACTTGTGCTTACAAACATGTGAACAAGAACATACCACATATACATGCTAAGAAGTATTTTTGGCTCTACAAGAGAAATGTATCACCTCACAATCATGGAGGCTGAAAGACCAAGGCCAAGGTGCCAGCAGGGTTGGTTTCAGCTTAGGACCTGTGGGAAGGGTCCGACCTAGACCACTGTCCTTGCCCTGTGTGCAGTGGTTTGAATGTGAAATGTCCCCCATAGATGTGTTTGAAGACTTAATCCCCAGATGGTGGCACCATTTGGAAATGCTGAGGGACCTGTAAGAGGTAGGGCCTGGCTGAGAAAGTGTGTCACTGGGATGGGCATTGAGGTGGTGCAGGCCAAGCCCTTGAGGTTCTCTTTAGCTTTGTGCTTCCTCCCTACTGATGTGAAGAAGTGACGCATAGCTGTCTGCGCCTGCCATGCTTTCCCCACCACAATAAAAACGTCCCCTCGAAACTATAAACTGAACTAAGCTGCTTCTGGTTGGCATTTATTTTTCCCTAACAATGAGAAAGTAACTGAGACAGAAAAGTGGACTGAGAAGTGAGGCTGTTGCTGAGAAAAAAAGCAGACCATATGATCCTTGGTCTCTTAGAAAGAGTTTATTACTTCCGGTTAAGATGGCGGCGTAGGTACCATGCCAAAGCAGCCGAGGGGGCAAAAAAAGACCAAAAAAAACTCAGCAAAATACACACTTTTACTAAAAAGTGAGGTGTATAGGAAATTGAAGTGGCAGCAGAGAAGTAGAAGAGTTCCAGAGCATCCAGAGCCTGCACAGGCGGGAAAAGCGGCTCCGGCAGCTCGGCCAACCGCTGCGGCTGCAGCACAGCAGAAAACCGCCAGACTCAGCTCGAGCCACAGGAAAAGCCAGGTGCAGGCGCTTCCCTCACACCACACTCTCCGCAACTCGGGAAACGTGAGGGGAGAGCGGCAGCGAGCAGCGGAGGAGAAGACTGCAAGGTAGAAGAACACATGAAGCAGCGAGAGAACCAGAGCAGCCGCGGCTCCCTCCCCTCCCCCGCCGCCTGAGCCCAGCTCCGGCAAACACAGCAGCAGCCCGGGACCCGGCCACGCCAACTTGGGCTGACAGAGGGACCCAAGCAGGAGCAGAGTTCGGCAGCAACATCAGCGGCTCCAGCACCGGTAACAGCGGCCCCAGCAGCAGCAGACCCAGGAGTGGCGGCAGCAGCAGACTCAGCAGCAGCAGCTTCAGGGGGAGCAGTGGCAGTGGACACAGCAGCAGCAGCTTCAGCAGCAGTGGTGGCTCCAGCAGTGGCAGCTACAGCAGCAGCAGAGGCAGCAGCAGCGGTGGGTCCAGCAGCAACACCTTCAGCAGCAGTGGCTACAGCCCAGCAGGGGCAGCTTGAGCAGCAGCAGTTCCAGCAGCAGGGGAGCTGATCTGCAGGGCCACACTTGCCAGGCACGGTTGGCCCCACAGGAAAAGCAAGTGCCCAGCTCCAGAAATCAGAACAGCAGTCCGACGACCCGGGCAGCAACTTGACTGAGACCAAACTCATCCAAGGTAACTGGGATTGCACCAGGGAAGGGTCTCACTTGGTCGCAAGCTGACTTGGATCCCTCAACAGACCAGAAATCTTAACCTTTTTGTTGATAGAGGATCTGGTCGTTATAATAACTACTCTTGCATACATACTCGGGGCTGTTTTTGATTGAATGTGTACAGTGTTTAGTTAAATTTTAGAATCTACCTGTATTTTATTCCACTTAGCCTGCTTGAATACTCCTATAACAGGGAAACTCCACTCCTAAGAACATCTTTGTAGATACTCTGAGAGTCTTAAGAGCCACACCTTACACCTTAAGATCCTACCCTGAAAACATATTACATCAAATCAATTGATACAGCTAAGAATACACAGCTAGCTAGAAAATCCAAGCATTAACTTAATCCAAGACGCAAAAATATATACATTATAACACAAGAAACACTAAAAAGCAAGACGATATAAATCCACCTAAAAGTATTAATGCATCAGTAATGTCCTCCAGTGAGAAAGAGTTAGAGGAAATGCCTGAGACAGAGTTCAAAAGAATGATTATAAATATGTTCAAAGAGGTCAAAGAACACATGAAAACAATCAAAGAAGAAATCAAAGAGGAAATCAAAGGAATCAAAGAAGATGCAAGACACCAATTTAATGAAATAAAGAAGGCAATACAAGACATAAATAAGGAAATAGAAATAATAAAGAAAAACCAGTCAGAATTACTAGCAATGAAGAACACAGTTAATGAAATAAAAAACTCTGTAGAAAATCTCACCAGTAGGATGGATGAGGGAGAGGACAGAATATCTAAGCTAGAAGATCAGGGGGCAGACCTAATACAGTCCAACAAAGAGAAAGACAAACTTATAGAAAAGTATGAGTGGGAATTTCAAGATATTTGGGACACTATGAAAAGATCCAATATAAGAATTCAGGGCATAGTAGAAGGAGAAGAACTCCAATCCAAAGGCATAGTAGGCGTCTTCAACAAAATCATAGAAGAAAATTTCCCCCAAATTGGGAAAGAGGTGCCAATGCAGGTACAGGAAGCCTTTAGAACCCCAGCCAGACAAAACCCAGAAAGAACCTCTCCTCGCCATATTATAATCAAACTTCCAAACACACACACCAAAGAAAAAATATTGAAAGCAGTTAGAGAAAAAAATCAAGTTAACTACAAAAGCAAGCCCATCAGGATTACAGCAGATTATTCAACACAAACTTTTAAAGCCAGAAGGGCTTGGAGTGATATATTCCAAGTTCTGAAAGATAACAACTGTCAACCAAGGTTACTTTATCCTGCAAAGTTATCCATTCTAATAGATGGAGAAATAAAGACATTCCATGACAAAAGCAGGTTAAAGGAATATTTGAAGACAAAACCAGCTCTACAGAAAATACTTGATAGAATTCTCCATGCTGAAGAAAAGGAAAAGCACACATATAAGGAACCTAGAAAAAACAAGCAATACTCAAATACTAGTTAACAGAAGAGAGTACAGGTAGAACCAGAAACACACACACACAAAAATGGCAAACATAAATACACACCTTTCAATAATATCTCTTAATATCAACGGTCTCAATGCCCCAACGAAAAGACATAGATTTGCAGACTGGGTTAAAAAGCAGGATCCTACAATTTGTTGTCTCCAAGAAACTCACCTTTCTACAAAGGATAGACATTATCTTAGGGTGAAAGGTTGGAAGACGGTGTTTCAAGCAAATGGGCCTAGAAAACAAGCAGGGGTTGCTATCCTAATATCAGACAGGGTAGACTTTAGTCCGACGTTAGTCAAGAAAGATAAGGAAGGTCACTTTATATTGATTAAGGGCACACTCCAACAGGAGGACATTACAATCCTAAACATATATGCACCTAACATGGGGGCTCCCAAATTCGTCAAACAAACACTATTAGAACTAAGGTCACAGATAACACCAAACACGGTGGTGGTGGGTGACTTTAACACCCCACTCTCATCAATTGACAGGTCATCCCAGGAAAAAATAAACAGAGAGGCATCTGGACTAAATGAGGTCATAGAAGGAATGGACTTAACAGATATATACAGGACATTTCATCCAAAGGCTGCAGAATATACATTCTTTTCAGCAGCACATGGAACATTCTCTAAAATAGACCATATATTAGGACACAAAGCAAATCTTAACAAATTCAGGAAAATTGAAATAATTCCTTGCATTCTATCTGACCACAATGGAATTAAACTACAAATCAGTAGCAAGAAAGGCTATAGAGCATACACAAAATCATGGAAACTAAACAATACACTACTAAATGATGAATGGGTCAATGAAGAAATCAAAAAATTTATAGAAAGAGTTTATGGGAAGAATATGGAAGGATTTGGAACTCTAGACTACAGACATCTTAAAATGTTGTGGAAAGAATTTGATGGGACATCCAAGTGAGAGTTAGGGTTACATTCTGAGGTACTAGGATCGCAGATGAATTGTATAAGGACACAGTTCAACACATAATGTGGTGGGGTTTGAATCAGATGTCTCCCATGAACTTACGTGTTTTGAGTGGTTGGGCCCCAGCTGATGGCACCTTCAGTGAGGGAGACTTGTATGGAGAGGTATGTTTCTGGGGGTGAGCCTTGTGGTGTTACAGCCTTTGTTAGAGTTTGACTCACTTCCTGCTGCTCTTTTCCACTTGCTGCAGCAAGGAAGTGATGTCCAGCCTTGCTTTTCCCTGTCATTATGAAGCTTCCCCTCAAGACTGTGATCCAAATAAACCCTTTCCTCCCATCAGCTGCTTGTGGCTGGGTGTTTTATCCCAGCAATGCAAAGGTAACTGCAACATGTAACATAACAACTATCAATAAAGAAAATTTGCTCCTTAGGGCTCCACCTCAGTGAACACAACTCCTGAGAAGTGCTTACTACTACTACAACGACTAGACTGCAGGGAGCAGAAGGAAGAACCATGAGACTATCCTTTCAGGGCCTGGAATGTGACTGCCAGCACATAGAAGGTGCCTGGCCAGTGTGTGAAGAGCAAAGCCCTGGGCTGAGGAGGTGGCTCGCTGGACGAAGTGCAGGCTGCGCATGGTGAGGACCTGAGTTTGAGTCCTCAGAACCCACGAAAAGCCAGATGTCCCAACAGGCCTGCAGGGAGAGAGAGGTATACATAGCAGAATCTTCCAGAAGTTTGCAGACCTGATGAATGCAGCAGTGAAGAATGAGACCTCGCTTTAAGTGAGGAAGGCAAGGACCAACATCAGAAAGCTGTTCTCCAACCTTCCATGCACACCTGCACTCACGCACATGAATACACACACACACACACACACACACACACACACAAGAATACAGTGCTGCTGTAGCAGTCAGCAGAGCTTGGCTATTGTTGGGCCCCTGGTTTGCCATGCTTCACTAGGAAGCCACATCCAACCACAATAGCATTATCTTAATTCCACAGTGGACCAGAGGTTTTTTGTTTTGTTTTGTTTTGGTTTTTGTTTTTATGGTTTTTTTTGGTTATCGTCATTAATTATCATTCAACTTTAAAAGTTTCTTTATTGAGTTCAGCCTTAAATTTGTTATAATATGAACTTGAAATGAAACTCATACTTATAAGTATGTTAATGAGTTGTTCTTTTGTTTTGTTTTGTTTTGTTTTGTTTTGTTTTGTTTTGTTTTTGAGGGAGGGTTTCACTCTAGCCCAGGCTGACCTGGAATTCACTACGGAGTCTCAGGGTGGCCTCCAACTCACGGCAATCCTCCTACATCTGCCTCTGAGTGCTGGGATTAAAGGCATGCGCCACCACGCCCAGCTTCTCCTCCTCCTCCTCCTCCTTCTTCTTCTTCTTCTTTTTGTTTTTGTTTTTGTTTGTTTTTTGAGGTAAGGTCTCTCTCTAGCCCAGACTGACCTAGAATTCACTGTAGTCTCAGGGTAGCCTCGAACTCACAGCGATCCTCCCACCTCTGCCTCCCAAATGCTGGGATTAAAGGTGAGCGACACCATAGCCTGCTTTTCTTTTTTTTTTTTTATTTATTATTTTTTGTTTATTTTTTATCTATTTGAGACTGACAGACAGAGGAGGAGGAGAGATATAATGGGTGCACCAGGGCTTCCAGCCACTGCAAACGAACTCCAGATGTGTGCACCCCCTTGTGCATCTGGCTAACGTGGGACCACAAGTTTCTAACATTTATTTAAGCCAAATAAGGGATGCTATGGTGACAGGAGGCTTCCACAGAACTGAGGTAAAGCTGTGCCCAAAGGAGAAAGCATTGTTTCCCATGGCACAAACCAACTCAGGTTTTTACTATTGTGTTTATATGGTCTGAGTATAAATGTGTCTGCGTATGTGGTATACGGGTGCATGTACTTCTGTGGGTGTGCCTGCAGGCTAGTGGACACATTTGGAAGTCATCCTTAATAACGCCACCCACCTGCTTTGAGACACGCTGTCTCAGTACAGTGGAGCACACCAATCGGGCTGGACTGGCTGACCAGCAAGTCCCAGGGATCCTCCACCCTCTCCCTCCACGGCACGGGGATCACAAGTACGCCTTACTACATCCTGCATTTTCACATGGGTTCTGGGGACCGCATGCAGGTTCATGTCTGCAAGAAAAGCACCATGCTAACAGCTACATCTCCCTCCCTTTCCTATCATTTTTATTAAGAAGCTGTGAATTTCTGTCCTTCACATCAAGAGCTGGCTCAGTCAGTTTCAAGTGTCCTCCATGTGCTTGGCCTGAAGCCCCATTATAGAAGGGCCTCAGGTCCAGGAAGCTCAGCCCATTCGTGGGGAAACTTAGACCCATGGCCTCACAGAGAATATTCTGAGTTTTGTCTCCTGGGCACAGAGGACTTCTAGGACACAGGTAACCACTCCTATCCTAAAAGATGAAACCAAACCAGCCCAGCCACTCCCTCTAACTTCCCAACACTTGTATTTCCCTGACACTGCTCCTTCCTTCTACACACTGCCCCTTCCTGCCATGAGGCAAAAACATGTGCCCAAAAGAAGATATTCAGAGAGCTCAGAATAACTCCTCCAAAAGGTAACTTAAGAAAGATTTTCAACTCTGGCAAGGATGTCTAGTCTAAAGTCTTCAGTCCTACCACTGTAACAGCTATAAAAAATATATA
The DNA here is from genome assembly GCF_020740685.1 of Jaculus jaculus. Lineage (NCBI taxonomy): Eukaryota > Metazoa > Chordata > Mammalia > Rodentia > Dipodidae > Jaculus > Jaculus jaculus. Next base: position 6,953,142 of record NC_059106.1, on the reverse strand, counting down.
CAGAATTACAGAAAATAACTGAAAACAAGTGCTATAATTATAGTAAGTAGGCTAGAAGAAAAGATGAAGGTACTTTGTACAAACAGATATCAAAGTAGAATTCTATAAAATCAAGCATTTTTAAAACATGCAAAATTAAGAGAGCATTCCTTAACCTTAACAAAAGGAAGGACCCAGAAAAAATAATCAGTGATCCACAAGATAATATGATATAAATGTGCCATGCTGAGGCTAAACAAGGAAAAGATGAAATGAGCTAGTACATCATGGTCACAAGTAGGGCAAAGAAGAGGGGAGAGATTGGGTATCTGAGGAGGTAACTGCTGGTAATTCTCCAACACTGCTAAAGAATATCAGTGAACTGACTCAAGTAGGGAAATGACGGAAGCACACAGAGAGGCACATTTAACCAAACTTTTGAATACCAAAAAATAAAGATAAAAGCCTAGATGCAATAACCCCCGAAAATATATTTTTACTATTAAAGGTAATAGCAAAGAGAAGAGCAAGCATCTTGGCAAAACAAATAATGGAAGCCAGAACAATGAAATGGAATCTTTAAAGTGCTAAACGAAAAATGAAACCTTCTCAATGAGAATCCTTTATCTAGTAAAGATACTCTCCTGACTTGTAATAGAGGCATTTTCAGACAAACAGAAGGAGCGAGGAACATTGTTTGCCCTCAAAGAAATAACAATAGCTGTGAGCTGAACAAAAGTGGGAGCAGTGAGAAGTGAGACTTGACAGGAAAAAGAAATGACCAGCAAGAGGGAATACACACAAGTGCACATGTGCCACACATACGAATGTGTACACTCATACACAACTACACATACAAACATGAGCACACACATGGGTATGAAGATGTTTTGCTTTTAGCAAAGACTGCTGGCTGCCAAGGGCAACAGTAAGCCAATATGCTAACATGGAGAAGTAAAGATATACCAGCGGCACCAAGTGCACAATGTGTACGGGGAAATCATACTTGGGCCAGTTCTTGTTCATTGCTGAGACAAAATACCGGAACAGAAGCAACTTGGGGAAGGAAAGGCTTTATTTTGCCTTGAATTTCCAGAGGGAAATTTCCTGCCCAACATGGCAGGGAGAACATGGCAGAAGAGGAGTCAGAACCGCATTGTCATTTCAGCAGGTAACAGAGGTGAATGCTGAGTGCTGAGCTGGATTTTTCCTTTTTACATAGTCCAGGAACCCAGCCCGAGGGGTGGTGTTGCCCATAGTCAGGATTGAGTCCTCCTTCCTAATGTAGAAAGTCCCGCACAGTCCTGACTAGAGACTTGTTTCCATGGTGATTCTAATCCTGTCATGTTGACCACCAGAGATTAATATTCACAAGTCTACCCTTTGTCAACTTGATGCTCAAAAATAATACTTTAAGCCACTGGCTCATGACCATCTCATAATGCAAATTGCATTCAGTCCAACTTTAAAAGTTTCTATCATCTTTAACAGTCACAACACTATTCAAAAGTCCAAAGTATCAGGGTTGGAGAGATTGCAGCTAACATGTTTGCCTGCAGAACCAGAAGGATCCCAGTTGGATTCTCCAGGACCTACATAAATCAGGTGCACAATGTGGCACATTCATCTGGAGTTCAGTTGCAGTGGCTGGAGGCCGTGACTCACCCATTCTCTTTCTCTCTCTCTCTCTCTTTCTCTCTCTGCCTCTTTTTCTTTCTCAAATAAATAAATAAATAATATTTTTTTAAAGTCCAAAGTCTCAAAACAGTCTCTCTTAACTGTGAGCCCTGTAAAAAACAAAGCACAAGTTATACACTTCTAGCATATGAAGGTTTAGAATAAGTATTGTCATTCCAAAATGGAGGAATAGGGGCACAGCACGGAAAGGTCGCATCAAAGCAAGACTGAAAACCACCAGGGTAAATGGCAGATCTTGCAGCCTGTATCAGGCATTCAAGATTCATGATGGGATCATCTGGGCTCCAAAGAGCTTGGGTAGCTCTTGTTCCTCCAGCTGTGCCGCCTCTCTCCTAAACAAGTTATGCCCTAAACCTGTATTTGTTCTTGGCAGATGTCCTATGGTCCTGGAATCTCTAACATCTCCATTACAACTTATGGTTCACCTTCATAGCTTCGGGGCTGGAGAGATGGCTTAGCGGTTAAGGCATTTGCCTGAAAAGCCAAAGGACCCAGGTTCGATTCCCCAGGACCATGTAAGCCAGATGCACAAGGGGAGAGCATGCAATGGACTCACATTGCCTTCTGTGCATGGACTTCAACCCTGCTCACATTGATCAGATGTTCTCTGAAACCGTGCTGAAGTATTCCATGACCTCTTCAATCCTGTATCTTTTACTCTTCCAAAACTAATGCCACATGGATGGCACTGCCATGTTCTGCTGCCAGGTTGACATGAAGCTTGCCCATGGAACCTGGCTATAGCAGCCACTGTATGTTGACTTTGGGAAGTAAAGATCTCCTTGAGCATTCTTCCTTTAGGCCTTTACCTTTCAAAAGAAGTTACGTTCTTCCTGCTCATGTCCATTGTTAATCTCTGGAAATGAGAAGCCAGACAGACAAGGACCTTCAACAGAGCCATTGTCCATCAAAAGCTCTGTTACATCAATAACTTCTTTACCATCTGAACTTAGTAAGAGGAGCCATCTCAATGCAGTGTGGCATGGGGACCTTTCTGTTGCTTTGTAGCAAAGACAAACAGAGAACCATTAGTCTGTTATTATCTTGTTAAAAATAATACTGCATGTGCGCGCACACACACACACAAACACACACTTGTAAAAGTCACACATGGGGGGCTGGAGAGATTGCTCAGTGGTTAGGGGAGCTTGCTTGAAAACTCTAGTTTGATTCCCTAGAACCCATGTAAAGCATAGGCACAAAGTGGTGCATGCATCTGTAGTCCCTTTGCAGTGACTGGAAGCCTTGGCACACCCATACTCAGCCTTATTCTCTCTCTCTTCCTCTCTCTATCTCTACCAAGTAAATAAGAAAAAATTTTAAAATAAAATAATATGAAAATAAAAGCCACATTCAACCAGCAGCCCTCCAGCTCTTGGCACTGACTCTATGTATGAAATGTATTCTGTGCTCCAGCTTTCTAAATGACAGAAAAATGCAAATTGGTGCATCTATAGGACATGTCTGACACATCAAGATTGTTTATTAGTGGGAGATTAACATAGAGGAAAGGAAGAAAGAGACACACTTTGCTAATCGAAATGAGAGGTGCATAAAGTAGGAGTTACGGGCTTGCCTGTTCCCCCAGTTGCCTCAAGCTTCGGTTCTGCACACTGTCTCTTGCTTCTCCTTGAAGACATGAGCAAGTGACACGTGGTGGGGCTCTGGACTCAAATAACTATTAACACTGGGAAGTAAACTGGCCACATATAATCTGTATGTGGCATAAAATAGACACATGTGTTGTATTCACAGCACAGCGATGTCTTCTTTTGTATACTCACAAAAGAGCCATTTTTTAAGGTTAATCTTATTTATATTTTGTGTTAAAGAAAACCATATATCCAGTTCTCATCCTCAATGAAGGTGCTAAGAATGTTGAAAGATAATATAAGGTGTCCTGAGAAGCATGACAAACAACATTAGAATCAAGTTGCCTGATGTCCCTTCCTCAAACACAGGGCTGGCATGATGCCCAGGCAGGGCTCCCAGGGATGAGGACAAGGGATTAATCATTCTGGGCATTCAGAGGCTGCAGAGACAAGGTTCATGGGCAACTACGTTTCCCTATGAACTCATTCTTTTTTTTTCTTTCTTTCTTGCTAAAGAAACTGCAGAGAAGGCTCAGAGGTGCAGAAATCTCCCCTGACTGAGGCAGAACCCACTCTCTCTGTGATGCCCCATCTCCACCACAGGCTGAACTGTCTTATATTATCACCACTTATAATTCTGTGGCTGCTGATGATGATGTCTGTCCTGGCATTCTGTTCCTTAATTCTTGCACCCCTTATTTTTGGCCACGGGCTCCTCTACACGTTCATTGCAGAAGCCTAGGGACCAAGGGCTGTAGTTAGAATATGGCTTGTCTCCTTTGAAACTCGACTTCAATATTCTTTACCAGGTACTAGATGATGGAAGCAACCCAGGAATGGTGTTCAGAGGTGGACAAGATGAGGATTAGATAAGGACCTCAGGTTAGAGCCTCATCACTTAATAGTAGTGAGTTTAAAAGGAACAGAAAGAGACACATAACACCCTGTTTCTGGCCACCCCAGGACACTATCAGTGAGAAACCCATCGCCAGATGTGTCCCCTCAAACTTGGACCAGACCATTGCCCAAAGTACAACACTTTTCTTTGTAACTTCACCTATCTGCAATACAATGTTATTAACAACAGAAAATTAACTAAGACTCCTATACCCGGACAAATTATAATATTTTATTCTCTTGAATACAACACACAGTCAGCCCCAGGGTTAGAAATTTAACCCAGGAAAGGCCAGTCAGGGAAAGCAGTGTGCGTGCATACATGTGTGCATCCATGTGCACATGTATATCTGCTGGAATTGGAGAGGCCCAGAGAGACAAAATCTGGGGAGTTGGTTGTGATCTTCTCCCCCGCCATCCCCCCTCACCCCCGCCACCCAACACACATACCTAGAAGAGTCTATGTGAAAAATAAGGAATGAAGGATGGTAAGGGAGACAAGACACAAGGAAGCGTGGCAAGAAGGGCAAGGAGAAGCCAAATGTCTGTCTGGGTCTGAGTGCTGAGTCATGTTTGAAGCTCAGCCCTTCTGGGACTTCTCAAGAACATTAGTCAACTGATCTCCCCCTTTGCCCTCATGAGTCTGAACTGGGTGACGTCTACTTGCAACAGTGTCTAGCTCCAGCATGTGGAAACTTAGAGACAGACTCTCAGATGCCTCAGGTTCAGAAAGCTCACAGAGCAACCCTGCAGGAGCTTCAGTGACCAGAGAGCCAGCCCCTAACTGATTAAACGCATCTTCCCTTGAGTGACCAAAGAGAGCAAGCCCCTAACTGACTAAACGCATCTTCTCTTCCCTGATGCCCAGCTGAGTGGACTGCATAGCATAGAGAGGAGACAATTAAGAAAGCAATGAGCAGTAAGACCTAGCCACAAGCAGTAGAGGGGATTCCAAACCCACCCTGGAGGCTTCACTCACAGCAAGCACAAGGCGGTTCTGCCAGCGTCAGCAGCTCTCAAAGAGGGAGCACGTCCCAGGGATGGCTGCTGAGCTGCCCACCAGGGACTAGTGAAGAGATAAAGAAGGTGCAAGACACAGAGATCAGCTCCATCTACACAGGTCACCAAAAGCCAAAGGCTTGGAGCAAGAAGCCATACACAGGAATCCAGACATGGACAACCTGGCTGAGCAATGAGGAACAAAGTCAGGAAGAAATGGTCAGCTTCGGGCCGCCAGCTAATGTGTGATCTCAGCAGCTGGCACTGGGGAACCCAGATGGAATGAAGTCTGGGAGGCTGAGCTCTCAGGGTGGGACAGAACCTCCAGGCCACCAGGGTCTATTCATAACAACAACAACAACAACAAAAAAAAATCATGGAGCAAAACCCTCAATAGATCTGAATGAAAACCATAAGCCACTCAAGAGCACAGATGTGAACATCTGGAAGTCATCTTCTGTGATTTAAACAGGCATATGGTGCAAAGAAACCACTGGTCTAGGTTGAAGCTTCCCTTGGACTGCCTGTACCAAAGGAATAGCAGTTTTCACGGGGGCAGACGAGCCTGCTCTGACAGCCAGCGACAGCAGGAGAAAAGTCTCTTGCATGGTGCAGTTGTGATTAGATCAAACATAGAGCACTCCATACCATGATGAAGCTCTGGCCTGGAATGAACGGCCCCAACCAGGCATCTCGAGCCCGCTCCTCTGCGATCAATGCGGCAGACATCTACAGGATGTATCTCAATAATGTCAGCATTTCTGACCGCAGAGAAAACTCTATGGCTCCAACTAGTCATGAAATGTGCCTCTGCCCTCCTGTGTGTTACGCAGGGACCCTCCTAAGCAAGAGACCCAACACCAGGAAGCTAGAAGAGAATGGTAGCTTACAAGTAGGTGAGCACCAGGTGTGCAAAGCACTATGGGTCAGAGAAGCCCTTCACCCTGGGTAAGCTACTTAGCACCAGAAAAAGGCAGAGGTCATGGGTCAGCCTAGAACTTTCTAGACAAGCATACAACGCTGGTTTCCATTCTTTGGGTGGCTTTGAACTTACCCCTCCCGAGGAAGACTGGAATCACACTACAGCAACATCTATCCACTGTGTTCTCAGAGGTGCTATTGCTCCAGGGTATTAGAAGGATGTCAGACCCACAGGATCCTGGTGCCAACTGAAGTGTAAATTGAATTAATTCCACTTATGTCTGTATGATTATTGTGCTACCTTGGAACACTTCCAAAGTGGGGAAATTTATCAGGCTGAGTGAAACAGTGAAATGGTTCAGCTTGAAAACCCGAGTTAAGATCCCAAGCACCCACATGAAAGACAGACACAATAGCTTGAGCCTGTAACCCCAGTGCTGGGGAGGGAGAAACAGGAGGATCCTTGGATCCCTGAGGCCCTCTAGCCAGCCAATCTAGCTTACTTAGAGATCTCCAGAGACCCTGTTTCACACAATGGAAGATGGCACCTGTGGAACTACACCCAAAGTTATTCTCTGGCCTCCACATGCATGTGCACACGTGTGCATGGATACTCACCCATACATGACCTCAGGCAGGACCTCACTCCTCTCCCAGAGAGTTTCTGAGAGCCTCACAAACAATACCACTGACAGTGCAGATACCTCAACTTCCTGTATCCCTGTGACCTAGGATTTGACCTTACCCATGGTAATAATGTTGGGTGCCTCTCAGAGACCACCTTGTGACATCATGTAAATTTCTTAACAGCCCTTTGACAAAAACAACTTCAGAAATTACCAAAATAATAATAGTATATAACTATTCTTAAGACAATGAAGCCTGACACCACTTTGGGAAGCCCAACCATAATCTTTCTCTTAGCCACAGGGCGTAAGCCTATTATTAAACAACTCCCTTTCATAAAGCAACTCGGCTTCACACAGGCTCATCATGAAGTTCTGTTCTATGGTGAAGTCAAGGATCTGGCTTCACCAGAGTGGGAGTCCCTGGGGGGTAGGGGAGCTCCCCAGGCTATTGGAGTCAGCTCCATGCTGTGTCCTGCTACACCAATGCTGACGCCCACAGTGGGCTGAATCCTCACCTGAAGTTTAAGGAGCAGGGAGAACAATGCAAGCAAACATCACTGGAACAATTGCTACAATCCCGGAGCGACCTCCCATCGGGCATAGTTGAGGGCCCCAGGCCACAGGAGGTTACCGCAGGCCTAGACCCTGGTAATCTGGCCTTGAGAACTGCAGGAGTGAGGCCACTCCCTCCCCCCACCTGAGGTACCTGGATGTACTGATAAGACTTAGGTTTTGGTTTCCCCAGTGGCCATGTGACCCATACCCCCACCCTAACCCTGTATGTTAATGAGTTATCAGCCAGCAGCCTTCACACAGCCAATCCCGCTGTGACCCATAACCCGTACCTTTTCCTGCCACTACGTGAATGCTTATAAGCCCATTCCCCTAACAAATAAATGAGCTGTCCTCTGACACAGTCTCCTGGGTGTTTCTTCTAGTCACACTCACGGCCACTCACGACCCTGCTCCGAAGTTGCCTGGATGCCCCTGGGAAACTGATGTGCAGTGGCCACAGGGCGGCCTAGAACCACAATCACCACAGTGGGCTGAGCTGGCACCCACTGGAAGCCAGTGTCCTCTCTGAGCACCTCTCTGAGAAAAGAACAAACCCCAGAGCACTAGGTGTGGGCATGATGACTGCCACATCAACAGAAGAGATGGGCTTGCTAAGGGGGCAAGGAGCATGAACCTGCAGACGCAGGGAAACCCTCCTATTTAAAATGCCTGACCCCCGACCTATGTGATCAAACCCTTTGTAGACAATAGAAACAGCACCACTACTTTCAGCCCCTCATCACCAACGCTCCCCAAAACCTTCTCCCTTCTCCAGTCGAACCACCCACCTGCCACTCCATGACAGACTCCAACAACTGCTATGCTGCCCAAAGTGAACACCCCTCCCAGCCCTTACCTGGGGGTGTCTCCCAGAGACTTGAGCAATGTCATGTATGCTCATCTTCCGCCTATCTGGGGCTCGCCCTCTCTGCCTTTGCCTTGAGGTGTCTCCTGTGACTTAGCCCCACCATGGCTCCAGACAGCCAGAAATACTGTCCCTTGCTCTCTGATCAAACACACCTGGAATGGTCCAGGAGGCTTTCTGTCACACTTTTGAGCCATTGTTGTTTTTGATTTGTTATGCTTTGGGGGGTTCTTAGGATAGAACTCAGGGTTGTGCATAGGCTACAAAAAGCACTCTAGCATTCTGCAATAAGTTACACCCCTACCCTTGTTGCAAGTGTTCTGTTTTTCTTCTTGTGTGTATATACGTTTGCATGTGCATGGACACGTGTGTGTGCAAATGCTCATGCACATGTGTACACACATATGGGAAGGCCAGAGGTTGATGTCAGGTGCCTTCCTCTATGTCCCTCCATCTTATTTATTGAGACATGGTCCCTCACTCAAATGCAGTGAGCTCACTGATTTGGCTAGATTCTCCAGTCAGTAGCACCAGGAGCCCCAAGGATCTATCCGTTGGTTATAACTACAGTGGAGTTGTCACCCATGGTGTGTCTCCTCTCTCTCTCTCTAACTCTAGCTCTCTCTCCCTCTCTCTCCCCGTGCATGTTTCAAGGTTCTTGGGGTCTTTGGAGTGTTACTCAAAGAATTGGAGGAGGGCCCACACAAGCAGTTACATATCAGGAAACTTTATTAAGAGCAAAGCAATAGCAAAGGCTGGAATACACTGATCTGGAGAGTATGCAAAGGGCCCCAGGAGGTGGGGGATGATGGGTCAGTTGCTAGGGGTGTAGGCTGGGGGGTCTCTGGTGAGGCTCGGGTTCAATTGACAGATTTGGGTTATATAACATTTTCTCTGCTGCACGTTTCTTCCCGTGATGTATCTGATTTAATCATATGTATGCCTAGTTAGACATAGAAATAAGATGGTAGAGTTTTCTCCCTAAAAGTTTACTTAAAGAACACAGTTTGCCTTACTGCACATGCACCCAAAAGCAGCCCAGGGTGGATGGAGCCCTGCTGCTCAGATATCAGTTCTAAGAACACACTTGAATGGGTGCTGATCATGAACAATTGTCGGCAGGGCAGAAGAACTCTAGCTCCTTGCTTGGAGCATGGTGGGTCCCAGGTTCAGAGCAGGTTACTAGGTGCATTGTTTAGGAGAAGGATGTGTTTACTGCTCAATCCAAGTGGTGTCCTGGATGACTAAACTCTCCCTAAGCTTGCTCGCTTCCGAGTCACACCTCCTCGGTCTCTGGGGTACTCTCCACTCAGCACAATACTTCTTTCATGGTTTTCCCAGGAACTAGAACACACATACGAAAATCTTCACAGTACAGTAACATTTCGCCACTTCAAATCAAGCAGACATCTTAGAGTCACGTGGGCATTTAGTCCTCTCCCCAATGGGCAAGGGTTATATGATTTATGCCCACACATACTGAAATTCCCCCATGGTATGAATCGTCTCTCCACATCATACATATTTTAGAGAACTAAGCAAGAAAAATATACTTTGCTATATTTACAAGCTCTTTCATTCTTGAAGCTCTAAGTTTCCCACTGGTATGATGTCCCATTTTCCTGAAAAGATTTTTGTCAGCATTCATTTGAGAGCAGAGCTGCTGGTAACAAATTCTTACTTTTCTTTCATCCAAATCCAAGAACATTCATGTTTTGCCTTAGCTCCTGCCGGGTAATTTCCTGGGAGGCAGACTTCTGAGGTTATAGTTACATTCCTCCTTTCAGGACCTTGAGCACACTGTTCCATTGTCTCCTACTTCCATGGTTTCTAATGAGAAATTTGCATTCATAAAAATAATTTTTCCTGGCTGGAGAGATGGCTTAGTGGTTAAGCACTTGCCTGTGAAGCCTAAGGACCCCGGTTCGAGGCTCGGTTCCCCAGGTCCCACGTTAGCCAGATGCACAAGGGGGCGCACGTGTCTGGAGTTCGTTTGCAGTGGCTGGAAGCCCTGGCGCGCCCATTCTCTCTCTCTCCCTCTATCTGTCTTTCTCTCTGTGTCTGTCGCTCTCAAATAAATAAAAATTAAAAAAAAATAATAATAATAATTTTTCCTCTGAAGGAATATGGTGAACTTTCTTTTTACTCCAGATGCATTAACAACTTTTGATTTTTAGTAGCCTGGTATATTGTGTCTGGGCATAGCATTCTTTTAAAAATGATTTTAATGAGATATAATTCAGCACCATACAATGCACATACTTCAATTCAGCAAGGTTTTCTATACTCACAGTCATGCTACCATCGACACAGTACATTACGCAGCCCTCTCACCGCTCCACAAAGCAGCCCCGCCCTCCTTGGCTGGTCCTCGCCCTCCCACACTCTCAGAGGAAGTTCCCTTCTTCTCCAGCTGCAGGCAGCCACTAGTCTCCTTGTGTTGCTATAAACTTTCCATTCTCGACATTGCATGTTAATAGAATTGTATGATGTATGATCCTTTAGCATGTTTACAAGTTAATTCACATTATAGCAGGTGATGCTACTCCATTTTTCTGATTGTGTGTGTGTGTTGTGATATGTGTGTGGATACATGTGTACTGCATTTTGTGCATGTGGAGGCCAGAGGGCAACCTCAGATGTTGTTTCTCAGGTGTGCCAACCTCTTTGTGAGACAGGCTCTCTCACTGGCCTGGAGTTTGCCACTAGCCAGCAAGCTCCAGCCATCCTCCTGTCCCTTTCTCCCCAGTGCTAGGATTACAGGTGCACAATGCCAAACCTGGCATTTCCGTGGGCACCAACGATCAAACTCAGGTTCTCATGCTTGTGAGGCAAGGATTTTACATCTTCACAGTCCCAGAATTTCATTTTTAAACATTTTAAAACATTTATTTTAGTTATAGCTTATTTATTTATTAGAGACAGAGGAGGCAAAGAGAGAGAGAAAGAGTGCAAATGGGCATACCTGAGCCTCTAGCCACTGCAAATGAACTCCAGACACATGCACCACATACAACTGGCTTACATAGGACCTGGAGAATTGAACCTAGGTCCTTAGGTTTCCATGCAAGTGCCTTAACCACTAAGTCATCTCTCCAGTCCCAGAACTTCATTTTTAAATTGCCAAGTAATATTCCATTTTATGGATATGTCATATATCATTTATCCATTCACCAAGTCTTAGTTATATTGGCTTTTATGACTAATGTCATATTCAAATTTGTATGAGTATTTGTATACACATATTTTAAATTGGTCTATATCTAAATAATGATATTGATATGTATGATAATTCATTTAATAATATATGACAACTCTGTTTAACAATTTGAGAGAGAGAGAGCAAGAGTGGGTACGCCCAGGCCTCCAGCCACTGCAAATGGACTCCAGACACATGTGTCACCGGTACATCTGGCTTATGTGGGTCCTGGGGAATCAAACCAGGGTCCTTTGGCTTTGTAGGCAAACACCTTAACCACTAAACAATCTTTAGCCTTTGAGTTGGCTTTTGTTATTGAAGGAGAATAATTATTAATATATTCTAGATTTGGGTTCCTTATCAGATATAGAATTAGGAGATATTTTCTAGGGCTGGAGAGATGATTAAGATGGTTAGGGTACTTCCAGAAAAGGCAAAAGACTCAGAGCCCACACAAAGCCAGATGCACAAAGTGGTGTGCACATGGAGCTCATTTGCAGTAGCTAGAGGCCCTGGTGAGACATTCTCTGGATATATTTCTCTCTCTCTCAAATAAATAAATAAAATATTTTTAAAAAGAAATTATTTTCTCCCATTCTATTGGATATGTTTTTCCATTTGTGATAGTGTCCTAACATGCATTTTGTTATTTTGATGATTTTCAGAATACATGAGTGCACATATCGATGATGTGTACACATATATGCTATGTTTTCCTCATTGATTGCTTGTACACTTTAGTGATATCTTAGAAACCACTGCATAATCCAAGTTGACAAAGACTCATGATTCATGCCTGTTTCCTTTTCTTTTTTTTTTAATTTTTAAAATTTTTTTTTATTTATTTGACAGCGACAGACTCAGAGAGAGAAAGAGACAGACAGACAGACAGAGAGAGAGAATGGTTGCACCAGGGCCTCCAGCTACTGCAAACGAACTCCAGACTGTTGTGCATCTGGCTAACGTGGGTCCTGGGGAATCAAGCCTCGAACCGGGGTCCTTAGGCTTCACAGGCAAGCACTTAACCGCTAAGCCACTTCTCCAGCCCCATGCCTATGTTTTCTTTCACAACTATAAAACTTCATAGTTTGTGCCAGGAGCAAGGGTGAACATGAGAGACCAAGGCAAGAGGACCACAAATTTGAGGCCAGTCTGTGCTATCTTTTGAGACCCTACATTAAGAAAGAAAGAAAGAAAAACAAACTTTACTTAGTGTATATGTGTGTGTTGGTGTGTTAGTGCATACATGCAGACCACACACAGTGTGTGTCTAGAGTCAGAAGACAGGTTTTTCAGGTCATTTTGCCTTCCACTTCCTTTAAGGCAAAATGTCTCATTGTTGTTTACCTCTCACTTCACAAGCTTCTGGAAAATTCTCCTGTCTCAGCTTCCCATCTCTCCATAGGCACACTGAGATTACTAGAACCTGCGACAGCTTCCAACATTTATAAAGGTTCTGGGGATTTGAACTAAGGTACTCAGAATTGTGAAACAAGAGTGTTTACTCACTGATCCATCTCCCCAGCTAGAATCCTGTCTCTTGAAAGGAGTTTTATGAGTTTAACTCGGTTTGAGTTGATTTTTCTATGTGAGATGCGGTAGAAGACTTCATCCTTTCTCCTAAGAATTGTATTGTTTACCATCAGCCTGCTTGGACTGCACTGACATTATTAAGTTTACACATTTATACCTTTTTACCAAGTCTAGAAAACTGTCCACTGTTAAATCTTCGCATTACCTTCTCCCTCCCCCTCTCTGTCTCATCTCTCTTATAGACGCTGATAACCTAAGTGTCTGGCCTCTCCATTTTCTCCTCCAGGTACCGTAGAATATTTGTTCAACTAGTGTCTTTTTACTCTCTCTTCTTCCTGCCTTTCCTTTGCAAGACCCATTTTCTTCCTCTGTCTTCAAGTTCGCCGATTTTGACCTCTGACATTTCCATCTCACTAAACTAACCTAGGGAAAAAAAATTAATGTCAGACATTACATTTCGTAGCCCTAGAATTTATATTTTGTTCGTTCTTTCTACTTTTCCACTAAGAATCCCTAGAGTTCCATCTGCATGGGAAATGTTCACCTTTGCTTCGTGGGTCACTGGTACAATGATGCCGTGAAAGGCTGCACAAAGAGCCAGCCTCTCGGTCATGTCCGAGTAGGCCTCTTGAGAGCTGGTCTCAGTTGCTGACCATTTGAAGTTTCAAGCTAGACTGGGTCCTGTTAAACGTCTCTGAAGAAGGCTATTTCTGCTCATTTTAGCAATCAGGTTAGATGTGGACTGCGTGCTTTTCCTTACATCTGGGGAGGGCATTCCAGTGTCCTCATCAGTCATCATAGCCTTTGCTTTGCTGTTTGACCAACACTCCACTGTGACACTCACAGTTTGCCCTGGGACCAGGCTACAGGCACGTCTGGGCACGTTCTATCCCGGGGTTCAGCAGAGAAGTGGTGCTTGTATTGTGGTATAGACTCGAGAACCCCTTCTGCTGCTCTCCTCTTGGGGAATCTACCCTACCCCAGCTATCTTTCTATAGTTCTTCCAAACATAAGGACTCCATCCTCAGAGTCCTGATCTCCTGTGCTGTTCTGGATCACTATGGGAACTCAGCACCCCCCTCACAAGACACACACACACCAAGTGAAACGTCCTCTCCAGGGCCCTTCTTCCATCCCAGGGCTTCAAGTGCTCGTGTAGTGATTTTCGTGAGGGTATTGGTGTTGAGTCAGGACTAGGGCAAACGCCTGTGAGAATTCTGTCTGTGCCCTCTGGCTCTCAAGGATCCTTTTTCTCTGTCCTGTGTTCCTACAAGCACACTTTGTTTGGACTGTTTGCTCACAGACTCTGTTCTACAGTGTCCTGTTTGGGCCTGCCTCGGGGCCAGAGCTGAGAGCTTAAAAGCAAGGAAGAAGGTGCAGGTCTCATAGCCGCAGTATTGGTTTTTCTCATCAAACTGGCAGTTACTGATGACTTTTCAGAGGCCTTGAGTGTGTGTGTGAGTGTGTGTGTGTGCACGTGTGTGTACGTGCATGAGTGTGTGTGTATGTGAATGCCTGTGTGTGTGTGCATGCGCACATGTGTGTGTGTGTGTGTATGTGTGTGTGTGTGTGTGTGTTCAAGCCTGTTTGTAACAATTGTGAAAAATAACCTGTAGTGGGGGGGTGGGAAAGTGGCTAGTGGTTAAGGCTCTTGCCTGCAAAACCAAAGGACCCAGGTTCAATTCCCCAGGACCCATGTAAGCCGGATGCACAAGTGGCACATGTATCTGGAGTGTGTTTGCAATGGATAGAGGACCTGGTGTGCCCTCTCTCTCTATCTCAGCTTCTCTCACTCTCTCTCAAATAAATAAAAATTAAAATAAAATTTGTTTTTAAAAATCTGCAGTGGGTTTAATTAATTTTGGCCAGAGATGAACTACTTTAAGGCACTTCTAACAAAACATGATCTCCTGAGTACTTATACTCTGGCTCCATCACAGATTTCAAGCACTAATGTGCTTAGATTCTATGCCTAATTCACTGCCAAATCTGGAACACTTCAGAAACTACCAGGTACATAGTGAACCCTTAATAAATATTTATTGAGCAAATGAATCTTCATGCATCATGCTTTTTTCTGCATTTTAGATTCTCCTTAGGTTAATTTCCTAGAAGTTAAATTATAGGCCAAAAAGGTATAATTATCTTTTAGGGTATATTCATGTTGTCAGATTCTTCCCACACTTGTTACACTCCACACAAATGAAAAAAAGTATCTGTCTCCTCAAAATAAAATGGAATTTTTTAACACTTTAATGTATAGGTAAAGATGCTAGCTCATTATTATTTTTATGTGTACCTAATACTTTAACCCAGACATTCCTGAATATTCTAACAAAATCTTTATTACCATGACAGAGCTAATCTGCATTTGTGCTTGAGGCGGGGGGGGGGGGGGGGGGGGCTCACCCTAAAGGGGATTTCCTGAGACCCTGCTGCTGGAAAAGAAAGGGAGCGAAGCTAAACCATGAAAAACCCTTTGCAGAAAGCTTTCTACCAAGTCCTCCCACCTTCTTAACCTCGCCCACCCAAAAGTTATTGTCAATTATCCCCTGCAACACTGTTGTTCTTCTTCAAAATCTTATGAAACAATCATTTCATGGACTTCCAGCTTAAAGTCACATAAAAAAGGCATGTAAAATTGAAGATGGCAAAAACACTCAGATCATCTTTTTAAATTAAAGTCATTTTTATATTTTTTGTTCAGCCAATTATATTGAGGTGTGTGTGTGTTGCTGGAAATAGAAGCCAAGACTACATACATTTAAGAGCACACTATACCATTGAGCTGTGACTTCCAGTCTCATAACATGAAAAGTTTAAACAAGGAAATAAATCCAACACCAAAATTCCCATATCATGTGGAACTTTGCCAACATCACACAGCTGGGCTCAACTTCAGTGGCCCAGTACCCACCCAGAGTGGAACATCCTAGAAATGACATTTAAACCTACTGCCTTTACTTCATGATATCTGCACCTCCCCCACCCCCATCACCACCACCGCATACCATGCTCTCTCGCAGAAATACAGAGAAAATATCTTCTTGGGAGAAACACCAGCAAAACCCTCCAGTAAAAAATAAAGTCAAAAAAAAAAAAAAGCAGAAAATGTCTCTGAGACATTCTGGTCTTCACACATTATTTTCCTCTACTGAAGAGCCTAGGCTGCACCCTTGGTATGAGCAGCCACCACCTGCGGTGCCCGCAAGAATTGGGAACAACAACCACAATATCTCCTCAGATGCCTCTGTGACACTCCTCGTGACAAGCAAATGGTAAGGTCCTCTTTAAGAGAGGACACTTTGATGGACTGACCTTCCTCGAGGCAAAAGGCTTATTAACAAGAGTTATCAATGCCAACACTGCAAGCAACATGAAGGAGTTCTGGAGAAAGCTTTTGGACAAAGCAGGGTACCCCCCCCCCCACCGCCACTTAGAGGGTTCCTGGAGGTGGGAGCTTCTGCTCACAAGAAGGCAGGCTTTAGTTAATGAGCGGCCACACGTGCTGTGCAGGCTCGGAGGCCCAGGCAGCAAGGCTCAGGGAGAGGACGCAGCTCCTTTTTCCCAGCAGGCGCTTGTTACCTCTGGCTGCAGAGAGGCTGCTGCTACAAGCAGGCCCAGCCTTAGCAGCCGCCAGCCTGTGATCTAACACAAATCTCAATCGCAGAGCCCCTCCAGGTCCACAGGAGGCCACCTGAAACAGTTATGAGGCAGCGTGGTACAAAGATGCAACAACCTGCTGTGGCTCCCCAAGAGCAGCAGACACCCCGACTTTGTCTCCTCCCTCCCCCAGACCTGCTGGAATATCACACTGGTTCAACGCAACCAGAGGCTGCTCACCAAGCCTCACAGGCACCACGCAGGGTGGAATCCATGGTGAAGTGCATGCATGTGAGGGAAGGACAGCTAGAACATGCATTGTGCTGGCAGAATGCAAAATAGAATTAGGGAATCCACCCAGTGACATGTTACTGATGGCGGGACTTTGTGAAGTGTCCTTGAGAGCCATGGAGTCTTATCTCAGCTCTTGGGTGGGCCTAACTCCAGAACTCACGATCGCACAGAGGTTCCTCTGAGCCAGCAGCCTTCTGGGGTTCTACTCCTGTGAATTCAACAAATGAGATTCACAGACCTCAGGAGGGTGAAACACGGAGTTCAGAAGTTTGTTGGAGCTTGATAGAAAAGGAATGACTCCTGTCTGTGCAGATAGGAGGGAGTCTCCAGGGAGGAGGAGAACTCACTGCTCAGCGATTTTACTTAGGGCTTGTATGGAACATTACACTGGTGGCTACCTGCCAAGGACCACATTCAGGTCTACGTGAAAAAGGACCAGACTTCACAGTGTCAAGGTGAGAAAGACTGGGTTTCACAGTATGGGGCAATATTCCCAGAAATTTTAGGTAAGGATCAGAGTTTCTGTCATCTAGGAAGGGTACGAGCTTAATCTGGAAATCCTTCCTGGTGGTGTAATTTCCAGGGAAGGAATGAAATAAATCAAACATTCAGGTTTCTATAAGCCTAGTGACATTTTCCACTTCTAGTCAAGGGGGAAAATACCATTCATTTTGGGGGTTCTTTTACCCTGACTGCCTAGCCAATTTGTCTCCTATCATTGGCCCCTTCTGAAGAGGCAGCCATAACTGCTGTGGGGGCTTAGGACAATGGATCATTCTGGTTTCTTCAAGCTGAGCTGGTGCTCTTATAGTACAGGCACAAACCTATGATTCCAAGATTTGTTAGAAAAACATTTGTTAGAAAAAAACATGGGAGAATTCAGGAAGAAGCACGAATCAAGTAAATTGGGGCCTAGAGAGTTCTTCAGGGTTCCCAATCATGTAGCATTTCAGGCTATCTGAGTACAGACTGACAATAAACAAGATGAGACAAGGTTAATACAGCAATGGAGTATACAGGCCCAAGGATTAACAGAATTGCTATTATGGTTATAATAGATATAATTCCCAACAACCATGCAGATCCAGAAAGCCATTCCCAAAGCTGCTCACCAAATGGCACGGTGATGCCCAACACTGTCTGAATTTGCTTTTGTAGATCTTGTAAGGAAGATGAGACATTAGCAGAGTCATCAGGAATATATACGTACAACATTCAACCTTGATAATGGCACATGAGCCACCCTGAGCTGCTGTGAGAATAGCTAGCGCCATATGGTTTTGTATAATTGCCTTTATCATCATTTTAACCTCAGAGTTAAAAAGAGATATTACTTGAGTTGTGTCACCTAAAGCCTTCTGGGTAGATTTTGTGAGAGTTCATATACACCAAATGATATCTTCTAAACCTATAGATGGAAGAAAAATAGAAGCTAAATGATCAGACCAGAGAACAACACTTGTAGCCCATCAGTGTTGTGACATAGGCAAATTGGCAGGATGACCTAAATTTTTTACTTGTTTCACCTAAATCCAAGGGAACCCCAATGTACACATCCCAATCCATCCTGGGAGTAACCAAAGCCAAAGTCGAGTACCACAGAGCCACGGAGGGGCATTAGGGGCTGCCCAACATTTTCTTGGCCTTAGGACCCACTCAGTAGCAATTGATCCTGATGATTGGAGGACAATAATGTTTGGACATACGTCAGGAGGGATCTATCCCAGACAGCAAACATCACCGGAATATTCTGAAAGAGTGCGATTTCTTTATTCCCAGCATAGGGGAGCCTTCTGGCTTAAGCAACCTTTGGATGGAGTCATCCACATATATGTATCCCAGATTTGAAAATAACCATCTGGACATCTACGGTTGCTTACTCTTATTGTGAGGCCAGAATCACTAGAGAGGGGACCAACATACTTATGTAGGACTGTGTGTTTCCCCTCTTGAAAAGCTTTTTCTATGTCCTTTTTCATTTCTGGTGGAATTCATAGGCCATTGAGAAACAGAACTTGCTCTGGCCTTGTCGATGTATTGATATAATTGATTCTGGTTATCTCCTTAAAGAGGACACACCCACCATGGAAGTCCAGAAGTACTCGGAGTGGGCAGGAGCCCAGAGATCAGCAGTTGTTCTGATTCCTATCTTCAGCATGTTCCTGGAACCACACAAGTAATGAATTTTCATCTGGAGTATAGGCAAGTAGGAACAAAAGGCTGGACAGTATTGAAAACAGAATAGAAAACATGTTTTAAAGAGAAGGCAGACTTATTTTTTTTTCTTTTTTTTGAAGGGCAATGTTAATTCCTCAGTGGGCTCACAGGAGTATTTGTCCAGGTCTGTCTTGATTCTCTAATAGTTTCTTCCTTTTCTGGTCTCCAAGGCTTCACTCAAGAGTTATGAATCCAGAAATCAATTCCAGGCACCTTGATAGCTATTGGGGTACAAGAATCACAGTGTGTGGTCCCTCTCAGGTAGGTTCTAGAGAGGGGGACAGACAGGGGAGGGGCTTGACTAGACCTAATCTCCAAGGCAAAACAGTGGTGAGCCTGGTTCTTGGTTGCAGGTCCCATGCAGTGTTCATTGAAAGTTTACCAGGCCTGTCACAGCTCTCATCTGAACAGCAGTTTACTTATCAAGAAGGAAAACAGTGGTGAGAAACGGTCAACCATATAACACTCCATATGGGCTTAAGCTTAGTGCGTGCGGGGGATTTCTGATCCATGATAGAGCAATAGGTATCAAAGTCACTCATGAGAGGTGGGTTTCTTGAGACAGTTTTCTCAAATGTCTCTTAAGGATTTCATTGGGGGTTTTTTTGTTTTGTTTTGTTTCATTTTTTTCCCACCTTCCCAGAATACTGTGGTCTCCAAGCACTGCATAGGTGATATTGTATTCCCAAGGCCCTAGAGACTCCCTGAGTAACAGTTGCCTTGAAGAGTGGGCCATTATCATGCTATAGACTCCTGGGGAGCCCCAAACCTGGGGACTAATACCTTTACAATCTCTGAGGCCTTTTCTGTCCTGCAGGGGAAAGCTTCTGTGCAGTTAGTAAAGGTATCTACGTATGCTAGGACACTGGATGCCCCTGGACTTGGGCCTATGGGTCAAATATATCTGCCCATCTTCCCCTGGGTGCCCTCTAGCATGTTGTAGGCCTGGAAGGGCTGCTCTTTTATCTTGAGGGTCAGTCCTTTGGCATATCTCACTGGTCCTGAAAACCTGTTTAATGGTCTTTAAGAGGGTTCCCACACACAGACCTGAAAATAGCATTCATACCATATTATGAGTGGAGTCTGTGCCCAGGTGGAAGGTTTGAGGAAGAGTTTTAAGAATTTTCCAATGATTAGCCTCAGGTAAGAGCAGCCTCCTCATTCTGTCTGGAGCCACCCTGTGGATAGTAAGGTGTGGCCATGTGTCAGAGCCCATTTCTTTTCTTGGGAATAATCTTCCCAAATCAGGAGTATCTCTGTTAATTTTGTGGGAAGGGGCTTTTTACCAGTGGCCTTGGCAGCCTGGTCTGCCACCCTCTTCCCCCCTTAAGTTTCATATAACCCCTCTGATGGTCCTTGCAGTACATCACAGCAACTCCAGAAGGAAGACTGCAGTCAAAAGTTGGTCTGACTCCCTGTGGTAGTTAGTAGGATATCCAGAGGCTATCAGATTTTGTCTCTTTTCCAAATAGTGGCATGAGCATGGAAAACCAGGAAGGCTTATTTAGAATCCATGTAAATATTAACTCCCTGGGCTGGAGGAATGGTTTAGTGGTTAAGGTGTTTGCCTAAAAAGCCAAAGGACCCAAGTTCAATTCCCCAGGACTTAACTTCCCCACGTTAGCCACATGCACAAGGGGGCACATGTGTCTGGAGTTTGTCAACAGTGGCTGGAGGCCCTGACATGCCCATTCTCTCCCTCCCTCTCTCTCTCTCTCTCTCTCTCTCTCTCTCTCTATATATATATATATATATATATATATATATATATATATATATATATATATATATATATATATATATGAGGGTCCAGTCTGGATTTTGTAGAAGGGTCACTTTGAGATCCTCTCAGGCCACATAACTCCAAGAAATTAGTTCTTCACAATTGTGCTCTGTACCTGTGCTCTGTGTCCTGATTAGAAGGTAGCCTGGTTTAGTGAGGAGCAGGTCCTAACCTGCATAGCTGACCCCTTCAGGAGCTGCCTGATACCTAAGGAGCAGATTATCAGTTATCCATATGTTTATCCCTTAGAGAAAAGCAAACTTGATACATCATGGGGAGTATATACAGTCAGCTCATTTCCCAATTTCAACTTTGTAGCTTTAGGAATTGAAGGGGCGATTGAAGCTACTGTCTAGAGGCATGTTGGCCATCCCTTGGCCACCAAATCCAATTCTTCGCTTAAATATCTGGTAGCTTGCTAAAATAAATAAATAAAATAAATATCTGGTAGGACCCTAAAGCCATTTCTTTTCTTTCTGACAAGTACAGATTAAATACCTTTTCAATTGGGAGGCTCAGCACTGGAGCTTCTAGCAGGGCCCTCTTTAATTGATTAAAGGAATATTGAGCTTCTGGGTCACAGGTCAAGAGATGTGTTCCTGATGCCTGGGCACCTTTTATTGACTTATATGAAGGGAAAGCTATCTCCCCATGTCCAGCTATCCATAAGCAGCAGAAGCTGGTGACTCCCAAGAACCCCCTAAGTTGCTTGAGAGTCTTAGGAAGAGGGTCGGAGGTAATGAACTTTATCCTTTCTTCCTTCAATGCCCTAGTCCCCTCTGATAAAATCAATATTTTACAGTATTTTTTGACACAATGGAACCTCGTATTTTAGCCTTTGTCCACCAGAAAATTCAGAAGTTCTTTACTACATTTAAATAATTATAGGGGGGACCAGGATTTGAAAGAATTCATAGACTGGCTCCCCTATCCAGGAGAAGGTTGATAGGCCTTCCTTCTACAATAACAGCTACCTGGAGCTGCTGTTCAGAGATAATTATCTGGGATGTGGGAGCCACAGAGAGAGGCCCTGGGCCCCTTCAATCCACCTGTCCTGTTTGTTGAACTATCAGGCGGGTCTCAGCACGCAGGGACCATCGTCTCTTTCTCGGGGGGCATTTCTGGAGGTAATGAAGCTTCTAGTGGTGACCTTGACGGGTTGGACGAGACTTAGGGGGTCTTTTTTCCTGGAAGTTCCTCCTTGAGTGGCCTTTCTCTTCACATTGAAAACAGGCAGAAGCTGGTCTCTTTTTCTTCCTGGGGGTTAAATTCAGGTTAGCTTCTCATAATGCAGCTACAAGGGACATCATTTTTCTCCTGTTTTGTTCATCCTTTTCCTTAATTTCCTGCTGGTCTCGATGATAAAAGAATTCACTAGCAGTTCTAAACAGGTTGTCTGGATTGGGTTCAGAGTTTAGAAGGATCGTCTGTAACTTCCACCTTTTATCTGGGGCACGCTTGGTCGTGAATCAGTCCCTTAAAATCAAATCACGTTTCATAGAGATAGGATCCGTGATTGTATATTTAATTAAAGCTTCTCTTGGTCTCTCTACAAAGGCTGAAGGGACTCTTTGAGTCCTTAGATAACCTGACAGAGCTTAAGGTTTAAGGGCTTGGAGTGAGTTCTTAGAAAGTCCTCTAAGATACAAGACAAAAGTGCCTTCTCTTCCAGTCTCCCAGGAGACAGTTAGGGTCCCAGTGGGGATCATCCTGTGGGACTACCTGTCTTCCTGTTGGATATGAACTTTCTCTTTCTATCTGTGTTTCACCTGTTACAGGGTCATCTCATATATCTATAGTAACAGTCCTTCTGGTGGGATTGGGACTGAGTAGAAAGTAACGTTGCATCTTCCAAGGTAGTTCAAAGACTTGAGTAAGACCCTTAAAGAACTCACTATGTTTCCCAGGGTCTTCTGAAAGTTTCCCAAGATCAACTTCTATTTGTCTCAGATATTGTAAGGAAAAGGGGGTGCGCACCTGAGCGGGCATCCTGCTCTGATGAATACCTGTCTCCTGTATTGACAGGAGAAAAGGCCACATTTGATAAGGATGATGGGACGCTTTGGGTCCTCACAGCAGGGAGGGCAAGACGACCGGGAAGCCTCTTTCTGTTCTAGAGGTGGCTGTTCCTGTAAGAGGCTTAGTAGCTTGCCTTGAAACAGGGGCACCCAGGATAGCTCCATCTATTTTGCACTCCCTGCGTGAGTTTGGATTTTCTGTTAAAGCAAAAAAGAAAAAAAAATGCCTGTACATAGGGCACTTCGGACCATTTCCCCATCTTTTTATAGAAGAGACCTAATTGTAAGAACATATTAAATCAATGCTTCCATCTGGAGGCCATTTCTCTCCAGCCTCTAGCTTATATTCAGGCCAGACTCGAGTGCAGAAGAATGTCAGGCAGTTGTTTTTTCACGGTCTTTGGATCAAAGTGATCCCAGTGGGTACAGTCTGGGGGATACAGTGTAGGGGAGCCTTTGTCAAAGACGTATGACAACCCATCCAGAAGACAAAATGATGCAGTGGAACATCTTCTAAATCCCTTTGGTCTTGTACGCCAAAGCGTCTCCCAGAGCCTCCTTAGTTTCTCCTTTGTGCAGCCACAAGGGAAAACAAGGCCTTTGGATTTATTCACCCATTACCAACGTGGTCTGTAATGGCCTGACCCTTGACCCCTCATTGGCAACACAGTGAGGAAGTGGAGCCAGTATGGTTTGAGCTGCTCTTTACCTCTGTGACCCTTCCTTAACACCCCCAATGGTTGACCTATTTCTGTATTTTGCCTGTCCACACAGAGATCATGATCAAAAATTCTGGATTAAGCCTTTAGATTTTGAGGAATTCTAATGATTTCTAAAGCCTACATGAGCATGGAGAGTCTTAGCACCCCCACATGTTGAGCCTCTGGGATTTTTATTCTCTAGTCTAGATAAGAAACAAACATGGTAGCGCTCAGGGTAGATTTCCCTTTAAGTCTGTGAGATTGCCTGGAATGTGAAAGCCGGCCTATGCTAAAACCAGAAAACACCAGGCAGAAGTAGTAATGAGCTGCATGTAACCGTTGAACTACCTTGTTGCTTTGGGGCGCCCCTCTGGCTGCTGCGGTCTCCCCGCCAGCAGCGCTGTAGCCGCTCCTTGTTGTCTGGCTTTGTTCAGGACATCGCGCATGCTGCATGAAGATGGATCCTCAAAATCTTCGCTTTCCCTGGGCTCTACCAGGTGAAAACTCACTAATTTCAAGCCAGCTGTCACACGCATCTCAGAACACTAGTTGTTTTGGGGTCACCAGCGAGGACTGCGGCGTTTGTCATCTCATGTTATATAGAACACAATCAAAAACAAATATACAGCCAGGCGTGGTGACGCACACCTTTAATCCCAGTGCTTGGGAGGCAGAGGTAGGAGGATCACCATGAGTTCGAGACCACCCTGAGAATGCCAGGTCAGCCTGAGCTAGAGTAGAGTGAGACCCTACCTCAAACACACACACACACACACACATCCTAACAAGCTCAGTCAGCATTTTACAAAGCACAAGCTTATTTAGCCTCCTTTACAGATTTATTCTATGGTTTAAACATGCCTAATTCTCAAGCAGAAGGGAGTTATAGAAAGGAAAATGGAAAACTAGGAAGGGCAGAAAGAGGAAGAGATGGGAGATTTGTCTGTGGTACTCATCCTTCTCAAAGTTCCTGACCAACGCACCAAATATGATCTGGGACTTTTTGAGGTGTTCTTGAGAGTGACAGAGCCTTGTCTAAGGCCCTCAGGTGGGCTGTAGCTCAGGAGCTAAGGTGCTGGAACTCTCGGCCATACAGAGCTTCCTCTGAGCCAGTGGCCTTCTCGGGTTCTACTCCTGTGAATTCAACGAATGAGATTCACAGACCACAGGAGGGTGAAACATGGAGTTCAGAAGATTATTGGAGCTTGATAGAAAAGGTATGATTCCTGTCTGTGCACATAGGAGGGAGTCTCCAGGGAGGAGGAGAACTCACTGCTCAGCGATTTTACTTAGGGCTTGTATGGAACATTACACTGGTGGCTACCTGCCAAGGACCACATTCAGGTCTACGTGAAAAAGGACCAGACTTCACAGTGTCAAGGTGAGAGAGACTGGGTTTCACAGTATGGGGCAATATTCCCAGAAATCTTAAGTAAGGATCAGAGTTTCTGTCACCTAGGTAGGGTGCAAGCTTAATCTAGAGATCGTTCCTGGAAGGTGTAACTTTCCAAGGAATAAATGAGATAAGGAAAGCACCCAGGTTTATGTAAGCCTAGTGGTATTTCCCTCTTCTAGTCAAGGAGAAAAATACCATTCACTTTTTGGGTTCTGTTACCTGACTACCTAGCCAATTTCCTTTTCCTATCACTGTGTTCTAGTGCAGGTTACCCTAGAACCTGTGATGCATTCATATTATGTCTATAATCTACTATATACTTATCATCTACCTAATCTATCTGCCTAGAGGGCATTTGTGGCATTTTAAACCTTTCAAAAACTCATCCAAAGATTCACAGTAACTTGGCAATGATAATACATGTTCATTTACTTCACCCTATTCTATTTTATTCTGAGTGCTTATACATGTATGTGCTCAGAGATTTGTCTGTGTACACATGCGTATGTGTGCAGGTATGTGTACACATTATGTGCAAAAGCCTGTGGAGACCAGAGGACAATATCTAGTGTCATCCTCAGGAACAGAGTCCACTTCCTTTGAAGCAAAGTCTCTCATTAAGCTGAAGATCGCCAGTTAGTCTAGACTGGCTGACCAGTGAGCTCCAGGAATCTGCATGTCTCCACTTCTCTGGTGCTAGGATTATAAGTACCTGCTGTTACATATGTATGTGTTTTTTTTTGTTGTTGTTGTTCATTTTTTTGTTGTTTTTTTCAAGGTAGGGTTTCACTCTAGCCCAGGCTGACCTAGAATTCACTATGTATTCTCAGGCTGGCCTCAAACTCACAGCGATCCTCCTATATCTGCCTCCCCAGTTCTGGGATTAAAGGCGTGCACCACCATGCCCGGCTCCATGTGGTATTTTTATGAGGATTCTATGTGTCAAGTTCAGGTCTTGATGCTTGCCAAGTTCTCACACACAGTGGTCTAGCCTGTGCCCTCTGAGCCCCATCTCTTAAGGGTTCCACCACCTCACAGCAGCGCCATCAGGTAAGAATCAAACCTTCAACGTGTGGGCTTTTAGATAGCATCATATTCAAATCCAGACAAGGGCACTCACATTGCAGAGTTTGAGGCAGGCCTGGCCAGCTTTCCACTGTTATCTCTGATGCTCTTTGTTCTGCCTGGAGTGGCCAATCCCTGATGTGACTGGAACCATGCATGGTTAGATCAGCCTTGTGAAAGCCATTCTTTGGGTACCACGTTTTAATATGGTCCAGAGCCTAGGGAAGCAGGACACATGGATACTGGAGGCTGAGCTTCTAGAGAAAACCTCTGCAGTGACTCTCCTTGGATTGCTTCCCTTCGTGTGGTGACTGTGAACTCAACAGTCTCCACCCCAAAAGACACAACACAAAATAGAGGAGGGCCCAGAAGATTCGAGTGCATTTGCATGGAGAATATGTGGGAAGGCTGTTATAATAGTTAAGCTCAGTTGTCAGCTTGACTGGATTTAGAATCTCCACAAACAAGCCTCTGGGCATGTCTGTGTGGGAGTTTCTAGATTGCGTTAATTAAGGCAGGAAGATCCCCTGTATTGGTCAGGGTTCTCTAGAGGAACAGAACCCATAGAATAAATTGTATTAAAACGGGAATTCACTGGATTAGTTTACAGTAGTCCAACAATAGCAGTCTGCAGGCCCTAGAGTCAAGGAACCCATAGCTGCTCAGTCTACAAGGCTGGATGTCTCAGAAGTCCCAATCCAGTGCTGAAGGCCTGAAGGCTTCCTGAAAAGCCGCTGGTCTTCATTCCATGCTGGAGGACAGCAAGCAGCATTGGCAGCAGGTGGGGGGAAGGGATTCTTTTTTCTTTTTTAAAATATTTATTTATTTATTTATTTGACAGAGAAAGAGAGGGAAGGAGAGAGAGAAAGAGGGAGAGAGGGAGAGCATGGGCACACCAGGGCCTCCAGCCACTGCAAACGAACTACAGATGCATGCACCCCCTTGTGCATCTGGCTTACCTGGGTCCTGAGGAACTGAACCTGGATCCTTTAGCTTTGCAGGCAAACATCTTAACCACTAAGCCATCCCTCCAGCCTGGAGGAATGGATTCTTTTCTCCCAGAGCTTTCTTAAATAAAACCCCTACTTGTTCTGAAAGGGGCCACCCATTCTGGGGGAAGAACTTCCTCCTTCAGTTTCTGGAAGCAACCTCAGAGACCTACCCAAGAGGAAAGTCTGTGGATTCCTAAACAGATCAAGGTGACAATAAAACTTAGCCATCGCCCCTCCCTGCCTCAAATGCGGGCGGCTCCATCCTATGGGCTGGGGTTCTAGATGAAATAAAACAGAGAAAACTAGCTGAGCACAGGCACCCATTGCTCTCTGCTTCCTGGCTGTGGGTTGGCTGTGACCAGCCGCCTCACGCCCCTGCTTCCATGCCTTCCGGCCACGATGCGACGCACTCCCTCTGACTGCAAGCTGAAGCAAAACCCTCCACTTTAAGGCAAACAAACATCTCACAGAGTCAAACCGCAAGCCTGGATGGGCATGTGTGGGCACTATCCTCCATGGCATCCTCGTCTCTTTTACCCAGGGTCTCACCTTGGAGCAAGATGGGAGGAAAGAGACAAATTAATATGCAGCTGGAGTTTGGACTTTATACCTTCCTGCTGTGACTCAATTAATCGAAGATTTGCCATAAAAGTTAACTGGCAGTGATCCACTCTAAGTCCAGTCGTAAAATATGAGCTGATTAATTTCCTTCTAATTTGTATGATAATTAAAATTCTAACTTTTAATTGCATGCATTGTCCTCCCACAAGGAGTCTGATCGGGCTTTCCTAATACACTCCGTGACAGTCCTCGCCCCATGGGGTGGCTTTGTTGCTTTATGGCACTGTGCTGCCCTGTCATTCATCAGGGCCCAGAGATAAATGTGTGCTTATCCCCCAGCCCGTGCTGACGCGAGCAAGCCAGGAGCCGAGCCTGTGCCCATAAATCAAACACCAAGAGTCATTTGGTATTCTGTCAGGATGTCAGGGTAGCTCTGTGAGTGTCCCTGCCCCTTAATGAACAATTAACTTGCTGAAGGTGGTGAGACCCAGAACACATCTGAGCCACACAGGGCATGACTGGGCAGGTTCTTGGTGAACAGGGGACAACTTCCCGTCCACAATGCTCCAAGGATGTTTACGTGCATTCTGTGGTACCAGTGACAGGCTTCCAGGCAGCAAAGGGCTCTGCCCGGGGCTGACCTCACAGCTCAGGAGGGAGCATTTTTCAGAACTTCTTTTTACTTGCTTAGTAAATTTGTAAGTTTCATAGTCCACAAGGGAGCTACTATCATGTCCACTTTGCAATTGGGGAAACTGAGGCAGAGCATTATCATGTAAAACTCTCAGATTACCTAGATCATAAGTGTCAGGATATGAATTCAATTCTATATACCATCAAAGGACTGAGATTGGTGACAGTCCATCTTTGCATAAAGAAAATCTCTGAATTATTGGATACATACGGTATGACAGGAATAACTGTGAGAGCTTTGTAACAGCTATCTCTGTTCTTTACCGTAGTTTCAGGCCTCATCATCTCATAGCCAACCGATTACAACATTTTCATCTGTGCTTCTGTGTTGATTTTTTGCACCCTCATTTTGCACCATTGGTCCCCTTCCCCCCTGGAATCCCCCATTCCATTTCCATGTCACATGTACTCTATTACCCTCTCCCACAGACCGATTCTTCCCTCCGTAAACTCCTTCCTAATTTCATTAGCTATGCTAAAACCCCTTCACATATACACATATACACATATGCACAAAAATTAGAATCTAAGATACACTTATGAGGGAAAGTACGCAGTATCTGCTTGACTGGATATTGGTTACTTTGCTTAATATAATTTCCAGTTCTATTTTTCTACAAATGTCATGATTTCAGTTTCCTTGTTTCTGAAAAAAATTATACTGTGCATATTGCCACATTTGTGTATGTGTCTATGTGTGAGCATATGGATACAGGTGTGTGCCGACCGCACCACCCGTGTGACATTTGGAGGACATCGCTGAGGTATCAGTCGTCACTTTGCGCCTCATTAGAAGCAGAGTCTCCCTCTTGTGCTCGCTATTGTTAGCATAGTGGGTGCGGGAGCCCCAGGAAAGTCTCTTCCCTCTGCCTCCCGTTTCTCTGTCAGCATGCTGGAGTCACAGAAGCCCTCCATGGCTTCTGACACTCCTCGTGGTGTCTTGGGACCCAAATATGGGCACTCGGGCTTGAGCGGCAAGCACTTTGTCCCCTGGGCCATCTCTTTAGCATGCACCACACCTTCTTCATCCATTCATGCGGTAACGGACATCCAGGCTGCTTCCGTGTCCTCGCTGCTGTGAACGCTGCAGCAATGAACTCGGAAGCGCAAGTATCTCAGCGTGGCAGGACTCAGGGCCTTTGGGTGTGTAGCAGGAATACGGTGACTGAGTCACGCGATAGCAATTCTTCCAGCTTTGTGAAGACGCTTCCTACTGATTGCCATGGGGGCTACAGCAGTTTATATTCCCACCAACATAGAACCATGGGTCCTCTTTCCCTACATCTTCAGCACCATTTGTTTTCCTGATGATAGCCATTCTGACTGGGTGGGTTAGGCTCTCCAAATTGTCTTGACATATATTCCTCTGATGGCTAAAGATACTGAAAACTTTTAAAATGTTGATTGGCCATGTGTATTCCTTTCTTAGAAATGTCTGTTCAGTTCATTAACCTACTTATTGACCAGAAAAAATTTGGTGTTTAATTTTTATAGTTCATTATATTTTGTATATTAATCCCCTGTCTGAAGTATAGCTAGCAACTACTTCAATTTTAAATCTAGGGCATGCTTTAAGAATAGTCCATTCAGAATTATCTATCCATACAAGGTACTTTATGCAAACCCCTTTTTTTAATTATATTTTTTTGATTAGCTTACAAAGAAGTAGGTTTCCATATGGCTATTTTATGTCTTTAGTTCTGATAAATCCCATCTGCCTCCCATCCCCATTCTTCCACCCCCACCCCACTCAAGCCTTTCCCCCTAGTATTTTAGTATTGCATATGTTCTGCTGCTCCCAGAAGCCATAGGTTGTTAAAGGAGAATCCCAGTGTCCCTGTGAGTTGTTAATCCCCGACGACCCCAAAGCTGTTCTCGCAATTGCCCTTGCTCTTGGTTGCCCATCAGCACTAAATGGTAAGAGCCTATGCCTGAAAACACTGTGTTTTGGTTGCAGGACGCAAGGAAATCGAGCTGGAGTTGAGCTGGTGGGGGAGGGGGGTAGCTGAGTAGTAAAAGTTCTTGGTGCACAAACATGAGGTTCTGAGTTTGGAGCCCCAGCAACATATAAAATGCCAGGTATGGCAGCACGTGCCTGCAACCCCGGCACTAGGGAAGTGGAGCCCAGGGCTTCTCTACCCAGAGAGATGAGGCCCAGACTTACTGAGAGGCTGTGTCTCAAAGAATAAGGTGGAGAGTTTTTCACCAGTGTCGACCTATTATCCCAACGTGCACACACACATGAATGCACATCTACACATAGCTGTACACTCGCACACCTAGAAACATGCATGCTGCATACATGTATGCACAAAATGTGCCAAGAACACATGTGAAGAAGCATGTAGTCCACCCGAAAGGTAAGTGCTATGCTCACCCAGCGAGCCATTTGTATTGCTGTCGCTGGGCTACTTTGTTTACGTGTCTGCCGTGGTGAGTAGTCACACAGGAAAGACAAAATACCCAAAGCTTTACACATGAAATTCCAATACCTGAAATGAAAAGAAACATATTTTAAATTGGATTAATGGGTAATTAGATGTAGTAGAAAAACTTTACCAAAATGGAAAACCTAACTAGAGAAAGTGTCCAAAATGAGACAGAAGGTTAGCGCTCAAACAGCATGGATGAGACGTGGAACCACTTCAAGCAGCTGAGGACACATTTACCTAGAGCCCCTCAGGAAAACAGTGGGGAGGGGCACAGGAAAAAATATTTAAAATAGCAATCGCTAAATATTTTCCAAGTTTATTTTAAAAATACATCAATTCATAGGCCTAAGAAGCTAATGAATTCCAAGCACTAGAAACACAGTAAGATGGGCAAGTCTGTAAAGGCTCATTGTAGTCAAAGCAATTTTTAAAAATGCAGTGATAAAACCAATGATTAAAAAAATACTTCAAAACAGAGGGGTGATTATAAGTCAACAAACAAATGTAAGGATATCCACAGATTTCTCCTAAGAAATAATGAGGTAGAACAGCATCTTTCAAGTATTGAAAAACAGGAGCTGTCAGCCTGCACTTCTATATATCCAACAAGCATGTTATAAAGAATAAAAAGAAAATTGGGCTGGGTAGATGGCTCTGGGGTTAAAGGCACTGGGTACTGGAGAACTGAACCTGGGTTGTTAGGCTTCACAGACAAGCGTCTTAACTTCTATGCCATCTCTCCAGCCACCGACCCCCTTCAAATGGGTAAATGAAAATATTTTTTTCTACACTAGAAAATCAAAAGAACTTCAAAGAACTCAAAACAAACAGGCCTGACACACTACTGAAAGTATTTGTTGAAGTTACCTTTGCATTTCTAGGACAAACAACCAGCCAGAAGCAGCTGAAGGATGGAAAGGCTTACAGATTCCAGGGGAAGCTTCCTCACAATGAAAGAAGCCGGCTCACTCCGGCATCCACAGCAGCAAGAGGGAGAAAGGCCAACACCAAACAGCCAGAGCTCAGACCTGCTTTCCACAGAGCTAGCAGCTAGCAGCTGGACTCAAGATCCGCCCCCAGTGACACACCTCCTCCAACAGGGCTCTGCCTACTGGAGACTGAAGCAGGAGGTTTAATCTTAATCAAAAAATACCTCAGGCTATGGGGGGGGCATACAATCACATTCAAACCACCACAGTAGTAAAGGAAGTCCTCCGGGGAGAAAGAATATATGGCCAGGTACAGACATGTTCCTAGACAAAGACCACTGGGCAATAAATATGACTGCATAGGTAAAAATTAACATTTTTATTATTTAATAACCATTTGAGTTAATTACCTTCCCAAATAAAAAATAACAGGGGACTTAGGGCATATAATGCACATGTAAGGGAAATGTTCTGAAGGAATAAAGGCCAAGATGAGAGAATGGAGGTATATTACTCCATGTTCTTACTCCATGTATGAAGCATATCATATCTAAGATAAACAGTTGTGAATTGTAGGCATTATTATTATTTATCCACTAGGTTTGATATTATTATAGAACTATTGTACTACTATTATGTATTATACACTATTGAATTATTATAGAGTTTTTTTCTTTTTTTTGTTTTGGATTTTTAAGATAGGGTTTCACTCTAGCTTAGGCAGACCTGTAACTCACTATGTAGTCTCAGGGTGGCCTCAAATTCACAGTGATCCTCCTACCTCCCCCTCCCACATGCTGGGATTAAAGACATGTGCCACCAGGCCCAGCTGAATTATTCAGTTCTTTATCTGTCAGGTATTATATGTGGAGATAGACTGTGTTGAGCTTAAAATGCATAAAATCAATCATAAACTCACCTTACAATAACAAAACAAAAATAAAAGCATAGTAATCACAAATTTTAGTAAATTAAACAAATTAATATGTCAATACACAAAGAAAATATAATTATAAACAATACTCAAATAATTAGAATATAGTCAATAAGAAGAAGAAAAGTAGGGAAATTACCAAATGAGATTAAAGAAAACAAATATTAGTATGAAAGATAAACTTAAGCATATCACTAATTATATTAACTATAAATTGTTCAAGCAATCCAAGTTAAAATAATTGTTAGACTAGCTTAGGAAGCAAGAGTCAAATCCATGTACTGTTACTCTAAATGTGGATACAAATAGACTTAAAAAACAAAAGAATGGGGAAAAGACACCATGATGACTTTAAGGGCACAAGCAAAATCAATGTGCATACCTACGCTAATGTCACAAAAAGTCGACTCGTATCACATGTGAGAGTGGGATTTCATAGAGAAAGAGCCATTGAAGTACGTGACAATGATAAATGATGCTCCTAACAATGTACCTTGAAATGCATGAAGCAAACATGATAGGACCACACAGCAATGGAGGGTCCAGTGTGATAGTTCAGATTCCCATTCCCTTCTCTCAGAGATTGGCTAGAACAAACACATAATGAGAAAATACACAGTAAATTTGAGCGTCATTCTCAAGAAACCACCTCACTGACAGAGGACCCGATACCAAGCAGATCACACTGATAATGCATACTGTCCCTCCCTCCCTCCTTTCCTTCCTTCCTTTCCTTCATTTTTTCCCTCCTTCCTTCATTTTTCTCTCTCTCTCTGAACCTTATTTCAGCTGCTCCCTATTAGTCAAGCTTGACAATACAGCCACTTCTCCACAGCCACCTTCACCCCATCATCTGTTAAAAATGAGCCACACAGCAATCCCAGCCAGGGAGAAGGTTTACTACCAGCAGGTAGAAACTGACTCTAGACGGGAAGGTTCTCAGTGCTCTACCATAAATACTAAAGAAACTATGCTAATGTGGGTGAAAAACTTAAGAAGAGCTACTAGGAACACCATCAGAAAACCAGTTGAAAGCTAGTGTTCAAACGCCAAGGTAGGATCTGCCCTAACTTGTTCCCCTTAGGAATCCTGGGCATATTTCTGTTCCCAGGCTGAGGCCACTCAGGTCGATATATGAGGTCGATATTTGAGGGGTGTGACTTAGAAGGGCCTTCCCTCACCATCACATGGAGCCCCTCCTCTACTCCCCATCCTGGTTCTCAAAACCCCATCCACACCCTTGCCCAGCTATTGCCCTGTCTCTTGAGCACCCCTCTGCCCTCTCAAAGCACGTGACTCATCAAAGCCCAGCCAACTTCCTATAAGAACGCATCTGCCTTCCCAGGCCAAGTCACCCTGAGACTTCTCAGATCACCTCATGCACGACAGTGTCTGTCAGTGACAGCTGGTCCTGTAGAGCCCGGGACCCTTTCCAGGCCATTTTCCCTCTGGTTAGACTTGTGTGGCACATTTTATTTATAGTGTCTGAGACAAAAGCAGCACATAAAATTTGAAACTTGAGGAAGAAAACCAAAAACCACTCAGAGCAAATGGTGGCATCTTGATGTCCCAGCAGCTTCATTGTAGGTTTTAGCCAAACACATGTGTACACTCAAGAAAATCCCTCGCAAAAAATGCTTATTGTATTTATTGCATAAAATATCAGCTACCTTTTTTTTTTGTTCCTTTGGTTTTTCGAGGTAGGGTCTCACTCTGGTCCAGGCTGACCTGGAATTAACTCTGTAGTCTCAGGGTGGCCTTGAACTCACGGTGATCCTCCTACCTCTGCCTCCCGAGTGCTGGGATTAAAGGCGTGCGCCACCACACCCGGCCTCAGCTACTTTTTATTACAAGGGACAGACATGTCAGCAAGTCTGACCTTTCATTCATATATTTTTTTTTTTTTGAGTTAGGGTCTCACTCAAGCCCAGACTGGCCCAGAATTCACTATGTAGTCTCAGGGCAGCCTGAAACTCACAGCGATCTTCCTACCTCTGCCTCCTGAGTGCTGGGATTAACGGCGTGCACCCCCACACCCGGCTGCATATTATTATTACTATTATTATTTTAAAGACACCTGCACACGGTTACCATGACAGCATGAGCACGGTGCGCTGGCGAGGTCTCAGCGGACCCCGTGTGAAGCAGCGCCCGGGTCTCGTCTCATCCACAGGCATCCACGAGGGCTCCACCCCGGGCCCTTGATTGCCAGCCGGCCAGCGGTGAGTTCAAGAGCTGCGTGTGGCTCCTGTCAGGCATGCCTGCCCTCGCATCCCCCAGCTCTCTCCCACCCCACGAGACCACACCACCCTCCGGGGCCCTTGACTCCTCTGCTCCTCAAACACACCGTAACCCTAGATAGAACCATTTATCTATTTGTGATTCCCGTCTCTCTCTCTCTTTTTTTATTTTTTTATTTTTTTGAGACAAGGCCTCACTCTGTAGCCCAGGCCAGCCTGAAACTCACCATACAGCTTAAGTTCATTGACAAAATTGTGGGTTTTATTAGAACATTTTCATGCGCACATATCATTGAACCTTGCTTATATTGGCCCTCTTCTGACCTCCTCACCCTCTTTCTGATCTCTCAAGGACATTTTCTCTCTTTTCTTGTCTTTTTTTTTTTTTTGGCATGAGTGTGTGTGTGTGTGTGTGTGTGTAAATGCATATACATATGTGCATATATGTGGAGGCAAGAAGTTGGTATCAAGTGTCTTCCTTAGTTGCTTTCCACCTTATCTTCTTTTAATTTTTGGCATTTTCTAATACAATTTGTTTTTCTTTACTCCTGTTCTCCCTCCTGTTCCCCTCCCCATCTTCCGGCCAATCCCCCTCCTCCCTGTATTTTCCCTCTTTCTGTTTCCATACCACAGGTGTTCTTGTGCCCAACCGTCCCACGCTTCTAGTATATTCATTTTTGGCTACAGTTCTATCTTCATAGGCTTTATCCACATTCCTCATCCTACGCATTCACACTTAGAATATTAAAAGCTAAGACCCACACGTATCAGAGAACATGTGGTTTTTAATCTTTCTGAGTCTGTTACTTCACTTAATATGATTCTTCCCAGGTCCACCCATTTTCCTGCAAATTCCATAATTTCATTTTTCTTTAGTGTTGAAAAGAATTCCATTGTGTATGTGAACCACATTTCACTATCTGTTCATCTGTCACTGGACATCTGGGCCATTTCCAATTCTTAGCTTATGTAAACAGAGCCACAGTAAACATGGATGTGCTGACATCTCTGTAGTGGAGTGTGGGGTCCTGCGGGATCTGTCCGGGAGTGGCATCGTGAGGTGTATGGGAAATGTTTGCACTCCCACAGGGCAACCGAGAAGGGCAGCGCCTTCCCCACACGTCCTCACCAGCATTTGTTCTCTTGTCTTGATGGCAGGTTTGCTGACTGAAGTAAGATGCTATCACCAAGTGGCTTTGATTTTCATTTCTCTGGTGGTCAGGAATATTGCACCTTTTCTTAAGTACTTGTTGGCTATTTGTGTTTGTTTTTTTTTCTTTTGTGAACTATCTGTTCGTTTCATTAACCCATTTGTTAATTGGTAAATTCATTTTGGGGGGTACTTAATTTTTAATCATTGAGGTTTTTTTGTTTGTTTGTTTGTTTGTTTGTTTGTTTTGAGTCAGGCTCTCTTGCTGAACCTAAACCTTGAGCACCCTGATTAGGCTAGACTAAGCGAGTCAATAATGCTTAGGGGTCATCCCCTTTCCACCTCCTCTGCACTGGGATTCCTGTGTGCACTCTCATGCCCAGCTCTTATGTGGGGACTGAAGATCCAAACTCGGTTCTTCATGCTTGCATGTCAAATGCTTTACCTAGAGCCACAGTCCCAGTCCCCTCCCAAGGACATTTCCTGTTGACTTAGTTTCTGTCCTTTGACTAGGCTGTTCCACTTTCTTGTTCTAATTTGTGACATGTTGCTGTTAAAGACTGGATATTTGAGAATTACAACTTGTGTTAACTTTGGAACTCAGACCCTCCCCTTTCTCCAGGGTTGGTTTGCTTGTTGGCTGGTCTGGATTGTGTCTGCGCCGATACCAATGTACAATATAAACTGAAGTTTTTCCCAAATCTGTCCTGGGGCTATCCCTGTGCCTAGGAATGCCCAACGACTTTCTAAATTATTTCCATTTTGGGGGTAGGGGGTTGTGCTTTTGAATGCTTTGGGTTTTCAATGATTGGCCCCAAAGGGGGAAAATGACGTTGACACTTTAAACCCCCCAAAGTTGCTTTAGCCAAAGGAGACTTCAATAATGTCAGTGAAGGTCTCAACGGCTGATGCCCACCTCTTGACCTCCTCTCTGCAGCCAGAAGTCAGCCCCCAGGACAAAGGCACTTAGAGGCTATAGAGTCCCTTCTGCCCACCCTGGCACCAGCGAGCCATGCGAGCTGTTCTAGGAGTGAAGGTGAGGCCACTGTCCCTGAGACTGCAGCTGAAGACTTAACACCGCCCGAGGCTGAACTTGACTGAGGTCAACAAGCACCTACTAGTCAACAGTCTTCTAGAAACTCCTTCAAGAAGACTGGAGTTCAGGGTGTAAAATAGCATCTCATTGCAGGGGACTTTACAATTCCCTAATAATTAGTTCCTATTTGCACTTGTGCTTGGAAATCTGTTCTAATCTTTTGGTATTTAATTGTGCTATTTATTTTCTTTATTAATTAGCTCTGGACATTCTTTGTAAATCTGAATGCATGGCTCTTCTTAGACATAAACAAATATTTCCTCTTGAACTCTTTCTTTACACGTTATTCTGGGCCTTGTGAAGAGCAGGCGTGTTTCTGCTTGATGACAAGTGTCATCAGTTGATTCTTTAATGCAGTTTCTTTAATGTCACGTGTAAGCATTTGTCACCTAACACGAGGTCACAAATGCTTTCCTTCCATGTCTTCTACAAGTTTATAGTTTAGGTTTATGATTCATTGGAGTTAATTTTTTTTTTTTTTTTCGAGGTAGGGTCTCACTGTAGCCCAGGCTGACCTGGAATTCACTATGTAGTCTCAGGGTGTCCTCGAACTCACAGTGATCCTCCTACCTCTGCCTCCCAAGTGTTGAGATTAAAGGGGTGCGCCGCCACACCCGGCTCTAGTTAATTTTTATATATGAGGTCCGTAGGGTAAATCAAAACTAATTTCAAATATAGATATGGAATTGTTGCAATGGTATTTATTGAAAATACTATCCTTTTTCTACTCCATTAACTTTCCACTTGTTGAAAATCAGTTGTAATTATACAAATGGGTCCAGGCAGGCTATTCTGTTTTATTGATCTGTTTGTCTGTCTTTGTGACCATCTATGACACTGCCTTGATTATGATGTATTGTAGTGGTTCGAATGTAACGTGTCCCCACAGCCTGGAGCGTTGGCGGTGGATTAAGCCTCTGACTCAGCTGGCGAGCCTGTGGGAGGCGGAGCCTCCTGGAGGAGGCGTGGCCGGGGCGGGCTTCGGGATTTTCAGCTCAGCCCTATTGGGCAGCACAGCTCGCTGCTTCGTCCTGTTGCTGGGGCAAGATGTGGCCAGTGTGTCCCTGGAATGCTCTCCCCACCACGATGAAGCTTCTCCTGCAAACTATAAACCTGAGATAAACAACCCTTTCCTCCCACAAGTTTCCCTGGTTGGTTGGGCATTTTGCCCTAACTACTATGTAGATTTACTTTTCTTAAAGATTTTACTTTCATTTATTTATTAATTAGAGACAGAGAGAGGGAGGGAAAGAGAGAATGAGAATGGGCACGCCAGGGCCTCCTGCCACTGCAAAGGAACTCCAGAGGCATGGGCCCCCTTCTGCATCTGGCTAACGTGGGACCTGGGGAATCAAACCCGTGGCCTTAGGCTTCGCAGGCATGTGCCTTAACCACTAAGCCATCTCTCCAGCCAATAGATTTACTTTAAAAAAATTCTTTATCTGAAAGTGGTAGTACATGACTTTAATCCCAGCACTTGGGAGGCAAAGGTAGGAGGATCTCTGTAAATTCAAGGCCACCTGAGAATACACAGTGAATTCCAGGTCAGCCGGAGCTAGAGTGAGACCCTACCTTGAAACCCCAACCCCAGAATAAAAATAAAGATAAAATAATCTTTAAACTGGGTGTGGTGGCACACGCCTTTAATCCCAGTACTCAGGAGGAAGAGGTAGAAGGATTGCCATGAGTTCAAGGCCACCCTGAGATTATATAGTAAATTTCAGGTTAGTCTGGACTAGAGCAAGACTCTACTTCAAAAAAAAAAAAAAAAACTTTAAATGTGTTCTTCGTTTTGGAAGATGTTTTTAATATTGGCTATTCTAGACCCTTCAGATATCTTAGTGAACATTAAAAATGGTTGGTCACTCTTATGAAAACACATGCTAGGATTTATTGAGATTATAGTTGAATCTAGAGGCCAGTGTGGGAAGAACTGGATCTTAACAATATTGAATCTTCTCACTCAAAAGTCTAGTGTATGTCTTAACTTTTTTTAATTATCTAAAACTTACAAATTCTTAATTTAGTTTTTAACATTTCTTTCAACAATGGATATTTGATATTTTTAATTATTTATTTACTTATTTGAGAGAGAGAGAATGGGCACAACAGGGCCTCTAGCCATGCAAACCGACTCCCGACCCCTGCGCCACCTTGGGCATCTGGCTTCCGTGGGTGCGGGAGAATTGAACCTGGGTCCTTAGGCTTCACAGGCACACACCTTAACTGCTAAGCCATCTCTCTAACCCTGCAATTTTTTTCAATTTAACTGCAAGTATTTCATATTTTAGGCCATTACCATAAGTGATGTTATTTTATAGTTCAATATATGTAATTTTTGATGTGTTTTTGTTTGCTTATTTGGTTTTTAAAGGTAGCCCAGGATGACCTGGAATTCACTATGTATCTTGGACTGGACTCTAACCAGTGGCAATTCTCCTGCTTCTGCCTCCCAAATGCCAGGGCCTCTAGCCTCTGCAAACAGACTCCAGATGCATGCACCACTTTGCACCTGTCTTTATTTTTACACGAGTACCAGAGTATCAAACTCGGGTCATTAGGCTTTGCAGTCAAGTACCTTAATCACTGGTGGTTTGATTCAGGAGGCCCTCATAAACTTAGGTGCTCCGAATGCTAAGTTCCCAGCTGATGGAGATTTGGGAATTAACACCTCCTGTGCCAGGCTCCTTCCCGGGCAGGTAGGTAGTGCCGAGGGAAGGACCAGACCTGCTGGTTCCTCCCTAGGGGTTGAGGGGATGATGAGCATCGGACGACCCAGACCTCTCCTGGCCACCGGAGAAAAACCACACTGAGTCGGGAGTCTTTTCGATGCAGGAACTCGCAGAAACAACTCGCTTTATTACTCTGAGCAATTGCCTATATCATGTTGGGGATGAAGGTGGGGATTTTAGGATGGGGGAAGAGGTAAAGGCCAATAGTAAACTGAAATGGTATTGAAATGGTATTTACATTGGTAATTACAATGGTAATTACAATTGCCATGCGGAAGTAGCAAGCCAGAAGTCATTAGGCGTCTTGCTGAGTCCTAGCTGGCCAGAGACAGGTCGCCGAACTTTAGCTAGGCTCAGGAAGTCCCACTAAGCTTCACGCCTGGCCTTTCAGAGCCCAACACTCCCAGAGGCAGCGTATTATTGGGGACGGGCTTATGGGTGTTATAGACAGTTTCTCCGTGCCAGTCTCCTGTTCTTGTTGTCCACCTGATGTTGGCCAGAAGGTGATGTCCACCCTGTGCTCATGCCATTGTTTTCCCGTGCCATCATGGAGCTTCCCCTGCAGTCTATAAGTGAAAATAAACCCTTTTCCCCAAAAGCTGCTCTTGGTTGGGTGATTTCTGCCAGTGTTTGATATGTGGCCTATAGCTTACTTTTATTAATTTGAGAGAGAGAGGCAGAGCAAGAGAGAGAGAGAGAGAGAGAATGGGCACACCAGAGCCTCCAGCTGCTGTAAACGAACTCCAGAAGCGTGCACCATCTTATGTGGGTACTGGGGAATTGAACCTGGGCCCTTTGGCTTTGCAAGCAGGTGCCTTAACCACTAAGGTTTGAGATAAAACAATGATGATAATGTATAATGGTTTTCATGTTATCAAATTTGCTTTGCTAAAATGGTCACAAGTGCTGAAGTTGTTAGTGAACTAAGTAACTAACTTGTTATTGTTTCCCATTATGGAATTCTTTTTCTGCAATGCTAGTCCCATCCAGTGCATACTTTTATCAGCAGAAGCTTTATACATACATACATACATACATACATACATACATACATACATACATACCCATGTAAAATAGGTCTGGGAAGATGGCTCAGTAATTCAAGGTATTTGCTTGCCATCTTGTGGGCCCAAG
Organism: Jaculus jaculus; assembly: GCF_020740685.1. Lineage (NCBI taxonomy): Eukaryota > Metazoa > Chordata > Mammalia > Rodentia > Dipodidae > Jaculus > Jaculus jaculus. Next base: position 6,912,305 of record NC_059106.1, on the reverse strand, counting down.
TTCAACTCCCCAGCACCCACACGAAGTTGGATGCAAAGTGGTACACTTGTCTATAACCCCAGTGCTCCTACAGCAATGGGAGACGGATCCAGGAAGCTCACAGGTCATGCAGACTGGAGCATGAAGGGGCAAAAGACAAAGTAGAAGGAGAGGACACACACCCTGAGGTTGTCCTTCGAACTCCACATGTGTGCAGTAGCCTGGAGTGCACGGCCATATACACACAGTAAAAAATAAATGATTAAGGGCTGGGGAGATAGTTCAGTGGTTATTGGTATTTGCTTGCTAAGTCTGCAGGCCCTGCTCTGATTTCCCAGTTCTCATGCAAAACCAGATGCACAAAGTGATGTGTTTGCAGCATCAAGAAGCCTTGGTGTACCCATACTCACTCTCTCTACTAAATATTTTTAAATTAATTAATTAAGTAATGATAATTGATATATTATGATTCTCTTTTAACATTCTCAAAGTGACTTCCCATGTTTGGGGCTATTTCTGTTTCTGTTCCTGTGGATCGTTCTCCCCCCACTGTGGGTCAGGCTCCTGACCACCAGCGAGCCCATGCGCCAGCTCCCTCGGCCTCTCACAGAGCTCTTCCCCAACCTCAGCCACTTGCTTCCCACCATGTGCAGACCCAAGTCCATCTCCTCACCTCAAGGACACTATCCGAACTCATGGACTCCCATGCTAGGTGGCACCTGGTCATCACTGGGAATTGAGGCTTAACCCTGTCCTCTCTTGGTATGGCACTGCTCCACATCTGGACGCTGTCCAGGGCCAGTCCATTCTGTCCTCGTCTCAGGGCCAGATCAACCCCATGCCCAGCTTCATTCTGATATACTTGAGCAGGTCTTGTGTAGTTTCCTGAGGAAGCAGTCATACTTCCTTCATACAATGGCCAGCTGATATCTTTTATTCTCTTTTCTATTATACTATCTACAAATCTGGTATGGTATAAATATACCCTCAAAATGTCATGTTTATTATTTTCAAAGTGGATATTTATACTACTCCACCACTAAACATAGCAGCATTCATACTAGTTTTTGTATGTGGCATATAGCTTACTTTTATTTATTTGAGAGAGAGAGAGGCAGAGCAAGAGAGAGAGAATGGGCACACCAGAGCCTCCAGCTGCTATAAACGAACTCCAGAAGCGTGCACCATCTTATGTGGGTACTGGGGAATTGAACCTGGGCCCTTTGGCTTTGCAAGCAAGTGCCTTAACCACTAAGCCATCTCTCCAGCCCAGTACTAAACTCTGATAAATGACCTATATCACTAAATGTTCTTTGTTTCCTCAGCTTTTATTTATTAAATCACTAGTTATTCTCATTAAATTCACCTTTTTAAAATATTGAGCTGATTCTCAAGTGTCCTTCAAACTGATAAGCAGTGACTTGTCTTGACATTGTATCTTGTTCATTTTATTTGTTTTTGTTTGTCAGTGTTGTGGATGGAACCTCTGTGGCCTCACACCTGCTTGGATGTACTTCACCATGGAGCTACACCACCGTCCTCGTGAAGGTTTCTGAATGTAAGGCCAACTTGGTCATGAAGTATTATGCTTAAAATAAAAACTCTAGACTTGGGCTGGAGAGACGGCTTAGCGGTTAAGCGCTTGCCTGTGAAGCCTAAGGACCCCGGTTCGAGGCTCGGTTCCCCAGGTCCCACGTTAGCCAGATGCACAAGGGGGCGCACGCGTCTGGAGTTCGTTTGCAGAGGCTGGAAGCCCTGGCGCGCCCATTCTCTCTCTCTCCCTCTATCTGTCTTTCTCTCTGTGTCTGTTGCTCTCCAATAAATAAATAAATAATTAAAAAAAAAAAAGAATAAGATGGAAAGCAATAGAGAAAACCCCTGACATTGACCTTTGGCCTCAACATGTACATGTGTACTAGCATCCACTAGTGCACATGCACACACACACACACACACACACACACACACAAAGGAAAATGACTAAGCTAGAAGAAATTGAATTTAAAAAATTGTAGTATGCAAAATGGTACTATGTGCATAGTACCAATGTGTGTGTTAACAGTGAATTATCTGAAGTGAAACAGTCAATCCCATTTATAATAGCTGCAAAAAAAAAACAACTCTAGACTTATGTAGGCAACGTTTTATTCAACATTTTCAGTTATTCTTGTGAATAACACTAGCCTACATTTCTCCTTTCTCATTCAACCCTTGTCATACTTTTATCGAAGAATTTTATACTCATAAATTGAATCAAAAGCATTTTGATCTCTCAAAATGTATTTAGATTAAATTATCTATTCTATGAAAGTTTTATGAAACTTACTTCTAAAACCATTAAGGCCTAATCTCTTTCTCGTAGGAAAGCATGCTGCCAACCAATCGATTTAATGGCTACACTTCTATGCTTACTTCATTGTGAGCCTTAGCAAACTATATGTCCTAAAGATTGGTCAAAATTCTCAAATTCTTTGATACAATTGTTCACAGTGTTATCTTTTTAAAAAAAATCTATTTTATTTATAATAATGTTTCCCTTTGATCTTTATTTTATCGGTCAGAAAAAAAATACTTTGAAAGACCCAGCTTCTAACAACTTATGCTATTATGCTTCTATTTAAGAAAATTTTTATTTTATCTTCATCATTGTTTGTCTTTCACTTTGATTTCCTTTTTTTTATTTTTTCTTTAAGGGGATGGTTCAAGGTAGAATCTTGATGAAGCTCAGGATGACCTGGAATTCACTAGGTAGTCTCAGAGTGGCCTTGAACTCATGACCATCCTCCTACCTCTGATTCCAAAGTGCTGGGATTAAATGTGGGTATCACCACACTTGGCTGATTTAATTTATTTTTTTTGAGGTAGGGTCTCACTCTATCCCAGGCTGACCTAGAATTCACTATGGAGCCTCAGGCTGGCCTTGAACTTACAGTGATCCTCCTACCTCTTCCTCCTGAGTGCTGAGATTAAAGGCATGTACCACCATGCCTGGCTTTGATTTCATTTTTCATTTAGTAAGTTGAATGCTTGTTGTAACATTATTTTTTCTGAATTTAGTTTTTTCTGGTACATATGCTTAGCATTTCATATTTTCCTTTAAGTATTCTATAGTTGCATCCCAGGAGGATACGAACCAACATTTCCAGTATCACTCAAATATTTCAATTTCGATATCCATTATGGTTGCTTTCTTGATTTTTAAATTATTTAGAAATGTGTTTAAGTTACAAATAGTGAGATTAATAGCAGGTTTTATTGGTGTATAAATTGTACAGGTGTTGTTTGTGAGATTTCAACTCCTTTCAATTTGTTGTGACTTTCTCTATGATTTATTGTTGGATTATTTTTACTGTTCTATCTGTGTAAGAGTAATGTCAGGCCTATACTTTCCAATGTGCGGGTCTCTATCATGTATCGAGGTGATTTCGCCTGCTGTTTCAATCTCCTCATTCCCTGCTAGTGGTTTTTGTTTTTGAGAAAGCCTTGACACGCTTCCCATCTCACTGCTCACTTGTTCCCTCATGGACCTGCCAACGTGCATGCCTAGAGGAGAGGTCCCGTGGTGAGGGGCAGCACCCTCATCTGCCTCCTCCTCCCCCCCACGTGTGCTGGCATGATAGCCTTCTACGTGCTCCAAAAACAGGAGAGATGGCTTAGCAGTTAAGGCACTTGTTGGTGAAGCCTGAACACCTAGGTTCAATTCCCCAGAACCCTCGTGAGCCATATGCACATGGTGGCATATGCATCTGTTATTTGTCTGCAGTGGCTGGAGGCCCTGGAGTGCCCATTCTTTCAGTCTGGGTGCAAGGTGGACCACGCTGAGGGAAATCAACTTTTTTTTCTGTTTGTAGTGTGTGTGTGTGTGTATGTGTGTGTGAGAGAGAGAGAGAGAGAGAGAGAGAGAGAGAGACAGAGGCAGAGACAGAGACAGAGAGGGGGTGGGGATGTGGTGTCTGTGTTCATTAAGTGCCTGTGCAGTCACCTGCAGTGGGGTCAGTTCGCCAGTGGTGGCCATAGCAGAATATCAGGTGTCCCATTCCATCATTTTTCTGCAATTATTTTTGAACCAGAGTCTCCAGTGATCCTTGGGTCTCTGCCCCCCATCAGACTGGGATTACAGACATGTGTGGCAATGCCTTGACATCAACACTTGGCTTCCTCATTCACCCATTCACACCTATGAACATGCAAACACACACCACACACATCCATAAAGAAAATAAAAACTGCTTTCTGTCATTGTCCCTCAAGTGGAGTTTCTACCACATAGGGCGCCTCTAAGAAGTTGGATCAAGTTAGCATCATGCCAGTGTCGGGAGGGTAAGGATTCCCGGCGCATGCCGGAGAAGGTCCTAGGCCACAGTCAGTATTCTTCAGTTGCTCATTAGAACTAACTAGAATGCATTCGAGTTCTACTCTGCATAAACATTCATAGTACAATCTGCATGTATGTGAATGTTGTGCTATGTTGCTTTTGTTTGTTTTTAATTAACTTCCAAACACTTTGATAACTAGGAACCTCAAAGAACAAAGCATTTCACTTAGACCCTGCTCCTACCTTAGTTTCCACAGAACCTGAGCAATTGCCCCAGAGATGGAAGGTTTATGAGTCTAGCGGTCAAATACAACATGTGGAAAAAATCCATCATTACCTCCATAGCCATGACTACTACAAGCACTCATTAACTTGAAAAAAATGCAAGTCAGCCATTTGCAGGTTGTCCATTGGATTTATCACTTAATTAGCATTTTATGTGGATTGTTTGTTAAATATGAGGAGCGAATGGCCTTCTTTCCCCTCTGCTTTCATTAGGGGATTAGAGGAAGAAGTGAAGTCTTTGATGAACAGATCAGAATTAGTTTTAAAAATATTGCAGTGAGTGGTCCCCAGGGAGTCTAGAAGGGCTTCAAAGTATCTGAGGGAGGGGGCTGCATGTCACAGCATAAACAAGGCTCGTAAACAATCAGTACCTGACCGCGAAGTTACCCGTCCGGCACACTCCCTTGAATCCCCTCAGTGAATTGAAGCAAAATGATCTCTAAATCTGAGATAGCACAGCTTAGATCAGGAAGACAGAATCACTCTTCTCCACATTTCTGAAGTTGTCCATCCAGTTGACAAATGCCAAGTTCCAACCATGTGCCAGGCACTAGTATGGGTAGACATGTTTAATGCTCACCAAAATAGCCAGGAGAGGGCATGAGTAGAAGCCCTGTGGCCCCAACTCAAAAGCTGGAGTATCCATGACTGTGTCGGCTGGAGGCTCCCAATCAATTCACTTCTTGTAGCAAGCCTGCTTGAAGGGAGACCCAGGAGTCACACTGCCACACCTTTGTGACCTCGGCAATGGCGTGTTATCCGTTACGCTAACAAGATAACTGATGCAAGTTAACTTTATAAGAGAGATTTGTTTGGCTCCCAGTTTGGGAGGTAAAAGTCAAAACACATGGCACAGGCTCTGGCAAGGAGCCCGTATGGCCATCTCAGTTCTTGGGGATGGTAATAATGGGAACACATTAGAGGAAGTCAGAGAGGTTGTGTGGCTTTCATAACCGCCCTCTCCTGAGAATTTCCAGTCCCCATAAGCAATGTCTTAGTCACCTCTGATGACACACTCCCATTTGCCCACAGACCACCCATTGAATCCCATCTCTTAACATCACCACGATGAGGGAGGAGGCCTCTGAGACATGAAACCTCAAGACAATCTCCCAAGCATAGTGCCAAGCAAGTCTTGCTCTAATGTAGATCTGCAGTGCCCACAAAGGCTCAGGTGTCAGCAGCTCGCATCCCAGCTCAGTGCTGCTGAGATGGGGCAGAAAAGTTAAGGGATGGGCCAAGTGGAGGTCTTCTGATCACTGGGTGTGCTTCCTTGAACGGGAGAATGAGACTGCAGTCTCTTCCTCTTGCATCCCTGAACATGAGGCAAACAACTTTGCCCTACCACACAGCCGCCATAAGCAGCTGCTTCCCCTCAGGCCCAAAGGCCATGTCATCAACTGACCGTGAGCCACAAACCTCAAAAGCTGTGAGTGAAAGCAAACCTTTCCTCTTCTGAAGTACACTATCTCAGAAATCGTGGCACAGTACCAAAGGCTAGCTAACACAAATGTTGAGAACAAAAGTGAAATTATTTAACTTACTTCTCACCTACCATGTAAAAATATTTAAGATATTAAGAAATTCAGTTACAGGAAGTTAAATACAAAGATCTTAGTACCTTTACCCAGCTTCCCCTAATGACAAAATCTCTCTTTTTTTTTTAAGTTGGGAACTTTAATATAGGAACATACTCAAATTGGTCATATTTCCATTAGACTATCCTTTTATGTCCCCTCTCCCCAGTCCCTATTCCCCTGAGGGTTCTCTTCACTATGCACGCTATGGGGTCATGGTTGCCCCAGTCAGTTTCTGTGGGAAGGATAATGTCTCCCAATATATGTTCCCTCCCTGGGCTCTTACACTCTTTACACCTCCTCTTCCATAATGTTTCCTGAGCTTTGGAGGATGTATTATTAGCCTCCCTTAGTGTTAATCTCTAGGCATACTCTTATTTTCTTCTTTGATGAGTTTTGAATCTCCTCAGTGTCTATCACCATCTCCCTAGAGGAGGTTGTCAGGCTAGCAGTGAGAGCAGCACTCGTGTTTAACCTGCCACTTCCTCTGTAATGATTCCTGGGCTTTGGCAGGTGTGATAGAGATGACTCTTCTCAGGCTAGGCACTTGGCTTTCTTTTCTTGTCATTCTGATAGGTCTTGGGTATCCCCGGTATCAGTTGCTATTTAGATAGGGTGCAACCTAGACTGCTGTGTTCCATACAAATGCATACAGGCAGCCTGCCAGTAACATCTTGTAAAACTATAGCACAATATCACAATCATGGTATGGATGTGAATAACAGAGCACCAACCTCACTCAAACTGACCTAACATACCTTTGTGTGTGTGTGTGTGTGTGTGTGTGTGTGTGTGTGCTGAGTTGTGCAATTTTGTCATGTGTGCAGTTCTATGCGTCCATGGCCAGAATCAAGATACAGAGCCTCATAATGCAAAGACACCTATATTGCCCGGTTATATCCACACCTATCTTCTGCTAGCTGCACCCCTAATGAAATAAATACACAGGAACATAATCCTGGATGGTATAATGGCTGCACGTTAAGCATTGTGAAAAGCTAATAAACGTTTGCTAGAGACCTGTCCCATTTTGCAACGCATCCCCAGGGTGTGGGTGATTCAGTTTCTCTACTTCACGTCAGCATTGGTGTCTTGTGTACTTCAGCCAGTCTGATGGATGTGCAGGAATATTGGATTGACACTTTTAATTTTCATTCCCATAATGGCTAATGATGTTCAACATATTTCATGTCTATTTTCCCATCTGTGTATCTTCTTTTTTTTAATTAAGAACATACTCTGTAAGGATACATCATGTGTTGGTGCCATTTTTTCTTTCCTCCCTAACCCCCATTCTGCAGGGAGCCCTCCTCAGTGAGCTTGCTGGTATTCTCTGTGGGGTTGTGGGTTATACATTGTGGGAGCAGTAGTCACTTACTAGGGGGAGGCAGTGCCTCTGGGCATGATGTCCCAACCGTGGCTCTTACAATCTTTCCACCCCCTCTTCTGCAAAATCCCCTGTGCCTCAGTGGGTGTGTCCATGGTGAGCCTGACAATCGGCACCAGGGTGAAGGAGAAAGATGCTGAGGACACCCAACACCTACTAAAGCAGAGGTCCAGAGGCTCCTGAGAGCTCATCACTGAAGTAGACCTAAAACTCACCTGTCTGTGTGTCTTCTTTGGTGAAATGTCCAACTATGCCATTTGGCCCTCTTCCGATTCTGTTGTTTTCTAAGTGGTGAGTTTGGGGAGGTCTTTACGTATTCTCACTAAGAGCCTTTTGCTGAACATGTGGTGTACATGTATGTCTCCCGCTTTAATTTGTCTTTCCAATCTTTTATCAGGGCTTTTCACAGAATAGCAGTTTTGCTTTTTAACTTTGGGGATGCTCAGTGTATCAATGTCTCCCTTTATAAATCACACCTTCCATTATCACGTCTAGGAAATCTGTGTCTAACTCAGAAACACAATGATACTTTCCTTTTCTTCCTTCTCTCCTTCCTTCCTCTTCCCCCTTCCTTCCTTGCATGCTTGTTTCCTTTCCTCATTAAAATTTCTCTATTTTTATATTTTACATTTAAGTGTGTGTGATCTGCCATAAAGTCCTGTTTGCAACAGCTGTGAGATGTGCTCCTTTGCCAGTGAGTGCCCAGCTGCCCCAGCACCGCTCCTCCTAACGGCAAGCCTCCCTTTCCTGTGACCCTTGCTGTAAGTCAGTCAGCAGTGCCATCCTCGGGCACGCTGTAAGCGACTTCAGATTCTGCTTCTGCCTGAAAGCCATGACGAAACTAGTCAACTATCCGCGGGGAGTTTCTTGGAAATCTGAAATCTCATCAAAAGCTTAAATATTCCATGAAATGCTTAGAGAAGAAGGAGGCAGTTAAATTTTGATAAGGGAACCCTGAGGAGCCTACTTGATTCTCCTTCCATCCCCTCCCCACAGCTGTGGCTTCTGTCTTGACTGAGGGCACCTTCCCTAGTCTGACATCCAAACCTAGATTGACTTAAGAGCTCAAATAAGTTGAGAGCTGTAGACATCTATGACAGCCTTACCCCGGAGGGACCAATTCAAGCGTGAGCTCTGAGAGCAACAGGCCAGTGGCATTAGCAACTGTTTCCTTCCAGGGCCTCCAGTCCTCCTTCTGATCCATCCACTCAACGCTCAAACTTCAGTGATGAACCTAGGCGAATTCACGTTTAAAAACAAATTATTTAAGAGAGAGAGGGAAAAAGAGAATGGGCAGACCAGGACCTCCTGCTACTGCAAGCAAACTCCAGATGCATGTGTCATTTTATGCATCTGGCTTTATGTGGTCCTGGAAAATTGCAGCCAGGCTATCAGGCTTTACAAACAAGTCCCTATAACCATTGAGTCATCCCCCACTGCACAATGTGGTTATTAAATTATTTATTTATTTATTTGCATAGGAGTGGGTGCATCATGGCCTTTTGTTCATGCAAAGGGAAACAAAAGGAAAGGGAAGAGAAGAGAAGAGAAGAGAAGAGAAGAGAAGAGAAGAGAAGAGAAGAGAAGAGAAGAGAAGAGAAGAGAAGAGAGAAGGAAAATAAAATAACTTGACCAATCACTCAGTATGTCACGGACCAGGCAGCACCCAACACAAGAAGTTTAGCATCCATGAGGTGGAGTGAGAAAGGAAGTGTTCATTATACATTTTTGAGGAATCATGAAAGAGCAGAGAATAACTGGGAAATTATCTCAAAACATCTTCAATTATTAAAGTATATTTGAATCTCAAGAAAAAGAGCAAAGAAGAGGCTGATGGGTTAGCGTGGAAACTCCCTAGCAAAGCTCACTGGCTGAAATCTCTAGTTTTGCTTCTTTGTACACACTATTCCTTGGGTTTGCTTACAAATGAATCCCAGGTGCTAGGGCCGCCCCAGCCTACTGGCAGTCCAGACTGCGCACTGCAAAGGCACTGAGGCGACCGCACAGACCTCTCGCCCGAGTGCTCCTCCAGAGCCTCTCCTAACACCAGGGTCCCCAGGCACACCGCAGGGCCGTTCTGCGCAGCGTGGATGTGTTCATAGACCTCTCACAGTCGGCGGGAGGCCACATCTTGGGCAACAAGGTGGGGCAGGTGCTTCAAACCCAACACTACACAGGCCATGGCAGCAGCTCCAAGCCACACAGCCACCTCATGCCCTTCCCCGTCCGTGGGTAACAGGAGGACAGAAGTCGGCCGGCTGAGACCCTCGGGCTACGAGAGTGCAGGAGCGGCACAGGAGTGGGGTGTCAGACTCCCACCCTGACAAAGACAGCCGTGGGGTCTTCTCATGCCAAGTACAGCCACAATCACCTCGACATCAGGCAGCCTGGACACGCCGCAGGAGACGAGACAAGTGGCCAGAGTAGGCTTGCTGTTTCTCTGGGACTCAGAACTTGCTTGAATCTAGAATTTCTCTGAGTCCCCATGGGCCCAAGGCCCACCCAAGGGCCCCAGGGCACCACGGGTTCTGATAAAAGGACCCCAGTGTTCTCCTCGCTCAGCTTGTCAAAGCCTTCTCACCCCTCCTCTGCAGCACCAGCAGAAGCCGGGGAGCCCTGGGGGCGGGGGACACAGGTCTATAGCGCCCCAGCCCTAACCCAGTCCACAGAAGCAGGCCAGGACCTGAGACTACAACACGGTAACTGGCTGTTAAAACCCGAAGATGTAAATGGCGTCCAGTGTCATGTAACCATGTCTGAGATAGATTTAAAGTCTCCTTCCTGCCCCAAAGAGGAAAATGGCAACTGGGATGAGAAGATATCAAAATGAATCACACGTGGGAGCTGTCCCGGTGGGCTTAAAAGTGGCCATAAAGATGTTTTAACACTCAATTACAAACTCTCTGGTAAACAGTGAAAAATTAGGAAAGAAATAGATGTTATAAAAAGAGCCCAAAGGGAGATTTACAGAACTGAAAGAAATCAATAGGAGGGATGAATGGGCTTAACAGCTGAGTAGCAATGACAGAGGTCAGGGCTAGTGAATCTGACGTCAGATCAATGGCCTTCACTCAGTCTGAACCACAGAGAAAGTAGGCTTAAGCAGAAAAAAATAATAATAAAAAAAATAAGACCATGGCTTTAGGAATTTGCAGGGAAATAACAAAATTCCAACATTGTGTGGTCAGGGTCCCACTAGCAGAGAAAAAAGTTAGGACCTGAGAAAGGATTTGAAGAAATAGAGGTTTGCAACATCCTAAATTTATCTTAAATTTGGTTTAAAAAAGAGAACATAAACTTGAAGTTCTAATAACCAGAGAAGACTTCAAAAAAGTTATAAAGAAATACATGTTGAAATATATCATAATTAAACTTTTACAACCCAAAGGCAGAGGAAATATTTTGAACCTGGCATGGTGGTACATGTCTTTAATCCCAGCACTTGGGAACCAGAGATAAGAGAGTTTCTGTGAGTTTGAGGCCAGCCTGGTACTACAGATCTACAGAGAGTATTCCAGGTAAGCCTGGGCAAGAGTGAGACCCACCTTAAAAATCATAAGATTTTGACAATAGCCAGAAAGAAGCAGCTAGAGCAGCACCTGTGGAAAGAAGAACTCCCTCAATGTTTTCTAGGTTTAAAAAAAAAAAAAAAAAAGCTCTCTATATCTCATTCTGTATGTGATGATACTGCTGTTCAGAAATGAAGGAGAAACTTAAAAAGCAGCAGGTTAAAGAAAACTAAAAGAATTTGCCTCTAGTAAGCCTACCTTTAAGGAATAGCTAAAGGAAGTTCTTCAGACAAAAACAAAGGGCTAGAGAGATGGCTCAGTGGTCATAGTGGACTGCAAAGCCTGGTGGCCAGGGTTTAACTCCCTGATACCCATGTAAAGCCAGATGCATAAAGTGGTGCATGCATCTAGAATCTATTTTCAGTAGGAGAAATCCCTGGTGCACCTATACTCTCTCTCTCTCTCTCTCTCTCTATGTCCCTTCCTCCCTTCCTCCCTCTTTCTCTTGGTCTCTCACTTAAATCAATATATTTTTTTTAAATATGAAGGTTTTTGGAGCACCAAGAAAAGAATGAGCAATGAAAAGGGCAGAAGAATGGGTGCAAATAGTAGTTTTATTCATAGATTTGTTTGTTTAAATTTATTGTCAGCTTATTCATATCCATATCCACAATGGGTGCCTATCACAGTCCTCTCTCGGCACCCTCCTTTGTAACCCTTCTCCACTGAACTACCTCCTTTCCAACCATCCCACATCTATTTTAATGTCATCATCTTTGCCCTCCTCCATCACTCATTGTTCATAAATCTGATGAATAATATTTGATGGTTGAAGTAAAAATTGCAAAACTACCTGATGGTAAAGATGATGACAATGAGGGAAAACAGAACTAACTGGAAGCAGTTTTCACACCTTAACATGATTAAATGTTGATACTAGTGAACTAACACACTCAACTAGTAGGAAAGTTATACAAAAAAATCCCCCAAAATACCATAAATAAATGATAAAATCCTAAAAATGTTTGGAAGGAACCTGTAGGAAGATGAGAATAGGAAACTAAAGACAAGTCATATGCTGATGGACTTACATTAGTAGTTCTCTTAAATGTAAATGGTCTAAACATACTATCAAGCAACAGAAGCTAGCAGTTGAAAGCAAAAGGATGGGGAAAGATGTACCATGTGAATATTAATCAAAATCAAGCCCAGCAGGTGTGGGTACTCAAAACAGAAGCTGGAGTTGTGGCTCAGCGGTTAAAGAGCTTGCCTCAAAAAAGGAGGTCCTGAATTTAGATCCTCAGAACCCACATAAAAGCTGAGCAAGATGTTGGTGAGACAGAGGCAGGAGGATCATGGGCTAGTCTAGATGATCAGTGAGCTCCGATTTCAGTAAGAGACCCTGTCTCAAAAGAAAAGAAGCACTTTTCTTAACATTCATACTCAATATATTAATTCTGCTCTCAGTTTTTGTTAGAGAAGCTTCTCTTTTCAGATGGCAGTGACCACAGGAATGACCCAAAAGGTACCATAGTGCTGAGAAGAAGTGACAGAGGGGTGTTCCACACTGCAATATCTCTGTCATATCTTCCAAGGCTGAGGATCCATTGTGGGAGAGGTGGGGGAAAGAGTGTAAGAGCCAAAGGAAGGGTAGGACTGCTTATAATGCAACTGTCCAGACAGAAATTGGCCTCAATATCCATAACCTCACAGTGCCTCGTACTACTTTCACAAGACCTTCATAATATGAGGAAAAGGTGATGACAACAAAATAAGAGAGAGACTGGTTGAGAGAGGGAGAGGAATATCATGAAAAGTGGATGTGTGGAGGGGAAAGTGGAGGAGGGGTGGGAATTATCATGGTTTATTGTCTGCAATTATGGCAGTTGTCAATAAAAAAAGTTTTTGGAAAAAAGGAAAAGAAGGGCTAGAGAGATGGCTTAACGGTTAAGTGCTTGCCTGTGAAGCCTAAGGACCCTGGTTCAAGGCTCAGTTCCCCAGAACCCACGTTGGCCAGATGCACAAGGAGGAGCACACATATGGAGTTTGTTTGCAGTGGCTGGAGGTCCTGGTGCGCCCATTCTCTCCCTCTCTCTCTCTCTCTCCTCTTTCTCTTTCTTTCTCTGCCTGTCACTCTCAAATAAATATAAATAAATAAATAAAAATTAAAACAAAAAAAGGACAAGAAAACAGAAGGTGGAAAGCAATTGAGGAAGACACCTGTGGTGGTTGGAATCAGGTACCCCATAAGCTCGTGTGTTCTCAATGCTTGGTCTCCAGCTGATGGCAATTGCTGGAGGAGGTATGCTGTTGGGGGACAGGCTTAGGGGTGTGACAGCCAGCGCCCCCGTGCCAGAGTCTGGCTCACTCTTCCGTTTTGGTTTTCTACCTGCCATGGCAGAGGTGATGCCCAGCCTCTGCTCCTGCCATCCTTTCCTCTGCCATCGTGGAGCGTCCCCTCAAGCCAAAATGAACACTTTCCTTCATGAGCTGCTTTTGATTGGGGGCTTTGTGCCAATAGTGAGAAGGGAACTGTGCCACCAACCTCTGACTTCCATGTGCGTGCATGCCACACCCAGACACAGGCAAAAGAGTAATTCAAAACAGAGCATAGAGCTAAGGGTAAATTATACAACTTTTATCTAAAATAGGCGCAAATCACACAAGAGAAGAGGGAATATACTAAATTCTCCATTATCAAAATTAAAAATATTTGTTCTATGAGTACTGTATTGAGAAAAGGAAAGACAGTTCACAAAATAGAAGTTGTGTCAGACCACATATCTGACAAAGGACTACCACCCACAGTACATAACGAACCCTCTAAAATGAATGGTAAAACTAAAACACTCCAGCTAGGACATAAGCAAAATACAGAAGCAGGGATCAAACAGATAGCATATGGCAAATTAATGCATGAAATTATTTTAGAAATGGAAATCAGTGGTTATCAGGGTGATGAAGGGGAGAAGGGAAGGGCGTGCGTGTGTGTCCCCACGTGTGTAGGATTTCTCAGAGCGGCAACTCCAGGAACCCTGGTGGCATTGTAACTGCTCTGTATCTTCATTGTAACAATAGATTCATGAATCCCAGGCAATAAAAGTGAGTAGAGTTTACTAAACATCATAGTCATATAAAGGAGCAGAAGTAGCGCTGGGAAAACGTGAATGTAGATTTTATCAGTGTTGATATTCTGGTCACGACATTATTCTGCCATTTACAAAAATGTTCCATTACAGAGTTGATGCAAAGTGTGCGGCTACGTCTATTATTTCTTTAAATTGCATAGGAATCTACTTTTACCTCAAGAATTTCATTTGAAAAAAAAAATAAGCATGGTAAGTTACCTGTCTCTTTCTCCCATTGAACTGCATGTAGAATGGCTTCTTCCAGCTGTTTTTCTCTATTGTTTTTCCAGGTGTGGTGGTTTGAGTCAGGTGTCCACCATAAACTTAGGTGTTCTGAATGCTAGGTTCCCAGCTGATGGAGATTTGGGAATTAACACCTGCTGGAGGCAGTGTATTGCTGGAAGTGAGCTATGGATGTTACAGCCAGTTTCCTCTTGCCGGTGTTTGGCACACTCTCCTGTTGTTATTATCCACCGTATGTTGGCCAAGGGTTGATGTCCACCCTCTGCTCATGCCATCATTTTCCCCTACTTGAGCTTGCCCTCAAGTCTGTAAGCCAAAATAAACCTTTTTTTTTTTTTTTCCCTAAAGCTGCTCTTGGTTGGGTGACTTCTGTTAACAATGTGAACCTGACTCCAACACCAGGGTACCCAACATGATGATTTGTTTGTTGAGTTATTGAATGGATAAATGAAGTGGTAGGGAAGCAAGAACCACAGCATGCATGCATTCCTGGAAGGGAGATGAGAGTATGGTGGAGGCAAAAGAAGAGATCCGCCTCTATGTGCAAGGTTCACTCCCCCAGCCCCTAAAGTCCTGGGCTGACAGGGCCGGAAACCATGTTGAGATGCAGGAGCTCAGCTGTGCCCTGAGCTCCATCCACCAGCACCCGATGAGGATCCAGGCTCCCATCTCAGCTGACGTATTCCTGGAGAGCAGCCTCCTGAGCTGAGCCACCTGATGCCACATAGAAAATGGTGTAATTAAAACAAGTCCTCGGGCTGGAGAGATGGCTTAGCAGTTAAGCGCTTGCCTGTGAAGCCTAAGGACCCCGGTTCGAGGCTCGGTTTCCCAGGTCCCACGTTAGCCAGATGCACAAGGGGGCACACGCGTCTGGAGTTCGTTTGCAGTGGCTGGAAGCCCTGGAGCGCCCATTCTCTCTCTCTCTCTCCCTATCTGCTTCTTTCTCTGTCATTCTCAAAAATAAATAAATAAAAATGAACAACCAAAAAAAAAAAAACTAGTCCTCTCAAAATACACTAGGTCTTTTTCTCTTTTGGACCCAGATGAAAAAAAAAAAAGAGTTAATACATGTTGGATTTCAGCTCATACTCTGGTATTTCTAGTTATATACTGTTGCGCAGTCTAACAAGATAGTCTAACATCTTTTTTCTTTGGTTTACTTATCTGTGTGACAAAGTCGACTTCTACAAACTAATTTCTACATAGTCAGTACCATGGAGACTGGGCAACACCTCAGGCGATGATGCACTTGTCTCACAAGCGTGAGAAGCTGAGTTTGGATCTTCAGAGCCCACATAGATGCCCTGCATGCATGGCTGCACACACCGGAACCCCAGCAGTGCAGAGGTGGAGACGTGAGGCTGCCCGGGGCTTGGTGGCCAGCTAGTCTAGCTGAATGAGTGCATAGGGCCACAAGAGACCCCGCCTCAAGGACTAAGGCGGACAATAATTGTAGAAGACACTCGGTCAGCATTGAGCTCTGGCCTTCACTCACACTCGCACACACATTTCCCCCACACACGTGTGCAGGGACATGATGTAGATACACACGTAGCGCTGACAGGACAGCCAGTGATTTGGTCCTTGGCCTCCATCAACCAGATCCATGTCACTCTGTTAAGCCACTTGTCCTCTTAGCCAAGGAGACCGTGGAGACCTCTGAGACTGGATGCTCAACAGCATGCACCCTGCAGGAAGCAGACTCAATAAAGAGAAAAACGGTCCCTGCGTTTTCAAGGACGGATCCTGGCACATCCCTGCTGATGGCACAATTGAAAGAAGAAAAGTCAAGGAGCCAGGAGCCTCCTCCTCCTCCTTTACGGGTAGCCCTGCAGAGGCTCGGCTGACTTTAACAATAAAAGAAGCTGGTTTCTGGCCTCCTCTGTGGTCAAGCACCCAACACAAAAAGTATAGCAAAAAAAGACATAATACGCCTTAAACGAACAGTTCACCAAAACATGTGAAATATGCCAAATATGCTCTCCAAGCATGAAGATTGAACCCATATAAAATGTGTGTGAGTGCTTCTCACTAGCAATTTTCTTCTCAACAAGGGTGCAACTGCTCAAATATGGGCCTCACAGCTCTATGCGGATGTCAGCAAGCATTACAGGACTCAGAGGTGAAAATCAGGACCACTGCTGCTTCGACAGAGACAATGTGCTGTTCAAGTCTCTGTGGTCTCATCACTTCCTCCCTCCTTATGACCCACCTGGTAGAGACTTCGCAATATGACTTCAGCCATTCCAAGAGCCTTCGAGGTGCCTCAACCTGAAATTTCTAAAGGGAAACATTATGGGTCAGACACAAACAGTTGCTCCTGTGAATTCACTGAGAGACTAAAATGCCCCTTCAAAATACAGGTAAATTTCCTGAGGGTCATTGATTCTGATGTTTTAAAATACCCCTTGTGCTGGCTTCTCATGGTCCTGTGCTTAGGGCTCTTGATGCATGAATTTATGTTCACAGTGGGATGAAATAATCCCTTACTGTCTTGACAATAATCATAATGTTCTTACTATTTCTGTCTCACAAGTAAATGCTACCTCAGGTTCAAAAGAAATGGGCCAAAGGAAATAAAAGGGCCTGCATACCAATGGTGATGAGGCATCAGACTGAGTCACAGTGTAAACAGAAGAGACTTCCTATCATGCACCTCTAGAGAGACTCTCTGGTGGAACCTTAACTTCCACACCCTGCAACCCTATTCAGTGTGAAGAAGTTTGAGCAGTCATTACCCATTTCCCTCATGGCAGCTAGAAACACCTCTCAGGAGGGGGGAATGATAGAAATTAGGAACAAACTAACCTCCTTCCTAGTTAGGGTCACTGGCCCAAAAGAACATAAACATTAGCCTACCCTGGAGAGACTAGAAGGCAACTCCAGTGTGCAGCTAAACCCGACGCACCACAGCGGTGACTGAGAGCGTCCCCTGTTCTCTTCTTCCTGGTTCTCGCTCCTCGTTGGAATTTTTGGTGGGCTCTTTCTGAGTCTGTGCTCTTCTCCCTGACCTGCCAACCAAAGTCCTCCACATACATTTAAGCTTAACCAGTGCTGTTCATCACATGATGCCTAATTTCTATGTGGGCAAAGGACAGGCTCATCTTTAATACACAAAATTCCCTGATCCAGTCTGTTCAGTGGCAACCCCTCTGGGCCCCTCCCCATTTCAAAGAGCCTTTTACCTTCACAACAAAACATTGATTGGTTGAAAACTTTAATAACAACATAAAATAAAATTAGATATGAAAAACAAAGCATTACAACAGATACAAATAAAATCAGGGAATACTTTGCAAATCTATATGCTAAAATCATGAAAAATCTAGAGAAAATAGACAAATACTTAAATGCATAGAACCTACAAAAATTAAATCAAAGGGATATAAACAAACTAAGCAATTTATAATGAGCAACAAGATTGAAATTCTAATAAAGAGTCTCCAACAAAGGAAAGTCCAGGACTGGATGATGGACAGCTGAATCACACCAGATTTTCTAAGAAGAGCTAATAATAATGCTCCCCACATTATTCCATAAAATAGAAACATAAGGAACTCTATCAAATTCATTCTATGATGCCAATATTACAACAAATAAACAACACTATAGACTAACCAACCTAATAAACATAGATGTGAAACTTCTCAACAAAGGACTTGCAAACCCAATTCAACAACACATAAAAAAATGTCATTTACCATGCCCAAGTTGGTCTCATTCCACAGATACGAAGATAGGTCAACATACATAAATCAATAAATGTACAGTGGATAAATAGACTCAGGGAAACGAATGACACAAACATCTCAATAAACTCAGAAAAGGTCTTGGACAAAGTTCAACATTCCCATGATAAAATCCCTAAGGAAATTGGGAATAAAAGGAACGCATCTCAACAAAATAATGTCTTTATATGACAAACCTATAGCTACCATTATACTAAATGGGGAAATATGAAAACATTTCCTCTAAAGTGAGGAAGGAGAAAAAGGTGTCCACTCTCTATTTTTATTCAAAATGATGCTTGGTATCTTAGCTGGAGGCATAAGGCAAGAGAAAGAAATAAAATGGATACAAATAAGTAATAGTAAAAGATGTCTGCAGGTGAAATAATCTTACTCTTAAATAACCTGAAAGCTCTA
Organism: Jaculus jaculus; assembly: GCF_020740685.1. Taxonomy (NCBI): domain Eukaryota; kingdom Metazoa; phylum Chordata; class Mammalia; order Rodentia; family Dipodidae; genus Jaculus; species Jaculus jaculus. The sequence goes on along the minus strand of NC_059106.1, from coordinate 6,893,737 downwards.
TGAAGAAATTCTTAGATTTGACACCACTTTCAGCAAAGTCATAAGATACAGAATCACCTTTCAAAATGCAATAGCTTTTCAATGCACCAATGACAAATTTGCTGAGAAAGAATCAGGAGGAAAAATCCCATTCACTATAACATCAGAAATCATCAATCTAACACAGAGGATGAAATCAGAGAATCACTCCCATTCACAATTGCATCAAAAAAAAAAAAAGTACCTTGGAATAAACCTAACCAAGGAAGTAAAGAATCTACAATGAGAACTTTAAAACACTCAAGCAAGAAATTGCCGAAGACACTAGAAAGTGGAGAAACATCCCTTGTTCCTGGATTGGAAGAATCAATATTATGAAAATGGCAATCTTACCAAATGCAATCTACACATTTAATGCAATCCCTATCAAAATTCCAAAGGCATTCTTCATGGAAATAGAAAAAACAATCCAAACATTCATTTGGAATCACAAAAAACATAGGATATCTAAAATAATACTGAGCAACAAAAGTAAGGCTGGTGGTATCACCATACCTGATTTTAACCTGTACTACAGAGCCATAGTAACAAAAACAGCATGGTCCTGGCACAAAAACAGACATGTAGACCAGTAGAACAGAATAGAGGACCCAAATGTAAGTCCAGGTATCTATAGCCACCTGATATTTGATTAAAATGCCAAAAATACTCATTGGAGAAAAGACAGCCTCTTCAGCAAATGGTATTGGGAAAACTGGATATATATCTGCAGAAGGATGAAAATAGATTCTTCTCATTCTCCATGCACAAGAATTAAGTCCAAATGGATTAAAGACCTGAACATCAGACCTGAAACTCTGAAACTGCTAGAGGAAAAAGTAGAGGAAACCCTTCAACATATTGGTCTTGGCAAAGACTTTCTGAATACAACCCCAATTGCTCAGGCAATAAAACCACAGATTAATCACTGGGACCTCATGAAATTACAAATATTTTGCACTGCAAAGGACACAGTGAAAAAAGCAAAGAGGCAACCTACAGAATGGGAAAAAAATCTTCGCCAGCTATATATCTGATAAAGGATTAACATCTAGGATATACAAAGAACTCAAAAAGTTAAATAATAAGGAATCAAACAAGCCAATCAAAAAATGGGCTATGGAGCTAAATAGAGCATTCTCAAAGGAAGAAATACGAATGGCATATAAGCATCTAAAAAGATGTTCTACATCACTAGTCATCAAGGAAATGCAGATTAAAACTACATTGAGATTCCATCTCACTCCTGTCAGATTGGCAACCATCATGAAAACAAATGGTCATAAATGCTGGCGGGGATGTGGAAAAAGAGGAACCTTTCTACACTGCTGGTGGGAATGCAATCTGGTCCAGCCATTGTGGAAATCAGTGTGGAGGTTCCTAAAACAGCTAGAGATTGATCTTCCATATGACCCAGCTATAGCACTCCTAGGCATATATCCGAAGGACTCATCTCATTTCCTTAGAAGTACATGCTCAACCATGTTTATTGCTGCTCAATTTATACTAGCTGGGAAATGGAACCAGCCTAGATGTCCCTCAATTGCTGAGTGGATAATGAAGATGTGTCACATTTATACAATGGAGTTCTACTCAGCAGTAAAGAAAAATGAAGTTATGAAATTTGCAGAAAAATGGATGGATCTGGAAAGGATTATACTAAGTGAGGTAACCCAGGCCCAGAAAGCCAAGCTCCACATGTTCTCCCTCATATGTGGATCCTAGCTACAGATGATTGGGCTTCTGCGTGAGAATGAAAATACTTAGTAGCAGAGGCCAGCAAGTTAAAAAAGGAGATATAAAGGGAAGAGAAAGGAAGGGATGAGGGTACTTAATAGGTTGATATTGTATATATGTAAGTACAATGATTGAGATGGGGAGGTAATATGATGAAGAATGGAATTTCCAAGGGGAAAGTGCAGGGGGGGAGGTATTACCATGGGATATTTTTTATAATTATGGAAAATGTTAACAAAAATTGTGAAAATAAAAATTAAAAAAAAGAAATCATCAATCTAACCAAGGAGGTAAAAGCCCTCTACAATGAAAACTTTAACACTGAAGAAAGAGAGTGAAGAAGACACTAGAAGATGGAAAGACCTCCTATGCTCATGTACTGGCCGAAACAATATTGTTAGAATGGCTTTGTTACCAAAAGCAAGCTATAGATTCCCAATGATAAAATCCCATCAAAATTACAATGCCATTCTTCACAGAACAAGAAAAACCATGCCTAAATCCTAAAGATCCTGGCCAGCCAAAGCAATCGGGCAAAATTGAACAATGCTAGAGACATCTCAATACTTATTTATACTTAATTATAATTTATTGTGTATTATAAGTATTATATATTAATACTTAGTTATACTACAGAGCCATAGTAACAACAGTTTGGTACTGGCCCAATAGCAGACAAGATGTATGGAAGGAACAGAGTAGAGGAGATCATAAGTAAACCCATGAAACTACAACCACACAATTTTAGACAAAGGTGCCAAAAATACACATTGGAAAAAAGAGCCTTTTTGACAAATGGCACAGGAAAAAAAATAGATTTCAAATGTTGAAAAGTGGAACTAGCTCCCTGTCACTTTTATATATTTAAAAAACCTTATTTTAAAATGGATTAAAGACCTTAATGTAAGTCCCAAAACTCTGGAACTGCTTGTGGAAAAATTAGGGACAATACGTCAAGATATAAGTATAAGGAAGGACTTTCTGAAAAGGGCTCAGAATGTTTAGGAAATAACAGTAAGAAATAGCACTACATGAAAGTAAAAAAATCTTCAGCACAGCAAAATAAACAATAAGTGAGTGAAAAGGCATCTTTGCCAACTATATACCTGATAGAGTATTAACCTGGAATATACAAACACCTGCAAAAAAATAAACATTAAAAAATCATACACTTAATTAATTGGCTAATGAATTTTATAGGCAATTCTCAGAAGATGAAAAACAAAGATTCAGTCTGTACATTTTAAAATGCCAAAATCCTTAGCCATCAGGGAAATGAAAATTAAAACTGTACTGTTAGTCCATCTTACCTACCAGAATCTCTATCAGCAAGAACACAGACAAGAAGCTCTGCTCAGGTGCAGGAAAATAGGAGCGCTCATACACTGCCAGTGGTAAGACAAACTGCTTCAGCCACGATTGAAATGAACGTGAACGATCTTCCAGAACTTAAAAATAGAGATACCATGTGATTCAGCTCCTGGACACATACTCAAAAGGGCCCTCAAGTCATCAGATACGAGATTCTTGCACATCCAAGAACATGTGCCATACAGACAAAATGTACTTTTATTCAGTAGTAAAATTGAAATGATGTTCATTTTCATGAAAGTGGGTGGAACTGTAGACTATTGTGTTAAGTAAAATAAGTCAGAATAATTAAAAAGAAATATCACATTTTTTTTCATATATCATATCTAGATTTTCAAGAATATGTATGTGTATGTGTGTGTGCGTATGAGCTATGAAAGTAGAAAGGGGTCTACGTGAGGAAGGAAGAGGGTCTAAGGAAGGGGGAAGGCAGTAATGATGGTAAGGAAAACAGGCATCCCAGTTTTTTTCCTCATATGCAGAATCTTGAAGTATATATAATGTAAATATATGACATGAAAATGTAAGGAGGGTTACTTTAGAGGAGGAATGGGGCCAGCAAAAGAGAAAGAGGGAAGAGATTAATGGTTGCATGAATAAGAGCAAAATGCAATGGCATAAATGTATGAAACTCACTTTTTGCTCACTAAAAAATAATAGTAAAATTGTTTAAGGACTTTTAAGATTTTTCACATTCAGACATGTCAAGCAAAAGGGTAGGGAAGGCAGTAGATCATGCAAACTGGTCTCAAATCCTGTAGGCAATGCATGAGGCATGGACAGAAGTCTGAGAGCAACCAAAAGCTACATTATCACCAACCCAACTGGCTTCCAGGGACTGTAGTCAGCAATCACCGTGTCACAGAGAGACTAGTCATCTGTGTGGCACTGCAGGAGAAATGTCTTCCCGTTAACACGAGCAGAGGAGCAGTAGACCTGAGGATTAAAAATGAAAAGGATGGATTTCATATCATGAGCATTTTCCCATAATAAATATAACAGTTCGGTGTGTGGTATTGGGGGGGAACCCCTCAAAGGATGGTGAAGTGTAAACTTAAGGCCACAGAGATGCTCACTTGGTAAAGTGCTTGCTGCACAAACATGAGGATCTGAGTTCGGATCTCAGAACCTACACAAATGTGGGCTTGGTGTGGTGGTCCCACCTGCAACCCAGAGCCAGGAAGAAGAAGCCGGGACCCCAGGTGTAGCGTGACGGAGGGAAGAGACCCAGCATCAAGCTCTGACGTCCACATACTCATGTCCACACATGCCTGTGCACCTGCACACCCGTGCAGCCACACATAAGCACATACACACACATACAAAAAAAACCAAATGTTTTGAGGAAAAAGAAAAATCTTTCCTCCAGCCAAGTTTCCCTTTGATTACAAAGACAGGAGCCCCGTGGTTCGGTGCAGGAAGACAGAGAAAGAGCGTCCAGGAGAGCTTCGTAGGCAGGAAGGGTAAGATGTGCTCAGTGATGAAAACAAAAAAAGACATCAGAAGAGCAATGAAAGCATTAAAAAAAAAAAAAAAAAAAAAAAAACCTCTGCCAAGAGAGTGAAAGCTATTATAAACAGAACTTGTAAATATCAAATCCACTTAAATACAGTATAGGGCTAAAACCAAACAGGAACGATTGTCACGTAACAGAATGCAAATGCTACCGTCCCTGACAAGGGAAATATTACAAATATCAGCCACAGGTATCAAGAGAATGATTAAACATGTAGGAAAACTGACATCCTCAGCTTGCGCGGGAGAGTGTCATCAGGTTTCCTGAAACTGACACACGGAGTTGAAGCAAGCTCCGCCCTCCATGCGCTCCACATGTCCTCTTCTCCTCACAGCGCTCCTGGGCAGGATCGTCTCTTTGGTGGCAAGGCAACATTTGCATGAAGATCAGAAATTCTCGTCCTTTAAATACCACTTCATTGCCTTCTTTTAACTTGAACTAAAATTTAATGAACTCCACTGATATTGAAAATACCACAAGCCACTAGTCCCATTCTTATTGAAAAGAACGTCTTGATCCCCCTGGCACCCTGGCACGGTTTCTCTGTTTGAGGGGAGGCACAGCCACAGCTGAGGCCCCATCTGGCAGCAGGTGCATCCCGGGAGCTTCAAAAGTTATGTTCTCCATTTCCTTCACTGCTTGTATTCTCTATGGTGCACAGGCGTCCTGTTGCCCAAATCAGTGTGATATGAGAAAGATGGTTAAATAAAAATACACGAAATTCCCCAGAAAACAAGACAGAGGCCGTTTCCTATAATAACACGCCTTTTCTCTGGATTTTGATGGGAAGACTTTCCTATTTCCGTGTCAGATGAGAGAACGCGGCATCATTGTAGCCTCCGTCATGGCCAACACAAAGAATGTGCTGGTGACCCACAGTCACTATGAGGCGTGCTTTGTGTTGGCCACGACATGGCCACAGTTCCATAACCAGAGAGAATTCAAGTTCAACATCACCTCCTCACAAATATCTACTAGCGCCTATGTTCCCCTAGTACTGCTGCCCAATGGCTACCAACCCCCCGGAAAGCATTTCTTCCTAGTGGGTCAGAATTGTCAGCTGGAGGAGCCCCAGATCCAGCTCTGGCTGCCTCAGGACGCTCTGGCAGGGCCACCGGGGGACTCTGCCCGCATGCCAGGAAGCTCCCAGCAGCATGAGAAGCAGATGGGAAAGCCTAGCCACCAAGGCTGGCCTCCGCGCCTCTGCACGTGCTGGGCATGGAGCAGCTCACTGACCGCACGAGGCCACGGGAGTTGAGTTCAGAGTCCAGGCGCAGCGCCTGCTTCCTGGAGGTACCGGACACGCTGCGCGGTGCACGAGCTGAGGTCCCTGCACGCGCGACACCCCAGTCAAACCTCCCAGGCTGGGTGGCTGACTGCGGAGCTGAAATGTTGCAGGTCCAGAGCCAAGTCATTTGGGACTGCCTTCGCCTCTTAAGCAGCCATGGCGTGCTTACCTCCTGCATCACCTAACACCCTGGGACTCTCAGGTAAATCTCTGGGATGTGCAAACACACCAGCCCAGCCCGGAAGCTGAGAACGTCACCAGAGCAAATCCAAAGCCCGTAACAGAGCCTGCCCCGCTTTGCCATACCTGCCTACCATATCTTCTCACCAGTGTCTCTGCAAGATGTCTTGATTTATGAAAAATCTCCATGAAATGGGAACATGGAATTTGGGGTAACGTGAGTTTGTGTTTATGGGCCATAGTCACTCATATTTGGCTCCAGAATAAACTATCTCTAATTCCCTTTGAGGTGAGGTTTTTTGTTTTTTGTTTTTTGTTTTTTGTTGTTTTTTTTTTTTTTTTGGTTTATCAAGGCAGGGTCTTACTAGCCCAGGCTGACCCGGAACTCACTATGTAGTCTCAGGCTGGCCTTGAACTCACAGTGATCCTCCTACCTCTGCCTCCCGAGTGCTCAGATTAAGATGTGTTTTTATACTTGTATACGGAAGAAGCAGGATTGATTCCAGCACATGCCTTGGTCCAGTTTATGCTGTTAACAGATCTTCCCAGGCCAGATGTTTGTCAGGAACAGACATTGATTCAGCTCCAGGTTCTGGAGGCTGGAGGTCCACTTACTGGTTAACTTCTCATTATTGGGACAAAATACCTGACCAAAAAAAGAGTAATAAATTTAAGGAAGCAAACGTTGATTTCAGCTTACAGTTCCCAACTGGTCACGTTTGCCACAGTGAAGAAGCAGAGAGATGAAAGCCAGCCCTGTCCTTATAAAGTGTGGAGCCCGCCTCACCCGGAAAAAAAACAGTGCTGCCCACAGTTAAGATGGGGTTTCCTACCTCAGCTAACCTAATCCCCTCCCAGGCATGTCCAGCGGCTAACCTGGTTGATATAACTCCTCCCAGGTGGTTCCAGGTCCTAGTCAACTAGCAACATAAACCATTCCCGTCTATAATCTAGTGAGGACCTCACGCTGTCATTCCAAGCACAAGGGGGAAAATAAAGGGAGGAGCCAGGCCTGAGCCACAAGCCAGGCCTTGCCTCCCAGCAGTTACCCTGGGCAGAAGTCTCCCAACATATGGAAACCACACAATATGTGTGTGCAGGGAAGCACTTTGTTTGCAGCCCCTCCCCCCAGCCTTTTATCACCGTTTTTTTTTTTTTTTTTTTTGGTTTTTCAAGGTAGGGTCTCACTCTAATCCAGCCTGATCTGGAATTCACTATGTGGTCTCAGGCTGGCCTCGAACTCACAACAATCCTCCTACCTCTGCCTACCAAGTGCTGGGATTAAAAGCATGTATCACCACATTTTCTTTTCATGTTTTCAGTAACCACAGGCAACCAGGGCCCAAAACTATTAGCTGGAAAATTTCAGGAAGACCAATTCCTTAAAAATAGATTGAACTGGAAAATGTGATCTTGAAGTGAAGTACACTGGGCTCAAAAAGACAAATATCTTAAGTTCTCTCTCACATGCAGATCTGGGTTTTATGCAGGTTAAACATGTGAATTTAAATGGGGTAAGTGTAGAGAGAATCAAAGGAAGTAGAAAGGGGACCATGAGACTGGGGGGGGGCATGGCTGTAAGGGAGGGACCTGGAGAGGGCAACAGAATGCATGGACTATGAAAGGGGAAGGGGAGCTCTTGAGAGAGAATACAGCAGCAGAGTTAGAGGATGGCTGAGAGTTCGAGGCCACCCTGAGACTGTGTAGTGAATTCCAGGTCCACCTGAGCTAGAGCTAGACCCTTCCTTGAAAAAAGAAGAAGACAGTGGGGAAGGTGAGAGGACAGAGAAGGAGAGAGGGGACGGCATCTGTGCAGAAGGTGTGGGTGTACATTTTCCTTGTCACTATTTCCTTGGTATTATAGTTACATAGTACTTAAATTGCACTAGATATTATGACTAATATCAAGAAGTACACTACACAATGGTTAGGGAGAGGCCTCCGTAGTTAAAGACGCTTGCTTGCACAGCCAATGGCCCAAGTTCAATTTCCCAACATCCATGTAAAGTGGACCCAAGAGTGGCTCGCGCACCTGTGATGCCAATGTGCCTCTCGCAGCAGGATGCAGAGCCAGGAGCGTCCAGAAGCTCATCTGGCTGACACACAGCAGCTGCACCCCGAGAGACCCTCTCTCAGAAAGAAGGAAGGAGAGCAGGGGGTCCCATTCTCTCCCTCTCTCTCTCTCTCTTTCAAATAAATAAAACTTTTTTTTTTTGGTTTTTCGAGGTAGGGTCTCACTCTGGTCCAGGCTGACCTGGAATTAACTCTTTAGTCTCAGGCTGGCCTCGAACTCACGGCGATCCTCCTACCTCTGCCTCCCGAGTGCTGGGATTAAAGGCGTGCGCCACCACGCCCGGCTTAAAACATATTTTTAAAAAAGGTGTGTGCCACCACACCTGGCAGAAACCCACACTTGAAATAAAATAAAATAAGGTGGAAGGCAGGAGAGGTGGCCCTGTGATTACGTGAGCTTCCTGTGCAAGCACGAGAGACTAAGGGGGTCTGAGCCTGACCAAGTTCAAATCCTCCAATCCCACATAAGACAGCTGGGTGTGGCCATGCGCACCTACAACCCCAGTCCCCCGAGAGAGCAGCAAGCTTCAGAAACAGTAAAGAGACTGAATCAGAAACCAGACCACACAGTGGAGCGACTGAGCAGAATACATGATATTCCACTCCGGCTACCACAGGCAAGCACAGGGGTGCTTCAAGGACACACCCCATGAACATGTGCACACACACACACAAGCAAAAATAACAAAATGAATTAAAAACAAGGGTGAGACACTGGGCGTTGTGGCGCATGCCTTTAATCCCAGCACTCGGGAGGTAAAGACAGGAGGATCACCTTGAGTTTGAGGCCACCTGAGACTACATAGTGAATTCCAGGTCAGCCTGGGCTAGAGTGAGACCTACCTTGAAAAAACAAACAAAAAGAAAAAACAAGGGGGAGAGTGTGGAGGAAGACATCTAGTATGTAATCTCTGGCCTCCACACACATGCACATACATGAGCATGCCCACACACACATGCATGCACACATACATGCACCCACACCACACACACATACACATGTCAAAACAGGGGGAACATGCAAAGTTTAGTAGAAAGGTACCAGTTTCCAAACAGGAAAGTAAAACAACGGTGCCTTTCCAGAACTATGACCCCAAACTTGGCCAAAGAAGAGCAATCAGAAGATTCAGGAAAGACCTTGACTTCAAATGAAGACAGCCTGGACACGCGCCAGTGAAGACAAGGGACCAGGTCCTCCGGCGGCCAGGTGTGAGGGCAGCGTGCATCAGAGAGTTCGACGTGAGGCAGGCACAGGGCACCAGCTGCGATGCCATTTCAAAGGGCAACACAGAGCTTTTTTCTGTCCCCACTCACCTAAGGTTGCTTTGAAGTCAGGGTTGGCATGCTGACAGGAAGCTGGGTGTAGGCATGAATGCCAATCAGCTGTGGAGCTTTGAAGGGTGGAGGAAGCTTGTCAGGACTATACTGGTCAGGGAGAATGACACTGAGAGTGAGGGCATGCACACACACACACACACACACACACACACACACACACACAGAGGCTATAAGTCCTGCAAGGCACAGAGATGTGTTTCACATCGTCTCCAATGTACACACATGTGGAGACACACCCGGAGAGAGGCTGTGGTCCATAAGGCAAAGAGCATTTCATGCATGAGGAAAATTCCTGGTACATGTGTATACGCGCACACACACACATAAACACGCGTTCTACTCCAAGTCTCCCTGTCCAGCCCTTTGCCTTCGCCTACCACAGAACCTTGGGCTGGTTCCCTAGCTCCTCTGAGCCTCAGTTTCATCATCTACAAAATGGGCGGGCACCACAGCCACATCACCAGCTCACTGCACAATCCAAGGACCTGCTGCTCCTCAGGGGTCTGGCATAGGATTAGTTCCCAACCGAAGGCATTCACCACGATTCTCAAGCAGACGTCTGAGGCCGAGAAGGGCCCAGCAGAGAGGGAAGGGCAGTGTGTGGTGAAGACACTGCACCGGGCAGCGGCTACTTCCTTGGAACGAGTTTTCTCTGTGTCTGCGTGTGATTCCGTCTCGCCAAGAAGCTAACGGCTTCCTCCAACTCTGCCTCCTCCAGCAGCCTCTGCTGTGGCCCAATGCATTTAAAGGACAATTAGGCAGTGACAACTCACTGATGAATAACTGCGCTTGTTGCTAATCTTGTCACAGTGGGTGCTAGCTACAGACTCAATTACTACAACATGGTCAAGCCGTTTGCACATTAATAACTTGCCCCTCTGAAGGTGACAAAGCTGGGAAGTCTGTTCCCTCTTCATTCTCCAGCCTCCAGGAGCTCCCCATGCGAAGGCCCAATATGCCAATGTCACCCTGCCCAGAGCTGTGGGTCCATGTGGGTTACAGGAGACCCTGCGTGAGGAGCGACGCACTTAAGGTCAACAGAGTGGAACTGGAGCCCTCAAATAGAGCTATTTGAGCCTCACCCTGGCATCACAAGGGCCTTGTCTCTGTGGCTGTTGCTCCCACAAAACTCACAAAAGTGAGGCATTATCCCCTGAGGTCTTCTGTTGCCGTCAGATCCTTGTGGCTGGAACAAACATCCAACCAAAAGTAGCTTATGGGAGGAAAAGGGCTTGTTTCCGTTTTACAGAGTCCAGGCGAACACGGTCAGTGGTGGAAGGAGCTAGCTCCCTTTCATGGAGGCATCACCCAGCAGCCGGCACCACACCAGCGCCAGAACTCCACCTGCCCTCTGCATGCCTCAGGGCTGGACGTAACAGCTGTCCCCAAACGCACAATGGGGCTGGACTCAAGATCCACCGCCAGTGGCATGCCTCTTTCTCAGTGGGCTCCACCCACTGGACACTCAACTTGCCAGCCTGAGTCTATGGGTCATACTTTTGAACTGCCATAGGCCCTGACAAAACTCACACAGTGGGACATTATCCTCAGAGGCCTTCCAACAGCTCACACTGGAGAAGCCAAGTCCCAGCCACTGGGCCGTGGCTAGCAGCCAGAAGGAGGGAATTCTCTGATCTCTTTTGCACACACACCTTTGTAAAGACACTTTTCATGCTTTTTAAACAACAGATCTGGGCCTGGAGACATGGCTCAGTAGTTAAGGCACTTGCTTGCAAAGCCTGATGGCCCAGGTTCTATTCCCCAGTACTCACATAACACTAGATGCACATGGTGGCACATGCAGCTAGAATTTGTATTGTGGCAAAAGGCCTTGGTCTTCTCTCTCTCTCTCTCTCTCTCTCTCTCTCTCTCTCTCTCTCTCTCTCGCTTCCCCCCACCCCATTTGCAAATAATATTTTTTAAAAAAACAACCAAGCCATATGGCACAGAGTTTTGCTTTTGTTCAATAATATTTTTAAATGGGAAATTCTTTCATGTATCTACCTAAATAATATCGTCCACACAGGCCTGCACCGCTCCTATAAGACCTACAGCATCTTATCTCTTTAAAACATTCTGGGGCAGGACTGGAGAGGTGGCTCAGCAGTTAAGCACTTGCCTGTGAAGCCTAAGAACCCTGGTTCAAGGTTCATTTTCCCCAGCATCCATGTAAGCCAGATGCACAAGGTGGCACATGCATCTGGAGTTTATTTGCAGTTGTGGGAGGCCCTGGTGCAGCCATTCTTTCTTTCTCTCTCTCTCTCTCTGTCTGCCTCTTTCTCTCTTTGTCTGTCTGTCACTCTCAAATAAAAAAAATAAATTTTACAAAACTTCTAGGGGCTGGAGAGAGTTAAGCACTTGCCTGTGAAGCCTAAGGACTTCGGTTCAAGGCTCAATTCCCCAGTACCCATGTAAGCCAGGTGCACAAGGTGGAGTATGCATCTGGAGTCCGTTTGCAGTGGCTGGAGGCCCTGATGTGCCCATTCTCATATCCTCTCTCTCCCTCTCTCTCTCTCTCTCTCTCTCTCTCTCTCTCTCTCTCTCTCTCTCTCTCTCTCTCTCTCTCGTGCATGGGGAATAGTTCAGTGGGCAAAATGTGAGTTCCATCTCCAGTACCCACATACAAATGCTAGGTATGGTGGTGTACACCTGGAATTCCAGTGCTAAGGAGGCGAAGATAAGAGGGTTCCTAGAGCTGGCTGGCTAGCCAGTCTTGCCTAACTGGTGAGAGACCCTCACTCAAAAGAGGAAGCGGCCTTCCTGAGAATAACACCCGAGGTTTACTCTGGCCTCCACACGCATGCACATGGTTGCAGGCATATTCACACTCATGTGTGCCCACATGCATACAAAGACATACACATATGCAAAAACAAATTCTAGAATGAGCATCATTATGTCAGCAGTGAGGGGACTGAGACACTTTCTCCACAAGGTCACCCTCAACAGCCTGACTTCCAAAGTTTAGGGACCTCACTTCAGGATTCATAGCTTCAGCAGTGAAAGGGATGTCGGGACTCTCAGGCCTGAAGCAGAGTTAGAAATCGCATTAGTGACATTAGTAAAGGGGAGCAAAAGTGCAGAGTGCTGTGTGGGCTTCTCTCAGACAGCTCTGGGAGAGCATTCGGGGTCGGTGGTGATTGTGTGGGGGACTTTAGAATCCTTTTAGAAGTCCATTGTTCAGTGGATTTCTAGGGGCCTCCCTCCCTCTTCTCTCTCCATTCTCTTCTTCTACGACTGAGATTATACAGTGGCCTCATCTGACAAGGTGAAACCAGGAGCCATAGGTTTGCATAGATGTGAGACATGGCTTTCGCTGTAAATGAGGTTTTGGATGAGATTACTGGAAAACTGTACATTTACAGTTGGAAAAGGGAGGCAGTCCTCAAAGCAGTAGCTAACTGAGCTGGGATTCCTGCTTTGCTGCTAGGCAGAGGTTTCAGCCACACTCCCTGGTGGGAGCTCCTTCTCTTCCTCATGTCCCCCCAAACTTTCTTTATCATTCTGCCCTGCCTCAACTATGCATGCATCCTTATGAGCATGCGAAGGTTGATATTTTGTTTTAATTTTTTAAATTGTGTTTTATTTAGTTGCAGAGAGAGGGAGTGAGAATAGGCACTCCAGGGCCTCTTGCCTACACATGAACTCTAGATACATGTGCCACTTTATGCATCTGGCTTTATGTGGGTGCTGGAGAGTTGGACCAGGCCATCAGGCTTTGGGGGCAAATACCTTTAACTGCTGAGTCATCTCTCCAGCCCTTGTTTGGTTTTTGCTGGAAGGCTGACATGATCCCCCAAGTTCATGTTCAGTTTATAGATTGGCAACTTGCATTCCCAAGAAACCTCCAGCTGGTTCTTTCAGCAGCTGCACCCAGGAAGGGCTGTTTGCTCACCTTCTTGCTAGGTTTTTAGCTGTTCACATCCCAAAGCCTAGCATTATGGCTGAAATTTACATTCCCCTCCTCATTGATCATCTTTCCCTAGAATATTCTTTGTAGATAGATATATATTATATGGATATAGATTATATAGATATAAATAGATATTGATAGATTAGATATAAATAGGTATGGACATATTTACTATGTAAACAACACATGTTGCTACCATCCCTTTCCCTCCTCCCTGCCCCTCTGAAGAGGCCTTCCTCTTTGGGGAGGCAGGTCAACCCCATGGGGACTGTGGAACCTGCATTATGGAGGTGGGGGGAGAGGCAGTGTCTCTGTGCAAAATGTCCCAATTTATGGCTTTAACAATCTTTCTGCCCCGTCTTCCGCAAAATTCCCTGAGCCATGCTGGGAGCATTTTAAGTCTACTTCAGTGATGGGCACTTAGGAAGGAGTCTCTGGTTTGGTAGGTGTTGAGTGTCCTCAGTATCTCTCTCTTTTCACCCTTGTGCTGATATCACATTCACTAAGAGAGCAGCACTCTTGCTCATTTCCCCAGTTCCTCTGTGGTTTCAGCTGGGGCCGGGGTGGAGTGCACTGGGTCATTTATCTCCGCAGGTCCAGCTCCCGCCTGAAAAAAAGAAGCAGATTTTCCAGCAGAGAGTGAAGTCAGCACTGGTGAAATGGGATAACCATTATGAATTTAGAGAGAATTAAAAGGGTGTAGACCCTCTTATTGTCTAAGGTTAGTGGGAGCTTGACTATGAAAAGCAGAATCCTTATCTGGATATGATCCTGACTTGTTTCCTAGTTCCAGATATGGTTTCCTTTCCACTGAGTGGATCTGTTAGCCAGAGCCCAGAGCAGCTGGTTACCGACCATGGCTGTGTGTCACTATTGCACTGGTGTGAGCATCACTTCAAGCTGTTTGCTTCTGAGTCACTTAGACTTGGAGTTGCTTGGACAGATGTTGGCCACTTTCCCCTGGAAGCTCATAAAGCGCCTTCCAGCACTAGATGGGCTAATTGTCTGGGGACTGGCTCTCCTCTGGATTCCAATCAGGTCCGTGCCATCAGTGTATGGTGTCTTCAGCAGTAGGGTCTTACGATTAATCTCTGGGGGTAGTTAAGTGCTCTGACAGAAATCTGTCTTGTTTGTTTTGTGAGATCTAGTAGGTCTCTCTGATCAACAGCTCATTGTGGATGTAGGCCATGTCCTGATACAAGAAACTACAGGCCAGAGCCAAGGGAAAAGAAAAAAGAAAAAGACAGAGAAGAAATTAGAGGTTAAGTTTCATCTCACCCTCTCGAGGGTACTTTGATTCAGGTGCTCCCCCGAAGGTCCTCTTGAGGATTCCACCTTTTAGTCTGACATCTAGGATATAGCATTCTACGGTACTAGTTCAATTTGGGTCCAGTTCTGTATCCTCTCCCCACCTTGCCCCTCCCCGCAAGACCCACCCTCCCTGTTGTCCAGGCCTCGAGATGCTATTCAGTTATGTCAGCAACTCGGCCTGATTGAGGTTGGCAACTGCAGATGAGTGAGACCGTGTGATGGTTGTCTTTCTGTGATTGTGTGAGTTCACTTAGAATGATCTGTTCCAAGTTTGGCCATTTTTCTACAAATTTCAATGAGTCATTTTTTTCTTGCTGCTGAGTAGATATGTCCCTGTGATACTCTTAACCTGTAAATTTACCGTGAACATCTTGTGCCCATTTTCCTTTCCAATGATTTGTTTTTTCTTTATTGAATTTTAATTTTTTTGAATACTTTTCATATGATAGATAATAAACTCTAACTTAATAAATATTACTTTTCAGAATTTTCCATTGGCTAGATAACATATTAGTGTTTACCTCTTCTGGGAGTTATTTTTAGTGTTCAGTCACATTGTTTCATAAGACATCCAGATATTATGTGCTCACTCTAAAATATTACTATATATTATCTTAAGTTTTCTCCCAACTATGTGTGTGAGTGTATATGTGTGTGTTCATGTGTGAACATGGGTATGTATAAGTGTGGAGGCTAGAGGCTAACATCGGGTGTCTTCTTCCATCACTCTCCACCTTATTTTTATGAGACAGGGTCTTTCAGTGAACCCAAAGATCACAGATTAAGCTAGACAAAGTGGCCAGCAGGCCTGGGGATCTTCCTGCCTCTGCCTCCTCAGCACTGGGATCACAGGCACAAGCTAACATGCCCGGCCTCTTCGTGGGTGCTGGGATCTGAACTCAATTCCTCACACTTGTACAACAAGCACTTTACCAGCTCCCAGCCCCCCAATTATTATATTTTTTAAGTTGGCTCTTTAATACAGTTGCTGTATCACATATTGAGAATATGGCATGTTATTTAATTTTTCCAAATGTCAATTGTTCCAACATTGTTTAGCATACCATCTTTCCCACACAGACTTGAGGTGCCATTTTAATCAAAGATAATGGTAGCCAGGTGTGGTGGTGCATGCCTTTAATCCCAGCACTTGGGAGGCAGAGGCAGGAAGGTTGCTGTGAGTTCAAGGCCACCACAAGACTACATAGTGAATTCCAGGTCAGCCTGAGCTAGAGACCCTACCTCGAAAAAAAAAAAAAAAAAAGATAATGGTATAAATGACCACAAATTCCTTCCTACTGCATAATTTATGAATTGATTCTAGTAATCAGTTAGTTGACCCTTATTTAACGTTTAAAATGTTCAACTATTTAGAGGCAAAATAGTATAGCTTATGTTGCAAATCTTTTGTTTCAAACTTTAAGTTTTTCAGGCTCATTTGCTGTGGTGGTTTGATTCAGGTGTCCCCCGTAAACTTAGGTGTTCTGAATGCTAGGTTCCCAGCTGATGGATATTTGGGAATTAATGCCTCCTGGAGGGAGTGTATTGTTGGGGGTGGGCTTATGGGCTTTATAGCCAGTTTCCCCATCCCAGTGTTTGGCACACCCTCCTGTTGCTGTGGTCCATCTTCTGTTGGCCAGGGGGTGATGTCCACCCTCTGCTCATGCCATCATTTTCCCCTGCCATCGTGGAGCTTCCCCTCGAGCCTGTAAGCCAAATAAACCTCTTTTTCCCAGAAGCTGCTCTTGGTTGGGTGATTTCTACCAGCAATGCGAACCGGACTGCAACATTTGCTCTTCTGTCTAAACATCCATGAAGACTTGAACAGAGATTATGTTGAAATGTTCTACATTGAGAGTTGAGAGTTGACATATTTAAATATTAAATTTTCCATCCAGGTCCTTGGAATCTGCTTTTTCAGATCACCCTTAATGCCACTCACCTTTGCTTCATAACTTCGCTATTTTCTTTGTTTAATTTATTTAACTCATTTATTTTTGTGAAAAAGAGAATTGGCATGCTAGGTCCTTCAGCCACTGAAATTGAACTCCAGATGTGTGTGCCATCTTGCACACATGTGCAGCCTTGCACGCTTGCATCACCTTGTGGGACCTAGAGAGCCAAACATGGGTCCTTAGGCTTTGCAGGCAAGCGCTTTAACTGCTAAGCCATCTCTCCAGCCCAAATTCATTATTTTCTTATCATACATATTAGATTTTTCTTACCAAGCTTGTACCTAATAATTTTATATTGAGTTTGGCTGAATGTTAGGACATATTTTCATTTTCATTTCCAATTGGCCGCTAGTGATATGTAGGAAAGTATTCTGTCTTCACTTCATTTATCTTTGGCACTCACCAAATTATTGTTGTTGACTTTTTTGGGCCATCTCAGTAGTAGATGTGTGAAAAATACTATGTCTTCTTCCAAACACTAAAATTCAAGTCAAACTCTTGGCTTGTGTTTTTTCTTTTCTTCATCCCAAAGAAAGATGAAGGTGGGAATTCTCAAACCATTCCTTTCCTTAATAATGATGTCTAGCCCCTAGAGTGATTGTAGGGTCTCTGAGTTCCCTCCATGATTTCTTTGTCCTGACTGGGACACAGTGCGCCCTGCCCAGCTGGGTGACCTGACCGTCTGTGTGCCTCCCTGCAGGTGTGACCCAAGGCTGACCATCTGTGTGCCTCCCTGCAGGTGTGACCCAAGGCTGACCATCTGTGTGCCTCCCTGCAGGTGTGACCCAAGGCTGACCATCTGTGTGCCTCCCTGCAGGTGTGACCCAAGGCTGACCATCAGTGTGCCTCCCTGCAGGTGTGACCCAAGGCTGACCATCAGTGTGCCTCCCTGCAGGTGTGACCCAAGGCTGACCATCAGTGTGCCTCCCTGCAGGTGTGACCCAAGGCTGACCATCTGTGTGCCTCCCTGCAGGTGTGACCCAAGGCTGACCATCTGTGTGCTTCCCTGCAGGTGTGACCCAAGGCTGACCATCTGTGTGCTTCCCTGCAAGTGTGACCCAAGGCTGACCTTGAACATTCCCAGATACCCACCAAGTTGTTTAGTTTGTGGTAAAAGCCACTAAACCATCAAATATGCTAAACACAGAAAAAGTAGCCCTCACCCCTGAGCGAGATTCCTTAAACTGTCTCATAAGCCCCAGATCTAACCCATTTTCCACAGACACACCAACAGAACCTCCTCTCTGGTTGTCTCTTGCAAGTGTGCAGAGGTTACTGTGTCTGCTCCCTGAATAAAAACTGATCTCTCTTTCAGTTCCCAATATTGTGGCCAAGTATATAAGTGATCAAATGACTGGTTTCTCTATTAGTAGTTGCCATGGTCAGACTGGAGAGATGGCTTAGCGGTTACGGAGCTTGCCTGCAAAGCCAAAGCACCCAGGTTCTGAGTAAGCCAGATGCACAAGGGGTGCACACGTCTCTAGTTTGTTTGCAGTGGCTGGAGGCCCTGGCGCACTCATTCTCTCTCTCTCTCTCTCTCTCTCTCTCTCTCTCCTTGTCTATTTCTGTATCTCCCCCCTCAAATAAATAAATAAATAAATATATTTTAAATAGTTGCCATGGTCAATGAAACTATCACTGAAAATCACCACTGTTGATAATTAGGATGCTAATACTTTGCATTTTTATGATGTGCAAAAGCCTATAAAAATATCAAACATGGGCTGGAGAGATGGCTCAGCAGTTAAGGCCCTTGCCTACAATGCCTAAGGACCTGGGTTCAAGTCCCCAGTACCGATGAAAAGCCAGATGCACAAAGTGGCACATGCGTTTGGAGTCTGCAGTGGCTACAGGCCCTAGTGTGTGCTCTCCCTCCCTCCCTCCCTCCCTCTCTCCCTCTCTCTCTCTCTCCCCTCCCCTTGCAAAGAATATAGAAAATTTTTTTAAATGTCAAACATGTATGCATCATTCTAGTTATTTCCTGGTAATCACCTACTATACTTTTCAGGCAGCGGAGGGCCTAATTTAACCATGTAT